>NC_138174.1:65523441-66199676 GCF_964165515.1 Mesoplodon bidens | reverse complement strand
TCACCCTGGCTCAAACGCTCTCAGTTAGGGAGAGGTTTGAAATAAATGCATGTTATGCCTTTAGCATCGTCATTACACTAACGTCTACAATTTCATATTTTGCTTCTCTCGTAAGTCTTCCATTAAAAGGAGTTTCATTGGAATGTGTTGCACTGATAAAGGAGTCAGTTCTGTTTTGAAACTTGATTGTTCTTCCTTCCTTCAGTTTGCCATCAAAAATAGGGTCAGGCATCGGAGTAAGAGATTTCCCAAGAGGGAGCACTGGCTGGACTGGGCTAAGGAGAAATACGACGTAAGTGATGATTACTGCTACAACGGCCCCAGTGATTGTAATGCGTATTATTAAATAGGCTACATGGACAGAATTATCAGTCGTATCTTCATAAACTTTATTAACATTTTAAATAAGACCCTGTGTGAGAGTGCTTATTTATACTGAAAAGAACTTGAGAAACAATGGATATAATTTATCTGGAAACAATATTACTTCTTCATAGTTGTTCATGTGGAATAATCTGTCATTATGACCACATAACTTTAGTTTGAATATCGAAGAGTTAAGTGATGGTGGTGGGATTTACATTTAGTGAATTTACACTTAAATTTGAATAATTTGCCTCCTAAAGATGTTTTCACTCTTATTTTCAACACCTTAGGAATTTGGGGTTTTCTAAAGATACCTGTGATAGGGTTCTTGGAGCAATTACTCACCTCCCAGCTTGTCTCTAGATGCAAATATGTCTACGCTGAAAATAGCATTGGCTGAGAGCTCTGGCACAGGTCATGTCTGATTTGTCCCCGCACTCACTCCAACTGCAGGAGCGGCTCATCTCTCAAATCAAGATGGTTACAAGAGTGATGTTCCTGTATATTCCTCTCCCCATGTTCTGGGCCTTGTTTGATCAGCAGGTAATATGCAACTGTTTCTGTACATCTTCATTAACAAAACATTCTTTGGGCATTACCGCAAGAAATTTACACACATGTGTGGTTTTATTGTGCAGGAAGGATTATTAAAAGGGTAAACCTTCTCTTGGAAAAAACTGAGTGTAGACATTAATCTCCTTATTTGTAAGTATGGAATTTAGACCAACATCTTAAGAGCAAGTTTTGCATGTTGGGCGGGAACTGGTTATTAGAATAAGGCTTGCACTAGAAATGCACTGAACACCTTTTATCTGTGTGACTTGCTGTAATCCTTTAACCCTTCTGAAAGGGTAATAACCCAGGTCAAGGCTGTGAGGATCAAAAGAGAGAATGTATAGTAAGTAATCAGTGACTGGCTTATATTAAGAACTCAGCCGGTGGCATATTTCCTGACTTCCTATGATGTTCTCCTAGTAGAGATGATAGATTATGTTGAAAAATTCACACATCCAGTTCTCATGGAATATATAACATATACTTGTACAGTCCTGCATCATCTTTTACTACAAAATAGGTTGAATATAACTAGGCTGCCCAGGTTTAAATCCATCACTCTCTTGATGGAATTACATTTTAGGACAACCTAGGCTGTCAACAATAGGCTCTTTTTTTTTTTTTTTACATTTGCCTTATATCAATCACCATTTTACTTCTTAAAATTTTAATGACAATGATACTCCCTTCTTGTTTTTGTTTGTTTGTTTGTTTTTGTTTTTTAACATAACAGTAGGCTCTTAACAGTAATAATGTTCCTGAAACTATGATCCCAGTGAACATAAAATATCCTCAGGGTGTGAAGATGCTTTCACCTTGCAGGTGATGTCAGCTTCCTAGCAAACCTCAGAAATGCATTCTTGTCTTTATGAAGGAGAGCTTATCTCAAAGTGGTCCTTTGTAGGCTCTGCGTGAGTGGTTGGAGTACAATTTGTTGTTAACTGAACAGCAGAAATGCAAGTTGTTTCTTCTTTTTTTTTTTTTGGCGGTACGCGGGCCTCTCACTGCTGTAGCCTCTCCCATTGCGGAGCACAGGCTCCGGACGCGCAGGCTTAGCGGCCATGGCTCACGGGCCCAGCCGCTCCGCGGCATGTGGGATCTTCCCGGACCGGGGCACGAACCCGCGTCCCCTGCATCGGCAGGCGGACTCTCAACCACTGCGCCACCAGGGAAGCCCTTGTTTCTTCTTACCTACAATCACAGTGGAGCTGGGAGAGGAGCCTGATACTGAAAAACATCTTTAAACCCCATAGCAATTCAGACCTCATTCCCGATTTGGAAAAGACCCCGCACTGACTTATAAAATGTTTAAAACCCACATTCCCAAATGACGCAGGAAACTTAACTTGTTTTGAAGGGCTCCAGGTGGACACTGCAAGCAACAGCTATGAATGGGAAAATTGTAAGTCTGGGACCTGGAGCTATTTTACAGCCCTTGGACCCTATTCCTTTGCTTTAGCCCCTTTGCCCCCTTTTTGCTTCCCTCTCATAACGTCCCAGCCCCCCAACGGATCCTCTGCGAACTTATCCATGAGATTTCCCCCCTCCTTTTAGGGAGTTATTGAAATTCAGCCAGATCAGATGCAGGTAAGAGAAAATTTTTAAGTCGCTTTCAGAGCTCAAAACCACCACTGAGACAGTCACAGCCCCTCTCCACTTCCTCTGCAGACCGTGAATGCCATCCTGATCGTTATCCTGGTCCCCATCATGGATGCCGTGGTGTATCCTCTGATCGCAAAATGTGGCTTCAGTTTCACGTAGGTGACCCTCAGCTTGGGGTTCGGACTCCATCTGTCCCAGGGCTTTGCAAATGGGCTGCGCTCCCTCAGCTCCCAGAGCCTCAGCAGAAAGAACGTCTGGCTTCTCTCCCATGACGCCACTATGTGAGGGAGTTTTCCAAGAAATATTTTTGAATCAGATGTCTATGTGCTGACATTTCTGAAAATTTGCCCTTAAAATGAAAGCGCTATTAATGGCACCCTGAAAAATCCTCTCATTAAGGCTCCCTTGTATGTGCAGATGATAGAAATAGTAACTGTGGTCCAAAGTAGTTTCTAGAATTTAAATGTCCAAATGCAAATGAGAAGCCGTAACATTTATCCTCCTTAGTCCTGGTCATGAATAAGAGACAGACGCTTGGAATCCACGTGTTTTGGGGGGGAGTTGGTTTTGTCTGGGGGAGGTGGGCGGGAGAGGAGCGCTTCCCTTGTGGGTACCATCAGCTTGCTCACCTATGGCTGGCTGAGAGCCACCCTTTTGCTTGTCCCGCCAGTCCCTTGAAGAAGATGACGGTTGGGATGATCCTGGCTTCCATGGCTTTTGTGGCAGCTGCAATTGTGCAGGTGGAAATCGAAGTGAGTTGCTTTCTGATTCTCCAGTGGCCTTTCTTGGTGGGTCTGGTGGAGCGTCCTTCTCCAGGACTTGAGAGGATGAGGGACGCCAGGGGGCTAAGTCCTGGGGCTGCGGACGATGCGCTGCAGGGCAAAACAGTCCCTTTCAGTCAGCCTGCCCTGTGGGTTCTTGTCACTGCAAAGGACGCAGCCAGGAGTAGGGCCGAAAGGGTGCACTCAATTAGGAGAAAACTTAGATGGCAGTTACACAGGGGCTTCCATTTATAATACAGTTTTCATAAGGGGAGGGAAGTTTGTGGAACTTGTTCTTTTGCTATTTAAACTCCTAAGAGATCTGGTTAAAAGAGGTTCGTCACTCACAAAGTCCTGCAAAAATGTGTCAATTGTAATGGGAAATTGTTCATGGGAAGATGCCTTTTGTATTCTAACATTCCTGATGATGGTTAGTTCCCAAGCTAATCCACACGTCTGCTGGACTCAAAATGGGACTGAACTAGATTCCTAATGCTGTTAGTCTGAGAGCAGGTCTCAGAAACAAGGTGTTAGGTAGTATGTAAGATGAGAGGTAAAATCTCTCTCTCTCTCTCTCTCTCTCTCTCTCTCTCTCTCTCTCTCTCTCTCTCTCTCATTCTCTCTGTCTCTCTCCCCCCCACCCTTCCCTCCTTTTCCCACCCCTCCACCTCCATGTCTCTCTTTTTCTCTGTCTCTTTCTCTATTTCTGTCTCTGTCTCTCTCCCTCCCTCCCTCCCTTCTCTCTCTCTCCCTCCCTCCCTTCTCTCTCTTTTTTAAATGTTTAAGTGTGGTAAAATATGTATAACATAAAATTTGCCATCTTAACCATTTCTCCGTGTACAGTTTGGTAGCACTAGGTACATCCAAGTTGTTGTGACCTCAGTCTCTAGAGCACTTCTCATCTTGCAAAACTGAAACCTTGTACCCATTAAACAACAAGTCCTCATTCTACTTCCCCCCAGTCCCCCAGCCATGACCATTCTATTTCGTCTCGTTGAATTTGACTGTTCTCTGTACCGCATATAAGGGCAGTCATACAGTATTTGTCCTTTTGTGTCTGACTTATTTCACTGAGCACGGTGTCATCAAGGTTCATCCATGTTGTAGCACATGTCAGAATTTCCTTCCTTTTTCAGGCAGAATAATAGTCTTTCATATGGATATACCACATTTTGTTTGTCCATTTATCTGCGGATGGACATTTGGGTCATTCCACCTCTTGGCTGTGGTCAGTAATTCTGCCTTGAGCTTGGGTGTGCTCACTTTCTCTTGGACATCACTAGCTTTATGGGAAATGAATTGTGGGGCTAAAATAGACGTGGATTACTTCAGTGACACTGGGATTTGAGAGAAAAGGCAGAAACCCTGAGCAGGGTGAGAGGCAGGGGGCTCCCAAGCATTGTGAGGGGATATTTAGAGCACTATGTCCAGGGCTGAGGTCTGAGCTTCTAGAGTTACGAGGGAGAGCAGACCTCAGGTGCTACAACAAGATCAACCTTCATTTAGGCGATGGTTACTCTGACCCCTCAGGTATTAGGCTTCATACCCTGGCATCCTTTGACCAGGTCTGACCTGGAGGTGGCTGGGTAGGACTGAGAGCAGCCTCTTGCCGACTGCTTCCATGTTCCATCCGAGCATCACTTTCTATGGATGCCATGAAGTGCGGGATTGGAGGCCTCCTGGGCTTCGTGGTGGGTGCGTTGTGTGCCTCAGCCAGTCCACCTTCCTCGGCCAGGGGGAAAGTGACTCCAGTGCCATGGTTACAGTCATCTTCAGTACGCACTGAAGACCTCACTGCCAATTCTCTTTTATTTTGCTCAGAAAACTCTTCCCGTCTTCCCCAAAGGAAATGAAGTCCAAATTAAAGTATTGAATATAGGAAATGATAACATGAATATATCTTTTCCTGGAACGACAGTGACACTTAACCAGACGTATCAAGTAAGTAGAAGGAAATGCAACTTTCTTTTTCCTCTTCTGACCTGAGTTATTACAATAGGATTTGGAGAAGCCGATCTTCTTGGTTCTTGTGTAAATCCAAAGATGAGCCCGGAAGTGAAATATCTTCATCTCTGATCTCATTTTGGCTTCACTCTGGACCAGTGTACTCTTTAATGTGTCTGTGAATCACCTGCAGAGCTTGTTAAAATGCAGATCTGTGACCAGTGGGTCTGAAATGCTGCATTTTTACAAGCTGTCGGGTGACACTGCTGCTGCCGGTACGTGGAACCACACTTTAAATAGCAAGATTCTGGGTCAGCGGTTCTCCACCGGGGCTATCAAAATAGCCCCCACAGGGAACACTTGGAAATCTCTGGAGACATTTCTAATGGTCACAACTGGGAGTATGCTTTTGGCGTCTCCTATGTAGAAGCCAGAGATGCTGACATGCAGCCCCCTCAACAAAGAATTATCTGCCCCAAATGCCAACAGTGCTGAGACTGGAAAACCCTACTGTGGATGGATGGTCATTGGTCTCGATTAGAGCTTCTCAACCTTAAGTCTGGAGAGCTTTGACAATTCTGATGCCTGCAACCCAACTCCAGAAATTTTGATTTAACTGGTCACATTCCTGGTCAGCCACCACTGAGAACCACTCCCTTAGATCTTGCCAAACTAATAATCGTGAAGGAAGAAAGAATGTTTGACGCCCGATGCTCGGGAAAGCCCAGTATTGATTTTCACCCAGGCTGTTGCTTTTCCTCAATGCTGTTCCTTGCCCAATGGTAGAAATAATTTCCATAGCATTTATCTTCATAAAATGAAAGTAAAATGCTGGATGAAAATCATAATTCTTGTGGTAATGCTAAACAACTTCAGGATAGAGTCCACAGGGGTGGACTAGGGCGGGGACTGAGACAAACCAATGCCAGCCCCCATCAAGGCATTTTTGGATGTGTATGAACATGACCTGGGAATGCCAAATCATATGCATGAGAGTGTTAGTGCTGAATAAGGCTCTGGTATTAACTGTGATTCCTTTCCCCCCATTATAGGCAAGTAAATTTATGACTTTCAGTGCAGACAAACTGACAAGTATAAACATTTCTTCTACTGGATCGCCACTCACTCCAGTAGCTCCTGACTTTGAGCAGGGCCATCGCCATACCCTTCTAGTCTGGGCCCCAAACAATTACCAAGTGGTAAGTAGCTGGACACCTGCAGCTGACTCTTGACTGTGCTATTGGAGACACAGCCTTTTAGTGGTGTGACTTTTTTTCCTCCCCATATTAGATAATCCTCAATTCTTCCTTCTTCAGGGACACAGTCATTTGACTTGCAGTAAAGGTTTGATGGGAAGGGTTAATAGTAATTTTACAAATCTTAAAAAGACCTTCTGGGCATGGAATGGTGTATGTGTACACAGGTCACACAGAGTACCTGTGTGCATTCTCAGAGACTTTTTGAGATAAAGTTTTAAATATATCTTTAATGGCATTCATTTAAAAAATTTGCACTGAGTAATTGGGAAATTAGAGCCGTCTCTTAAAAAATAGAGTGAATACGTCAGGTAAAAGCAATAGAAACGTATAAAAATGATTTCATGACAAAATATAGGCATCTGGATATTCCATTCAGCATATAAAGAAGCTGTGATGGTGTAGTTGACCTAATGAAGGAGTTGTGGGTATTCTGTCAGGTGAATTTAGGTGAGCTTCTACAGAACTGCGATAGGGAATTAAGACTTCTTGGTAATGTGTTTAATTAGGGAACTGTTGAGTGACTTGCCCTAAATTCTTGTAGAGCAATGTTCTGTGGAACCACTAGAAAGCAAGCATGAAAAGTTGTAGAGACTCATCTTAACTTCAGGTGAACCAGGGCTGAAGAATGGAGCCCAGCAAATGTAATCAAGGTGCCCTTAGCTCCTAGGATAAATGCCAATATCACTCTCCTTCTGAACTTATTCTGATGAGTTAGATTTGAAAATGTTTTCTTTCTCAGGTAAAGGATGGCCTTAACCAGAAGCCAGAAAATGGAAAAAATGGAATCAGGTATGTGTATTTCTTTAAAACTTAAGTTATATCAGCTTCTTACATAACTAATGTATACCCATAGTAAAATTCAACTATAACAAGGATATAAAATGAGAGTATGTGCTTTACTCCAAGAATGTAAGGCTGGTTCAATGGTTTTTTTTTAATTAATTAATTTATTTATTTATTAAATTTATTTTATTTATTTATTTTTGGCTGCACTGAGTGTTTGTTGCTGCACGGGCTTTCTCTAGTTGCGGCGAGCGGGGGCTACTCTTTGTTGCGGTACGCAGGCTGCTCATTGCGGTGACTTCTCTTGTTGCGGAGCACCAGCTCTAGGCACGCGGGCTTCAGTAGTTGTGGCACGTGGGCTCAGTAGTTGTGGCTCACAGGCTCTAGAGCCCAGGCTCAGTAGTTGTGGCTCACGGGCTTAGTTGCTCTGCGGCATGTGGGATCTTCCTGGACCAGGGCTCGAACCTGTGTCCCCTGCATTGGCAAGTGGATTCTTAAACCATTACGCCACCAAGGAAGCCCTGGTTCAGTGTTTTTTAAATCATAAATAAAATCCATCATCTTAATAAACTAAAGAGGAAAATCCACATCATCATACGAATTGATGCAGAAAAAGCATTTGATGAAATTCAGCATCCATTCATTTAACAACTCTCAGCAAACTAGGAACTGAAGGGAACTTCCTTACTCTGAAAATGTACATCTAAAAAAATCCAAGCTAATGTTGTACTTAAAGGCAAAAGTCTAAATGCTCTCCCCCTAAGATCAGGAACCAGGTTAGACTGTCCACTCCACTCCTATTCACAGTCCTTCTGGATGCTAGTGCCATGAGGCAAGAAAAATAAATAAAAGCATCTAGATTGGAAAGGAAGAAATAAAACTATCCCAACTCACGAAGGCAGGATTGCATAAACAAGTCCCAAGGACTCTACAGAAAAAGCCCATAGAATCAGTAAGTGAGTTTAGAAAGGTTACAGGATACAAGGCCAACAACAAAACAAACATATTTCTATATACTAGCAATAAATGATTGGAAACTGAAAATTTTAAACTATACCTTTTACCATAGCTCAAAAAAAGTGATGAAATACTAATTATAAATCTTATAAGACATATACAGGATTTGAGAGCTGAAACTACAAAACGCTGATGAAAAATCAATGGAGACCTAAATAAATGGAGAGATATGTTGGTTTCATTGATTAGAAAACTTAATATAGAAAAGATGTCAATCCTCCCCAAATTGATCTATAGGTTTAGTGCATTTCCTATCTCAATCGTAGCATTGGTTTTTTGGTTTATGATTTTTCCAGTTTTATTGAGGTATAATTGACAAAATCATATATATTTAAAGTATGCAACGTGATGATTTGATATATGTATACACTGTAAAATATTTACCACAATGAAGTTAATTAACATATTCATCACCTCAAAGTTACTGTTTTTATATTATGAGAATTTTAAGATCCAATCTCTTAGCAAATTTCAAGTATACAATATAGTATTAATTAGTCACCATGCTGTACTTTATTTAGATCCTTAGAACTTATTCATCTTAAAACTGAAAGTTTATACCCTTTGACCAACATCTCCCCTCACCATTCCCTCCTTCCTTGGCAACTACCACTTTATTCTCTGTTTCTATGTATTCAACTTTTTCTTTTTCGGTTCCCCATATAAGTGACACCATACAGTATTTGTCTTTCTCTGTCTAGCAGACTTCACTTAGCATAATTGGTCAGTGTAATGGTCCAGAAATAGGCCCACCCAACTACAGTCAACTGACTTTTGACAAAAGTACAAAGACAATTCAATGGGCTAATAAGTTTAGTCTTTTTAAAAAATGGTGTTGAAACATTTGGACACATACGTAAAAAATGAATTTGTCCTAAACTTTACATTTTATACAAAATTATATAAAAAATCTTATACATCATGTAGGAAAATTAACTCAAAATTGATTACAGACCTACATGTAAAATGTACTATTAAATTTTTATAGGGAAACAAAATCTTTGTGACTTGAGTTCTTAGATATGACACCAAAAGCATAATCCATAAAAGAAAAAAAATAAATTTTCTCAAAACTAAAAACAGGGCTTCCCTGGTGGCGCAGTGGTTGAGAGTCTGCCTGCCGATGCAGGGGACACGGGTTCATGCCCCAGTCCAGGAGGATCCCACATGCCGCGGGGCGGCTGGGCCCGTGAGCCATGGCCACTGAGCCTGCGTGTCCGGAGCCTGTGCTCCGCAACAGGAGAGGCCACAACAGTGAGAGGCCTGCGTACCGCAAAAAAAACAAAAAACAAAAAAACTGAAAACATCTGTTCTATGAATCTCACTGTTAAGAGAATGAAAAGGTAAGCTACAAACAGGGAGAAAATATTTACAAATCACATACATATCTGACAAAGAATTTGTACCCAGAACATATAAAGTACTCTCAAAACTCAATAATAAAAGAATCCAGTTAAAAAATAGAGCAGAGGGGGCTTCCCTGGTGGCGCAGTGGTTGGGAGTCCGCCTGCCGATGCAGGGGACACGGGTTCGTGCCCCGGTCCGGGAGAATCCCACGTGCCGCGGAGCGGCTGGGCCCGTGAGCCGTGGCCGCTGAGCCTGCGCGTCCGGAGCCTGTGCTCCGCAACGGGAGAGGCCGCAACAGTGAGAGGCCCACGTACCAGAAAAAAATAAAACAAAACAAAACAAAAAATAGAGCAGAAGATTTTAACAGACATTTCACCAAAGAAGATACACAAATGAGCACATGAAAAAATGTTCAACATCATTGGTTATTGAGGAAATATAAATTAAAAGCACAGTGAGTTTTCATGACACACCTGTTGGATGGCTATAATAATTTTTTAAACTGACAATATCAAGTGCTGGTGAGGATACAGAGCAACTAGACCTCCCATGCATTGAAATGGAAGTGCAAAATGGTACAGCCATTCTGAAAAACAGTTTGGCAATTTCTTATAAAATTAAAGGTACACTTACCATATGAGCCAGCCATCTCACTCCTAGATATTTATCCTAGAGAAATGCAAATTTATGCTCACATAAAACCTATACTCAAATGTTTATAGAAGCTCTGTTTATAATCACCAAAGATTGGAAGTCACCCAAATATCCTTCAGTGGGTGATGGATAAACAGACATCAGATTTTATTGCATCCATACAATGGAATATTACTCAAGAAAAAAAAGGAACGAACTACTGATTCATACAACAATATAAAAGAAATTGAAGTTCATTATGCCATCAAAGAAGCCAATCTCAAAAAGTTATACATACTGTGTAATTCCGTTTATATGACATTCTGGAAGTGGCAAAAAACCCCTAAGAATAAAGAACAGATTAGTGGTTGACATGGGTAGGAGTGGAGGAAAGGTTTAACTACATGGTAGCATGAGGGAGATTTGGGGGCAATGGAACTGGTCTGTATCCTGATTGTGATGATGTTTATATAAATCTAGACATGTGTTAAAACTCATAGAACTATATAGCAAAAAAAGCCAGTTTACTATAAATACACTTTTTTAATAAGAATAAATTGGGGAAAAATGAGAGTAGGTCTCCTATTTGCCTTAACCCTTACTGCAATTCCCATTTCTTTGTGGCTACAACCGAATTTCTGATTTTAGCTTTTACTAGCTACCACTAGAACACATTAATAGAGAAATAAGTATGTTATTACGGTGGTATCTACTAATTTAATGGTATAAAGAAATTAATGTACTCTTCATCTCTCTTTACTGCCCATGTTTCACATTGTTAATACTTAACATTTATTTTTCCGTGTATTTCATGTGCTAGGTGGAGTCTAAAAAATAGATCAATACACAGGATTTACAATTTGACTGTATAAATATTAGTCGTAGTGTAATAAGAGTGATCAGTCTGAAAGAGAAGAGAATGTAACTTTATAAACTTGAAAATGTATCCTCAAAGGGAAATGTTCTGAATGTCAAGATTCATTGACATTCCATGAATTGTTCGGTGGTACTGCATCCTGATTGCCTTAATTTAACCAAGGCTTTCTCGCATAGCTTTTGTTTTTGTCCTGTAACTTACTTGACCTCTCATTGACAAAAGCATAAGCCTTTATCCCCAAGGTGAGCGGATCCAGGGCTCCGTGTCTCTGGAAACCTTCAGCATGCTCTTTGATCCCACTGGAACCTTTGCTCTGTAATCTTGTGATGCCACTATCCTCATAGAATTTTTGTCGTATGCCCAGGTTTCTGCCTTTCTTTCTTGGATCTCATGTCATCTTTCTGAGATACCTTTCTTGTTTTGCTGTGGGATATGCTCAGTTATCTTGTCAAGAGAAGCTGTGAGGTAAATTGCAAGCCCTTGTGTGCCTGAAAATGCCTTTTTCTATTCGTACACTTCATCATAAGGTTGGATGCTATTTTCTCCCAGAACCTTGGAGGTTTTTTTTCTACTGGCATCTAGTACCTAGTTGTGCAGACAAGAAAAAACAACAAAAAGCGTCTGCCAGTCTTTGTAGTTGATTTCATTTTCTTCTCTCCTCGCTTTTGTTATCTCCTTTCTCCTTGGTGTTCTCACATTTCTCTGCAGTGAAAGTAAGTCTGGATGTGATTTTATTCATAAATCTTGCCTGCACTAGGCCCTTTGAATTTTCGGTTCCTTCCCTCGTTTTCTTTGTTCCCTTCTGTATTCGTTTGCTAGGGCTGCCATAACAAAGTACCACAGTCTGGGAGGCTTAAACAAAAAGAAAATGACTTCCTCACCGTTCTGGAGGCTGGACGTCTGAGGTCAAGGTGTCGGCAGGGCTGGTTTCCTCTGAGGCCTCTCTCCTTGGCTTGTAGATGCCGTCTTCTCCCTTCGTCTTCACATGGTCATCCCTCTGTGTGTGCTTGTGTCTTAATCTCCTCTTCTTATAAGGACACCAGTCATCTGGGATTAAGGCCCACCCGAATGACCTCATTTTGCCTCTTTAAAGACCTTGTCTCCAAATACAGTCCCATTCCAAGATATTGGGGGGTTAGGACTTCCACATATGAACTGGGAAGTGGGGAACACAGTTCAGCCCCTAATACCTTTTCTATCTTCTGGATTGTTGTTCTCTCCCTCACCCACGCACAGGCGCAACAACTGCCTTAGCAGACCTGGGAGGAAGTACACTCATCATGGTCACCTGGCCCTTTCCTGACCTTTGTATTTGATTCTGAGCTGGCAGCACCTCTGGGATTTCCTTTGTGCCTCAGAATCCATTGCTTTGATTTTGTCAGAAACGTCTCCTAACCTTAGAAACTTTGGACAATTTAGATTGTGGTATCCTTTCTTGTTCTGGTGCTGTTAAAGCTTCGTTCTTCTCCTCCTCTTCCTCTCCTCCCCCTCTTCCTTCCCTTCCCCTTTCCCCCCTTCCTCACTCCTCTCCCTCTCCCTCTCCTCCTTCATTGTCTTTGATGAGATCTTAGAAAAGAAGAAGGATACATGAGGTCGCCAACACTTAACTCCACCAGTCCATCCACGTGGTAAAAGATAAACCAGAAGCTTTTTTCTTTTTATTGGCAACAACAAATTCTTAATGGATCAAAGGTTTTATTATTTATTATTTCAGTAATGCCCAGGAGACAGATTAAAATAAAAAGGGAAGGGGCTTCCTTGGTGGCGCAGTGGTTGAGAGTCCTCCTGCCGATGCAGGGGACACAGGTACGTGCCCCGGTCCGGGAAGATCCCACATGCCGCGGAGCGGCTGGGCCCGTGAGCCATGGCCACTGAGCCTGCGCGTCCGGAGCCTGTGCTCCGCAACGGGAGAGGCCACAACAGTGAGAGGCCCGCGTACCGCAAAAAAAAAAAAAAGGGAAGTTCTGAAAAACTAGCGTCAGAGACAAACTGATAATTAGAACAACTTCAAAAATTTCAGGAAGTCAGACTTCTGAGTAATATATGAAATAAAGGAATAGTATATAGAACCTTAAGCAAAATGGAATCCTGTTAATTATGTGGTATCAGGAAACTGCAGGACTTAATAGACTACATTCTTTTAAATACATGGCAATACTTCAGTCAAAAAGTGGTCAAGAATTTGATACTGATCTTTCTCATGAATTTTTTTAACACTACATATCGCTACATATATATGTATCTATAAACAATATGTTTTTGACATGTTTTTAAACTTAAAATGTTATTGTCCTGTGTATATGTCATTCTGCAATCATATTATGAAATATGTTACATTAGAAATATTATTTTAATATTCAGTCATATTCATATCTGTGTCCCTTATCCATTCACTTAAACCATTGTATAAATATTCCATTGCATGGCTATGCCACCCTTTTTTTGTCCATTCCTCTGTACAGGAAATTTAGGTTATTTTCGCTTTTCCAGACAATGTCACAGTCCACATTCACATATGTTTCTTCGTCCACATGCGGGCAGTTTCTCGAGGGCAGTGATCTTTAAACCTTTTATCACATTCAATAAAAATATTTTGAGCATGTACCCGCAATGTATGAATATGGCATCCTTTATAAATTATAAATGTATATAAACTACTGTACCCAATCCATATGTTCATCCTAGGTTATCCCAGAAAGAAAGACAAAACGGATGAAAGAAGTTTTAAAACACAGTGCTTCCCAAACATTTTTATTCAGCAGTGGCACAGCAATCGTGCGCGCAGACAATGTGATCACAGCTGCATTGGTTTTTGCTAAAAATCTCAAGATTTACTGTGAGTTCAGTTTATTCCAGTCCTGCTTCTCATGACTCTGCCCTCTGACAAACGATGCTTTAAGGGGGGAGTGTAGCTGGGACATGATGGGCCATAAGTGGATTCCGAAAGATGTCTTCATTTTAAAAATGGTGGCGTTTTCCAAAAACGGGACTGGAAGCCCACATACAAAAGACTGACGTTGAACACCCCCCCTCACTGATCCCATATGTAAAAATTAACTCGATGGATCATAGACCTAAATAAAGCTAAAGCAATACAATTTCCAGAAGCAAAAGAGGAATGAATCCTTGTGACCTTGGATTAGGCAGTGGTTTCTTATATATGAAACTAAAAGCAGAAACAACAACAACAACAAAAGTAGTAATAGGCTTCGTCAAAACGGAAAACATTTGTGCTACAAATGATGCCATCAAGAAAGTGAAGGACAACCCACAGGATGAGAGAAAATATGTGCAAATCATATATAAGAGACTTATATTCCAAATGTCTAGAAAGTATGACTACTCAATAATAAAGGGACAGGTAACCCAATTTTTTAAATGGGCAAAGTATTTGAATAGACATTTATCCAAAAGAAAAATACTATTGGCCAGAAAGTCCATGAAAAGATGCTCAGCATCATCATTCATTAGGGAAATGTGAATCAAAACAACAAGATACCACTTCACATTCACCGGGCTCTAATACATAAATTTAAAAAAAAAAACAGGTAATAAAGCATGTTGGTGAGGAGGCAGATAAATTGGAATCCTTGTACACATCTGGTGCAAATGTAAACTGATGCAACCCCTTTGAAAAACTGTTGCTCAGAATGTTAAACATAGAGTTACCATATGACCCAGCAATTTTTCACCCAGGTATACAACCCACAAGAAATGGAAATATATGTCCACTCGAAAACTTGTAGATGAATGTTCATAGCAGCATTATTCACAATAGACGAACTGTAGAAACAATTCAAGTGCCCATCGACTGATAACAAAATGTGGTCTCTCCATACAGTGGACTATTATTCAGCCATGAAAAGAGATGGAGTACTGCTATGAATATGAATACCCCTTACAAACATTACGCTAAGGCACAAAGACCTCCTGCCGTATGATTACATTTATATGAAGCGGCAGGCAAATCCACAGAGACAGAAAGGAGATTAATGGTTGCCAAGGACTGTGGGGAGGGGGCATGGAGAGAGTTTCTTTCTGGAGTGATGAGAACTGGACTCTTGTGATGGTGGCACAACCATGTGGCTATAGGGAAATCACTGAATTGCACACTTTAAAGGGGTGAATTTTGCAGTATGTGAACTATAGCTCATGAAGCCTTGTTTTAAAAATTTTTTATTGAAGAGGAACAAATATCTCTGTCCTCTGGTTATTCTTTAAGGAACTGGTCCCATCTTGTTTTCTCAGCTGGTTCCCACTCTCCATCCCTCCTCCCATGATCACTTTGTAGCTTAGATCCTGGTGCTCCTAAGACGTCAAGCCAGCCTGAAGCCTAGTGGACCCTAGGATTTGCCTGATCAGAGCTCTCAGAGCACAGTTGATCTGGAACCTCTGCTTTCCATGCCTTTCGAAGCACTCAGAATGTGTTTGCTGTTAATCCTCTCCTATTTTCTGTGTGTATATGAAAACACATCTGGTATGTGTGATGTTGCTTTTTTTTTCTTTTTTTCAGATTATTTCCATTCTTATTGGTCTCTTGTACCAGCCCTGAGACATATGTCAGGCGGACAGTAGTACTCAAGCCTTAGGATAGGATTTATTCAGTCTTCTGGCTTATAATATATAAAGCCAGGCCCCAGGCCCAAGGGTCTACTTCCTAATTTCATACTGTTTCCACTGTCTCTCTTTTGAATGGTTCATCTTAATCTTTTATCAAAGTGGCATTTATAGTTCGGAGCAACATTCACTCTATTAGGCTCCTGTTGACCTACATCAGGTTCAGTTTTCTGTTTTAATCACCTGTTAAATGACACCAAGTCAAATGTTTCATTCATAAAAATGTTCTCTCAGTCCCTGGAATTTGACCAATATTACTTATTGCCACAAAGTAGATGAAACTGGCCACTGTTGACAAAAAAATTAATCAATAGTCCATCTAAAGGAGAAGTAGAGAATTTTATTAGAGCAGATCTAAAAGATTATAACCCAGGAGACAGACTTTCAAAAAACTCTGAGGACTGTTCCACTTGTTAGAAGTCAAAGGTACTTCAAGTATACAAAGGTACCTCAAGGGAATTCTCTGGTGGTCCAGTGGTTAGGACTCCACGCTTTCACTGCCGAGGGCCTGGGTTCAATCCCTGGTTAGGGAACTAAGATCCCACAAGCTGCCTGGCGTGGCCAAAAAAAAAAAAAAAACCACAAAGGTACTTCAAAATATACATTTTTGAGACAAAAGATTGTACATCAAAATGACACACACTTTTACATAAGGTTCACCAAAAACACATAGTCTAAGTCTGCACATACAAAGCAAGCAGTAGGTCGCCACGACCCCTTACAGAATTAGGAAAGAATGTTATCTTCCAAGAAGTTACACTGCTGACGTCAGAAGAAAGGAAAAAAAAAATTGATCTTTACGGTGGAGCCAGCATTCCCGCCTTTGGGGAGGTCAAGTTAATGTATAATGCACACTGCATATTAGGGAGTGCTCAATACAGGGCAGGGAATGATATGCTTACATATTCTTGTCCTGCCTTAAAACGTAAATTTTATTCCATCACCATGTATTTTAGGGATGCGGAAGGTAAATTGTTCTTTACAGTACTTAGGTGTATACTGTTATTACTTCTCGTTCTCTGAATTGGATGATCTTCTGTATGCCTTCAAATCACCTATCTGGTAGGAAAGGTCCGCTGCTCTTATTTGGGGTAGCCCCCTTCTCCCTGGGGCAGTACAAGAGTATCAGAGTCTTCTCTAGCCTGGAACACTTGAGGAAGGGATCTCTAATCATCTGTCCACCCGGTCACCACCTATATGGTCCTTTGGAGGCAAACAACTCAAACGGTCCCATTGAAGCTTGGACACGGGGAATGTTTCAGAGACTGGAAACCTTGGGACCCAGCACCCAGTCCTACTGGGTGTTCCATTCCCAGCCGTATTCCCGTGGGTGCTGATCACTGTTACTCCACGACCTGCAGACACAGGTCTCTGCCATCTGAAGGGAATTCCTCCAAACTGTCTCTGATTGCTGGGCTGGCCCACGTCTTCCTGTCCACTCCTTGGAGCCCCTCCATGCCTGAAGCTGCTCTTTAAAGTAAAGGAAATAAATGGGCTTCCCTGACACTGTAAAAGAAGCCCCAGTTGGAGGCTGTCTTTTAGGTACTTGGCAACTACTGCTTTTGGTCCTTCATCGCTTTGGCTGTCAAGCTTCTGAAATAAGAAGCACAAAGACGTGGCTGCCTTCCGGAGGGGGAGGAGATGCAGCTATTTCAATCTGTACTTAATATCCCAAAATACCACTGAGATAGTTCCTAGTCACAGAGTACTTAGAACAGTTCCCGGCATTTACCTGAGTTAAATAAATTATTTTAGGTGTGTTCTCATGAGGTGAACAAAGGCAAACCTAGAGTAAGTTACTTTCTGCCTTTATACTCTAGACATCTTCTGCAGACATCTTAAATTCCTTCCAAAAGGGAAGAGAGCCCAACTTCAGATGCACATACTGTGACCTGGAGCAAATCATTCCATAGTCCACTCACAAGACAGATGGTTTTCTGTTTCAGATTTGTAAATACTCTTGCTGAGAGCTTCAATGTCACAGTGGATGGGGAAGTTTATGAAAACGTCACCAGTCACAATGCCAGCGAATATCATTTTTTCTCTTCTGGCAAGTAAGTACCTACAATGGACACTTTGCTCCCAAGTTCAAGGGTTTCAAGTCTTTTTCTTTGAATAATACATTGAAACTTTCAATACCAAGAGCATTAATTTATATTAATCTTTCTTTTCATAGAAAGACCTTCACAATAAACTCATCAGAGATTGCACAACAGTGTAAAAAGTTGGAAACATCCTACCTTGAATTTGGTAGTGCATATACCTATGTAATCACAAGGGAGGTTAGTAACTCATTGCACTGAATCAGAAGTTCCACTCAAAGTTTATTGATAAGAGTCCTTGAAAACAGGACATAGTAATGATTTAACAGAGTGATATTAGGATCTGTATTTTAAACGAATTTAGAATTAATTCAGTTCACCACTAATTCTGTGGTTTATCATTGCCTTAAGTCCACCTTTAGAATAAAATTAAACAGACTGACCTCTAAACGTTCACATTGACCAGTGTCCTCATAGACTGTCAACATGGACCTTGGAAGCTTTTCGTTCAAAGAGCTGGCAATGTTTTCAACAAACCTGACTTCCAATCTGCTCTCTTATTTAAGAAGAAAAAGCTAGTGAACATATTTTCAAATCCTACCAAGGCCATCCCATCCCAAGGATAAAATGCAGTGTTGCATATTTACATTTAAAATGTGTACTTTCTGGATAGATCCTATGGTGTAACCCTGAAAGTCCAAATTCAGTTTGCCTCTCTGAGCAATTTTTATTCTGGAATCAGTCTCGATTTTCATTTCTTCTTCTTGCTTTTGCCTTACTGGTTTAGGGTGACAGCTGCCCCAAACTGACGATATTTGAAGATATTTCCCCGAACACAATCAGCATGGCCCTGCAAATCCCCCAGTACTTCCTCCTCACCTGCGGCGAGGTGGTTTTCTCCGTCACGGGATTGGAGTTCTCATATTCTCAGGTTTCCTGTCTATTGTTCTGTACACCCCTCTCCTACAACCCTGCCTTCAAATAATGCTGCTGGGACTTAATTAAAAGCTAGGGTAGCCATGTATTTACAGTGTAAAAGAAAATTCTAGAAAGCATTATGGTAGGTTCTACCAAACAAGGTTTTAGAAATTACCAAGTCTTATTTACTGAATAAGAATATTACCGTTTAGGGAATTCCCTGGTGGTCCAGTGGTTAGGACTCCATGCTTTCACTGCCGAGAGCACAGGTTCAATCCCTGGTCAGGGAACTAAGATCCCACAAGCCACACGGCGTGGCCAAAAAAAAAAGAATATTACTATTTAGCATCATGAGTGTCCATATATAGGTATCTGAATTTCCAGTCACATGCTAGAGATTTAGGGTCCTAAGTAGGAAGAACTGTATTAACAACCGTTACCAGGGTCGTGATGGTCAGTGTATCCCACGTTCTGAAACAACCCTGTTCATAAGAGGCTCATGCATAGGTCTGTGTCCTCATTATTTTTAAGGTTCACTCGAGGTCTCTTTTTAGCTCCCAGTAAACACACTGATTAAGGCCTAGCTTTTATTTTTATTTTTATTTCATTTATTTATTTATTTATTTTTTGCGGTACGCGGGCCTCTCACTGCTGTGGCCTCTCCCGTTGCGGAGCACAGGCTCCGGACGCGCAGGCTCAGCGGCCACGGCTCACAGGCCCAGCCGCTCCGCGGCACGTGGGATCTTCCCGGACCGGGGCACAAACCCGCATCCCCTGCGTCGGCAGGTGGACTCTCAACCACTGTGCCACCAGGGAAGCCCAAGGCCTAGCTTTTAAAAGTTAAAAAATAGTATTGCTTTTGTGAATATTAGACTAATGAGGCACATGTTGCTGATTCCTAAATTAGAGCTTAGGTTCTGAACTATCTTATCAAAATACAGTTACGGTCGTCCTAACCCCAGCATGCCCAATACCTTCAAGTTTTGCAGTAAAGATTGTAAATATGAGCTGGGTAATCCCTTTCTGCAATGACCTCAGAGTCTCGTTAAGGAGATGACTATAACACAGGTGACAAGAGTTCTAAGAGAAGTTTTGGTGATCTAGCGGTGAAGCTCCCCAAAGAGCAAGATGACAGCGCAGAGAGCAGCCTCCGTTTGGGGGGAAGGAGAGGTCGGACTGCATGGCTTTGTCTGAAAATTCTTCTGTAGAAGCAGAATCGGTTCATCTGTAGATTCGTCCATTTCATTAGGATGACAGCTTTGCAAGCATGTGGAGAGTGAAAAACAAAGGATTCTTGTATGTTCATACCACAGGAGCATTTGGGATGTCTTGTTACCCAAGTGATAATCCTTTTTACATTTAAACCAGCCTGACTCTTAATGTGCATTCTGGGGGTAGACGGCCTAATTAAGGGAGTGTGTGAGTTCGCTGTGTTCTCCCGCTCTGCGGTTGACATCTACATCGGGACTCACTCTGTTTCGTTTCCTCAGGCTCCTTCCAACATGAAATCCGTGCTTCAAGCAGGGTGGCTGTTGACAGTGGCAATTGGCAACTTCATCGTCCTTATTGTAGCAGGAGCAGGCCAGTTCAGTGAACAGGTACTGATGCAGACAGAGATCGCGCGTACCTCTGTCTTCTCGCCTGTTAATCATCATCGCGACGACCCTCCCTAGCTGTCCGTATATACACGTGGTCGTCTTGGCTAATGGCTGAGTAAAACTGCCAGACCAGCCAGACAGGGCAGATACAAAAAGGTCTTACAGCCAAGTGTGTGCTGATTCTTCTTATTTCTACTTGGAAAATAACCAGATGTAACCAGATGGGGTTAACATACCTACACGCTCATATGGTTTACTATCAAAGGAAACATCCTTCCTGGCTTCAGTGAATGCAGCTCAATGGCCCCAAAGCAGGCGTGTTATCCAGAAAGTTCCATAATACCTAAAGTTAAAGCCATTCTAAAGGTTGTCGTAATTTTTCCCATTAAAATAAAATGAGGGCTTTTCAGGTTCTGGAACTCTCCTTCAGCACTCAGAATCTCTGCCTCATAAGGGAGCTGTCCCTTTACCCCATCAGACTCATTACTTCCCCCACCAGGTCCCATCAGAGCCTGTGCTAATCCTTCATGCTCAAGACCTCCACGTTTTGCCAAAAGATAACATGGGGGTCTTACCTTAGAACATTTCAGCACATTCTTTTTCCCTCAGGAGTACTCTGCCTAGTGTGCTCTTGGTCCCCATCCTTCCAGGGGCCAGCTATTTGTCTTAAGACTTGGGTTTTTCAGAAACTTTGTCTCATCTTCTTAAAGTCCTGGGTGTCTGCACTCCAGAGCTGTTCGAAGAATGTTACTGTTACATTGGGCATTCAAGAAAAGCTGGCCATTCTGCATCTGTGGCAGTAGCTACCAGTTTCCCCTAACAACTTCATTTCCAACACCTTCGATCTGGATGTCTCAAGAAAAAATACCCGCGATATATACATTCCCATAACCTGTATTGTTTTTGTTTTCTTCCTTGCTCCAACTTCAAAGTGGGCCGAGTATGTTCTGTTTGCGGCGTTGCTTCTGGTCGTCAGCGTAATATTTGCCATCATGGCCCGATTCTATACGTACATCAATCCAGCAGAGATTGAAGCGCAGTTTGATGTGGATGAAAAGAAAGAGTACCTGGAAAATAGCAACCCATATCCCAAGTTGGATTCCGTCTCACAGACCCAGATGTGAATATCAAGAAGCAAGTGGAGGACGGATTGGGCCCAGGATGTGCCCAGGTGTCTGTCCCCTGGGGGCAGGACACTCTGCTGTATGGCCGCTGATGGGGAAGACTTCAGAACTGTGAAACAAACCAAGAAAGCTGTTTTCTAAGCAGCCAGCAACGAACCTAACACTCTAAAAGAAGTCCTTTTGTTTGTTTGTTTTGCAGAGAAGTCTTATTTAAAGCATACACACACACATGCACATACTTTTACAACACTGCGTCCATACCCTGCATTTAACTCCTTTCCTAAGACACAAAGTTATTTTGGACTAACTTAAATTTTTGAAATGGTGGCAAAGTTCCATATTGTTTGCCTTCGAACACTCTATGGAAACGATGTTAAATGAGGCAAAAAGTGAGTGTTTAGGCTTTAGAATGGTACACAATGGGGACTGGCTAGTAGGACCTGGCAACTTTACCTTCTGCTTTTAGTTTTGTTTTTCCAGCCCCTACGTCTTTTTAAATTATGTATAACTCAAAAAACTACTCAGGTAAAGGCAAGTCATGATTTTTAGAGTTTCAATGGTATGAAATAAATTCTCATTCTGAAGAGTAAGTGTCTGTGTATTTGGAGGCTGAGTAAGAAATCCTTAACACTTGACCTTTCCTGATTATAAACGCTGCGCCCGCTCCTTAAGATTTCATCAGAAGGTGATAAAAGCATGAACAGAGCAAGACCCACAAACAGTAAATTCCAGGAACATGAAATATCAGAGTTCGTTTCCTACTTTTCTCAGGGTTATCTGTGGCTACACTTCTCTTTTATTACTAGGAGCTTCCTGTGTGCATATTTTTGTACCATCTCCAAGTGTTTTTCTCAATACTCGTGAGCATTTTTCTACTTGAATAAAAATCGTTCCAAAATATTATAAACACTTCCTGCCTAATTCATCCTATAGATATTTATCATATAACCATTCCCAGGTATCAGACTCAGAACGAGTCTGCTTTGGCATTCTTGTTAAAACGAGCAACAGTTCTTAGACGTGTGCACAGTTCTGAATGTGGAAACTGGTTCCTGAGTTAGGAGCTTGGATCTCTAAGATGCTTCAGGCACAAGCTTGTCATTGCAGTGTGGAGACGGAATGAAACAGAGGGACAAAGTCTAGAGTGAGAAACGCAAATGTAAATGATCAAAGCTTGCTGAGGACCTTTTCTACCCTTTGGATCAAGTCCTCATTCCTTAACTGAGAAGGCTGTTTCTTCTGTGGATATGTCACCTTTCTCTGTGCTCTCTCTGATCCACCAGCTGCTTCTAGTTCTTGGAATGCAGTGGGTTCTCACTTCTAGTCAAAGGCAAAAGAAAAATCAGGCCTTGAGACACTTATTTTCTACCCACCCCTCGCCCACGCGCGCCTCCTGGCAAAATCCTCTTCGTCTTCAGGATCCAGGCCACTTCCTCCAACGGTTTTCCTGTTTCCCAGTTTCGTTACCAAATTAAGTTGCATGGTCCCTGTTTGAGCCCTAGCCCAGCTGGGTTCAAGTAGGCAAGTAACAAAACTGAAGCTGAGATGGACACAGCACAAGCTTTATTCATGGGCCAAGGAATGGAGAAACAGGAGGTAAGTTCACAGATCAACTTCTCACCCACCTGGTGAGAGGGATGTAATTTTAGAGTAAAGACGAAGGGAGGAGGACTGAGGCTAATGATGGGGAGGCACATGCGTTGGTCTACTGGGGCAGCGGCAGCACTTTCTCCGAGGCGGGGGAGTGCCACCGCTTTTACCCTTTTCTGGTCCTTGGTGTCCAGGCATGGCCGTTGGTAGGTGTGTGTCGTTTAATATGCTAATGTAGTAAAATCAGTGTATAATGAGACTCAGGGTCTGTTGGAGGTCAGATTCGATTCGGGGCACCATCTTGGTCCCAGCTGGTTCCATCTGGGTTTGTTTTTTAAATTAATTAATTTATTTATGGCTGCGTTGGGCTTCTGTTTTTTTAATTAATTTATTTATTTATGGCTGCATTGGGTCTTCATTGAGGTGCGCGGACTTCTCATCGCGGTGGCTTCTCTTGTTGCGGAGCACAGGCTCTAGGTGTGCGGGCTTCAGTAGTTGTGGCACGCCGGCTCAGTAGTTGTGGCTCGCGAGCTCTAGAGCGCAGGCTCAGTAGTTGTGGCTCACGGGCTTAGTTGCTGTGCAGCATGTGGGATCTTCCCGGACCAGGGCTCAAACCCGTGTCCCCTGCATTGGCAGGCGGATTCTTAACCACTGCGCCACCAGAGAAGTCCCCATCTGGGTTTTTTTGTTTGTAGCTTCCTTTCTTATCTCTGGACCCTTTAACTTAAAGATTTATGTTCACTCCTGCTAAAGGTAGGGGTTGGCAGGTTTTGAGCAAAGACCTGGAGCAGCTCTGGCAACAGTTTGGCTGTCTCTCCTCTGCACTCCTGTGACACAGCCCTCAGTGTGTTGTGACTGTCCAGCTTTCTGTGGGCCGGAAGCTCTCCGCGTGTATCCTGTGATCCATTTAATTTCCGGAAGGTGGTTGGCCTCTTTTGTTAAATAACAATTTAAAATCTCTTGGACCATGAGGAGTGAGATGGAAGAGGCTGAGAACTGAACCTTGAGCAGTGATTTGAATGCGCCTCGTTGACAAGGTCTAGTGTGAAAGACTAGCTATAAGGGACTACGAATTTTGCCTCTCTGGTCACTTCTACCCTCTAACTTACACAGTATGCCTTTGATGGAGAAAAACAACCGTCAGGGTGATGAGCTCTCAGCTCCGTTACCCCACTCTTGTCAATAATCCAAAGAGAACTCATCCTAAATCCTCAAAATATATTCTGGTCCTAACACTTCTTACAGCCGCTGGGTAACATGGGGCAACTCTTCACCTTTCAAATCTCATTTTCCTCTCCTACAAAACAAAGAGAACACGAGACAATGTGAAGTCTCTAAACTCCTTTGTTTGAGGGTACCTGGCACACACCAGGCTTCCAAATGTTGAATGAAGACCTGCCCCTCAATCGACTACGACTTTAACATTGAGTGTGCTTTGCAGTTGGACGAAAACATTCACTCAGTGTTAATGTGGCCTCCACTGGCCTTTAAAGGATAAGAGTGGGGACGGGGGGCATCGGGGCACTTTGATCATCAGGGGTGAGTTTTCAGAGTGATCTTCCCTCCAATCTTCCCATTTCTTCCAAACGTAATCAAGACTGCCGGGTGCGACCATGAGGGTTCTAGATAAAACACTTTGGACAATGGCAAGTGTCATGGGGCAGGAGTGGCCAAGGGGGACGCGTGGGGCCAGATCCGCAACCTCTGGTCTTCTGCCTTTTCCTTGGCCCCCATTTTTTTCTGCTTTACACCTTTCTCTAAGTTGCTGATCAGTGTTTAATCAAAATAATTCACTGACTTGAACATTGGCTGAGTGTTGAAGTACGATCCTACATGGGTTGGGGAGAGTATCTGGAATGGAAATGCTTTCGTTGAACATGGCAGGATTTCATTGCTTATACCTAAAAGCCAGAATATTTTGTGGGGTTTTTGTTTTGTGGTTTTTTTAATTTTTATTTTAGGTTGGAGTATAGGTGATTTACAATATTGTGTTAGTTTCAAGTGTACAGCAAATTAATTCAGTTATACATATACACATATCTATTCTTTTTCAGGTTCTTTTCCCACTTAGGTCATTACGGAATACTGAAGAGAGTTCCCTGTGCTGTACGATAAGTCACTGTTGATTATCTATTTTATATATACTAGTGTGTATGTTAATCCCAAACACCTAATTTATCCCTCCTCCCCCATCCCCTTTGGTAACCATAAGTTTGTTTTCTATGGCTGTGAGTCTGTTTCTGTTTTGTAAATAAGTTCATTTGTATCATTTTTTTAGGTTCCACATACAAGTGATATCATATGATCTTTGTCTTTCTTTGTCTGACTTACTTCACTTAGTATGGTCATCTCCAGGTCTATCCATGTTGCTGCACATGGCATTATTTCATTCTTTTTATGGCTGAGTAATACTCCATTGTACCATCTTCTTTATCCATTCTTCCGTCAACAGGCATTTAGGTCGCTTCTCTGTCTTGGCTATTGTAAATAGTGCTGCAGTGAACATAGGAGTGCATGTATCTTTTTGAATTATGGTTTTCTCCAGATATATGTGCAAGAGTGGGATTGCTGGATCACATAGTAGCTGTATTTTTAGTTTTTTAAGGAAGCTCCATACTGTTCTCCATAGTGGCTGCACCAATTTACATTTGCACCAACAGTGTAGGAGGGTTCCCTTTTCTCCACACCCTCTCCAGCATTTATTGTTTTTAGACTTTTTGATGGAGAATATTTTGAACAGTGGTTATAATGTCCACATGAATCTTATTGGCCTATTCTTGTTTTGTTTCCACATGTCTCCATAATTTTTTTTTCATTTTGTGGATGTTCTTTATTTCTTTCAGGGTACTAACATATTTATTTTGCAGTCTATTTTAGACTTTATAAAGTCACTTTATTAAATGCACCTTCCAGTTTAATTTTTGTTGACCATTTTAGCCATAGATTTTTGTCATGCATTCTGGACTTATTTTGCAGCTTCATTTTTTATTTTTATAAATTTATTTATTTATTTTTGGCTGTGTTGGGTCTTCGTTGCTGCACACAGGCTTTCTCTAGTTGCGGCGAGTGGGGGTACTCTTCTCTTCGTTGCAGTGCGCGGGCTTCTCATTGCGGTGGCTTCTCTTGTTGCGGAACATGGGCTCTAGGTGCACGGGCTTCAGTAGTTGCAGCACATGGGCTCAGTAGTTGTGGTGCAAGGGCTTCATTGCTCCGCGGCATGTGGGATCTTCCTGGGCCAGGGCTTGAACCCGTGTTCCTGCATTAGCAGGTGGATTCTTAACCACTCTGCCACCAGGGAAGTCCTGCAGCTTCATTTGTTTTATGACACATAAAAGTAGCTAACACTTATTGGACACTGAATATGGGCAGACAGCATGTGAAGCACTTTACTGTGTCACGTTTACAAGCATGTGGTCCTTGCAACAGCCCTATAATTTAGATTCCTGTTATTAGTCCCATTCCACAGAGCAGAAAACACGCACAGAGAAACCAAGTAATCTGCCCAAGGTCACATCTGCCATCTGGCTCGAGAGCCCAGGCTACCAGCCACTACACCAGCCTGCCTCTCACTGCCAATAGTTACTGGACAGTATGGATTAACTGAATTTAATCCTTATAACGATACTAAAGAAGGTGTTATTACCCCCATTTTAGAGATGAGAAAACTGAGGAATAACCAGCTTAAGTAACTTGCCCACGGCCATATACCCAACAGTTAGCCAAGCCAGGATGTGAACCCAAGCATGTCTGAGCGGGGAGAAGTACCTCTCTCCTAATCACCAGGCCGTACTGTCTTCTTTCACGTAGTCAAATGCAGACATGTGATGGCAGGAGCGGTGTACCAGGGAGAAGGGCAAAGGGGGGCACTGGGGGGCCTCAGAGAAACACGATCCACCCGAAATCCAGGTGGACACCCCAGGGCTGGCCTAGAGGGGCAAGAGGGGCCATGTGTAGGGAGGAGAGGCTGGTAAACCCTGCTCTCAAAGGGTGAAACAGAATAGATTAGACACAGTTACCATCTGAGAGGGATCCAGGACCTCCTGTAAAGACCTTGTGACGTTCTGGAGACACTGGAACCCCCTCCCCATGGATCTGGGTTTTGCACGCCCCCATGGCCAGTGTGGGAGTCCTGGCGTTGGCGCCTCCGAGGTCATGGTGATCAGCTCTGAAGCTCGCCATGCGGGGGCCAGGGTCTCACGTGAGGGGCAGCCGGCTTGGGAGGCAGGGGTATGTGTGGGCTACAAAGGAGGAATGGCCAGCAAGTCACAGCAAGGGCCACAGAGAGCGGGCAGGCTGTCTTGTTTCCTTTCTCACTATGGTAAAACATATGTGGCAAAGTTCACCGCGAACCATTTTGAAGTCTACAGGGTCCAGAGGCATTAAGAGCATCCACTCTGCTTTGCAGCCGTCACCACCGGCCCGCTGCACAGCTTTTATCATCTTGCAAAACTGAAACTTCATCCTCAGTAAAAACTAACTCCCCACTCCCCACTCCTCCCAGAGGCCTCCAGCAGTTCCCCTTCCACTCACCTCCATCCTGTGATGTCGGAGGCCTTTCAGGCTTCCTGGAGAAGCCCTGAGTGTCTGCGGCCTCCAGCTCACACCTGATCAAAAGCGATAAACAGGAGAGAGCCTGGGCCACCTGGGGCTCCGAGGTGTGTCCCTGGGGACACAGCCCACCTCCAGCCCCTGCAGCCTGACCACAGAGCGTCTGTCCCCCCTCCCCAAATCCTGCTGACCTCTGACCACTCAGAGCCTCCAGGGTTTTTATTTACTGGAATGTCTGGCTTGTTCTAATGAGACTTGGAGGCTCCATAGATGTGTTTAAAGACTCATAAGGAACAGGAGCTGGATCTGTAAGGTTGATATTTTGGTGCCCTTGAAACAGAGACCCTTGCACGGTTTTGTTTTTTGTTTTTCTTTTTTTTAATATTTTCCAGTTGTTTTTTTTTTTCTTTTCATTTAAAAAATATTTTTTGGCCACACCGCATGGCCTGTGGGATTTTAGTTCCCTGACTAGGAATCGAACCCTGGGCCTCGGCAGTGAGAGCGCAGAGCCCTAACCACTGGACCGCCAGGGAATTCCCGAGAGCCTTGCATTTCTTAAGGTGGCAGGTCCCAGAGGCCAGTGAGGGGCCCTAAGAGCTTTTGCTGTGTGGGAGTCCTGCCCTGAGTGCTGAATGAAGAAAGTGCTTCCCTTAACAGTTTCCATTTCATACGTGGCTCCTAAAGCAGTCTCTGCCCCCATCACCACAGGTAAGAGGAGGGAGGTGCAGGCCGTCTTTCACAGAACTCACTGTGTAAGGCTTCCCAGCTCTGCAATTACCAGCAAAAGGTGCCGAGAGCCCCTCCTGAAACTGTACCTTTGGGCAGAAATGACATTCTCAGCTGCCCCATGCTGTTCAATGGATTTCAGTCTTAGTAAGACTAACCTTCAGTGAGTCATCAGTCTTACTTGGATCCTTGGTTTGGCTACAAACCTGCAAAGAATTCTTAATATATCCCACTCAGCTACTAACAGTCACAACCCACGTGTGTCCAATAAGTATTAAGGCCCTGCAGCAGGCAGCCCAGGCGGGAAGGAGGGAGCCCTCATGATGGAATTAGTGCCCTTAGAAGAAGTGAGAGCTCTCTCCCTCTCCCCACTGCTGCCCCCTCTTTCCCTCCCCCACCCCTCCACCCCCAGGCAGCTGTCTGCAAGCCAGGAAGAGAGGCCTCACCAGAAACCAACCCTGATAGCATCTTGATCTTGGACCTCCAGCCTCCAGAACTGTAAGAAAAGTAATTCCTGTTGTTTAAGCCACCGAGTCTGTGGCATTTTGTTAAGGCAGCCCAAACTGGCTAATACAGGGTCCAACCGTCCCTGTTTGTCAGGGACTGAGGGAGTTCCCAGGACAGTCCTGGGCAAACTGGGACGAGTTGGTCAGCCTAATTTAGGAGACGATGTATGTGCAATGCTTGGGCTTCCTACAGTGCATGGTGAGTAGTAAGTGCTCTATAAACACTCACAATTATTATTTCATTCCTTCAACAACAATTATTTAGTAAGCACCTGCTCTGTGCTCAATGCAGTTTATTTTATTTTTTATAAATTTATTTTATTTTTGGCTGCATTGGGTCTTCGTTGCTGTGCGCGGGCTTTCTCTAGTTGCGGCGAGCAGGGGCTACTCCTTGTTGCGGTGCACGGGCTTCTCATTGTGGTGGCTTCTCTTGTTGTGGAGCATGGACTCTAGGTGCGTGGGCTTCAGTAGTTGTGGCATGTGGGCTCAGTAGTTGTGGCGCACGGGCTTAGTTACTCCACGGCATATGGGATCTTCCCGGACCGGGGCTCGAACCCATGTCCCCTGCATTGGCAGGCAGATTCTTAACCACTGCGCCACCAAGGAAGCCCTCAATGCAGTTTAATACACTAGGGGTACAAAATAGATAAAGCCTACCCTTGTGGAGTTGGCAAGCATTTATTGAGTACCCAGACCAGATCGCCAGGGTCTAGCTGTGAAGAGTTTATGTAGGGATGTGTCAGAATGGGAGGACCAAGTTTCGGCAGGGAATGGCCCTCGATTGCTTCTCTCTGCTGTTCCCCAGCAGAAGCCACCAATCGAGGCAGTCACCTCGGTTGCTTCCTGTTTCTAAAAAACAGAAGCCCGAGAACCTGGGTAGCACCAGGGCCTGGTTAAATGACCACAGGTGTTTTGCCCAATGGCCCTGGGCAAGCCCAGCCCCCAACTTTCCTTTTGACTAATAAGCAAGGGCATCGCAAACTGCTCCCCTGGAAGTTCCCCAGTGTGGCCACAAGATGGCAGAAGAGAACAGCCTTGGGAAAACTTGCCACAACATACCAACAAAAGGTTTTTGTAAATGTCATAATTACCTTATTCGGAATTTTTCATGAATGCACATCAGAAGGCCTCATCATACACTGCGTATTTTTTTCTGGAAGTTCCATTCTTGGGACTGGATTAGTGGACTCTATTCTATCTGGGACTCAGGTATAAATTCCAGCAGGGGTCGCTGTTCCTTGGGATGACACCAGGCAGCAGGTAGAAGCAACAGGCTTTGTGTGAATTGGGAAAGAAACACATTTATCAAGCACTTCCTACAAGCCAGAGTTTGCATTATCTAATACACATCCTCATCCACTCATTTAATTGTGCAATAAATATTTATTAAGCTTCTCGAGGTTTCCAGGCACTGATACAGGCCACGTAAGCTAATAAATATATAATAGTGTCAGGTGTTGATAAGTGCTATGAAACAAAAAATAAACAGAGTAAGGGGTGAAGGCTGGTATTTTAGAAGGAGTGGCCCAGGAGGGCCTCTCTGAAGAGGTGACATATGAGCAGAGACATGCATGGAGTAAGGGAGCGAGATGGGGAAGAACATTCTGGAAGGGGTCCTAACAAGGGCGGATGCCTGAGATGGGAATATGGTTTGTGTGTCTAAGAACAGCAAAGGGGCTCCCATGTCTGGAATGTGGTGAGCAAGGGGCAAGGGAGAGGTGACCCGGATTGATCGTGTAGGGCCTTGGGGGCCATGATAAGACTTTGGGTTCTTTCCTATGCATGTTGAGAAGCTGTCAGCCAGTGGTTCTCAGTGTGGGCTGCCCCTCAGAATCATCTGAGGGGCTCTAATCCCAGTGCCTGGGCCTCCCTAGACCCAGAATCAGAACTCTGGGGTTGCAGCCTGGGCATCTGTTTTTTTTCTAAATGCGCCAGGGATTATTAGCAACCAAGGTTAAAGCCACAGCATTCGATACCGTGTGAGAGCACAATAGAAACTGTCAAAGCATGGCGCAAACGCTGTGATTAGTGATAATGTGTGCCTTTCGGGAACAACTTTGGATCCAGTAAGTGCACGGAAGCATGACATGGGTCTCTGAGCACAGCTATTAAAAACTATGAACTTTTTAAGTTGGAACCCCTATCTCCCATCAACACCAGTGAATCTTTCCTGGGGAAAAAGAAATTCCTAAAGCGTCATGAGTCATTAGAAGCTATGATGACCAGCATAAGAAATAGGGTGATACAGGTAAAATACAGGCATGTCTCTGTTTCTATAAACTTGTCAGGTATGTTTAGATGTAAACTATCGAAGGCAAGGTTTGGATTTCCTCGGTGCTGTTGTCCAGAACAAGCATAATGAGATGCTGGTGGTCACGTCTCCGGAAACAGCAAAACTCCTCTCACATCCTCTCCCGTCCTCTGGGTCCTTTGTTCTCTTGTTCTATTCACATCTGCATGTGCCCTGCTGAAGGCCTCTGTGGAAATGAGAATGCTCATTTAATTGAGCAAACATGTGTTGACTTTGATTTGAGAAAAAAATGTGTTGGGAGTTTCTTAAGAACATCCCCAGTGGTGCCTGGAATGCCTGGCAGAAGCATGTATAATTTTTAGATCATTTTCTCAAGCAAGATGTGCCAGCCAAGGCCTCTGTGCCTTGCCTTCGACATATCAGCACCTCCACACAGAGGAACTTTGAATATTACAAACAAGTGCCCTGCTTGGGTCCCATTTTGTTGTAAAATTAAGTAGGATGGGATTCCTTCCTGGCCTGAGTTGGGGTCCCCATCTCTGCCCTGAGAAGATTACCAGCAGTTTGGAACTTTGCCTCCATTTGCTGGAACTCTTTCCAGGAGTTCTACGGAACCCTGCCAGCCTCTCTTCTGGACCATCCTCCTTCCTGACCCCACTCCTCCAATCACTGGGCAGCAAAATCCACCCTGGGGCCAAGAAGCCATAGACATAGATGTTGAAACTGACGTTTCCCACCTTCAGCTTGAAGGATAAAAATCAAATATCAGGTGTGGCATTTAGCAGTGATTAAGTGCATGTGAAGCCTTTTGACTGGTCTTTGAAATTTCTGACTGCAATTTAAAAATAAAGAATGGTAGACCCTAAACAATGTGGTTTTGGCAGCAGAGATAGGAAACAGCACTGCAGTAACCCTTCCTTTGTTCTTCTCCACTGAGTGGTGGTGTGAAGCTTTCAGATTATGCTTCCCTTAATCAATAGCTTGGCAAGATTGTGTGCGGAGTGGCTGGTCACCTGCTACCTCAAGTTTATTTTTACAAGGTAGAGGTAAGGCACCCAGTACGCATCTCACTAGAGATTTGATTGCATGAAATCTACCCAAACCCACCTAAGTCAAAATAATTGTTCAAACCTAATCCATCTTGAATACTCTGTATTAATGTAGTATATTTTTAAAATTAGTCTCTTAAAAATCAAATCAGTACATGCAAAGTCTAGAAAGGCAAAGATCTCTACAAGACTTGTTTTGAGAAATAGCAGTCTGCCATTTTCCCTCCCCTGGCCAATTCCCACTCCTTAGAGGCACCGCTTTGAACTGTTGCAAACAATCTGATGGTTTATCTCCAAATGGCATGCTTATATAACTACTTGTTGGTTTCTCAGTTCTCAACTTTATATATTAACTTCCTACTGTAGACAATGAGAATGTAGCTCTTCCTCACACCCCCGCTGCCATTCACATCAGCTGCAAATGCACACTTGCATCGGGGGGAGGGTGTTCCCCATCCATCCAGTACAGCTTTATAGTGACTTTAGTTAGGTTAATATTCACTGTCACATTGTTATGCTCATGTAAGTGCTGTTTTCACATAAGCTACGTAGTGTACTAAGGTTAGCTTTTCCTTCTCTGCAGATACTGTACTTTGGTTTCCCTGGAGTTACTTACTCTTTTAAAAACTTGCTTACTCTTCTATATATTTTTACTAATTCAGCCTCCAAATCTTCCTTGGTTTAGTTGAAATATCCTCTCAGTATGATCAAATACACTAAATGTTCTATTGATTTCATCATCTTAAAAAGGTTTCTTCTGGAGCCTTCTGAAGGACTCCAATCTGGAAGCCAGAAAGAGCCTTTTAAAAGCATCCTGGGGTCCCCTTCACCTCTCTGCTTTGTCACCTCCTGTTACCTTCTGTATCCCATGTCATCTTTTTTCTTGATTCTTTCCTTTTTTCTTCTTCTTTTTTTTTTCCGGTAGGGCACTTTTCTGTAGTAGCTTGCTGAGAAGTGAAACATGGGAGGTAAATTTTTTCTAGGGTCTTGAATGTCTGAAAACATTTTTATTCTACTTTCCCATTTGATCGACACTTAGCTGGGTGTAGAATTCCAGCTGGAAGCCATTTTCCTTGGGAGCTTTGAAAGCATCCCTCCACTGACTTTGAGCTTTCAGTGTTGCTATTGAAAAGCCCAAGGTGTTCTGGTTATTGATCTTTTGTATGAAAACGTTTTTCTCCCTAGAAGCTTGTAGAATCATCTCTTGGCTTCTAGTAATTTGAAATTTCGTGGTGAAGTATGTTGGTGTGGATCCATTTTTATCCATTATGCTGGCTGCTCAGTGGGCCCTTTTCATCTGGAAACTCATGTCCTTGGATTTTGGGCCATTGTCATGAATTTTATTTTAATCCTCTCCCCTCCATTTCCCCTGCTCCCTTCTAGAACTCCTATTATTTAGATGTTATTCCTTCTTGAGACTCTAATTTTCTTATCCTTTCTCTCCTACATTTTTTTCTTTTTGTTTTACTTTTGAGAAATCCTCAACTTATTTTCCAAATTCCCTGATTTATTTTTCTTAATTCCTACCAGCTTTAATCCAAAGAGTCTTTTTAATTATCTGAATTGTTATTTTTGATGGTATCCAGCTTGTATTTCATGATGACGGTGTCTTCTCTCCTTTTAGACTATGCTCATGGGTATTTTAAGCATTCTTCCCCTGTTTAGTCTCTGTTCCCTCCAAGTTGTTTTTCCCCAAATGTCTTATGATTCTTGGCTGTCTGCTCATGTTTAAGAGGAGGGGTCTGAAAAGCTGCTGGGAAGTTCTGTGCACAGACCCATGGTCTTCACTCTAAGGAAATATGGATAAGCCATTTTATTGCAGAAACCCAGAAGGTGGCATTTTTAGATTTTTTTTTTAGCTGATCCAGACCAGAGGGTGAAAGCACGACTGTCCTGAGCTCTGAATGGGGGGGAGGGGGAGGAGGAACTTAGCATTCAGTGTGTAAAACTTCATTTACGTCCTGTGTGTGCCAGCTGTCCCCAAGCCCTTGATGCTTGGTTTTACCCTCTCCAGAGACTAAACCACCAGGGAGGTCGTGGGGCGGGAGATGTAGCCCGCTGTGCAGGAACGGGATGGGGGAGCTTAACAATCAGATTCCATGTGTTGCCCCACCTTCACACCTGCTTCCTAAGGTGCTGATGCTGCTGATTCCTGAGATGGGTGTGAGTGTGTGCATGGGTGTGTGTGCAATTTGAGTTATTTTATAGCTTCCTTACTATAAAACTTTGAGTCCAGCTCTCTGAATTGTCTCAATCACTCACCACTCTTCTATCTGCTTTTCAGCTTCCAAAATTGTCAATATTGTTGTCTTCTCTCCAGTTCTTGTGAGTTGATACATTTAAAAAAATATATTTCACTGTCCTTACTGTCATGTACTGAGTTTAAGGAGGGAGTAGGTGGAAATATTTCTATTCAGTGCGCATCTCCATCCAGAAGTCCGCCACCGCCGTGACCCGGGTGTACGATTGCAGCCTTCTTCTGATTGAACAGACTTTCTGTCTCTTCTCTTCCCAACAACTTATTCAAGATGCCTGGAAAAGCTACCTTCTCCCCAGGTCTAGTTTGCTGACCTGTTCTTCCCAAACCCAAAGCAGTCTTCCAGGTTCTGCAGAGGTTATCTCGCTCCCACTCTCCTTCCGTTCAAGCTATAAGCCGGTTTGCAGCATCCACTCAGGACAGACTTGGTGGGGCTGAAAATCCAAGGACCCAGGGAGAGTAGAAGTTATTTATCCCCTCTGACATCCTGACATTAAGAACCAGGCAGCCTCAAATTCTGATCTGGCCACCTGGCATCCAGGGAAGTTGGTTTCTGATTTGTTTTAATTTTTTTTTCCATCTGCTTAGACTTAGAAACAGGGAAAACCCCTAGTGGTGTACTTGCCTTTGGCTGCAAGTAACAGAAACCGCAAGCCACACAGATGCAGGTAACGTGGACATTTTTTGGCTACATGATTGAAAGTCCAAAGATAGGACAGGCTGCAGGGTTGGTTGATCCAGCTGCTCTACGATGTCATCAGTGACTCCATACTTTCAGCCTCTATTTTCTTTCAGTTTTTCTCCATCCACGTCATTCTCATTTCATTTTCCCCTCGTGGTTATAGGAGGGCTATGCCGGTAGCAGTGCTTCCTTAGTCATGGTCAATTTCAGTACACACGTGAGAGAGGAGAGACTTTCAACTCACAACTGGGTGTATGTGCATAGCATTCGACCCACGTCTGGTTCATCACTGTTAGCAGAGCACGTGCACAGCCAGCTCAGGTCTGGGCAGTGGGGAGGTTGTCAGGAGACCAGGACAGGGCAAAAGAGGTGAATGCCTTAAAACTAGGGTGGTGGCCAAGGGACCAGGAAAGAAAGAAGAGTTTTCAAGGGGACATCATTTGAGGTGATTGGGAAGTCAAGTAGGAGAGCAACTTGAAGAAGGCTGGGGAGGAAGGACCAGTGGAGGAGATTTGGGGGCATGAGAATTTGGAGGGAGAGAAAAGCCCCCTTGGGGCACTACATCGGTCAGTCCCTGTTGTGGGCTGAACTGTATCCCCCCAAAATGATACGTTGAAGTCCTAACCCCTGTTTCCTGTGAATGTGACCTTATTTGGAAATAGGGTCTTTGTAGATGTCAACAAGTTAGGGTAGGGGGGGCCCTTAATCCAGTATGACCAGTGTCTTTACAGGAAGACAAGAGCTATAGAGACACAGAGACACAGAGCGGAGAGTGCCGTGTCATGAGGAAGGCAGAGACTGGAGTGATGCAGCCACAAGCCAAGGATGCCCGAGCTTGCTGGCAACACCGGAAGCTAGGAGAAATACCTAGAACAGAGTCTTCCCTGGAGCCTTCGGAGGGAACATGACCCTGCTGACAGCTGGCACTTTGATTTTGGACTCCTGGACTCTAGAACTGTAAGGGAATGAAGTTCTGCTCTTTGAAGCCACCCAGTTTGTGGTAGTTTGTTATGGCAGCCCTAAAACTCATACGGGCCCCCAACAGAAAACAGATGGCACTCTCGAAGTGGGGAAGTGAGAAGAGTCTGTAGAAACCATAAGCAAGAAAGATTGTGGGTGAGCCTGGTGGGACCAACACAATGATTAAGCACCTGGATCTGGTAAAAACCTTACTAGTTCGAGACAGAGGCAAAGGGAGGGAGCAGGTACTGGCACCCAGAGAAGGCAGCTCAGCCGTGGGAGAGGGTGATGGTCCTGGAAGGAGGGATGCAGCCAACCCAAGGCAGCCTGGGAGGAGAGATACCCTGACTTCCCTCTCCTCCCGCCTCCCACTGGCTGAACCCAACCAGAAGCCCGTGCAAGGAAGTCCGGTGGGCAGTTCATGTAGACGGCCTCCCAGGGCAGAGAGCAGAGTGGAGGTGGGCAGAGAATGGACCTGGAGGGGCCCCTGGAAAATATTCCTGGGAAAAAATTGGGGAATGTGGTTTTAGCTAGAACCTTCTGAGAGAAACTGTTAATAGGCTGGATGCCTAACCAGCTGATGTGAACTAGCTTCTTGGTTCCCCAGCTGGAATGGGTCTTGGGGCAAGGGGCATGGTTTGGGGCTGAGAGGCCACACCTCAAATCCCAGCTGGCTGCTCCAGATGGCCCACACGGGCCTTGCCTCAGTTTTGTTCCTGCCTCTGAAAAAGGTTACTGTGCCCAGGGACCTGTTCCTAACAACTCAGGACTCCCGTCACATTTCAGATTTAGGCTTTAAAAAAAAAAAAAAAAGCGTAGCACATTATCGTGGAAATCACTCAGACCCTTTATTATGGCATAAAAATTAGGATTTTTAATAGCCAAATGAAATAATGAGAATTGAAAATTATACCTTGGAATAAAGCAAATAACCAAATTCCAGTTAAAAACTCTGAAGCCTGCTGCGCCCTCTCTCAGTTGTGGGATTTTTGGTTTGTGTTTTTATTTTATTTCAAAATTGAACTTTTTACAAAGTTTTGCATTAAGGTTGTCATATTTTGCATCAATTTGTCGTTAAGGAAGTATAAAGCTATTTGGGTTATACATCTCCAGAAAATAAAAAACAAATGAAATTTTTTTCTGTTTAATTCTGAACTGCCTTAATGGCCGGTTTTTACAGAGGTATTTTATTTTATTTTATTTTATTATTTATTTATTTATTTATTTATTTATTGCGGTACACGGGCCTCTCACTGTTGTGGCCTCTCCCGTTGCAGAGCACAGGCTCTGGACGCACAGGCTCAGCGGCCATGGCTCACGGGCCCAGCCGCTCGGGGGCATGTGGGATCTTCCCGGACCGGGGCACGAACCCGTGTCCCCTGCATCGGCAGGCGGACTCTCAACCACTGCACCACCAGGGAAGCCCTACAGAGGTATTTTATACAGCAGCTGAACTCAACATTAATCTGTGAACCAAACATTTCCAAGGGCAGAAGATTCAGAATTATAATAGTTCTGATATAGAACAAAACCATCCATTACTATCCCTTTCTGCATAAGCACAAGTCTTTCATTCTCATTAAATTGTAAAAATGATGAAGTAGTGGCCTCCATGAGATATGTAACATGTTTTTCAGTGAAAAAATACATTTGAGGGAGAGGATTTTATTTATAGATGATCATAACCAATGTAGTCAAATTAATGTAGCCATGTTGGAGAGGTGTCCAATAAATCATTTCCATTTTGTAAAAGTTATCCTGAGCTTCCTCACCAACAGATTTGCACATATTAAAATGGCTAGAACTGGGATTTTTTTGGCTAAATGAGATGAAAGATCACTGTTACAAAAAAAGAAATATAATAGCACTAGCTGCCATTTATTGAGCCCTTATTGAGCCTGATCCACATGCATGAATTCATTTACTTTTCACGACAGCCCTGTGGAGTGGGCTCTGCTATTACCCATTTTACAGATGGGGCCCAGGCCCTGTTCAATGACAGGCCATGTTTTTTTGTTTGTTTGTTTGTTTATTTTATTTATTTATTTTTGACTGCGTTGGGTCTTTGTTGCTGCGTATGGGCTTTCCCTAGTTGCGGCAAGCAGGGGCTTCTCTTCGTTGTGGTGCGCGGGCTTCTCATTGCAGTGGCTTCTCTTGTTGAGGAGCATGGGCTCTAGGCGCGCGGGCTTCAGTACTGTGGCTCACGGGCTCTAGAGCACAGGCTCAGTAGTTGTGGCACACAGGCTCAGTAGTTGTGTCTCATGGGCTCTAGAGCACAGGCTCAGTAGTTGTGGCACACGGGCTTAGTTGCTCCGCAGCATGTGGGATCTTCCCGGGCCAGGGATCCAACCCGTGTCCCCTGCATTGGCAGGCGGATTCTTAACCACTGCGCCACCAGGGAAGCCCCACAGGCCATGTTTTGACTATGATGCTTTTCATCCTGTGATTTAACAGGGGTTTTCTCCCCTCTTGTGTAAGACAAAATCCAAGATTTGATTTTAAGAAGAGCTGTAGTTCAAGAATAAATTGATAAGGTGTGAATTACAAGATGGATCATGAGAATAGAAAAAAGAAGCCTTAACAATGAAGTCATAGATTCTCCCTAAGTGGCTTTGTGAAATTAAGATTCCATGTAAAAATACAAGTTTTTGTTTGATTGATTAACTTTGGGAACTAGATTAACTAATTCTAAAGTTGACATGAACAGATAGACATGTAAGAATACCAGGAAAACTCTAAACAAAAAGACCATTGAGAAAGGACTGCCCTGCAGGATAATGTCAAGAACTGGGTGAGAGTGGGAGATTTTACCCTTCTTGCAAGCCAGCAAGCTGCCCTACCACGGTTGTGTGAGGCTTGTAGAAGACATGAGATCCCCCAGTAAATCCAAAGTGTCGGCATCATCAACGTTTTCCTGTGTGGCTTCCCCAAGCCTTTCCCGGAGGCGACATGAAGAGGGCCAGGTGGGTTTCATTAAGGGGAAGAGACCCTGAGTTCAGGAAGCCCACATCATTATGGGCAGGACCATGCCTGCCCTTTGCTTCCAAGAGACACTGCCTCTATCTTCCAAGGCTGTTTGCTACACACATATCCTTGAAAGATAGCCCAGAACAAAGGCATCTTCAGCTCAAAAGATGTGCAAAAATGCAAGAGACCAAAGACAACTGTGTCCCAACAGATATGGTATTATACAATCTCTATAATTAAAACAGGTAATATGGGTCGTGAAAAGACAAATAGAATGGGACATAAAGATCAAAATAGACCCAAATATATGGGAATTTAGAATTTGATAAAGGTGTCATACCAAATCACTGGGAAAAAACGTGGACTTTTCAACAAATGGTGTTAGGAAAATAGAGTAGTTATCTGGGGGAAAATTAAGTTGGCTCCATATGTCACAATGTACTCAGAATCAGTTCCAAATGAAGAAGATATTTAAATACCTAAAAAATTAAATACCTAAAACTATGTGGAATGGTGCACATCAAAGTAATATATATATACACCATACTACTGGGAAACTTAGCTTTATTTTCAATTTTCTAATTTTTTAAAGGCCAATAAATATAGAAGGAATGATAGAGTTAGAACATTGCCATTTTGAACCATCATAATAATGAGTGATTAAAGCTAGAAATATCAATGGTGCTAAAACCACTAGATGAAGGTTTGGGGAATGTAATGGTTAATTCTATGTGTCAGCTTGGCTGTGCCAGACATTTGGTGAAACACCACTCTAAGTCAACATCGAAATCTGTAGTCTCTGAGTAAAACAGATTATCCTCCACAATGTGGGCGGGCCTCATGCAACCAGTAGAGAGAAAGCCTGGGGCTCCCAGAGGAAGCGGGAATTCTGCCTCCACGCACACATCCTATTGGTTTTGTTTCTCTGGAGAGCCTTAATACAATGATATATTCCCACAATTAAATTATTAATTGCAAAGGGAAAAAAAGGGAACTTTGCAGTGGAGGGAGCTGGAGGGCAGTTCTTTAACTGAGGGGCCACCAATAAAGGGAAGAACCAGCATCACATGCCCCTGAGGCAAGGCCCTGAGAAGGATCCAATAGCATCAATGTGGCAATCCTGCCCAAAACAACCCGATTCTAATCGGGAGGAAAGCTGATTGCAATCACGGGGAAACAATCACAGCTAAAACGGAGGGGGCTTCCCTGGTGGTGCAGTGGTTAAGACTCCGCGTTCCCAATGCAGGGGGCCTGGGTTCGATCCCTGGTCAGGGAACTAGATCCTACATGTATGCCACAACTAAGAGTTCGCATGCCACAACTAAAGAGCCTGTGAGCCACAACTAAGACCCGGTAAAACTAAAAAAAAAAAAAAAAGTGTGATCCTGGACTAGATCCTGGATCAAAAAAAAAATTCTATAAAGGATATTAATGGAAAATTGGTTAGATAATAGGATGGCATTGTTATAAAATCTCCTGACTGACTAATGGTACTGTAATTAGTTAAGAGAATGTCTCTCTTCTTAAGAGAGAAGGAGCAGGGAGAGGGAGAGAGAGCAGGAAAGCAAAAAAGAAAATGTGTAAAAATGGCTAAAATTGGTGAATTCAGGTAAAGGGTATACGGAGTTCATTATACTATTCTTATGACTTTTCTGATGTCTGAGATTTTTTTCAGGATAAAGAGTTTAAATTTAAGAAAGAAAACATAAGCATTGTAAATGTTTAAATCAAATATTAATAAGCCTGCCTTGAAAAGACAGACAGAAGGATTTCCAATTCGTTTAATTACATGGCAAAAATTTTTGAGCCTTCATACCACTATTCTAGCCATGTAATCAAGATGAAGTAAGGTGTTGCAGCACTAAGCTTTCCACTTGCCCTCCCCCAGTTATCTGCTACGAGTCCTCATGGGGTCCTCCCTCCCCATAACTGATACAATGGGTATAAATTCAAAGCCAGGTATTATGTGGCTTGGTACAAGAACTATTTTTTTAAATGCCTGTACCTATGATATGATTTTCTTCCTTTACCTGTTTATTTTAAAGATTTCTTGAATTGCAATTTATTTTGTCTTAAAGCTCTGATCAAGACCCATTTTCATCCTTTACAATATGGCAGCTCTGCCATCATTACGGGATTTCAGCTCATGCGAAGTCAGGAGCAGAACCAGCCCATCCTAGAAGGTTGGGACTCAGCCCAGGAAGGGGTGTGCAGTGGAGGGACATTCTTGTCGGAAAACCTGACAATGGGCAGGAGGGGCGCAGCCCCAAGCTCAGGGTTTCAAGGGCCAGCGTTGGGGACCTTCAAGACGTAGGAGACAGGGCAGGGTCCCAGTCGTGTAGGACCTCTGGACAAAAGAACTCAGAGCGGAAGTGGGGACAAGATGAGTGTCCAGGTGCTAAAATGCTCATACTAAACAGGGCACTGGTCTCAAAGCAGAAGTGTAAGGGGCGTCAGGGTAGGGTGAGCTGCTAAAACCAGCGTTGTCACAAGCTCTTGAGGTCACCACTCCTCCAGCTGTTTTGGTTACCCTTTGACCTTTGCCTTCATTGTCCTTTACTCACCCCTCCCCCTGCCCCACCCCGACCCCCGACTTCCCCAAGGACCAGCCATTTAGAACTGTGCAGACTCAGTTTGACGGTGTCCTCAGTGACTACGGGTGCATTGAATGTTTATTTTGGCTGAATGGGAGTGACTGAGTGTTAAAATCAATACCTGGTTGACGTTGAAGCCAAATATCAAAGACTAAAACTCATGGGTTACAAAAAAAAAAATCTGAAATATCATCAAAAACTATTTAATGATTCTTACAATGTTATATTAAAAATTTTAGAAGTTAATTTTTAAATTTGACATTTCAGTCTTGAAACGATTTCTCTTGTGGCCACGAAACTACATTTTTCCGATATTAGTCACTCGCTTTCAACGGAACTCGTTGGGAGAGCAAGACTTCTCTGGCTTAGCCTTGCAGGGCAAGGTACTGATGCTGGTAATGTCGTCACCAAGTTATTAAGCTTCCCTTCCTCTCCAGTGGCAAGCGACAAAGGTAAAGATTTATCTATTCTTTAAGGCCTGAACTTAAAGATTGATCAATGGGAATGGTGCAAGTTCACTGAAACAATCCTGCAAACTAAGACCTAGGCTGTGCTTTAAGCATGATGCTTTATTACACATCGATATGTTGCGAAACCAAACTTGGATCCGCTTGCCCTCACGCAGTAAAAACGATCTGCTGAGGGCAGGTTGCGGTGAAGGAAAAGGCGGCGTTTATTGCAGAGTGCCAAGCAAGGAGTCCAGGGCAGCGCATGCTCAAACATCCAGACTCCCCAGTGGGTTTCAAGGAAGCCTTTTTAAAGGGATGGTGAGGGAGGGGAATTTCAGTTTGTGCACTGTTCTGTGATTGGTTGATAGGTAAAAGGGCGGAGCCACAGGGGGTTACATTATCCATCCTTAGGAGCCCTAGGCCTGGGGGCTACGTGCTCATGGTCATCAAGTAGTTAACTCTTCCATCTGTGGTGGTTTTAGCACCTGTAAAACAACTCAGAAAATAGGCATCAGATACTATTATTATCTGGGTACTTCAGAGAGGGGCTGAAACAGGGGATATGGGGGAGGGGTCTGTCCCAGGAAGGGCCTATGGGGTCCTGCTCAGTTACTGATATTTACTCATATTGGAGAATAAGTATTCAGGGATAACAATAAATGTGAACCTTAGTCCTTGTATTACTGGCATCATCGCGCTGATTAGAGTTAATGGTAACCTAGGTGCCTGAGGTCAGGATGCCTGAAAAGACAAAGAAGTTGGCTCTTTGACCTTCCAAAGGTGCGCCTGATTGCACAGCTGAATCAGATCTTGGCCAAAAGCCAGAGCTAAGCACCCTTGCAGCCTTATCTGCTATTGGGTATTTTTCGAGAAAGGTTTCCTGGACTCTCTACCAAATATTTTTCCAGGAAGGTGCGGTAAACAGGATTAGACCACATGCCTGGTGACTGCCGGGGGCTCACTTAAGCCTCTTAGGGGGATGGATGGCTCTGACCCCGCAGCTCTACATACCTGTTCTCTCTGTAGGAACATACCACGCACAGGCAGAATCTGTCCTGTGTCCACACCGTCAGAGCAGTGCCCCGCACAAAGCTGGCCATCAACTCATTTTTGTGGAAGGAATGAATGAGTGAAGCAATGAATGGATGTCCAGTCCCTGGCAGCAGTGGCCACATTTTATTTAAGATAAGACCAGCACATTACCTGCCTGGGGACATCTGGCCATGACCTAGCTAAAGGCAGAGGGTCCGACCTTATGATTTCCTGGAGATCTTTTTTGACCTCTGATAGCTTTGCTAGAAACCCACCTGGGGCTCCTGGGGGACGTTTTCGAAAAGCAGGAGGCTCACTCCACCAGAGCCCTGGAAGCAGGAGGGAGGCGGGGCTGCATTTCCAGAGCGGGTAGGTTGCAAAGAGAAGGAAAGAAAACGTGGGCGCGCAACGCCTGTGATGTTCTGGCAGCTCCGGTTCTCTTTTGCTTCCCGCTGCAGCTCAAGCGGCAGCCTTCAGAGTAGGGCTTCTTAAGTTGCTGTTGAATGGCTCTGACTCATCACCTGACGCTCGTTTTTTGCTCTCATTTTCCATTATGGAAACCTTATCTTGTGAGTGGGGATCGGAGATAAAAACGTGCGAATGGCTGAGGGCGGGGGCGGGGAGTGGGTTAAAGGCTGTCTGGGGAGAAGGAAGGGGGGCAGAAGCGCTCATAAATCCCCCCTTTGCCCAGAGGGTTTCTTTCGCCGGGAACGTGGAGCCCGCTGCCCTCGCTTTGGCCTGCAGGGGGCGGGCGGGAGAGAGGAGCTCATCCGAAAGCGGAAACTGCGCCCACGCCCGCTGGTTTTTCTGCCTGCCATCCTCCCCAGGCTGGTGCCTCTAAACCAGGAGTCCCTGACTCCTGAACCAGGTGTGAGGTCTTTAAAATCGAGGTATATTTGATTTGTATTATATTAGTGTCAGGTATACAACATAAGTGATTCAATATTTTTATAGATTATACTCCATTTCAAGTTACTACGAAATAATGGCTGTATGTCCCGGTGCTGTACAATATATCCTTGTTGATGATCTATTTTATACACGATGGTTTGTGTCTCTTAATCCGCCTTGCCGGTCTTGCCCACCTCACCCCCCGCTGTTAACCACTGGTTTGTTCTCTGTATGTGTCTCTTTCTGTTCTGTTGTATACATTCGTCTGTTTTATTTTTTAGATTCCATCTATAAGTGATAGCGTGGAGTATCTGTCTGACATTTGTGGCTTTGGTAAGGGCAAATATAAATTAAGAATAAGAGGCTTAATTCCTCTGGTTGAAAGGAGGGGCGGGTGGGGAGCCTTCCCCAACCTCTCCCTTTTCTTTCAGAATTTTTCTCTGTCCTTTCAAATGTATGTAAATCTTTTTAATGGCCAGAGAAGCCACTTGCCACCCTTAAGACTCAGGGTCATTTCCTCGAGGACCTGGAGCCGTCCCTTTGCAATGTAATATCAGGGAAGATAAGGCCCTGGCTCCCAGTTTCCTGGGAGGAGATGGGCCGGAATTGTCACCTGACTCTGCACTGTGAAACCCACAAATGTAATCGATGTACCCAGTTAGCCACCTAAGAGTGAGACGCTTCCTGTCTGCAATCTCATTAGCAGGTTGTCTGCAATACTCATCACATTCTTGTTTAATGCTTGATAGATAGTAAAACTGCTTTCTTTCTCTGCTACCATTGTGGAGAGGTTTTCAGGGTTAGGAGCGGATTTTGTTTTTAATTCTATTCCCACTTTGTACAGCACCAGGAATGAATTTCATGTCAGGGACAAGCAGAGAGACACAAATCCTCTTATTGACCTGACGAAGGCGGTCCAGGCCCAGCGCTCTGTGGCTTCTCTCCCAGATTTTTAGCCGCTGATGTTTGTACTTGTGGGCTTTGAATTGTGGGCAGAACATGCTCTGTGAGCATCAAAATATTGAGCCTAAATCTACAGGAACGGGATTTCGGAAGTGTCCTGAGACGGCTGCTGTTGGCCCACGTGCTTTGATTCCATCTCCAACCTGAGAGGCCAGGTGGATGGTGAAATTCCTATGAATTGCATCACCCCAGGTGGCACCAAATCCCTTGCTCACTTATCCTGGTGCAGCCTGCCCTTGGCTGTGGCTGTCCTCTCACTCCCTTTCACACAGCGAAATCAGAGGCCCTCCCACTGTATGGGACACGATTACCTGCTCCAAGATACTCCCCTCCTTTATTGCCAGGAATCTTTCCCTGAGTTCCACCCCCGGACTCTCAGCGGTTGGAGCTGAATCAGCTTTAATCAGCACCTTCTCTTTAGATACACAGAATCACCTGGGAAGGCTCTGCAGGCACACTCACACCTTAATCTGTTTGCTTTTTGCAAATGTCCACCAAGACCTCACACTTGGAGATGGAGCTTTGGAAGGAGAAGATGAGGACTGAAGAAATAAGGATTAAGAAAAAAAGTTATTTTAGAGCCGGGCGTGTAAATGGAGGGCACCATGGGGGAGAGGTCTGTTAGGACATTTATGTACAGCCCAGGAAGGCAGCCGGCTATGTAAGTCAGACTTGTAGAAGGTCAGACCATTATCTCTAGTAACCAGTCCAGGAAGCTAAACAATAACCCTTCTAGCAACTGTCCCAAAATGGCCAGGACTTGCTTAATAACTGCCAGCTTCCCTAATTTTTTTTTTTTTTTTTTGCGGTACGCGGGCCTCTCACTGTTGTGGCCTCTCCCGTTGCGGAGCACAGGCTCCGGACGTGCAGGCTCAGAGGCCATGGCTCACGGGCCCAGCCGCTCAGCGGCATGTGGCATCTTCCCAGGCCGGGGCACGAACCCCTGTCCCGTGCATCGGCAGGCAGACTCTCAACCACTGCGCCACCAGGGAAGCCCAGCTTCCCTAATTTTCATCCTCACTTCCAACTTGGGGCCAATCAGAGAAAGCCAAACATGCCCCCCAACCAATCACATAGGAGCCCCTCTCCTAGTTGTCCCGCCCCCAGCTTCCGCAGGCCAATATCCTCCAATCAGGGCCCAGGTGGAGCCTTCCCTTCTCTCCTCTAGGAAGCTCTCCCCCTGCCCTGCCTGCCCTTGAGTCTCTGCCAAACACAAGTGACAGTGGCTGACTCCCTGCTACAGCAGGCGCTGAATCAATAGCCTCTGCTTCTCATTTGGTTGCCCTTTGTTTATTTCCACAAAGGTAAGACCACCTTCTCCTGTCTCGGAAGAGAGGAGGCTCCTTCCAGGGTGGGGGGTGAGTGGAGTGAGTGGTGGGTCAGTGTCCTCTCCTCCTGCCAGGGTAAGTCTGTGTGATGCATCCAGGGGGCCAGAGCTGCTTTTTAGGACTGGGAGCAACGTTCATGGTCACCACAGGCAGAGGCTTACGAAAGAGATCTTGCCACGTGCCAGCTTGGGCATGAAGCTCGTCTTGCCATGTGCCAGCCTGGGCATGAAGCGCTTCCTTCCCGAATCTTCACACCTTCCTCCCCGACGGTCCTGCCATCGCATCCCAGCCTGCCCTCCCCAGGGCGGAGATGATCTCCCAGGGGTCTGAGCTGGTTTTCATGTGTTCTGGAAGCGCCTTCCCCACGTGGGTGTTCCGGTTACTAAGCCATCAGGTCTGTGGGCATCATTTTGGAGTGTCCTGGGAAGTGACTCTCTGGCCCATCTCCTTTGGAAAGCAAACAAAAGCCCCACTGGCAGTCACCCTGGCAGAGCGGTAGGCGCTGTGGCAAGTCGCAGAACAGCTGCAGGCAGGCAGAAGAATGCAATGACAGACCCTAACAGAATGAGCAGCACTGTGCCGCTTGGCAACCGCTTGGCGTACTCTGATGGCTGGTGATAGCAACGATCAGATCCAAAGAACAGACAGCCCGACCTTCAGACAAAGAATGAATCAGGTTCCCAATAGACATGGTGAATTAGACCTCATGGAGCAGAGTTTCATGTGCTTTCTCCAGCTCCTCCTCCATGAAGAGGCGTAGCTTTCCGTGAAAATATTCGGAGGCGTCCCTAGCCTTCATCCATTACACTAAAGCCTCGGGGAAACTGATCCTCCTGTATTTTTTGAGAGTGTTAATTCAGCCACGTGGGATGTTCTGGGGTTTATAAAGAAATAACCATGAGCAGGCCCCCAAATGTCTGTACCCATCAGAGACTAGACTGGACACTAAATGTCCTTGCTAAGTCCTGTATTGTTCTTGTGTTTGTTTGGTTTTGGTTTTGTTACTGTCCACAGAAATCCTGTAGACCTTACAGATTGAAGGCGCTGGGATGAAAAGAAAGGAATCAGCAAAGCAAATGCCAACAAGCATCTGTGTGCTGATGCCACTGGGTTAGGGGGGTGTTTAGACTTGATCTTGTCATCAAAATGTAGCCAAAAATGGATGCAGAGCTGTCCCTTGGATGGCGACAGCAGTCATACTCGCTTGGTCTGAGAATGTTCTCAGAACGATGCTCATGGGACTTCCCTGGTGGCTCAGTAGTTAAGCATCTGCCTGCCAGTGCAGGGGACATGGGTTCAAGCCCTGGTCCAGGAAGATCCCACGTGCCACGGAGCAACTAAGCTTGTGTGCCACAACTACTGAGCCTGCATGCCACAACTACTGAAGCCCATGCGCCTAGAGCCCGTGCTCCACAACAAGAGAAGACACTGCACTGAGAAGCCCACACACCGCAATGAAGAGTGGCCCCCGCTTGCAGCAACGAAGACCCAATGCAGCCAAAAAAAAAAGTATGTTAAAAACGACGCCCGTGTGACTACTCAACCTGGTGAATGCACTGAATTTCACTTTATGGACCTTTTTTGCGTTCAGAAAAATGCTTTCAAAAATCCCTCAGAGGAGAGGGGCTTCCCTGGTGGCACAGTGGTTGAGAGTCTGCCTGCCGATGCAGGGGACACGGGTTCGTGCCCCGGTCCGGGAAGATCCCACATGCCACGGAGCGGCTGGGACCGTGAACCATGGCCACTGAGCCTGTGCGTCCAGAGCCTGTGCTCTGCAACGGGAGAGGCCACAACAGTGAGAGGCCCGCGTACCGCAAAAAAAAAAAAAAAAAAAAATCCCTCAGAGGAGAAATGTCGAGCATTATCAAACTCCCCTGTCTCTACCATTATGTTCCAAGCCCTTTTTGGCATAATTACTACATTGAAGGCCATTATCAGCGCCGGGAGTCATCTCGGCCGTTCTCATTTTTAACTGTCAGTCATCCCACTGGCATTTTTTTCACTTCCTGTTCCATTTTTGTGCTTACTCACCTGAATACTTCCTCCCTGTTACTGAACCTTATTTTAGCCAGTACAGTGTTCAATGGAATTAAAACTCCATTTTAGAAGAAAGCATGTGAAAGACAAAACTAACACGTGCTAACCGACAGAGACCACTAAGCATCCCAATGCTGGTGTTCTTTTCATTAGAGGCGCGCAGTGAAGGAAACTAGCCTCCTCTGACCTCGATACCAGTGCATTCTGGAGCACGTGCATTGGCCTAATGATATGAAGATGCTCCAATAAAACAATTTACCCAATGAAGAGCAGTTAGTTGAATTTTTTTTTAATTATGAGGAGGCAGGGTACAGTTTTTCTCTTAATAAAAGAATGATAACTCCTAGGCTAGGCCTTGTTCTTTTCTCATTTTAAGCAGTGTGTCCTCATTTGGTCTGGAAATGTCACAGAGAGCCTGAATGATGAATGAAGGAGCTTAGCAGAGGCTAAGGGCCCTGCCAGCGCTTTGCCGTGTTCTCGGGGAAAACACTTAACCGCTCCTGACCTCAGCTTTGCCATGCTGCTTGCTCTTCATCATATTGCGGAATACAGCGCAATTCCAAAGTGAACGAAGGTGAGGCTCCTGGCGTTGGGACAGAACCAGCAGATACAGGACAGTGGCCAACTCCAGATCAGCCAGAGAGACTGAGTGCTCATAGTCTACACGTGTAAAAGCCATCGACGTCAGACGTTTTGTACCCAAATGGTTTCCCAAGATCGATTTCTTGCCTTACTGAGCATCAAACAAAACATTACTTTTAGGTTTCCCATGGCAACAAGCATGCATCCGTCCCGTGGATAGATATTATCACGGGCTTTGCCACAGCTGTTGCCCGGGACTCCGAGCCCCTTCTGCCTCAGCCCCAGTCGGGAGCAAAGTGCATCGTAGTTTTCTGACTCTTATTCTCAGCTTTTCCTGTTGGAGCATAGGCCAACACCTCCCTTTCCACTGCACATCACATCCTGCTGCCAGAGGATCAGGCCTGAGGGTGGTATCCCCTGGATACCATAATGTCACAACGCCACGTCATGCTACCCCTGGCTCTGCTGTCATCTTTTTTGTTTTTTTTTTTTGCGGTACACGGGCCTCTCACTGTTGTGGCCTCTCCCGTTGCGGAGCACAGGATCCGGACGCGCAGGCCCAGCGGCCATGGCTCACGGGCCCAGCCGCTCCGCGGCATGTGGGATCCTCCCGGACCGGGGCACGAACCCGCGTCCCCTGCATCGGCAGGCGGACTCTCAACCACTGCGCCACCAGGGAAGCCCTGTGTCATCTTTAAGACTTTCTTGATGTTGGAGCCTTGCGTTTCTTCTGGACTTTGATCTTCACCACTGGCGTGTAAGACTTCCTTAACTCCAGACCATCCCTGTTCAGCCCTGGGTGTCACCTGATCCGACAAGCTGGAGTCCCTAGACTCCTGGTCCTGGCTCTGCCCAACGTCACTGGCGCATGTACCTCCCCATGGGCCTCCAGCCTCAGTGCGACCAAAGAGGAGGAGTTCCTGGGCCAGAGCAGGCATGAGGTGGCCTCAGAGTCATTGCTGGAATCTCCAGGAATCCGCCTCACAAGACACCGGCGATCATGATGGCTGTCTCTCTAATCCAATGTTGGCCCCGGACAAGCAGCATCAGCACCACCTGAGAACTAGTTCGAAATGCACAGCTGTACATAATCAGAAACTCTGAGCCTGGGGCCCAGCCATTGGATGCTTTAACAAGCCCCACAGGTGATCCTGACATAGGGAAAGTGGGAAGCGGATTGTAAGGAAGGCTTTGCTGAAACGCTGGGCCCTTCATATACCTCCTTGCGATCTAGACTGTCACCTGGAGAATGCACAGCCCTCAGCTGGCCCACTGGGCTGACAGGACCTGACCATAACCCTGGGATTTCTGGAAGGCATCAGTAAGTCATCTGGATACCCAAAGACAACAGTCAAAGATTTCCTGAAACAAGATCCTCACGAAGATGGAGGAGATACAGCACAAGCTGCATTGTATCACCACCCCTTCAGAGCCCGCTACTCTGGCTGGAAGGCCATTGTTGTCTTCAACTCCAGAAAGCAGACTGCATTGTAGTGTCCCCAAAGGACCACCCAGTGTAGACCGTGGCTGAGCAAAGTTGATCTGGAAATCCAGGACTGGGGGTAAGTAAGAGCCCTGATTTTGAACTTTATGCATCCAGTAATCACTGAAAAGGAACATGTTGCCTTGCTTTGAGGTGGGGGTGGATTCCATGACACCTGGAAAGTTGTAGGTTAGAATAAATTCTGTCTCAAGTTAATTATTCAGTTTTTCCACTTATTGACTAATGCGCCAGGCATTGTGCTAGGAGTTTCTTGGTTGATATGCAGAAAACCGTGTGTGAAACCGTTTGCTGGTGGAGAGATATCAGGCAGTGGGAAGGACTGTGCCTGGAGTCTGACCACTTGGGTTGGGGTCTCAGCTCTGCCACTAACCACCAACTAAGTACAAACTAGGGGATAAACAGTACTGGGTTCATGGGCCTTTTTGGTGGCTCAGTGAGAAAATGCCTGATCAAGGCTCAAGAAGTAAGTTTCAGTTATGAGTGGTTACTCCCTTTTTTTTTTTTTTTTTTTTTTTTGCGGTACGCGGGCCTCTCAGTGTTGTGGCCTCTCCCGTTGCGGAGCACAGGCTCCGGACGCGCAGGCTCAGCGGCCATGGCTCACGGGCCCAACCGCTCCGTGGCATGTGGGATCTTCCCGGACTGGGGCATGAACCTGCGTCCCCTGCATCGGCAGGCGGACCCTCAACCACTGCGCCATCAGGGAAGCCCGGTTACTCCCTTTTTAAGGAGCATAAGCAACAGAAAGCTTGGAGAGGCAAACCAAAAGTGCTCAGTGCTGGTGGCACGTTGGAATCACCTGCAGGGCTTTGCAAAGCCCAGTAATTGGCCAGCACGGCAGCTGGGGCTGAAGCTAGTGGGTGAGTGAGTTGCCTGAGATCTCACAGCCGACAGGTGGCAGGGCTGGGACTTGAGCCCAGGTGTCCTGACACGGAACAGTACCGAGCCAGTTCAGGGGAGCGCAGGTAACACTTCCAAGTCACATGGCAGAGGTGGTGTGAGGATGCCTGCCTCTGCATGGCTTCCCCATGACAAGACTTACTGGTCACCATAGGGATGGTATTTTCCCAGCAGGTCCAGTTCAGAGTCTGTCTCAGGTGGTGCTGATCTCAGCAAGAGTGACCCTTCGGGGGCATAGACAATGTTTGAAGTCACGGAGAAGGATCTGAAGGTTTCCTTCTAATTAAAGGGATTACTCGGCCACTTCAGAAAGAAGGAAAAGGAAAAAAAGAGAAAAAAGCTGCTTCCTGACATTATACAGAGCTGAATAATGAAGGAAGCGCATTCATACTTATTTACCAGCTCTGTTACTTCCTAGCTGAGTGTCTTTGGGCAAGTTACTTAACCTCTCTGTGTCTCACTTTCTTCATTTGAAAAGTTGGGATGATAACATCAATAGTATGTCTCTCAAAGTGTTTCTGTGATGATTGGATGAGATAATATACGGAAAGCCCTAGGAATAGCGACAGGCATGTAGAAAATGGGCAATTATTAAATTCAGATTTCACAAAATTGAACCCGAGTTTTCTAAGTCTAGGTCTAAAAGTCCCCTCCTTCTATACCTGCACTGCATCGGCCCTGTCTTTGTCATCTTTCACCTGGGCTATCCGGTGGCTGCCTACCTGTGTGCCTGTCTCTAGGGCTCCTCCAGTTAGTCTTTTCTTCCTTTTTATTTATATATTAAAAAAATTTTTATTTAGTTTGTTTTTATTTTTATTTTATTTTTCATAGTAAAAGTAAAATACTTTACTTTTCATTGTAAAGGTAAAGTAGCAGTAGCAAAAAGCGTGGGGTGAGAAAAATCCATGAATAATCCCGCTAAATCTGACGTAACTCCTGGCTGCAGTGCTGCGTCCTAAGCACAGACTTCTTTCCGCCGTAGTTCTCACTTTTAGAGCCCATAAGAACCACCAGGACGACTTGGGTAAAATTCAGACTACTGAGCTCTAGCCTCAGATGTTCTGATTCAGCAGCCGTAGGGCTGGAGACCTAAGTACTGCTGATGGCGTTGTCTTTGAGAAATAAATATCCTCGTGGCATCATGCACGTTCCTATCCTATTTCACCTATTCATGGAAGTGTTTCACCACAAGCACCTTTCCTGTTTGCTACACAAGGCTTCACGACTGTAACTTGGCCACCACAGGGCTTCCATGGGTCCTGATATTCACTTGTCACAGTGTGGGTGTATCTTCCTAGCGACCCAGCTCAGACTCTTTCTGTGGTTGCACCGATCTCAGATAAAGGGTGCAGGAATACAGCATTCCATCACAGGGGGGCATGGTCATTTACCTCTCATGGAACCTTTCAGTTGAATCTGTGTAAACTATCCAGGCACGTCTGTGTGCGATTAACCCAAGTGAGGGTCCAGGGTGGAGAAACAGACCCAGAATCAATCCACTGGGCCAAGACCGAGTCTGGAGCAGGAGATTTAAGACTGCAGAAATTCCAGAAGCCAGTGGCTGGAGCAGCTGGAAGAAGACTCGAAACCACCAGGGAAGAGACTAGGACGAGCGAGGGCCCAGGGCTTGGATCACCCTGCACGACCCCAGGAGACGGTGCCTGGCTGGCCCCCCCGGTCCTCGCTGTGTTAACCACATTGGCCATACTTCTCAAGACCGTCTGTTGAGTTTACTGCAGTAAAAACCTTTTATGCCTACTGACCCGCTTGCTCATCCATCTGTACCACGGCTCTGGATTTAAAAGGCCCTCCCTTTTCCCCACCCCTTATTGTCTTGGTTAATTAGTAAGATTATGTTCTCAGCCGGACTGATGGGAGGACAAGATCCTGATGGCAGAGGGAGAGCCAAATATGCCCGGGGTTCAGCGGCCGTGTGGTCTGTCTTCCCTCTGTCAGTGTTGTCAACCGGGGGCTGAAAACCATTTTTAATACCTTGTTACTGAAAGACTTCCCCGGAAGCAAGATGGTCCCTCACTTTGTCACCACGAAGGTCGCCCAAGGCCTCCAGCTCTGTTTCCAGGATCCTTAGCATTGCGGGTCCTGTGATTCAGACTCACCCAAGGGTGAACAGGCCGGACTCAACAAAACCAAAATGCTCACTTATTAATTTACAATAAAAACAGGCAAGTCTTCATTTTAGCTGGTTGACAGAAAAACATGACCTCAGAAAACCTCATCGAGGGCAGAGTTGCACAGTGAATACAAAATTAAAGTGAAAGAAGCCAGATGCTGTAAGAAATATTTCCACCACACCACGGTCATGTAATAAGTTTCTGTTCTTCGCTATCGAGACTGTTCTATCCTGTCCGTGAACCCTTTTCCTCGGATTCTTGGCTCTCTGACCAATTCCTTTCCCTTCATCTTTCCCTTTTCAGTGTCTCGAGCCAAACTCTCTGAACTAAACTCCCGGAACTATTGTTTCATCGTCAGCCTTTGGGCGGAGTTGGTGCCAATTTAAGTTGCACTTTCTCATATAACTTGGTGGTTTTATGATCATTTCTTTTTTTTTTAAACAAATTTATTTATTTTTGCCTGCGTTGGGTCTTCGTTGCTGCACGTGGCTTTCTCTAGTTGAGGCGAGCAGGGGCTACTCTTTGTTGCGGGAGGCGGGCTTCTCATTGTGGTGGCTTCTCGATGTGGAGCATGGGCTCTAGGCGCGTGGGCTTCAGTAGTTGTGGCTCGTGGTCTCTACAGTGCAGACTCAGTAGTTGTGGCACACGGGCTTAGTTGCTCCGCAGCATGTGGGATCTTCCTGGACCAGGGCTCCAACCCGTGTCCCCTGCATTGGCAGGCAGATTCTTAACCACTGTGCCACCAGGGAAGTCCCTGATCATTTCTGATAGCTTCTCTTCTTGGCTGATTTTCCCTTCACCTAGTCCTGGGCTTTCCATGCCCTCTTGTGCCTTTGAGTTCACTTAATCAAGGAAGAAGAGATTTGGAAATGTCAGGGCTTGGCTGCCAGGCTTGAGAAACTGGTTTTACAGGAAACTTGCTATGGTGAGAAACAGGCTTTACAGAAAGGGCGGTTGGCACGAAGTCGTCTTGAGCGTGTAGGAATGTATGTCTCGGACACAATGTCGGGGCAAGGGCCAACTCCTGTGTCCACTTAGGCAGACTGGTGAGGTCAGTCTTCATCCAGGCAAAGCTTCCAGGCACCAGATCTCCAGGGGCTGATGATGTCACTGGGGCAGAACCGCAGGACTGGCCATGACCCTTTACCTACTTTCTGTGCCCTTTGCAAATGACAGCCTGCCACAGGGGTCTAGGCCGGAAGCCCCCGCCCTATCTTCACTTCTCTTATCCCTAAAGCACGTCTTCTTACCTCGGCATCATAGACATTTGGGGCTGGGTCTTTCTTCGCGGTGGGTAGGCTGGTTTGTGCATCGGAGGGTGTTTAACAGCATCCCTGGCCTCTGCCCTCTAGGTAGCAAACATCTTCCTCGTTTATGACAACCGAAGGAAGAAGTGTCTTCCGACATTGTCCAATGTCTGCGTCTCCGGACGTTGGTGTATATTCCCTGCAGTGGAGAGTGAGGGCTGACCACCCCTGGTTGGGAGCCACAGGTGTAAGAGCGACCCTGTGCTTTCAGAGTCTCAGGGAAGAGGCCAGGAAGGGAAAGCAGCTGACACTAACTGCCTCTAATCTCAGGTGGGTGCGGAGAGAAAGCCTGAAGGCAGACCGGGGCTGGAGAAAGCCGCACTTTCTGAATCAGAGGCCTCTGATGGTCCTCTGCCTCTACAGCTCAGAAATGTGTTTATGCAGCCAATCGTTATATATGCTAAGTGCAGGAATCTGCCCTTTTGGGGTACTGGCCAGTTTCAGAGCCGTCCTCACCCCCGAAGGCTACCCACATCTGTTATGTTTGCTCAACTAAACAGGACCTTGAAAAAAAAAATTTTTTTTTAAAGAATAAGACTTTATTTTTTAAAAAATCCTCCAAACAAGGTTCTCAAAGCCAGAATTCATCACCAGCATCTTAAGAAGTAGTATTTTTGTTGCTGATGTTGGCATTGCATGAACAATACTGAGAGTAATTGAAAAGAAAAGAAAAACTCTACTCTTAGGCCATCCCCCAAGTCCGAGGCTTTCACTTTTCACTTTCCTTATAGTTCTTAACTCTACAAAGACATGTCTTCCTCACACACTAAACTCTTGAGTAGACCCACCCTCAAGTTCTCAACACCACCTTCTAATGAACATTTATGGGATAGGCATACATGCGTTGTTTTTTTGGCCTCCGAAGATATTTTTAAAGAAAACATAAACCAATGTATATACATTTGCAACAGTTATTTCAGTTGTGGCATGATATTTAGTAGAGGGCATCTAGGAAGACAGTTTCAGTCTTGATTCCCCAGCTGTGTAATCACTGTACTTTAACAACGGGACTTTAAACCAGAAATGACCTTAGGAGTCATCCAGAGTGCTCACTTTACAGATAAGCTAACTGTGACCAGATATGTTGACCACTCCACCAAGATAACATGAAGAGTAAATGGCAGGACTGGGAAGAAATCCCAGGCGTCCTGATTCCGTGACCGAAGCTGACGACTTTTCAGCAACTCCTTCCCTACTGCATACCCATAAAAGTTTCCTGAGGGGAAGGGCCCGTCAGAGCAAAACCATGGTATTTATAAGGAAGCTTGTACAGCTGATTTTCACAAAGGGCTTGATGTAGTTTCCCACGCTGCAAGGATTAGGGTTCTGGGTTTGTGACGTTTCGTAAAAATGTGAGTTTAATCTGCTTTCTTATTTTGAATTGTGAGAGTCTTTTATTCAACTTGTTGTTGTTTTGGCCACGTTGCTCAGCTTGTGGGATCTTAGTTTGGGATCTTAGTTCCCTGACCAGGGATCGAACCCAGGTTCATGGCAGTAAAAGCGCTGAGTCTTAACTACTGGACCGCCAGGGAATTCCCAATACAAGTTTAATGTGGCCCCTACCATTTATGAGCACCTAAACCTAGCTGCATTGCTTAACTTCTCTAAGCCTTCGTTTCTTAATTTGAAAAATGTCAGTAATAACACCTACCAAGTATATATTAAGGATCTACAAGACATTCTATCCTTTGGACAAATAATCTCCCACTTGGGAAATTTTATCTTTAAACAAAAATTCTGGGGCTTCCCTGGTGGTGCAGTGGTTAAGAATCTACCCGCCAGGGGCCTCCCTGGTGGCGCAGTGATTGAGGGTCCGCCTGCCGATGCAGGGGACGCAGGTTCATGCCCTGGTCCGGGAAGATCCCACATGCCGCAGAGCAGCTGGGCCCGTGAGCCATGGCCGCTGAGCCTGCGTGTCCGGAGCCTGTGCTCCGCAACAGGAGAGGCCGCAACAGTGAGAGGCCCGCGTACCTCAGGGAAAAAAAAAAAGAATCCACCTGCCAATTCAGGGGACAAGGGTTCGATCCCTGGTCTGGAAAGATCCCACATGCTGCGGAGCAACTAAGCCCATGCACCACAACTACTGAGCCTGTGCTCTAGAGCCCGCGAGCCATAACTACTGAAGCCCATGAGCCACAACTACTGAAGCCCGCGCACCTAGAGCCCGTGCTCCGCAACAAGAGAAGCCACCACAATGAGAAGCCTGCACACCGCAACGAAGAGTAGCCTCCGCTTGCCACAACTAGAGAAAGCCCGCACACAGCAATGAAGACCCAATGCAGCCAAAAATAAATAAAATAAAATAAATTAATTTAAAAAAATTCTGGCACACAGAAATAGTACATTTTTGTACATAATACTATCACCCTTTGGTTTATAACTACTATTTGTTGAGCCTGCTATGTGTGAGGGCTGCTGGCCACACTACCTGCTTTATCTATGGAATTGTCCCTAATCTTCATAACAAATCAGAGAAATGGGTATTGTAGTGTTTATTTTACAAAGGAGAAAACTGAAGGCCAGAGAGGAGAAATGCCTTGCCCCAAATCACACAGGTGGTAAGTGGCAGGAACAGAAGTCCAACTCACATCTGCCTCTCTCAAAGCTTCTTTCTTTCCACTATGCCTTGTTATTTGTATATAATGGCAAATATTTGGAAACAAACTAAATATCCAGTGATTGAGGATGATTTAAAAGTGATAGAATGGAATATTTTCATCTATTAAAATTTCATTTCTTGAAGGTTTTTAACCACTTTTAATAAAATGCTTAATAGATTCTCCTGCCCATTATCGCTGGGGTGGCCCTAGGGTAGAAGGAAAGGGTCTCCATGCCCAGCACATACGTCCTTTTGTGGGATGGAACACTGTGCTGAGACTGGTCTGGAGAGGACAAGTTGTTGTTGTCATTATATTAAGTTTAAGAACCAGGATACAACTTTGCATACAAAGTTGAACCACAACTTTGAGTCTTTTTTTTCTATATAATATTTTATCATAGTTTTTATTTTTTATTTTTTAATTTAATTTTTTAAAAACATCTTTATTGGAGTATAACTGCTTTACAACAACTTTGAGTCTTAAATGCACAGGAAAAAATTTTGGGAGGAAAAACACCATTATGGAAGTACCTGGTTTTAGTGTTAGGATTATAAGTTTTTGCACTTAAAAAAATTATTTTCTAAACTGTCTAAAATTTTTTCAATGAGCATTTATGAATTTTATATTCAGAAAAAATTTAACGCTTAAGTATAAATCACTGCTTTTCTGTCTATTCTTATGTAAAAGCAATGAATATAGTTTATGTGAAATTGCTTTGAAAACTATAAAGAAAACTGAAAAAGCAAAAATTTTAGTATGTATCATAAATGGTTATTATCCAAGGAAAAGATATTACTAGCAAGGCAGTAGATTTAGGAGTTACTGATTGTTCAAATACCAAGGCAGATCAATTGTGTTCTGAAAGATGCTTTTTCTGTGTAAAGTTTGCTAGCTTACTGCTAATATTTACCAAGCACTTAGTATTTACCAGATAGGAGTTTTTCACATATGAAGGAGGTTCTGACATTATCCCCTTTTTTCAGACAGAGAAACTAAAGCTTCTGGTGATTAAGTAACTAGCATAACACGGTTAGTGATCCAGTGTATAATTTTCAAGAAAACCACCTGTCTGACAGACTACCAGTGAAGAAATAGAGAAAGTAAGCTCTCCTCAAAAATATACCAGGTCCAGATTTCATAGGGTAGTCCTGTCTTCTACCAACCTTCTAACGATCAGATAATCCCGGTGCTACTTAACATATTCCAGAACATAGAAAAAGAAGGAAAACTTCCAAGTCCATTTTACGAAACAAGTGTTGCATTAATCCTAGTACTTGATAAAGATGGCACCAAGAAAGAAAACTATAGACCCATTTCACTTATGCAAAACAGTGTAAAATTCTTAAATAAAACATTAGCAAACAGAATTCAATAGCACATTAAAAATAATGCATCATGTGGTTAGATTTTGATGCCAGTTGTATCCTACTCCACCTGTTAGCTTCCACACTCAACAAAAACACTGAATTTTTTAAAACTGTGGTAAATACAGACAGGAACATGTACAGATCATAACTGTACAATTGGTACATTTTCACAAACTGAACATAACCATGTAATAGCACTCATGTCAAGAAACAAAACATTATCAGAATTCCAGAAGCCCTCTCAACCCCCTTTTTATCCCCCTCAAGGGTATCTACTATCTAGATTCCTACCACCATTAGTCAGTTTTGCTTATTGTTGAACTTTATGTAAATAGACTCACACAGTATGTATTCTTTGGGATCTGGCTTCTTTCACTTGGCATTAAGTTTGTGAGATTCAAGCCCATTACTGTATGAAGTTAAAGTTGATTCATTCACAATGAATATAGTTTTGTATACAGCAGTGTGAATATGCCGTAATTTCTTTGTTCCTTCTGTTGATGGAGAGTTGGATAGCTTCCAATTTGGAACTATTCTAGTAGTGCTACTATGAATATTCTTGTACATATCTTTTATCAAACATACGTGTGCATTTATCTTGGACATCTACCTAAGACTATAATTAGTGGTTCAGGGGAGATGCACGGCAGCAGTTAGTAAATATTACAAATTTTAATGAATTTTAATGAATACTACAAATTTTAATGAATAAACATTATGATTATTCCATATTCTGACTAATCCTCATATATTTTTGTCTTTTTCCATTTTAGCCATTGCACTGAGTTTATAATAGTGTCACATTAGAGCTTTAATTTGCATTCATGATGTCTAATAAGAATGAGAATCTTTTTCATATGTTTATTGCTCATTCTTGAAATCTTACTTAAATTTATCAGGCCACTGGAATTTTATCTCGCTTTGCAGACTCGTGTTAAAATTGAGTGTGGATGCTTTTGATATCCTTGGTAATATGACACTTAAAGAACTCTCACCCACATGGTCCAGTCTCAAGAGTAGTGTGTGATCAAGTATAAGAGTTCATCAATAAAAAAGTAATTTCAAGATAACTCAAGTTCTTTTATTACAGTTCTCAGACATCACGAAAAGAAATACATAGAACACAAAAATGCCTCTTTAAATCTCTTTTTCTCTATTATCTAGTCCTCACAGCTGCCCTGGCATCTTTCTTCCAAAAAGCATGAAAAAAAAGAGTTGTAAAATAATTTCAGTGGAAAGTCTTTTTATCATTAATCAAAATCCAAATTTCATAGAAGACTGATAAATGCAGCCTCAGACAATAAAACAAACAAAACCCACAAAAGCTTCTGCATCTTATTTAACATCTCATTGGAAGCCTTGGCCAGTGCAATAAGGCAAAATGTAGAAAGGAAGGGCACACAGATTGGGAAGGGATTCAAATAGTTTCTCTGCACAGATGAGATGATTGTCTACATTGAAAATCCCAAGGAAACAAAAAAAGCCTCCTGGATATAATAAGTGAGTTTAATAGGTTGTAGAATAAAAAGGTCAACATAAAAATCAATCATCTCTACATACTAGCAATAAAACACGTACTGAAATTTTAAAAATACACACATACACACACACGCTATTTACAATAGCTTACCCAAAATGAAATGAAAAATCTACAAAATATGTACAGCATCTGTATGCAGAAAACTACAAAACTTGAATGCTGAAAGCAATGAAAGGAGATCTAAAGGAGAGTTCATAGACTGGAAGACTCAACATAATTAAAATGTCATTTCTCCCCAAATTGACCTACAGATTTAACATAACTCTAATCAAAATCCCAGCAGGATTTTTTTCTAGTAATAGGCAAGCTGATTCTAAAATACATATGGAGAGGCGAAGGAATGAGAATGGTCAAAATGGTTTTGAAAAAGAAAAATTCAGAGGAATCATACCTCTCATTTTTTTTGTTAGTTTCTGCTTTATAACAAAGTGAATCAGTTATACATATACATATGTCCCCATATCCCCTCCCTCTTGCGTCTCCCTCCTTCCCACCCTCCCTATCCCACCCCTCCAGGCGGTCACAAAGCACCGAGCTGATCTCCCTGTGCTCTGCGGCTGCTTCCCACTAGCTATCTACCTTACGTTTGGTAGTGTATATATGTCCATGCCTCTCTTTCGCTTTGTCACAGCTTACCCTTCCCCCTCCCCATATCCTCAAGTCCATTCTCTAGTAGGTCTGTGTCTTTGTTCCTGTCTTACCCCTAGGTTCTTCATGACATTTTTTTTTTCTTCTTAAATTCCATATATATGTGTTAGCATACGGTATTTGTCTTTCTCTCTCTGACTTGCTTCACTCTGTATGACTCTAGGTCTATCCACCTCATTACAAATAGCTCAGTTTCTTTTCTTCTTATGGCTGAGTAATATTCCATTGTATATATGTGCCACATCTTCTTTATCCATTCATCCGATGATGGACACTTAGGTTGTTTCCATCTCCGGGCTATTGTAAATAGAGCTGCAGTGAACATTTTGGTACATGTCTCTTTTTGAATTATGGTTTTCTCAGGGTATATGCCCAGTAGTGGGATTGCTGGGTCATATGGTAGTTCTATTTGTAGTTTTTTAAGGAACCTCCATACTGTTCTCCATAGTGGCTGTACCAATTCACATTCCCACCAGCAGTGCAAGAGCGTTCCCTTTTTTCCACACCCTCTCCAGCATTTATTGTTTCTAGATTTTTTGATGATGGCCATTCTGACTGGTGTGAGATGATATCTCATTGTAGTTTTGATTTGCATCTCTCTAATGAGTAAAGATGTTGAGCATCCTTTCATGTGTTTGTTGGCAGTCTGTATATCTTCTGTGGAGAAATGTCTATTTAGGTCTTCTGCCCATTTTTGGATTGGGTTGTTTGTTTTTTTGCTATTGAGCTGCATGAGCTGCTTATAAATTTTGGAGATTAATCCTTTGTCAGTTGCTTCATTTGCAAATATTTTCTCCCATTCTGAGGGTTGTCTTTTGGTCTTGTTTATGGTTTCCTTTGCTGTGCATAAGCTTTTAAGTTTCATTAGGTCCCATGTGTTTATTTTTGTCTTTATTTCCATTTCTCTAGGAGGTGGGTCAAAAAGGATCTTGCTGTGATTTATGTCATAGAGTGTTCTGCCTATGTTTGCCCCTAAGAGTTTGATAGTTTCTGGCCTTACATTTAGGTCTTTAATCCATTTTGAGCTTATTTTTGTGTATGGTGTTAAGGAGTGATCTAATCTCATACTTTTACATGTCCCTGTCCAGTTTTCCCAGCACCACTTATTGAAGAGGCTGTCCTTTCTCCACTGTACATTCCTGCCTCCTTTATCAAAGATAAAGTGACCATATATGCGTGGGTTTATCTCTGGGCTTTCTATCCTGTTCCATTGATCTATCTTTCTGTTTTTGTGCCAGTACCATACTGTCTTGATCACTGTAGCTTTGTAGTACAGTCTGAAGTCAGGGATCCTGTTTCCTCCAGCTCCATTTTTCATTCTCAAGATTGCTTTGGCTATTCAGGGTCTTTTGTGTTTCCATACATACTGTGAAATTTTTTGTTCTAGTTCTGTGAAAAATGCCAGTGGTAGTTTGATAGGGATTGCGTTGAATCTGTAGATTGCTTTGGGTAGTAGAGTCATTTTCACAATGTTGATTCTTCCAATCCAAGAACATGGTATATCTCTCCATCTATTTGTATCATCTTTAATTTCTTTCATCAGTGTCTTATAGTTTTCTGCATACAGGTCTTTTGTCTCCTTAGGTAGGTTTATTCCTAGATATTTTATTCTTTTTGTTGCAATGGTAAATGGGAGTGTTTTCTTGATTTCACTTTCAGATTTTTCATCATTAGTATATAGGAATGCCAGAGATTTCTGTTCATTAATTTTGCATCCTGCTACTTTACCAAATTCATTGATTAGCTCTAGTAGTTTTCTGGTATCATCTTTAGGACTCTCTATGTATAGTATCTTGTCATCTGCAAACAGTGACAGCTTTACTTCTTCTTTTCCAATTTGGATTCCTTTTATTTCCTTTTCTTCTCTGATTGCTGTGGCTAAAACTTCCAAAACTATATTGAATAAGAGTGGTGAGAGTGGGCAACCTTGTCTTGTTCCTGATCTTAGTGGAAATGGTTTCAGTTTTTCACCATTGAGGACGATGTTGGCTGTGGGTTTGTCATATATGGCCTTTATTATGTTGAGGAAAGTTCCCTCTATACCTACTTTCTGCAGGGTTTTTATCATAAATGGGTGTTGAATTTTGTCAAAAGCTTTCTCTGCATCTATTGAGATGATCATATGGTTTTTCTCCTTCAATTTGTTAATATGGTGTATCACGTTGATTGATTTGCGTATACTGAAGAATCCTTGCATTCCTGGAATAAACCCCACTTGATCATGGTGTGTGATCCTTTTAATGTGCTGTTGGATTCTGTTTGCTAGTATTTTGTTGAGGATTTTTGCATCTATGTTCATCAGTGCTATTGGCCTGTAGTTTTCTTTCTTTGTGACATCCTTGTCTGGTTTTGGTATCAAGGTGATGGGGGCCTCGTAGAATGAGTTTGGGAGTGTTCCTCCCTCTGCTATATTTTGGAAGAGTTTGAGAAGGATAGGTGTTAGCTCTTCTCTAAATGTTTGATAGAATTTGCCTGTGAAGCCATCTGCATACCTCTCATTTTTAAAACTTACTATAAAGCTACAGTAATCAAGACAGTGTGGTATGGTGGTCCAGTGGTTAGGACTCCGTGTTTTCACTTCTGAGTGCCCAAGTTCAATCCCTGGTTGGGAAACTAAGATCCCACAAGATGTGTGGCATGGCCAAAAAAAAAAAAAAAGACAGTGTGGTATGGCAGGGGTTAGGCATATTAATCAATGGACCAGAACAGAGAGGCTAGAAATAGAGCCAAACAAATATGGCCAATTGATTTTTGAGAAAGATGCAAGGCAAGTCAGGGGAGAAAGAATAGCCATTTCAATAAATAGTGTTGGAGCAATTGAACATCAACACACACACAAAATGAGCCTGGACCTAAATCTCACACCTTTTATAAAAATTAACTCAGAATGGATCATTGATCTAAATGTAAAATGAGAAATCATAGGAGAAAATCTTCATGAACTACATGGACTTAAGCAGTATTGTTAGGCAGGATGCCAAAAGCATGATAAATAAAAGAAAAAATGATTAATTTGACCTCATCAAAATTATACAATTTTGTATAAAGCACATAGAATTTTGGTCTGCAAAGATACTATTAAGAGAATGAGAAGACAAGCTACACACTGAGGCAAAATATTTTCAAATCACATATCCACCAATAGATTATATGTAGAATATATGAAGAGCTCTCTAAACTGAACAGTCAGAAAACAACAACCTAATTAAAAATTGGGCAACAGACTTGAACAGACACTTCACCCAAGAGGACATCAGGAAATAAGCACATGAAAATATGTTTAATATCAAACCATTAGGGAAATGCAAATTAAAACTGCAATGAGATACCACTACATACCTATTATAATGGCTGAAATAAAAAATACTATCTGGAATTCCCTGGGTGGTCCCCACTGCAGAGGGCATGAGTTAGATCCCTGGTCAGGAAACTAAGATCCTGCAAGCCACGTGGCATGGCCAAACAAAAAACAAACAAAAAAATACTATCAACACCAATTGCTGAGGAAGAGGGGAAGCAACTTTGCTGGCAGGAATGAAAAGCAATGCAGCCACTCTGGAAAACAATTTGCAGCTTCCTGTAAAGTCCAACATACAACCCAGAAACCCCACTCCTAGGTATTTATGATATGTTCACACAAAAACCTTACATGAATGTTTATATAGCTTTATTCATAACTGTCAAAAACTGGAAACTATCTAAATGTCCTTGGTGAATGGATAAACCAACTGTGGTACATCCATACAATGGACCACTACTTAGCAGTAAAAAGGAACGAGCTAAGGATATAACCACAACTTGGATGAATCTCAAAGGCATCATGCTGAGACACACTACATACTGAATGATTCCATTTATAAAATATTCTTGGAAAGAAAAAACTATAGTGAAAGGAGAACATACCAGTGGTTTCTAGGGTTGAGGAGCATGGCTACACATAGATGGCACCAGGGCATTTGTGGGTTAATGAAACTGTTCGTATCTTGATTGTGGTGGTGGTTCCATGAATCTATACGTGTGTAGAACTGTACACCAAATAAGAAAGGTCAATTGTACTTTATGTTAATTTTAAAAAAGAAAATCACCTTTTGCATGGCCAAAGGCATCATAAGCAAATTCAAAAGACAGATGACAAAGTTAGAAAAAATATTTACATGACTCATATCACAAACAAAGCACTAGTCACCCTAATATATAAAAAGCTCTTAGGTATCAACAACAAGACCAAAACACACTATTCCTGAAAGGGCAAAAATATGAACAGACAGTTAACATTAAAATAAATACAAATAACTTTAAAAATATGAATAGATGGTCCCCCTTACACATAAGCAAAATTAAGGGACTTCCCTGGTGGTGCAGTGGTTAAGAATCTGCCTGCCAATGCAGGGGACATAGGTTCAAGCCCTGGTCCAGGAAGATCCCACATGCTGCAGAGCAACTAAGCCCACGAGCCACAACTACTGAGCCCGCATGCCACAACTACTGCAGCCCGTGTTGTGTTTGTTTCCACAACAAAGAGAAGCCACCGCAACGAGAAGCCCGCACACCACAACAAAGAGTAGCCCTCGCTCACAGCAACTGGAGAAAGCCTGCGCGCAGCAGTGAAGACCCAATGCAGCCAAAAACTAAATGAATAAATAAATTTATTTTTTAAAAATGCATATTAAAGCTACAGCGATATACCACTCTTTTATCTATAGGATTGACAAAAATTGTCAAAGTTCAACAACACAAATTGCTGGCACTCTCATTCATTGCTGGAGGTAACGTACATTAGAAAATTTCACAGTATCTATCAAATATTTCCTTTGACTCAACAGTTTATTCTGGGAGAAATGAAGCATATTCAAGGTTATTCCTTGCAGCATTTTTTATAATAGCCAAAAAATGGAAACTAGCCAAATTCCATCACTAGGGGACAAACTGAATAAATCATGGAATGTATCCATTTATTGAACTGCTCTGCAGTTATAAAAAAGAATGAGGGAACTTTCTATGCCCTGATAATGGATGATTTCCAATATATATTATTGTTAAGTGAAAAAAGCAAGGTGCAGAATGGCGTGTCATGTGTGTGCATTCTGTATAAAAGGTGAGGGGTATAAGCATGGAAATTGGTACCTGTACTGCATAGAGAAACTCTGGAAAAATAAACAAGAAAATACTGGAAGTGCTTATTGGTGGGAAAGAGAGCGGAGGGAGCAGAAAGATGGAGAGTAACAGCAGAAACAGAATTTTCACTCTGTGTCTTACTGTCTGGTTCGTTTTGGAGCCATTTGTGTAAATTACTTGTTTGAAAAAATAAGTTAACAATTGTATTTTCAAATAAGATAAATTTTCAGTGATAAATCATCCATTCACTCTGTTGGATACAGAACAGGCAGAAGAGGATGGGAAAGCTGTGACAGGAAAACAGAAGCACTTCCCTTGCTCACAAGAGGTAAAAATGCAGAAGGAAGTAGAGTTGGTGAAATGTATACAAAAAAACCAGAGCGTGCATCCTAGAAAGGGGAGCTCGTGAGTGCAACAGAGTGGAGGAAAAGGACTTGTTTTGGGTGTAGGAGTCTTGGATTTGTGTCTTCTTGACGCTGACTGGGGGACTTAGGGCTGGTCTTTTAAGTTCTCCGAGCCTGTTTTCTAGGAGAAGGGACGGGGGCAAAGTCGGAATCCCCCTCACAGACAGGAAGGAAAAGCACAGGATATCCTGTCCCAAAGGATTCTGCATCCCAGCTAAACTCCATGAGTTTGCTCATTTCGTTGTCAGTGGGCTACCTCACTGTGTGGCCAATTTCAGAGAGTTTGAATGGTGTCCTGAGGGAAGCCATCTTTGAGGGCTTTGAGTAGGGGTGTTGGAGGGGGCGCTGATCAAACGTGCTCTGTGCAGAAAGGGGGTTGGATGAGGCAAGGCTGGGGGCCAGGAGGTCTCCAGGAGGCCGCCACAGCAATCCGGGGAGAGGCGATGGTGGCCGGAACTGAAGCAAAAGGATGGAAAAACATGGATGGAACTAAGAGATGCTGAGAGGAACTGAGAAAGTGTTAAAGAGAAACACAGCTGGACATTAGTTAAAGTGGTGAAAATAGATCTTATTCAGAAACTACTGGCAGTAGCAGAAAGTTCTGGGCTTCATTCTGATCCACGCAGAGGTGACTGGGTGTTTTAAAAGGAGAATGGGGTGGGGATGGCAGGGCCTTGAGAAGAGTCAGGGAAGTGAAACATTACAAAAAAACAGGAAAAGGGGTGGGTCCGTGTGAAACCATCTGGATTTGCTAAGTTAGGTTCCTTCCCTCTCACAGAGGCTGGGAGAAGGGACCCCTATCTTCAGGCGCTGGCTGGAACAGTCACTTCTTTGGGCAGCCTTGAGTTTTCTCAGGCAGGCACTTTAAGGGGGGAGGAGGGTTAGGGTCATCCCAGGGATACGAACTTGAGATGTTAGAAACCATGCTAGTGTTTCACCAAGTCTTCCTGGGCCAAGGTTGAGGCCTGGCCAAGAAGAGGGCTCAGAGGAACCTGGGTAGAGTTTGGTCAAGAAGAGAATCTCGGTCAAGAGTTTGGTGAGTGGGGGCTTCCCTGGTGGCGCAGTGGTTGAGAGTCCGCCTGCCGATGCAGGGGACACGGGTTCGTGCCCCGGTCCAGGAAGATCCCACATGCCGTGGAGCGGCTGGGCCCGTGAGCCATGGCCGCTGAGCCTGCGCGTCCGGAGCCTGTGCTCCGCAACGGGAGAGGCCACGACAGTGAGAGGCCCGCGAACCACAAAAAAAAAAAAAAAAAAAAAAGAGTTTGGTGAGTGTCTGATGGTGTATGGTGGGCAACAGAGCAGAGGCAAGGGCGCCTCCCAGGTTCCTCATGGAGCAGCCATGTGGGTGGGATGTTGTTACTATTCCCTGAGACAGAAGCCAAGGTTGACAGGGAAAGATGGTGAGTTCAGTTCTGAACATAGTGAGTTCCAGGGGTTAGGTGCCAAGTGAAGGTGGTTGGTGGGCAGCTGGAGATTAGGGTGTGAATTCAGCATAGAAGTCTGGGCTAGAGACAGCTACCTGCAAATACTCATCAAAGGCCTGTGAGCAGGTGGCTGGCACCTGGCAGTGGATGTAGAATGAGTGGGACCTGAGATTCAACCCTCAAGAAGTTCACTTTATTTAATTCCCCCAAATGCCGTATGGGGTTAGGAAAGTAGTCATGATTATCTCCATTGGTCAGTGTCAGCTCAGGGCACTGGATGTGAGCCTGAGGGTGTGACTAAAGTCAGCCAGTCATTCCAGAATCCCAGCCCCTAATTAACTACCTAATTATTCACCTATTAATTCACTCATTATTGATTAATCCACTCTAATATATTTCTCGACTCTTAGAAATAGACAATTGTATTTACTTTTTATGGATTTTGATGAACTATTTTAGTATAAAAAAATTTACCCACCAGGAGTTAACAACAGATAGGAAAAGAGGTAGAAGAGGCGTTATGGTCCCCCTGAACTAATAAGGAATGCTTCCACTTGTCATGTTCAACATCTCAAATGCGCATTCTCTCTCTCTTCACTGACGTTGATCCAACCAAAGTCATCTGTAATCTCTGCAAGGTAAATTGTGAGAGCACCTGTCCAAGGGATGAAATTCCTCAAGGTCCACTAAAGGCGGCATCCCAGTTCTATACCCCCATCAAGTGTCACTGAAGGGGTTGTATACACAAAGTCTCTGGTGGGGCAATTAGCATCTTCTTGCTATGCGTTTAAAGTTACCTCACGTCCAGAAACACACTTTATAGATTAAAAGAGATCATTAGCCTATCAATGCCTTTCTTTTGGCTTCCATCTGCTAAATTGTTTTTTTCAGAACGGTTTTGTCATTTACTATTTTAAACCCATGATATATTGCATACAAAATAGAAATCCATGTATCAGTCCAGTTAATTTAACACTGTTTTCTCCTGCAGTGGGCAGCAATTCAGCCACTAAGATGAGGGAAACCTTAGTTTTTATTTCCTTCATTTAACTTCCATCATTCCTCATTTGAACTCAAAGTTATATATCACAGCCTATCTTTAGTAAGTTTGACTTCTGGGAATGGTACCCTTTTTTTTTTTTTTTTTTTTTGCGGTACGTGGGCCTCTCACTGTTGTGGCCTCTCCCATTGCAGAGCACAGGCTCCGGACGTGCAGGCTCAGTGGCCATAGCTCACGGGCCCAGCTGCTCCACGGCATATGGGATCTTCCCGGACCGGGGCACGAGCCCGTGTCTCCTGCATCGGCAGGCGGACTCTCAACCACTGCGCCACCAGGGAAGCCCGGGAATTGTTCTCTTTAATCCCACTCTGCCTATGGGAAATCCTCTTTACCACATGTACAGGGTTGAATAGAGTACACACATACCCCAAATTCATGTCTTTCCTGGAACCTTGGAATGTGACCTTACTGGGAAATAGGATCTGTGCAAATGTAAAGTTAAGATGAGGTCATATTTGTCATACTCACGTTTATTAGGATGTGGGTATCCTATTACGGAGAATATGGAAAATAACAAGTGTTGATGAAATTGTTGAGAAACTGGAGCCCTTGTGTATTGCTGGTGGGAATGTAAAATGGTGTAGCCACTGTGGAAAACAGTTTGGTGGTTCCTCCAAAATTAAATGTGGAATTAGCGTGTGATTCAGCAATTTCACTTCTAGGAATATACCCAAAAGAATTGAAAGCAGAGACGCAAACAGATACTTGAGCACCAGTATTCCTAACAGCATTATTCACAATGGCCAAAAGATGGAAACAACCCAAATGTCTCTCATCAGATGAATGGATGAACAAAATATGGCATGTACGTACAATAGATTATTATACAACCTTAGAAAGGAATGAGATTCTGATACATGCTACAACATGAATGAACCTCGAAAACATTATGCCAAGTGAAATAAGCCAGACAAATACTATATGGCTCCACTTATATGAAGTACTCAAAACATGCAAATTCATAGAGACAGAAAGTAGAATAGATGTTACCAGGGGTTGAGAGGAGGGAGACTGGGAAGTTATTGTTTAATGGGTACAGAGTTTCAGTCTGGGATGTTGAAATAGTTCTGGAAATAGATAATGCAGATGATTGTGCAACAATGTAAATGTACTTAATGCTATTTAATTGTACACTTAAAACTGGTTAAAATGGTAAATTTTTGTTATGTATATTTTAACCACAATAAGAAGTAACAATAATAAAAGAAAAAAAAAGGATGAAGTCATACTGAAGTAGGGTGGGCCCCTAATTCAACATGACTGGTGACCTTAAAAGGAGGAGGAGAAGGACACATGGCAGATGGCCATGTGAAGATGGAGGCGGGCATTGGAGTGATGCCTTTACAAGGCAAGGGTCGCCATGGATTTCTGGCAGCTCTCAGAAGCTGGAAGAGGCAAGGAAGAGTCCTCCTCTGGAGCCTTCAGAGAGAACATAGCCCTGCCAACACCTTGAAGTTTGGACTTTCCGCCTCCAGCACTGTTGAGAGAATAAATTCCTGTGGTGTGAAGCCACCCAGTTTGTGGCACTTTGTTACCTCAGCCCTAGGAAGCCAATACATCATATTTCAGATAGTTAAATATAAAAAAGAAGCATTTGATTTGGGAAGTTTGGGAAGGGCCAGGAAGGGAGCGTCTCAAGGAGACACTGAGAAAACAGTTTCCCATCATTTCATTTTTAAAAACCAGCTACATTTAAATTCTGTCTGAGGAAATCTCATTGTCTATTTAGGGCTGACTCTGTATACAGTAAACATTACCTCAAGGACTTTTCCACTTTATATAGGTTTTAAGTGTTTCAAGAAGACCATATTTGCCTGATGGAAAGCTATATTCTAGATGTTTAGTGTCTGGGAAGGTATTTATGAAATATACTAAGTCCACAGAAAACATTGCAAAGCCACCTGATTCAAAACTTGAAAACGTATGTACACCAGAGTGTTCACGGTGGCCACGATTTTCTTATGAATTTTTAAATTTGCGGGTATGAGTTACTTTATTTTTTTCTTACAGATATTAGATCTCATTTAATACTTGCAGCAGTTCCACGTAGTAGGAATTAATATCTCCATTTTTTAAAATTAATTTTTATTGGTGTATAATTGATTTACAATGTTGTGTTAGTTTCTGCTATACAACAAAGTGAATCAGTTATACATACACATATATCCACTCTTTTTTAGATTCTATTCCGATACAGGTCATTACAGAGTATTGAGTAGATTTCCCTTTGCTATACAGTAGGTTCTTGTTAGTTACCTATTTTTTAAATATAAATTTATTTATTTATTTATTTATTTATTTATTTATTTATTGCCTGTGTTGGGTCTTCGTTGCTATGCGCTGGCTTTCTCTAGTTGTGGCGCGCGGGTTTCTCATTGTCATGGCTTCTCTTGTTGCGGAGCACGGGCTCTAGGCGCGCAGGCTTCAGTAGTTGTGGCATGTGGGCTCAGTAGTTGTGGCTTGCGGACTCTAGAGCTCAGGCTCAGTAGTTGTGGCGCACAGGCTTAGTTGCTCTGCGGCATGTGGGATCTTCCCGGACCAGGGCTGGAACCCATGTGCCCTGCATTGGCAGGCGGATTCTTTTTTTTTTTTCCCCCTTTTATTTATTTATTTATTTTCTTTATAACAAATTTAATCAGTTATACATATACATACGTTCCCATATCTCCTCCCTCTTGCGTCTCCCTCCTTCCCACCCTCCCTATCCCACCCCTCCAGGCGGTCACAAAGCACCGAGCTGATCTCCCTGTGCTCTGCGGCTGCTTCCCACTAGCTATCTACCTTACGTTTGGTAGTGTATATATGTCCATGCCGCTCTTTCACTTTGTCACAGCTTACCCTTCCCCCTCCCCATATCCTCAAGTCCATTCTCTAGTAGGTCTGTGTCTTTATTCCTGTCTTACCCCTAGGTTCTTCATGACATTTTTTTTCCTTAAATTCCATATATATGTGTCAGCATACAGTATTTGTCTTTCTCTTCTGACTTACTTCACTCTGTATGACAGACTCTAGGTCCATACACCTCATTACAAATAGCTCAATTTCATTTCTTTTTATGGCTGAGTAATATTCCATTGTATATATGTGCCACATCTTCTTTACCCATTCAACCGATGATGGACACTTAGGTTGTTTCCATCTCCGGGCTATTGTAAATAGGGCTGCTATGAACATTTTGGTACATGTCTCTTTTTGAATTATGGTTTTCTCAGGGTATATGCCCAGTAGTGGGATTGCTGGGTCATATGGTAGTTCTATTTGTAGTTTTTTAAGGAACCTCCATACTGTTCTCCATAGTGGCTGTACCAATTCACATTCCCACCAGCAGTGCAAGAGCGTTCCCTTTTTTCCACACCCTCTCCAGCATTTATTGTTTCTAGATTTTTTGATGATGGCCATTCTGACTGGTGTGAGATGATATCTCATTGTAGTTTTGATTTGCATTTCTCTAATGAGTAAAGATGTTGAGCATCCTTTCATGTGTTTGTTGGCAGTCTGTATATCTTCTGTGGAGAAATGTCTATTTAGGTCTTCTGCCCATTTTTGGATTGGGTTGTTTGTTTTTTTGCTATTGAGCTGCATGAGCTGCTTATAAATTTTGGAGATTAATCCTTTGTCAGTTGCTTCATTTGCAAATATTTTCTCCCATTCTGAGGGTTGTCTTTTGGTCTTGTTTATGGTTTCCTTTGCTGTGCAAAAGCTTTTAAGTTTCATTAGGTCCCATGTGTTTATTTTTGTCTTTATTTCCATTTCTCTAAGAGGTGGGTCAAAAAGGATCTTGCTGTGATTTATGTCATAGAGTGTTCTGCCTATGTTTTCCTCTAAGAGTTTGATAGTGTCTGGCCTTACATTTAGGTCTTTAATCCATTTTGAGCTTATTTTTGTGTATGGTGTTAGGGAGTGATCTAATCTCATACCTTTACATGTCCCTGTCCAGTTTTCCCAGCACCACTTATTGAAGAGACTGTCCTTTCTCCACTGTACATTCCTGCCTCCTTTATCAAAGATAAGGTGACCATATGTCCGTGGGTTTAACTCTGGGCTTTCTATCCTGTTCCATTGATCTATCTTTCTGTTTTTGTGCCAGTACCATACTGTCTTGATTACTGTAGCTTTGTAGTATAGTCTGAAGTCAGGGAGGGCAGGCGGATTCTTAACCACTGCGCCACAAGGGAAGCCCTAGTTATCTATTTTATACAAAGCAGTGTGTATATATGTCGGTCCCAGTCTCCCAATTTATCCCTTCCCCCTTTCCCCCTTGGTAACCGTAAGTTTGTTTTCTACATCTGTGACTCTATTTCTGTTTTGTAAATAGACTCATTTGTACCATTTTTTTAGATTCCACATATATGTGATATCATATGATATTTATCTTTCTCTGGACATGAGTTACTTCAGTAATCAGGAAAAAAATAATGTTAAAATAAAACTTTTAAGTTTCAAAATCAGAAATAATTCAGTTGATAGGTTGAAGTTAGCCTCTTGGGGGCCGGCTCCTACAAACTCCAGGCCAGAGGTTCACAAGCATGCTGCTGCCCGTGGACCCCAGCCCATGACACATGGCTCATGACCCTGGTACTCCCCACTCAGTGATCTGGACGGGAGACCATGTGGAGATCATGATCCTCTGAGGAGCCCCATTTATCCCTGGGCTCACAGCTTTGGATGCAGCTATGCTCTGAGTTTTTCTTCCACCAGAATGATGATGTTCCCATGTTTAGAGACATTCTCTACATATTTGATTATTTTTCTCACCGAGAATAAACCCTCTTTAAACAGTTTGGTTTGTACCGACAAACATTTATTTTACTAGGCACCGTGCTAAGTGCTGTGAGAGGTGGTGCAGTTTTGTGATTAAGGACCAGAAGATCTAGGATCGGACTGGCTGGGGTTTGCATCCTGGCTCTATCATTTCCTAGCACTTGGAAATGGGCACATTACCCAGTTTCTTCAATCCTCAGTTTTTATATCTGTAAAATGGAGATGATAGTTGTAATCAAATCTCAGAGATCTTTGATTAAAGGCATACATTATTTCTTTACTTCTAAGGGAGGCAAACACTGCCATTGAAACTTCGGCACGTTGCCTTAAAAAAATAATCCTGTATTGGGCTTCCCTGGTGGCACAGTGGTTGAGAGTCCGCCTGCCGATGCAGGGGACGCGGGTTCGTGCCCCGGTCCGGGAGTATCCCACGTGCCGCGGAGCGGCTGGGCCCGTGAGCCATGGCCGCTGAGCCTGCGCGTCCGGAGCCTGTGCTCCGCAACGGGAGGGGCCACAACAGTGAGAGGCCCGCGTACCGCAAAAAAAAAAAAAAAAAAAAAAAAAAAAAAAATAGTCCTGTATAGAGTGTGAATGCGTCACACCAGCCTGCCATGGCTTTCCCATTTCCTACTGCATTGCTCAGTATGTGATGGGCAGTCCTTTTGTGCACATTTCAGGAGCTAAAGGTGACACAGCTTCATCTGCCTATGGGGAATCTTCCTTTCTCAGGGCCATGAAGCTCTTGGTTGTGCCTTTGCAAGAAAATGGAGGCGTGCAGTCATTTCTCCAGCAGCACATTTCCAACTCTATTCCCATGTTTTTCTGTGCTCACGTAGTCCCAGCAAGGCACGCAACTCAGTTGAAATACTAATATTAATTGCAAAGACCAAGTCTGTGTATCACAGGCAAGGACAAGTCCGTATTGCTGCTGCCAGGTCCGGACTAACTGTGAAAATGCCAGCAGTTATAAGATGCATCAGGATTCTGAGATGTTAGTGAACAGATATATACATATATACTTAATACATAGCATATTAGCATATATAGTTTATATTTATTTATATTTATTAGTAGTAACCATATTATTAGCATCGTTATATATATCATTAGTATATATATTAGAATTAATGAAATAATTCTGATGAATTCTAATAATTCCAATTAATGAGGTAATTCAGTGTTACCTCCTTCTTTCAGTTTTGTGGCAATTAAACAATGCCTGTCATGTATTAAGTACTCTTTCAATGTTGGCAGTTATTCTTTTATTATACGTGTGGCTATGACACAATCCCAGCCCTCCAGAAAGGCATGGGTCCTGAGGATTAGATTTTAAAATGGGATCCAAGAGAAGTAATATGAAAAAAAAAAAAGAAGTGATATGTGCGATTACTAAGTGAGTGGAACCCTAGTCTGTCCGTCCTTTCCTGAGGGATCGCTATACACCATCTCTCCTTTGATCCAGCTACTAAGCCAGCATTTACTGAAATCTTTCTACGTGTGGAGCTGTGCAAAGGGCCGTCCAGACTTGCGGTCGGCATCCAACAAATCAAGTGCAGGGGTCTGTGGCAGTGCTGGATGGCAATGTTTAGAGCCCCTAAGCATTGCTCATCTGTGTTTAAAGGTGGAAAACAATCAGGGAGTCAAAAGACAGCTGAAAATAAAGGAACAGTGTGGGGAGAAATTGGAAAAGAACAAGGCCTTAAAGATGATGGAAAAAAGCAAAGCATTGAACGAGGAATGGGAACTAATGTCCAGTCCTGTGTTTCTCCAAGTCAATGTGGGGCTAACATTTCCTTCCCATATCTCAATTTTGAGCATCATAAGGAATCATCGAGGTTTTTACGTCCACTTCATTATTTCATTAAGGAACAATGTGAAGCCTGATTTTCTGTATTTATCAATTATTGTATAATGTGTTCTCAACACAGTGGAAACACCTAATCTACTGTCAGAAAAGTCTGTTAAGCAATATTCCTTTTCATCACGGCCTGGGAGAAACTTGATAACTGATGTACAAAAAAGTCCCTGGCTTTTAGTAAAGAACCTTAAAAAACAAAACAAAAACCAAAATCTCTGTGTCAGCAACAAAAATATCTTTGTGAGGCGGGCTCTAGTAGAAGAAACACAACCACCAAATAAGGAACATGAGCTTCTTTTCTTTTTTTTTTTGCATTTATATAAATAGACTTTTGGATAAAAGGGCAAAGGACATGACCTTTCCATTAAAATAATATTTTTAAAGCTGTTCATTACAGTAAAAAATTTTGCTCTAGGACAAGAGTGGCACACATATATAATAAATATGTATATAAAATATTTACGTATATTAAATATTAGTTCTTTTATATAACTAAATAAGTATAATGTATATGTAGCCTATAAAGGTCTAGAAATAAATATACAAGCATAAGCATGGCCAAAAATAGCAGTGATTGAGTGACTTAAAGGTCTAGAAATTCTTCTGGAAGCCACTTTCCAGTAAGAGCAGAGTCTCTGATGAATTCTAAACTTGTCTTACTGATAATATCCCCTCCAGATGCTGACCAATGGAAATAAATAATTGATCAAAGTTAAAGCTTGGGAACTCTGGAGCACAGTGACCGCCAGCAGGGAGGGCGTGCCGGGTGCCTGAGTCAGGTCTTCGGGGTACCAGGACAGAGAAATTGGCTGGTTCAAGCCTAACCCACCAGGAGAGTGAGTTGAAGATTCAGGAGCAGACCACTGAACCCGCAGGGGAGGAGCTTCGGGCCTCACAGGGGACCTCAGCCAGGACTAGTCATCTCTCAGGCCCAAGGTCACTCTCTCCATTTCTCTGGCTACCTGGTTTCCCATGTGTTCTGCATCAGGCTTTCCCAAATGCTAAGAATTCGGGTATCAGTGAGATGCTCCAGGGGGAACTTAGTAAGGGGAGCTTAAGGGGGTAAATTAGGCCTCGAGCTATGGAAATGGACGTGTGTTCTTGAGCACTGATCAGTTGATGGTCGTAGAGGAGGGAGGGGAGGCATAGAGGGAAACAGGAAGTGCCCAGGGGCTTCTAGCCCCATGGATGGGGTGGCTCCAAGACACAAGGGTGATGCTCAGAATGTCACCAGTGAGGGCCGTGAGCGACAAGGCTTGCAGAGGCTGGCAGTGGGCACACACAGCTGGTAAAAGGAACCCAAGGGGATCTGGGAGGGGCAACAAGTGTGTCTGCTGTAGTATCTCCACTTCCTTCTCTGTACCTGCTTTTTTCTTCTCTCGGGAAACCAGTTCTGTGTCATCTGCCTCCATCTGGGCCAGATGTGGCTCCCCCCAGGCTCTGCTTCCTACCACTTCCCATGCAAGGGCCTGGAAGAGACTGATAGTCCCTGTATCCCCATTCCATATGCCCGGGAGAGAATCTACTGGCTTGGTTTGAGCCAGACATCTCTACCCCAGTCCCACTGACTATGGTCCTGGAGCCAAGGATAGTCCATAGATCAACCGTTGAGTGCAGGGTCTTAGCCTCTGTGTGTGTGTGCGTGTGTGTGTGTGCGCGCATGTGCACGTGTGTGTGTGTGTGTGTGTGTGTGTGTGTGTGTGTGTTGAGGAGGAGGGATGGACTGAGCAACAAGTTCTCAAAATGTCAGGATGGACCTGGCCAGCTTTGTGCTGGATCCCCAGCTCTGGGCTCCGTCGACTACGTACCCTAGATTTTAGGAAGGCAGGTGTCAGAAATGTTCAGAGGGAAGGAATAGATCTGATGCCAAGGCCAGAGACTCTAAAAGCTTAGTTGGCTTAGGAGGGGGTGAGGGCTTAACAACGGCAAAATTCTGAACAAGCAATTACAAGTGATGTTCTTTTTTGAAGAAGAAATGGGAAGATATCTAAAGAAAGTCAGGTTGTTCATGCGTGACACACAGGGACAGATTATAAGGTATTGTTTACAGATTATGATATTGTTTCTATAGAAGGATGTATACAGAAGCAAGTCAATGAAAATTATGGAACAAAAAAATGGTACAGGAACCCAAAGAACAAAATATTCAGGAGCTTTAAAAAATAGATATATTTGAAATAAGGATAACAAAGAGGTAACTCACAGCTTGAGACTGGGGTATAATGACAAGTGACTAGCGTGGGGAACACAGGCCCTTTTAAGACATGTTGCTAAGTGGAGAAAGCAAGTTCAAAACAGTACAGCCAGTGGGATACTTGGTAAATATATAATTATGCCTATATGTAGCCATTAAAAGGAGAGAGATCTCAGTGTTGAGTTTATGGGTAATTTTACTTCTCTTGATCCGTCTTTTTTCCTTATTTTTAAAAACTATGAACTTCTGTTGTTTAGATAAAGAGATAAAGTTAAGCAATGAAAGAAAAAAGGAGAACTACTTGATTTCAATATAGTTTTTTTTTTAATGGGAAAAATTTCAAATCCTTAAAGAGGAGAACAGACTTAAGAGAAGATCTAGATGTTTTACACGAGTTTAACACTCCAGGACTGAGCAGATTATTCCTCAAAGTTCTGCAAAAACTTTAAAATTATGTCCCTGGAACCACTGCTAGTAAGCTAGACAAACTCAGGGCAGCTTCAAAGGGTGAAACATGGATCAGTGAAAAGAAGTTAAAGAGGCGGAAGTTGCTTTAAATCAGAAAGGGCATGATTTGCCCTGGGAGGCAGCTATGTCCTATGCTCGGACATGTCTGAGCAGTGTCTAGCAACTTCCCTGTGATGATGCTGTAATGGGCGTCCTCCAGGGATGGGAGGTTGGACCAGGTCAGGATCCTGAAGAAAGGTCAGTGGACCACAAACTTCCTCCGATGAACCTAAAGTGATCTCAAAATGCAAGTCCTCTCTTGATTCTTATGAGTGACTAACACACAAGTCATAGGTTTTAAAATTTTGTAAACAACCCAGGGTCACTTAACACATAATCTATGTGACAGGATAATTTACTGGGGCATCTCTTCTAACAGTTTCTCCTCCCCTGTTCCACCAAGGTGGGCAGGGCTTTTGTGCTCCCTCATTAACACTGTGCCTCAGAGGAAGTTGGGGGCTACTGTGTCCAAAATGAAATTACTCAAAAGACACTTTTTCTTCAGACCTTTATCTTCCTAAAACCAGAGTGATTAGAGGAATAATGCTCTCTTCCTTTGCAGACACCAGTGGGCAGAGGAGCTTCTTTGAGGCAAAGGCAGGGCAGCAGGAGGGATTTCTTCCAGTCCTTGGCTTTGTTCTCTGCTGTCCCTAGTGGAAGTGCTGAGATTTAGGAGGGCCGTGGGAGGCTGGTCCCTAACTATAGGGCTCCCGGCTCCAAGGAAGCAGAGCCTTCAAGAGTCTGTGGTGGGTTTAGAAAATGGAGATAACAAAGAGGTTGAAAAACCCAGAAGAGTGACCTTGCCTGTTCCCCGCACCACACAGAACTTGTGCCTTCCGCCGAGGGTCAGGGAAGAGAAGAGAGACCTCATAACAATGGCAATGTCATTTCCTTCCAGCCTAGCAGGCCAGAGGGTTGAAAGATTTACTTTGATATAAAGAAAATGAAGAAATAGAATTTTTTTTTTGCACACCTTGAGTTTGTGAACTTATACCTGCTACTTAGGTGTGCTATAGTTACTGGTACTAGGTTTAGAAGTGGTGAGAATTGACACAGGATTCTAAGTTGGGGCACTAGGCAGAAGTCTGGCTGGCCGCCTTGAAGCTCTTAACAAATTGGCAGCACTACGCATACTTGGATATTTGGAATTCCTGCAGTTTGGGAAGAGGATGCTATTTATCAGGGCATTAACAGTAAGTACTATCTTTTTTTTTTTTTTTTTTTTTTGCAGTACGCGGGCCTCTCACTGTTGTGGCCTCTCCCGTTGCGGAGCACAGGCTCCGGACGCGCAGGCTCAGCGGCCATGGCTCACGGGCCCAGCTGCTCCGCGGCATGTGGGATCTTCCCGGACTGGGGCACGAACCCGTGTCCCCTGCACCAGCAGGCAGACTCTCAACCACTGTGCCACCAGGGAAGCCCAGTAAGTACTATCTTGAACGGGGCATGGTCTCCAGTTGCTGCCATTCCTGCTTCATTTATTAATTACTGTTACTTCAGCAGCATCATTTCCAATTTAGTTTGTCATGGGTTCTGTGACAGTTAACTTCCATCACAATCCTTATTTATCTTCATGCTCAAATTGCCCCAGACTTAACCACTGGGAACTCCAACTTGGTCCTGCTGTTCTTTTGATATCTCCCCATCAGCATTTGAGCCACTTTCTTATTTAATGGCAGAAGATGTGTCGGGGTCATTTGGTGCTTTCCCTGGAATCAGCCATTTCTCCAAAGAGCCCTGGTTCCTTTCAGTAGAAAGTGATATTTAGAAACCAAGATCTGGGCTCTATATGTGCTCAGTATTCCTGGTGCATCGTTGCTTCTAGGTCCTCTGAGCAGATAGAGTTAGGAAGTGTGTGTATGTGTGTGTACTTGTGTATGTGTACATATATATGTAGGTCTGTCTCTATCCATATAAAACCATGAGATCATATTGATGCATCTAGTTCCAAACCAAAACCACAGGCCACATTCTGGTCTCCCCTCTGTCCATATTTATAATTCCCCTTTTCCAACAGTGAGAACAGAACTCTCATTATCCTAAATGTATCCTATCCATTTGGTCAAGACTTGAGTACACAGAAGGTAGAGTTACTAACCTGTACCACTGTTGGAGGTAAATCTACTAGCTAAATATTTCTTTATAGTTTTTTTTTAGGTAAAATGTCTACAGAATGAAATGTGTACAAGTTAATGAATTTTGATGCATGCATAAGCCCATGCAATGCATACCTTTATCAAGATATGGACCATTTCTATCATTCTGGAAAGTTCTTTCATGCTTCTTTGCAGTTAACCCCCATACCCCACCAGAGACAGTCACTGTTCTGGTCCCCCACCCATAGATTAGTTTTGCCTATTCTGTAATTTCATAAGAAGAATCTTATAGTGCGTATTCTTTGGTTTTCAACCTCTTTTGCTTAGTGCCATGTCTGTGCCACCCACGTTGTTGTATATCAGCACTCCATTCTTTCTTGTTGCTGAGTAGGATTTCATCGGACAAATATATTACATTTTGTTTATCCATCCTCCTGTAGATGGACTTTTGGGTTATTTCCAGTTTTTGCCTATTGTGAAAAAAGCCGCTATGAACACTCTTATTTAAACAAGAAAAAACTAGCAGTCGTACAGGACATTTTTTCTGTCGCCCTTTTCCTCTCAGCCTACATCTTTCTCCAACCACTGCTTCAGCAACCTGCTTTGAGCAGTGTAACGTGACAACACCTCGCCTCAGCTGCGCCGCACACCTGGCACTTCCCCAGCCTGCAGTACGGCGCTCATGCATGTGGAAATACGAAGCTGGTGGAAAAATGTTCCCCCTTCTGTCCATGGGTAGACAATTCTGAGGCTCCTCAGAAGGCCCCAGCAGGACCGAACCCCAGGGGTCCGTGGTGGTGACAACCACGATGCACCTTGAAAGCGCTCTCCCTCCTTCCCTGCTGCACTCTGCCCAGCCCCTCACTCCTTCTCCTGGGTATCAGGCCCCAAGTAAACTGTCCATATGCAAGCTCTTGCCCCAGGCTCTGCTCTTGGGAGGAACGCAGCGTAAGACAGCAGCTTCAGCACACTGTTTAGAAGCATACAGGCAAATAGCAGAGGCAAAAACTAAAAGTATTAAAATATGACTATATTGCAGTGTTCTCTAACTTGGCAACTGGAAAGTTTCTCTCTTCTTCCCACCCCTACCTCCTCTTCCTCCTCCTTTCTCTCTCTCTCTCATCACCTCTAAGATGTATTTGAACTTCCAAAATACTGAGAAGTACAAGATCCTACATCTTCTTGTGAGTATGTAGGTTGTCTGATTATTTACTATCTACCTGCCTCCCCCTTGTGATTTCCACCAGGGCAGAGATGGAGTCTGATGTAAACACATAAAAACATAGTAGGTGTTCAGCAAATATTTGTGAATAAGAGAATGATGGACAGCAAGGAAAAGGGAAGCGGAGGAGGCTGGAGTCAGTGTTGGAAGAATTCTAAGAGATAGATACTTAGTAAAAGACTCGAAGAGGAAAGGAAAGCAGATTGAATCCCCCGGAGCTTGAATGAATAAATAAAGATGCATAGGGATTAGGGCCAGGACCAAGAAGTAGTTTAACCAGCAAAAGACTTAGGGAGGGGCTTCCCTGGTGGTGCAGTGGTTAAGAATCTGCCTGCCAATGCAGGGGACACGGGTTTGAGCCCTGGTCCAGGAAGATCCTACATGCTGCAGGGCAACTAAGCCCGTGCGCCACAACTACTGAGCCTGCGCACCTAGAGCCCATGATCCCCAACAACAGAAGCCACCACAATGAGAAGCCTGTGCACTGCAATGAAGACCTAATGGAGTCAAAAATAAATAAATAAATTTATTAAAAAAAAAAAAAGACCTAGGGAGGCAGGTTTTCCCCATGGACCCTCCTTCACTGGAAGGCAAGGGAGGAGGGTCTAATAGCCTCAGCAGAATGTAATACCTTTGCCACGATCCTCTTCCAGTATATCAGAGAAAAATGCGTTCAAAAAAGATTATTTTCATAAGCATGCTTCCTAACTAGCTTATGACAGTTTTTCTATAAATCCTTCCAGTGTTGCTTTTGTAACCCACGAAGGAAATTCTATATCTCAGTTCCTTCCGGTGACACTACTTCCTAGATAACATACTTGCACTTCACAGATTAAGATGGTTACTGTGGGTTAATAGAACAATTACTGGATCAGCAATATCATGCTAATTAAGGGCAGAGCCATTTGCAAACAAAAAGAAACAGGCATTAAGGTATCCAAAGGGTGGCCCCAGTAAATGTGCCGCAGTCTCTTTCTGTAAAGTCTTGTTTGCTCCTCAAGTTAGGACCCTGAAAAGGCAGCAAATGTTTTGTGTAAGGATTGTATATATGGAGGATAGTTTAGGAAAATGAGCGGGTATTTTTCCTTTCTCCGCATTAAGGAAATCAAAGTTGGATTTGCTATTTAGACTGGGTAGAAAAATAGTCTAGAGTCCTCATCCTAAGCATAGGGCAATGACAAGGACTCCTGTTTATGACGGTGAAAAAAGTCTTTATAGAGATCATTATAAACTTAACAGGCAAAGGCTGAGTTGATTTTGTGGTTGATATTTTAAGTGGAGGTTTAACCTTTCAGACTTTCCAGAAAACCAGAGATAATAGGAGTTAGGCTTGTGTGCTTGGGTAACAGATGAGCCAGGGGCCAGTTGGATTTACTGGTCCAGGAATCTTAGCACCACTGATGTTCCTGAAGTGCAATGGGGAGCCACTGGAGGCTTTGGAGCCGAGGAGAGGCATGATATGACCTTTATTTTTACCGGAACACTCTGTTGAAAATAGACCAACGCACCAAGGACAGAAGTGGGAAAACTAACTGGGAGGCCATTGCAGTCATTCAAGGGAGAGCTATTGTGTCTTGGATCTGGGGGGTTGGGTGGGGATGGGGGTGGACATGGGTGTACCGTGGAAGTGGTGAGAAGGTGTCGGATTCTGGGTGTATTTTGAAGGTAGAGCCACAGCGGTTTGCTGACAGATCAGATAAGGGATGAGAGAGTAAAAGTGAAGTCAGCGATGCCTCCGGGGTTCTTGACTTGAGCAACTGGGAAAATGGTATTGCCATTTACTGGGACGGAAAATGCAATGAGATGAGCAGGTTCTGGAGGGGAATCAAGAGCTCAGTTTTGAACAAATTGAGTTTGAGATGCCTACTAGGTATTAACGTATAGACGTTTAGGAAGCACTTGGATATGGTCCAGACTCCAAAAGGAACTCTGTTGGAGATTTAAATTTGAGAGTCATCAGTGCTGAATATTGATCTCACCAAAAATTACAGTACAGCTCTAATGGGAGGGCAGGGAGGAAAAAGTGTACATGTGCATGGAGGGGTGGTATGTAAAAAATGGAATCTTCATCTTTTATAGCAGGAAGTCAATGGTAGATAGCTAACTTGGAAAAAAATCAAGAAATAGCTGTATATGCTTCATAAGAAACAATCATCCCTGTTACTTCTACTCAATATCTTAAATGTTTTCTTCCTCATCTTTTTTTGGGGGGGTATTTTTTTAGAATTTATTTTATTTTTTAACAGCTTTGTTGAGATATGACTCACATACTATAAAATTTATCCACTTAAAGTGTACAAACATAAGGGCAAGACAGGAATAAAGATGCAGAGGTAGAGAATGGACTTGAGGACATGGGGAGGGGGAAGGGTAAGCTGGGACGAAGTGAGAGAGAGGCATGGACATATATACACTACCAAACGTAAAATAGATAGCTAGTGGGAAGCAGCCGCATAGCACAGGGAGATCAGCTCGGTGCTTTGTGATGAACTAGAGGGGTGGGATAGGGAGGGTGGGAGGGAGGCTCAAGAGGGAGGGGATAGGGGGATATATGTATATGTATAGCTGATTGTTATACAGCAGAACCTAACACAGCATTGTAAAGCAATTATACTCCAATAAAGATGTTAAGAAAAATTTAAAAATAAAGTGTACAATTCAGTATCTTTTCGTATATTCTACCATTACAACCAATTTTAGAATTTTCATTAAGCCAAAAAGAAACCCTATACCGCTTAGCCATCGATCCGTAATCCCTCTATCCTCTCTCCCAGCCCTAGGCAATGAATAATCTTCTGTCTCTATGGACTTGCCTACTCTAAATGTTTCATATAAATGGACTCATACAATACGTTATCCTCTGTAACCGGCTTCTCTTACTTTGCTGTTTTGGGGTTTTTTTTTTTAATTCTTCTCCCCTTCTTCCCTAAGTTCTGTCCTTTCAAGCCCATCCCCAAGTTTCAGGTTCTTCGATCCCTACTTTGCAGAAGCCACTGCCGTCATCCCTCCTGATGTTGTCTTTAGAAAATCCTGCCTTTGCTTGTGGCCCTCAAAGGCAAGACAGTACCTCCCTGTAACACCACCGATGATTGCTATCCAGCGCTTTCAGTGAAGCAGAAACGTTCTGGGGAGCCCCTTCAGTCTTCCTAGAAGTACCTTGGACTCTGCTTCCTGAAAGGTGGGCTGCCTGGTGATTTCAGCCTGCATTCCAGACAGCTTAATTAAAGTTTATCAGCAGTATCTCTTATCTGACTGCAAATGATAAGGTATAGAGAGCTTTTGAGGAAAATCTGCAATGCATTTTATACTTTGGATTGGATTCTACAGCTTTATGAAATATTTCTCTTCCCAAACTCCATTTTTATGTATGAACAAGTGAAACGGTTTTTTAAAAATTGAATTTTATAGACTCGATAGTAGTGCTTGTTTCCAAAGGCCTGTGGGTTGCCTATGACAACAAAAACTTGTCCACACTGGCGTTTGACACAGGACTGAAACAGAGTGCTGAACCTATTTTCAACATATTTGGGTATATCAGATGATGTTCTTTCAAAGAAATGGCCATCGTGTCCAGGGTACAGTCTTCCTCATAAAAAAATAAAACTAGAAGGAATTTTATTTTCCATACTTACAACATTTGGATTTTGATCCTTTATCCAAAGGGGTTTCTCTTAAGCTTTCAGAGCATGATTTATGGCATTTTGCAAAGAAAACCACTTCTTTAATACTTGAGGGCTTTTTACGTGCATTTATTATATGAATTAACTAACTACATAAACTGAGAAATAGTCCCATTTGCAATGCAAATATAGTATTCATACAAAAAAGGACAAAATCAAATGAAACCTTTCTTGATTTAAAGTACTTTAAAAAATAAGGCTGTCAAATACTTCTTGTCTTAAAAGAGATACAATAAAGATGAAAGTTGGACAAAGGAAAACAATATCTTAAACCATAGCATATAAAAGGAACATTATACAGAATACACTTTATTCTAAGAAAAATGGGAGGCTATTGAAAGGCTTTTAGTATATGAGGGATGTGATTTGTTTTGCTATGTGAAGAATCTGTCGGAAGGAACCGGAGTCAAAGCAGAGCGGTCAGGTGGAGAAATTATAGTGGTTTAGAGAGGTGCTTCTCAAATTTCGTATACATGCAGATCACATGGGGTCTTATTAAATGTAAATTTGGATTCAGTAGATCTGGGATGGGGCCTGAGACACTGCATTTCTGACAGGCTCCCAGGTGAATAGGATGCTCTTGGTCATGGACCACATTTGAGTGGCCAGGGTTTAGAGTAGGGCAGTAACAGCAAAGACAGAGGAAATGGTGGACTTTAAAGCAATGTAGAGGATAGGATAATGGGACCAACTGATTAACCAGGAGAAGAAGATACAAGGGCCAGGGATTTTTCAGTGAGTGGGTTTGTGTGATCAGATTAGTCAGTGCTGAGAACGCAGGAGGAGAAGCAAGTTTGTGGGGGAAGATCTTGACCTTGGCAAACATCCAAATGGAAATCACAGATGAAGAGTTGGATTTACAAGTCTTGAGCCCAAAAGAGAGGGCCAGAGATATAAATTTGGGAGCCACCAGGATAACTAAATGGTATAATGGACCCAAGGGAGCAAAGAGGAGTAAGAGGATGAGGAGGCCTGGAACTGAGTCTTAAGAGCTTCCAGTATTTAAAGGTTTGGTGAAATAGATTGAGTCCACTGGGGAGAATAATAAAGAGAAACCTAAAAGGTAAGAGGAAACCAAGAGAATATATGATACAGATGCCAACAGAAGAGAAGGCTTCAAGAAGGCAACATAGTCAACAATGTCAGGTGCTAAAATGAAAAGATGAAAGACTTCAAATAGCCCATGAGATACATCTGCCTCGGTCACTGGTGAATTTAGTGCAGCTTCTGCAGAGCAGGGAGAATGTACACAGGTTGGAGAGATCTGCTGAGTGGTGTGGGTGGACGCCAGATTGGGGGGATCTGGGAGGGGAGGATAAGGTAAGGAAGTAGAACACAGTTCCAAGAAGTTGTCTCCCTTCCCAAGAAGGGAGAGTGACAGTTGGCATGGGAGCTGGAGCAGCACGCGGGGTCGAAGGGAGGTTGTTTTTCTATCTTTTAAAATAGAAGAGACATGAGTGTGTTTAAAAGCCGATGGGAAATATTGAACAAAGAGAAACTGAAGATGTAGAATTGATAGAGAACAAGAAGTAACATAAGGTCACTGAAAAAAGAGGAGGGCTGGAGGAAATAGACTTAGATGTGGGGAAGGGCATGTCCCCTCTTGCAACAGGAAGAGAGGACTGGGGCCAATGTCAATAGGTTTGTAGACACGGAGGTGAGATACTGAGAGATTTCTCATCTGACGGCATCTGTTCTCGGTTAAGCAGGCAAGGAGGTCATCTGCTAAGAGCGATGGGCCAGAAGTGGGAAGAAAGGCCGCCTAGAATCGCAGAGGTGGTCTACAGGGAGTCTAGGGTCCCATCTGAGGCCGGTGATCTTAGGTCTATAGCCAGTCCACCCCGCAGTGAGATTTACACCAGGTGCCAGAGGGAGAAGATGGACATTTGGTTCATCTAGGATTAGAGACTTGCCAGGTGGACATGCAAGAAAAGTCCAAAGAGATATAGAGTTTAGTTTAAGCTACTGAAAAGAACATTCTGTGGGCTGTGGGGCCTGGGACACAGTAAGGTCCCCAAGAATTGTGTTTATTATTACAGGAGAAGAGAGACAATTCCTCGCCTCCCCCCAGCCCTCCACGGTTCCTGCCCGACCACCATCACCTACACATACAGCTCCAGCCCCTTTGTTCCCAAGATATTTGTACAGAATGTAGAGGGGCTTTTGGAGGTAGGTATGATTTTTTTTTATAATTGGTCATTTTTCACTTATGTGTCCCCACTTCATTATTATTCAGGGATGATTATAAAGCCTCAGAAGTTGGGTTCTTTGTTCAGGCGTTCAGTTTACCACTGGAGTAATGTTATGTGCAATTAATTCTGAGTTTCAACAAATGATTCTACTTAAGAAAAGTAATCATCAGATGAGCCACGGTATGTAATTTATTATAATCATAATAATTTCTTAAGATCCCTTATGGAGAAAATCACATTTTTCTAAATATAGTTGCACTTAAGTTCTTTTTTTTTTCCTTTAAAGTGTTTTATTAATTACTAGTCTGTAAGGAATGCTGTTTGGTCTGCTAATCTGAAAATTAAAAGTTTCTACGGAGGAAGTAGATATCAACACAAGGGTCACATTAGGAATGACTAGTGACAATACCAGGAACACGTTTTGGTACAAGGTATTAGGAAGTTGGGCAAATAATACAGCTTCTTAAGGCTGAGTTTCTTCACCTGTAAAGTGAGAAAATTAGAAAATACAACTTCCAGTATTAAGTGCAATATTAACTGCTCTATCCAAATGGTAGCCACTAGCTACATGTGGCTACTTAAATTTAAATTTATTAAATTAAATAAAATCTAAAATTCAGTTCACCAGTCACACTAGCCATGTCTCAAGTAATCAATAGCCATAGGCAGCTCGTGACTACCCTGTTGCACAGCACAGATATAAAACATTTCCCTCATTAGAGAAAGCTCTATTGGACTGCTCTGATCTCTAATTCTAGTTTTAATACAATTGCAACAAAGGGAAGATGGTAAGGTGCTTCCAGAAGTCATCATGTTATAATTTTCCACTTAACCACAGTAGGACATTTCTAGGATACACCCACATCTCACCTGCCCCAAAGGACCAGGAGTGACTTAAAGCAAGGTGGGCCTATTGCAATGAAATAATCTCCAGGTAATGGAGAGACAATACGTTCTAGGCCCCTCCCACTTTCCTCCCCACCCTGCCTGTCTTCCTTTCCCATATTTTTTATTGAGTGCTAAGTCCTGAGTCAGCTACGAGTCCTGAGTCAGCTACTGGCATAAACATGATTGGACCTGTCCGTTTAATCTGACAGAAAAACAGATGATGATAATACAGTGTATTTGGTAAGGAATATGATAGAAGGATCCTTGAGGTTCTGTGGGACTCTACAGGAGGAATACATAACCCTAACAGAAGAGGCAAGGGAAAACCTTCCAGAAAGGGTGATACTTAAGGAAAGTAGTGAAGGATGTTTATGAGTTAAAATGGTTTACAGGTGTGAATATTATGGTTTGAACATTAATTATGACGCTATTAAAATGCAACAATGAAGAGAAATTTGAGGAAAATCAATAGCAAGTAGTTTTTGATATCATTAGTGTTACAAACTCTGTGGTACGCATAATTTGCAGAGGCACTATTAAAATAAAACCCACCCATTCTGAAGGGTTACCTGCCTAACTCAGTCTTTTTAGTTGCTTCCTCCTTTGTATTAAAAGGACAGTGAGTTGATTCTGCTCATAGAGACCCATTCCCTTACCCAGCTGCATTTCTCAAGACTACCACTGTTTCAATAAAAGTTGCATCTCAAATCTCCTAGTTTCTCAGACCAAAATTCTTGGAGTTATTCCTGACTCCTCTATTTTTTTTGCACTCCACGTCTATTCCCTTAACAGATCCTATTGTCTTTGCCTTCAAAATATATCCAGAATTATATCCCTTTTCCCTTTTCCTTGTAATACCTTCATGGTCCAAACCACTATCATGTCCTGCTGAGAGAATAGCAAGAGTCTTCTCATGGTCTTGTCCACAATTGCCTTTTCACCATCAACTCTCCACTCAGAAGCCAGAGAAGCTCATTTAAAACTTAAGTCAGATCTATCCTGCCTCTGTTCCAAACTCTCCATTTCACAAAGACAAATTCGAAAGTCCTCATCATGGACCACAAGTCCCTACGTGACCAGCTCCAAGCTACTTCATCTCTTACATTCTCTCTTGCCTACTCATCCTGCTTCTGCCACAATGGCCTTGCTACTTCAGGCATAGTCCAAGCACGCTCCCTCTTCCGGGACTGCTCAAAAGCCACATGGGTCACTCCCTCCCTCATTTCATCCAGGTGTCTGTCCAAGTGTCCTCTAACACAGAGGCCTTCCTTGTGCATCTAGCCTATGTAAAATAAGATGCTCTGTACCATGAGTTCCACCATCATTCCTTATCCTTGCTCTGCTATGTTTTTCTTTCACTGCACTTATCACCACTTGATGTGTTACATATTTGTTTACTAGAATGTGAACTCTATGAGAGCATATGTTTCGTTTTGTTTACTGCAATAGCCCAGTCTCTTATTCAGAGTCTGACCTATGCATGTACAGTTCACAATTGTTAATGAAGGAGTGAATGGCATTTACTCTATCACATTTCATCTATAATTATATGACCTGCATAGACTGTGAGGCCCTGAAGACATGATTACATATATTATTCCCAGCCACCAGCCCACTATGTGGAAAGTAAACTCACTATAAAAGAAGTTCCTTGAATGTATCTCCCTCCTTATATGGAAAACTATAGGATCATAGATGAAAAGTGAATCTTAAGAGGTGTTCTGGTCTACAGCCATGCCCTCGGGAAGACCACACTTAACACTTACTCTATTTTGAAAGGCCACCCGGAGAGAAGAATCCATCATTTTCTCTATTTAACTACTTTTAGTTCTAGGATATTCTTAAGCCAAATCTAAATCTCATTTTATCTTGGGATCAGAAGAATTTTAATAAATAAAACTGGTTGGTTATACATCAATTATACCTCAATTAAAAACAAAAACAAACTCGCCCCAAAAAAACTGGTCAGTATTTTTTTTTCTTTTTCTTTCTTTTATTTCTGTTTCCACAAAGAATCCAGGATCATTGCAGAAAAAACAAAGAAAAGAAGAAAGAAAAAAATTATCCATAAGGCTCAAAGATAACCTCTATTAATATCCTTTCTTATTTACATGTGCTTATACACATATATTAGTAAATATTTTACTGATGTATAACATATACAGAAAGAAGTACACAAATCATAAACCGCTTGATGAATAATTCAGTCAATAGACCAGTGTAACCACAACTCAGTCAAAAAACAGCCCCCCTCATTCCCACACCTAATCATTATTCCCTTTACCCTCCCTAAATTTAACCACGGATGTCTGACACTGTTGATTATTTCTGTCTGTTTTTATTTTTTTATTTTTATGTTTTTCTAATTTTGGGGCCAAGCTGTGCAGCATGTGGGGTCTTAGTTCCCTGACCAAGGGTCAAACCTGTGCTCCCTGCATTGGAAGTATGGAGTCTTAACCACTGGACTGCCAGAGAAGTCCCTATCTTTGTCTGTTTTTAAACTTCATGTAAGTGGGACTATCCAGTACTCTGTATGTACAGTATTCTTTTACATCTGCCTTCTTTTACTCAATATTATGTTTTGAGCTGCAGTGTATACATATACACACACATGCACAATTTCTCTATTAAATCTCTCTTTAGTTGTATCTAATCCGTTTTTTAAATATTTAATTAATTCATTAATTAATTTTGATTGTGCTGGGTCTTAGTTGTGGCAGGTGGGCTCCTTAGTTGTGGCATGCGAACTCTTAGTTGCATCATGCATGTGGGATCTAGTTCCCTGACCAGGGATTGAACCTGGGCCCCTTGCATTGGGAGTGTGGAGTCTTATCCACTGCGCCAACAAGGAAGTCCCCTCTAATCAGTTTTTTTTTTTTTTTTTTTTTTCTTTTTGCGGTATGCGGGCCTCTCACTCTTGTGGCCTCTCCCGTTGCGGAGCACAGGCTCTGGATGCGCAGGCCCAGCGGCCATGGCTCACGGGCCCAGCCGCTCCGTGGCATATGGGATCCTCCCAGACCGGGGCACGAACCCGTATCCCCTGCATCGGCAGGCGGACTCTCAACCACTGCGCCACCAGGGAGGCCCTCTAATCAGTTTTTAAACCCACCAATTTAAAAAATTTTCAATTATATTTTTTACTTGATTTGTTTTTTATAGCTTCCAGTTTTCTAGAAAATTCTCCATCTTTTCATTTACTTTCTTGACAATATTAGTTATATTTATTTGAATGTTCATTCTGATCACTTAGATAGCTCCTATGAGTATTTTTTTTGTATATTTCTTCTCTTGGTTTTCTGTCATGTCTTGCCTTCTTGTATGCCTAGTTATATTCTATAAGTTCTATTTCACTATACCTGGTTATTTTTTTTATTAAGGGCCATGCATTGTTTATGAAAAAAATGTAGAGATGGTTTGAGACTCTAAAGGATGGTATCTACCTCAGAAAGGATTTATGTTTACTTCTGGCACAGAGCAAGGCTGGGACAGAACGTCTTAGGCTAATTTATTGAGCTGATTTGAAGCTAGACTTAATCCTTGTGAGATTTAGGCTACTTCTGATTCACCCTTATTCTTAGGATGTAGTGCTTCTGTGGTCCCAATCAAAAGGCTGGATTGGGGCTTCCCTGGTGGCGCGGTGGTTGAGAGTCCGCCTGCCGATGCAGGGGACACGGGTTTGTGCCCCGGTCCGGGAGGATCCCACATGCCGCGGAGCAGCTGGGCCCGTGAGCCATGGCCGCTGAGCCTGTGCGTCCGGAGCCTGTGCTCCGCAACAGGAGAGGCCACAGCAGTGAGAGGCCCGCGTACCGCAAAAAAAAAAAAAAAAGTCTGGATTGTTGCCAGAATTTCTCTTCCTTAGAGGGCACTGAAATCTAAACTTTGCCCTCCTGGCCCTGTGAAAGTGCCAAACCTCTGTTTTGCTCTTTTGCCACTAAATTTTCTCTTCCAAATTAGCAATTGCCTCAAGAAGAAAAGCAGCTCCAAATGCCAGGTTCACCTCTCTTGGCTTCTCTTTCTTCTGGATCTTGGCTCTACAAATTGCCTTGCTAGTTCTCTGATAATTTCCAACACATGGGATTTTTTTCTTCTTTATTAATTCATGTAGTAATTAATTTGTCTAGCTTTTCTAGTCATTCTTAATGGCAGATTGTTCTGAAATAACCAAGTGAGCCATTGCCAGAAGCAGAATTCTACATATATTCTAGTGAAAAATGTTATGTCACACCTACATTCCTATAACTTACTTTTCTCACTTATCCTTATGTGAACCATGTATAGCTTTAATAAACATGTCAGTATTAATTTACACAATAACTTAAAATCACTAAATAGAATTTATACCATTCTAAGAGTAAATCACAATTTTTTAGACAAACTCTTATAATTGGACATGTCAACTGTTTCTATTTTTTCCCTATTATAAACAGCAACATGATGCTCATCTTCATATACACTTTCCTAAGTAGTTGTAATTATTCCCTAATTATAACATCTTGAAATAAAATATTTATTTTATTTGAAATAAAAATTTTAAAGTATGACTGTTTTAAGGTTTTTGTTATATTACTAAAGATCCCTCTAGGAAAATCAAACCAATTTACACTTCCACCAGCAGTGTGTAAATGCCAGTTTTCTTATATTTTTAAGCACTTTGTAAATAATGGAATTTTAATTTTTAAACTCACCTGTGTCTGACATAAATAAGTATTTATTATATGAGTCATCTATTTTCCCATACCAGGAACACTCTTGGGATTACAAGAGAAAGAAACTAAACTTGGACCCTGACCTTACTTCCGGCCTCATGATTCTTCACAGATATGCTGACTCTCTTTTTATTATGAAGGTTTATTGGTAATGTTCCCAGAAGGCCTGAATCCTCCATATGGAAATTGGCCTCCTCGTGTTCTCACCAGTTATATATGTATTTTGGACCCTGCCTTTATCTTTAACTACAATCGAGTATTATGGACTTATTTAAAATACATAGTCCAGGATAGCTCCTTGGTCTCAACTCTACCTATCCATGTGGTGTGGCTATAGTTTCCTTTTCCTTCTTCTTGTACTTCCCTGAACTTGTCCTGCTTGAACTCCATTCAGTGGTCTGACCACTCACCCAACTCACTGAGGTCACTCATCCAGATCAGGGGTCAACAGACCACGGCCCTGGGGATAAATCTGGCCTGCCAGCTGTGTTTGTAAACATTTCCTTGAACACATCACCCTAGGTTGTATGCATAGTATCTGTGCTGCTCGGCTGACACAACAGTGGAACTAAGTAACTGTGACCGAGGTCGTATGGTCCACAAACCTACAATATCGACCATTCGGCCCTTTGCAGGAAAAGTCTGCCAACCACTGATCCATATACCTTTGTAAGAAGAGTCTGAACTTAGTAAGAGATTTCCCCGCTACTAGATTAAGCGGCTGTACAGAGCAAACCTCCAATCCCCCAGCCCCAGCGGGCATAGGACTCTTGTCTGCTCAGTGTCATTTAATTTAGGGTACAGTTCCCCCCAACCCGTGCCTTGAAACTGTCCTCTGTCCCTGGATTCTGATCTGAATCTGGCTGAGTTGTTACCTCTTATGATTTAGGACCTGGATCATGTGTAGACTTTGGACTCCATAGGCATAGAGGATGAGTATTTATGAAATCCACATCTACAGAGAGAAGCGTAGCATTTGTATGGCACACTGGTCTGGACAGAAGAGGGTGCTTCTCCCCAGAGGCCCCTGATCTGGGGCTCTGGGTGCCTTGGCACTGCCCAGAGGCTAGTACCTTCGGGCATGGACGGCTGCCATACTGATATGCCACCGCCCAACACTTAGGAGGCTGTTGGTACAAAAAGGCCAGAAAATGGAATGAAAAGGTAACCACTAGTATGTTCTCTGTATCTGTGTGCTTCTTTCATGTTCTATTCACTAGTTTCTTGTATTTTTTAGATTCCATATATGTGATATCATACAGTATTTATCTTTTTCTGGCTGACTTATTTCACTGAACATGATGCCCTCCAAGTCCATCCATGTTGCTGTGAATGGTAAAATTTCGTTCTTTTTTTATGACTGACTAGTACTCCATTGTGTGTGTTTGTGTGTGTGTATACATGTATATATATATATATATATGTATATATACACACACACCACATCTTCTTTATCCATTCTTCTGTTGATGGACACGTAGGTTGTTGCTATGTCTTGGCTACTGTAAATATGCTGCTATGAACATTGGGGTGCAAGTATCTTTTCAAATGAGTGTTTTTGGTTTTTTTTGGATATATACCCAGGAGTGGAATTGCTGGGTCATATGGTAGTTCTATGTTTAAAACGTAACATTTAGATATAGATTTAACATTTAGATGTAGCTGGGCTGTGAAAAGCCACATCTAGACTTGACAAAGAGGAATACATATTATCTAGAGTGTCTGGACTAGGAAATGGATGGGCTAACTAGAAGGTACTTGGGCTGACCTGCTTTGGCGAAGAGGTAAGTACATGGATGGATATGCATAGGTTGGCTGTATCATGTTGGGGGGCAGTACAGAAGAAATTATATGTATGGAAAAAGAGAATGTGTGTGTGTGCACAAGTGTATGTGTGTGTGTGCACAAGTGTATGTATGTATGTATATGTGTGTGTGCACGCCTGTGCTGGTCAGTCAAGGGGTGGAATGTATCAGGCCAGGAGTCTTTTTTCCATTGGGAAACTGCCCCTTTCATGTTGCATGCTTTGTGGATTGGACTCTTCCACCTCTGTGTCTCCTTGTCCTCTGTGGGGAGGAAGGTGATCTCCGCGTCTTACTCTTCCGCCATCTTCCTCAACTCCCTCCTTGTTCTCTGGTCACAAGAATGCACATGCACTAATTTGTGTTCCTCCACTAGATGTGGCCTAGGGACACTGGGTAAGAGAAAGTCACTCTCTCTGGGGTTGCAAAGACTATATAGAGTGACTCTTGTTATCACACAGAGAGGACTCATCTGCGGATGAAGCCATGCAGAGGTTAGCAGGAGTGACAGACATAGAAAGACAGAGTTCTGATTTTATCATTGAACCCACCCACCTGGATTTATCCATGCCTGATTTAGCCAAGCTTGGATATCCGTCACTGAGCTAAATTTCCCGTTTTTGCTATGGAGGTTTGAGCTAGATTTTTGTCACTTGTTATTCAAGGATCTCTGACTAATAGTATCACTAACATAGCTTCTTAGGAAAGCAAATAAATCTGGGCTGGAAAATCAAGGTATGGGACTACATGCTTATCTTTTTGCAGGCAAAGTCTTGATGACAGGGTAGTGTAAGGCCAGTATTTTCATGAGGATTCCAAGTATACTTGGTTCTGTGCATTTTGGAACTAAGGCCCGCAACCACTGCCTGCAACTCATAGGCACATTTTGTCTTTGTGTGGTTGTACAATGTTCCTTAAGCACAGAATTCCCTAGATCTGCTTGAAGTGAGAATTAAAATCATTTTCTACAATTTGTCTTCTGTGTCAGAAAACAGGGCCAAGGGCTTTTAAGAACTGGTGCTGCAGTTCCGTGACTGTAGGATGAATGACATCACCCTTCTGGGGATGATTTCATTTATGCCCTTTCTGAATACTCTGAAAGCAAACCCAGCCTTGGGAGAGAGGGAAATACACACACACAGCGCTTGATGAGTCTTTGTATACGGAAGCCTCTATAAGCTGATTGGCAGGGTCAAGCGGCCACTATTCAGAGGGTGACAAGCTCTGTTATCTGGCTCTCTGCCAGGCAAAATTGCACATGAGAATTTTTCTAGTGAGGCTGTTCCAGTGAGTCCTTCTGAAGAGACTAAGCCTCCCTGTTGTGAGCCCCTAGAACTGTCACGCCAGGAACGCACAACAGAAAGTCCCCTGGTCTGCTGTGGGCTCAGACTCCAACCCTTCTGGTGAACTGCACCTCCAAGTGCAGTGATACTCATGGGTGAAGGAGGCACTAAAAAGAAAAACAGACCTTATTAAAGCACAACCTTTTGGCTGAAATGAGTGCTTACTACTTTTAATGAACTCCCTGCAAAATATACTGAACTTTTTTTTTTTCTGGTAGGTATCGCCATGTATTCCAGATGATTTCTTGTAATTAGAAATATTTTACCAAGCAAACACCTACCTTTGCTCTCAGCTGTCCAGTGATTGGAGATGAGTGCTCTGGTTTCTATGCAGGATGAAGTTTAGGGACTACGCCCAAGGAAATAGGAAGCAACGCTTCTGAGCAGAAATGTGAAATGCGAAGTGTGTAGAAAGGCCTTGGGAGAAGAAAAAGGAAGTTCTTGTTCAAGGAGCTAAGCCTGGAGGAGCTAGTTAAAGTGGGTGACCAGAAGTGCATTTACAGTGAGGAGGGTGTGTTATGGGCTGAATCATGTCCCCTGACCCCATTCATATGTTAAAATCTTGATCTGAAGTATCTTAGAACGTGACTGTATTTGGAGATAGTCTTTAAAGAGGTAATTAACATGAAGTCATTAGGGTGAGCCCTAATCAAATATGATGAGCGTTCGTATAAGGAGAGAACAGGACACGTGCACACAGACATACACAGGCACATAGGGAAGATCACGTATGGACACAGGGAGAAAATGGCCAGCCACAAGCCAAGCAGAGAGGCCTCAGAAGAAACCAATCCTGCTGACACCTTGATCTTGGACTTCTAGCTTCCAAAAGACTGTGAGGAGATAAATTTTTGTTGTTTAAGTCACTTAGTCCGTGGCATCCCTAGGAAACAAAGGCAGATTGACTTAGAGTGATATTGCTGTGAGGTTTTGCCCTCTGAGCCTGGCGCCCACAGAGTGATACGTCATTTGCACCATTCTTCAATGGTAGCTGGATCTTTTCCTAGGGCTTTAGCATATATTCTCTCGCTGACATGTCGTCCAACTGTGACTAGACATGCCTCTTTATGCTGGTCTTAATTATCTGTCTTCCTCTTTTGTGTCTTCACCTGCTTAACATGTGTAGAAATGTGTTAAGCCTTCTGTTAGTCACTTATCCAAGCTACTCATATTTCTCTTTAAAGTTCACCATGTAAGTCCCTTTCTTTAATCTGTAAATTTAAATTGCTAATGTGCTACTTGTCTAGCTGTTCTTTATAAAGTGGCATTTGGGGGTGTTTATCTTTTCAACTCAGAAAGAGAAGTGAAGGGACTGATTGTTGAATTCTTGTTTTCGGCTGAGCTTTTCGAGCTCTGCTGAGACTATGAGCTGGCTTAGGGGAAGTCAAACACAAGGGCTCTATATTTGGAGGGGTATGCAAACGGGCTTTGTGGTCCCAAGTATATGTGAGCACAATGCATCGCCCAATTCGTGTCTTTAAGTCAACACAAAAGACAAAGAGGGTCAGGAGATGAAAATAATTCCATGGGTTAGTAAGCATCTCCATGGAGACCAGGAAATGCATAATCTCTATGGAGACCCTCAAAATCTCTCCTTCTGAAATTATAGTAGTGTATGATCTGTTGTAACGGTAATTGAGAGTGGAGGGAAAGTGACAAGAGGAAGAGGATGAGAGGATAATCCTCTTCTTTCCTTAGTGGAAATTATGGCTAGTGTGGCTCTAATTTTAAGCAATTGGTATTGTAAGATTCTGAAATTAGGATTCTGGGAGACCATGTCACCAAGGGTGGGATGAGGCACGTGAGGATCCAGTTGTTTATATGCCCAGCGCTGAAGTAGATGTCTGACATAAATTGGCATTCAAAAAATGTGTTAATATCTGAATAAATGTAATGAACAATTGGGCAGGATCTCATCATTAGCTCAGGCCCTGTCAATCATCTCTGCTCTGCTAAAACAAAGGGAGAGGGCTACTGTCAGGGCCATACTGGGTACTGTCTGCATATGACTGAGCGGAGCCAGTAACTCCTGTTTTCTCTTTTCTCTTTCAAGGAGAATGCTGCTCAATTGTATAAACATGGTCAAAGGAGGAAATGAAGTTTAGTTGTGGTGAGGAGATAAACAGGGTATAGGGAAACAGACCAGCTAATGAATGCAAGTCACTGTGTCCAGATAAATCCTATCCTATTGTAACCTACGTGTTCTTAGCCCTACTAGCCTCTGGATACAAAATGGGATTCTGAATACTTTTTATGCCCAGATTATTATGGTTCAGTGCCCCCCGTGGCTCCTTCGTTGGAAATTCGCCTACTGCAAAGTGGGCCCAAGGGTTCTTTGAGTTTCCTATGGTACTGTCTTAGATCAGTGCCCAGACATTTCTGTCCACTTGTCCTGTTTCTTCCTCATCCTGCTGTCCTGTTATTGGCCTGACGGCTGACGCTATGGAGAGACCTCTTAGCATGATGGTCTCTATTGGATGACTACTGATTTAAAAAATCATCTTTAATTCCAGAGATAGACACTGTTAGGTCTTGGTATATATATAGATAATTCCAGGTTTTTCTCTATTTACACATAAAATTATATATATGTATGTGATATATATTTAAATATAACTTCATACATACGAAGTAGCTTGAGATCAGACTATACATACTGCTTTGTACCCTGCATTTCCTTAACAATATATAATGAAAATATTTTTCCATGTTACTAAATATTGAAGTACATCATTTTAAATGACTATGAATATATTATCATTTAAGTAACAATCTCTGTTAGAATTTTAATCTGTCCCCAGTTTTCCCATGACCATAAATATCACCGCATCACATCTTTTTATATCCATTCTTCTGTACTTCTCGGTTGTTTCCTTAGGATATGTTATTGTTAAGTAAAATTCCTGGGTTGAAGATGATGAACTTTTTTTTTTTTTTGCGGTACGCGGGCCTCTCACTGTTGTGGCCTCTCCCGTTGCAGAGCACAGGCTCCGGACGCGCAGGCTCAGCGGCCATGGCTCACAGGCCCAGCCGCTCCGCGGCATGCGGGATCTTCCCGGACCGGGGCACGAACCCGCGTCCCCTGCATCGGCAGGCGGACTCTCAACCACTGTGCCACCAGGGAAGCCCGATGACGAACTTTTAATATTCATGCTCTTGCCTGTTTTGCCGTCCATCTCTTTATGTACCCATTTTTTTGGTACACAAAATTTACACAAGCTGGTGAGCTCTTAAGGAGCTCTGGTTCATGCTTTCTTTAACTTTGTATCTGCCATATTCTCTTCATAGTACTTGGGGGTGGCAGGGCTTCAGGACTCAGTGAAGACAGTGCACCAGTGACAACCATGAAGGTATCTGAAAGTATCCTGGAAGATGCTGCAGAAAAACATGCGTATTTCCAAAGGCAAAACAGGGATTGCGTTTTAGCACCTCGCTCCTTGTCTGATCCAGAGCACACGAGGGCACTGTGAATACAGTGACCCTTCGTAGAATAAACACTCCTTACTTCGGTGGAGGACTTTTTAGGTTCTTCCAATAGTCTGTGAACTCTCAGGGGCTCATTTTTGTATGTCCAACCTCGCCCAGCCGTGGTGCAACGAGGGCATTCATGGGCATGAATGAAATGCCAGGGTCCTAGCAACCCGGGAAGCAGCAGGTCACTTCAGTGGCTGCCACTGTTTGTCGTTGTAAATAAAACACTACTTTCTGGAGGCAGCACTGACTCATTCCTTCTTATTTCTTTCCTCTGCAGTTGGAGGAGAGGTGGCTAAAAGGTGGAGGCAGCCGAAAGAGCGGGAGAGGGCCAGGGGTAAGTCTAGACACGGTTTCCTTCCATTGTCTTCCCTTCCTCCTTGCCCCTCCCTCACCCATTTTCCCTTCTCCTGGGTGGACGACCCCGCCTTGGTCCGGAGCCCAGAGATGGTGGGGTTCAACCCCCCTCACTTTTTAGCTAAGTTTACAGCTCCTAGCATTCCAAGCGGGCTGTTTTCCAGTAGCCAAAGCACCGGGAATTAACAGCTCTCGGCCTCTCCCCTCCGGCTTTCCTCCTTGGGTTGGCTGGAAACTTCACCCAGACACCGAAGAAGCTCCGCCCTGGTAGTTTTGAACCGGCCACTGGCTGAGGCTCCGCTGGGCACTCTCCCTCCCGAGGTCCCCCTGCCCGAGGCTCTGCCCTCTGGAAGGTCGCCTGGAGCCCGCTGCCCCGGGGCCGGGCGGAGAGGGGTGGGCTGGCGTGGAGGGCAGGAGAGAGATGGTAGAGTAAGAGCTGGTACTCACCGCGCCCTCACCGCCCAGACCCGCTGGGCGCCCGACCGGCCCGTACTTGGGGGGCGAGATGGGCACGTGGTCCACCCCCGGCTCGGACCGGTCCCCGCGCTCCACTCGCCGGGGGGTCGCCTCAACTGATGCCCCCTCCCCGCACCCGCCCGTCCACCTCCCCGCTCCGCTCCGCCCCGCCCCGGCGGCTGCGAGGCGGTGCAGCCCGCCGGAGACGCGCGGACCTCCACCCGCTCCAGCAGGCTGCGGCGCAGGCGGCTGCGGCCTAGGGCGCCGGGAGGCCGCGAGCCTCCTCCCCCTCCCGGAAGCGCGGGGCGGGGTCCCCGGCCGGGCCGCGGGGGCGGGCGCGGGGGCCGGGCCGGGGCGGGGCGCGCTCCGGGCTCGGCGCTCGCGGGCTCGGCCGGCTGTGCCCGTCCACTCCTGCTCCAGGCGGCCAACGCTCGGGCCCAGGCCGCCAGGTTCCAGCCGAGCAGCAGCAGCAGCAGCAGCAGCAGCAGCAGCAGTAGCGGCGGCAGCTCGCGGGGAGACCCCGCGCTCCTCGCAACCCCTCCCCAGTGCGGTGCATGGAGACGAGGCCCGCCGCTCGCCCCTGAGCCCGCCGCCCGGCCCGGGACCCGCGGGGGCTGGGGTGGCCTCGGGCTCCGGCCGGCCCCGCCGCCCGAGGGCTGCGCGCGGCCCGCGGGCCTCGTCGCCCGCGCGGATCGCCGCGGCCCGGCCGTCCCGTCCCAGGAAGTGGCCATCCTGACCGCCATGGCTCACTCCCCGGTGCAGTCGGGCCTGCCCGGCATGCAGGTAGGCAGGGACCGGGCCGCCGAGGGGAGGGAGGGATGCGCGGGCCGGGGCGGAAGCGGGGAACTTGGCGGTGTAAACACGGCCCCCCCCCCACCACGCTGCACCTTCCGGGGTCGCGCCGGCCTCCCGCGTCGTGCTCGCAGCGCCCGGGGTGCCCTGCCCAGCGGACGCGGGTGCGTGTGTGCAGGGGCCTGGGGGCCGCGGCCCGGAGGCGGCTCTCGCAGGCCGGGAGTCGCGGCGGTCGGGGGGGGGGATGTGGGGCTGCCGGCCGCTGCGCCCTCCTCGCTTCCCTCTCCCCACGGGGCCTCCCGAGCCGCAGGCCCCGCGCCGGCCCATTCCCGGGGAGAAGTGATGTGGAGAAATGCCCTCGGAGGCCCGGCTCGCTCTCAGGGCCCCGGCGCGGGCGGGGGTCGGTGGAGGCCCGGGTTCCCCTCGGCGAGGGGGCGGTAAAGTTGAGGGGCGGGGGAGGGCCTCGGGCGCGCCACGGCTCGTCCCGGGCGCGGAGGGCGGAGGAGGCAGGGCGGGGTGGAGGAAGGTGCCACCGCCAGCTCCACTTCCAGCGCGTCTGTTCCGCGCGTTTCCTCCCGGTGCAGACGGAGGGGAAAGTGCGAGCCTTCAGCCCTTCTGGAAGAAGGAATCGATGGCACAGCGTGTGGATCCCGGGACTCGGGGCTTTGGCTTGGAGTCTTGATTGGATCCAGCTGAGTCCCTTCCCAGTAAATCCTCTCCGTTGCCACTTTGTGGCCTCTTGGCCTCCCAGTGACTTTTTTTGGAGTGGGGTAAAGGGGGAGAAGTTGAATTTCAAATTTACACGGATGCTTTAAGGTTTTTCGCCATCGGGGACTGTTTAGCCCTTTGAAAGCTAACACCACCGTCCTTGGCTAATTTGTAATGTTTGTAAGCGCGTAAATGGGGGCAAAATGTTTGGGATTAAAATGTGACGGTACAGTTAGAGAACGTCTTTAAAGTTTGGCTCTCCCGGGTTAGCCGAGCAAGGGAGCAGGGGAGCTTTAAGAAAACAAACACAAGTATCCCAGCGGACTGTCTATTTTCCAGCCTTCTACGGGCTCATTCCCCCCCCCGCCCCCCACTCTTGAGGGCTGAGAAGTGCAGTATTCAGACCTGGACTCCATAGGAGCCGGGAATCTGCCCCGCTCCTTAAAGAGAGAGCATTTCTCTCCCTCTAAATCTGAAAAAGAAAACGATTTCATTGTTCAGGTTTGATATCTAGAAAAATAAGAACACAAAGTTACCAGAATTGTAGCCTCTTTAAAAAAAAATGTTGTAACAGTTAACATTAATAACTTGACGGTGCTTGAAGAAAGCTGTCCTTGAATCTCATGTAAAGAGCTGTTAAACTCAACACGCATTTAAAACCTCAGCTTCTGCTGACCGCTAGGTAAAAATCAGATGTGGTTTCTTGGTATTTCCTAAAAATTCCTGCTTTGGTTTGGTTTGGTTTGAATTTAGAGACAGGAAGGCAGGGTGAACTGGGTAAAAAATTATTTCTGACCAGTAGAGCAAGAAGGGCCTCTTGTAATGATTAAAAAATACATTTGCTGTGTACTTTCTTTAGACAGACTCTTATGCTGTTAATCAGGTTGTAATCTAGCACACTTGCCTCACTTAGAGTTTACCATGGAGGTATTCAGCTTTTGTGGAAAGCGAATCAGTTTAAAAAGGTACTTAAAGCCTCGCTGGCTGGTGCCCTGAAGTCAGTATCAGATGGTCACCAGGTGGTGTCTAGTCTCAACACTCCTTTTGTCCTCCCCTTTTAATTTTTTTCTTCAAGAGTGTGGGCCAGAATTCTTAAATCTTGGGAAAAGAAGGTACGTTTCTTTTAATAATTTGGCCTCCCAAATGTATTTCCTAGGTAGTGTTACAAGGGAACTGTTTTTATTTTGCTTTCTCAGTGTAAAGGCTGATAAATTTTTGTTGGGTTGAAACAACTGAATTTTCAGCTGTTACAGTTTTAGGGGCATGAAGGTGGCTTCTGACAGAGTCATCCCTGTATTTAAGTGCATCTACACACTGTATGATGATTGTTTTTAGTGTGCCATTTGGGGAAGAACATTCCTTCCCTCTCCCTTCCACTCCAAAAGAAAAACAACCAGCACATTTATTTCCTACGTTGAATCGGCAGCTGTTGCTGCCCAGGGAGGCCTTCCTCAGAGTTGTTGTTGAGGATTAAATTAAAGGCACACCTGCCTCGGACTGCTCTCCAGGCTAAAACAGGAGGAAAGAAGCACTAACCCTCCCGTGCTTTGTCCTGATACATCCCATAACCTCCCTTTTTTCCTCTCTCATCTCCTGATGAGGGTTCGTAAGGAGTTGGCTTAAAAATTTCAGAAAGACAGCAGAGGGAATTCAGGCAGCCTAGGCAAAGATGCTTAAAAACTAAACCTGAATAACAGCATAATTTCAGTGGAAACATCCTTTTCATTGTCTTGCAAATCATTTTTATGCCTCTTGATTCTTACTGGTACTGCTTGAGGCACAGGTGTAATGTATGTATGCCATTTTCTAGACGTGGAAACCAGCAGAGACTGAACTGACCAAGGTGAGATAGTGCCTTATGGGGCAAAGTTGTGATTGGAAACCACGTCTTCCCTGCCCTCAGGACACATTCTCTTACTCACCATGCTGTATTATTGCTTTATTTTTACTCTAGGAGACAGTAATGCTTATTTCATTCCAACTTGGGTTTGCTGAAGAAATTAAAATACGGTATTTTATTTGTTCAATCAGCAGCCGTTATTGAACACTGTTGTGCCGGGTGCTCGGTGAGGGTTGATGACTGTAAATCTGAGTGAGTTGAGTGATCCTTTTTTTTTTTCCCCGGTATGCGGGCCTCTCACCGCTGTGGTTTCCCCTTTTGCTGACGCGCAGGCTCAGCGGCCATGGCTCACGGGCCCAGCGGCTCCGCGGCATGTGGGATCTTCCCGGACCGGGGCACGAACCCGTGTCCCCTGCATCGGCAGGCGGACTCTCAACCACTGAGCCACCAGGGAAGCCCTGAGTGATCCTTTTTAATAACCTTTTCATGAAGGCTGCCAGGGGCCTTTCCTTTTTTTTTTTTTAAAACCTCCCACACCCCAGTTTCATATTAGCATGGGGGAAAAATAGAAATCATGAACTGAATGTAGTAACGACGAATAGACGTAAAGAAATTCGGTTGAGTTGTGGATTGAACTACTCCCTGTCCGTCACTGAACATTTGTTGCTTCTCTCGATTTAATTCAGCTCCAGCTGGGGGCAGCAGCGTCCATCAGCCTTCAGCTGCATAAGTGGTCATTTAAAAAGAATTCGATTTCGGCTTATAAGTTTCTATAACGGAATTTTATCGGTCGCTTGAAACCTGTTCTGGACCGTGACCCATGTGAGAAATATAGTTTACATCAAGACCTGAAAGTAAAAGTTTCAGAAGACAGCCCTAATATTCACTACTTGTGACGTACTGTTGTGTGATGCATTTTATTAAGAAGACAAAAAAAGAGCTGTTGCAAAACTAAATTGATTTCACAGCTGGCTGAATTATACTAATTTGATATGTAACATGTATGACAGGGCCTGAGTTAGTTTAGCATGTTTTGAGGATGTCATACATGTAAGATATTCTCATTTGAAAGTACAGACCATTTACAGGAACAGCTGGAAAACGTAAAGTCCCTACTTATTAACATCATCTGTGCGTTTCTCTGGCTGCTTGGAGAGACCTTTGCTGAGAATGCCCCTCTGTGTGGGGAGAGAGAGAAACGTTTAATGGCCAGTTTGGGTGCGTTGGGAACTTTTCTCCAGTGCTCTTGCTTACCCTGGGGAAACCTGTGTGCTCTGGAAATCTGGGAAGTGAAGACAAACAGAAGGACAGCTGCATTTAATCTTGCCTTAAGAGCTCTGGTGCTTTTTCCTCCGCGGGTGTGCTCGTTCAGGGTATTTGTGAGGTGGAGGCCCTGCAGGCACCTTGAGGGCCAGGCTGACCCGTCGAATGTGGTCCAGCGTTGGCCTGGACGAGGAGCCGCGTCCTCGCGGCGCATTTCTCCAGCAGCCGCGGCAGGCGTAGGTGAGACCCTCCTTCTGGACGGTGCTCAGGAGGCCAGCAGCCTAGCGAGCGCCGACTGGGGTGCTCTCCCCAGAAGGTTCAGGTGAGCCGGGGAGCGGTGCGCAGAGAGCAGGGCGCGGGGTGCGAGGGCGGACTCGCGGCGCCCAGCCGGGGCCCTGGAGCTGGAGGGGCGGCAGCCGGGGAGGGGGCCTGCGTTCCCCGCCGCCTAGGGCGGCGCACTGTCCGGACACTGCTTCCTCTGGGCACGTGGTGGGCCAAGGTGGGAGGATGCTGGGAGCGCTGGCTGCTGCTGGGAAGGCGGCGGCGGCTTTCTGGGCGAGAGGCCCCCAGGATGGCGAGAGGAGGAGGCTGAATGGTGGGAGGATCTCGTGTCCGCACGCAGCGCAGGTGGACCTTTCAGCAAGGTTGCCTCAAACCTTGTAATGTGAACTCTTAGCCAACATTTTATAGTCTTTATTACTCTCCTTCACGCCCCTTGCTTTTGACGTTTTCCCATGCTCTATGCTATAAGGAAAATAAAGACACATTCTCTGTTATTGTTAGTAGCCTATATTTAAGGTGTTTTTTTCTTTTAATACCCATTTCAAGACTTCATATTCCCTCTTCTCTATCACCAAAATTTAACAGTGTTAAGAATGCGACTTGACACAGCTTTTGGGTTGAACAGGTTTTCTCGGACTTTAGTACGAGATGCAGTGTGAGGAGTTGCTGAAGAAATGAGCCTGTTGGTAGCTGTTGCTTCTTCCTAGTGCATTTTACAGTCACACTGAGGCCAGGGTCCAGGAGCCTGAGGATCTCTGGGCCGCTTTGCTCTCTTTTCGGGTGATTTCTCCCTGTGATTCAGAATTGCCTGCTCGGAAACTCCATACCTACAGGAAATGGACCACACCCAACCCAGTCCTGCTGCGGCTTTTTTTGGTGCTTGGACTCGGCATTGTTATCATTAATGGAATCTTGTGGCGGGTATGAGCGCAGGAAATAGAAGTCGACTCTTACCCCTCTATTGCCACTCAGAGTCAAGCACTGTCATCCGACTGGTCGTTTCCCTGCCGTACTCCTGTTTTTGCAGTGCAGTACCTTTCAAACTCTCAGAGCTCAGTGCTTTGAGAAGGAGAAAAACAGAGCTGTTACAGCACCTGGCTCCTGGGGTGGATGCCGCGTTTCCTAATCCTAAATGGCTCCCTGGTTTCCAAGATTTAGAGGAGGGAAAATAAGATGAGATGCACCTTTGCTTGCGACGAAGCGTAAAGCATCCCGGTTGTGGGTTACAAAGGCACTTGGTGTGCACCCCCCTGGGGATGGCACTGTCCACTTACAGACCTTCCATTATATTTTCAGGAGGTTCTTGGTCAGTAGAAGGAGCCCAGTTGGTATTTGAATACGTTGTGGGAACTTTTCGAGTTTTACCTTAATGCTTACCAAATACGTAGCCCGTGTTTATCTTCCCACTAAGTCTCTTCCTGTTTTTAAAAAGACTTTCTGGCCCTAAGATTTGAAAGGACCGTGTAGGTCCAAATCCTTTGTCTTCTATTAATTACTTAGGATTTTTGTTTAGTTTTTATTTGAAAAGTTACGCATGTGGTAAGGGTTGTTGGGAGAGAGCGGTTCCTTGCCCTTGGCTTCCATTTCCTCCCCTCACCCCCTCCCAAGGCAGCCCCTTCCATCCTCTGTGCTGGCAGTTGTTGTTGTTACTTCTTTGTTCACAGAGAGCATTTAAAAATCGCTGTTTCTTTTTTCCCTGGTTTCAGGCATTGTCAGTAGACTTTGGACCCTGAAGATGAGGATTTAGTTCTCGTGTCCTTGCCTCCTTCGCTCCCGTGTCCCTCCCCTCCCTCTGCCCAGTGCACTCACGTTGGTGACTTCAGTTAGATTCGTGTGTATATTAACGTGACTGTGGAAACACGAAGCCCAGCCAGCCATGAGTAAACCAGGATTACTTTTCACATCTTGTTAGGAAGTTTATTTATTTATTTATTTGGAAATGTAATTGTCTTAGTCTGTTTGGGCCGCTGTTACAAAATACTGTAGACTGAGTGGCTTAAACAACAAACATTTCTCACAATTTTGGAGGCTGGGAAGCCCAAGATCAAGGCTCTGGCAGATTTTCAGTCTTTTGAGGGCCCGCTTCTGGCTGTGTTCTCACAGGGCAAAGGGGGAGGGGATGCTCTGGGAGGTCTCCTTATAAGGGCAGCAATCCCAATCCTGAGGGCCCCACCCTCATGACCTGATGACCTCCATCACATTGAGGGTTGGGTCTCACCATATGATTTTGGGGAGGGAGCATAAACATTTACTCTGTAGCAGCACTTGTAACTTATTCAACCCCAAACCCACTGCCAGTTGTTGAAACCTCCTCTTGGGAATTTCAGGTGAAGCACACAGGCTGTCTGTCCATTTCGCTCCTCTGGAGGGAGACTCCTTCCTATGAGCCTCCTAACCTGTATCGCTGGCATCCCCTCTGCCATCCCTTGTCCTCTTTGCCTGCATCCTCGGGATTCCTTGGGCTGCTCTCTCGGGATGGCTTGTTTTCTGTGTCTCCTGCCATCTTTCTTGGTTTCCATGACTGCGTTGGTGGAGCATATCTTGTCGTGGCCTTCCTGTGAATAGGGTGCATGGGAGATAGGTTTTTTTGAGGTCTTGGGTATCTGCACGTTTCTTATTTTTGCCTTTCCCCTCGACTGGTATTTTGACATGGTGTTTAGTCATGGGGTGGAAATTATTTCCTTCAGCATTGTGACAGTGGCTCCACTGTGTTTTCGCTTGTAGTGTTGCTGTTGAGGAATGCAACACCACACCGATACCGGAATCTCTGCGTGCAAGCTGTTTCATTTTTCCTGAATTTCATAAGATCTGAATTTTTTCTTTGTAATCTGAAGTTTCATCATGATGTGTCTTGATGTGGGTCTTCTTTTATTTTCTGTGACAGGTACTTCATAGGCCCTTCATCAGACAACTCAGGTCTTTTTGCTGAATTGTTTCTTTGATTCCCATCCCTCTCCCATTTCCTGTGTTCACTCGTTCTTAAACTCTTTATTATTTGGATGCTGGACCTTCTGGACTGGTCCTCAAGTATTCTTACCCTTTGAAACCTATTTTCCATCTCTTTGTCTTTTCTCCTTGGCTTTCTGGGAGATTGTCTCAACTTTATCTTCCAGCTCTTCCAAAGAGTATTTCATTTCTGCTCTCGTTTTTTGAATTGTGAGGGCTCTTTTTGATTCTCTGAATGTTGTTGCTTTCTTGTTTCAGTTGAGATATCTGCTCTCATCTCCCTGAGTATGTTAATTGTAGTTATGTTGTTTTTTCCTTCGGAATAGATTCTCTTCCCCGACGGCTCCTTTGCCCCCCTGTTGGTTTTGGTTTCTGTTTTTTGTGGTAGAGGCCACCCTCGAATGTCCACTCATATTTCAGAGTAGGGGACAAGCTGGTTGGAAGTCTGAACCCTGACTGGGGCTTTTTTAACCCCAGTGATGTAGGCGCTCCTAGTGGGCATGAGAGGTGAGGAACAGCTTATTTCAGTTTCTTATCGCCCTTTTTTTTTTTTTGCGGTACGCGGGCCTCTCACTGTTGTGGCCTCTCCCGCTGCGGAGCACAGGCTCCGGACGCGCAGGCTCAGCGGCCATGGCTCACGGGCCCAGCCGCTCCGCGGCATGTGGGATCTTCCCGGACCGGGGCACGAACCCGTGTCCCCTGCATCGGCAGGCGGACTCTCAACCACTGCGCCACCAGGGAAGCCCTTTTACCGCTTTTTATGCATTGTGCCTCCCTGCAGAAGCCTTCCCGTGAGCCTTCCGGCTGCTGCCTGTGGGCTGGTGGTTGTCGGTTCGTGGTCCCTCCTCCCGCCTGAGGCTCGCTCTGGATGAGGAAAGGCGCCGAGAGCGGGCACAGTGTCCCGTGTAGTTTCTCTCCCGCTCCTGAAACCTTCCATGTTCCTTTGCAGAGAACATGCTTTCAGTTTCCTTTCCTGGGGAGGCACGGGGCAGTTTCCTGGCTGTGGGCAGCAGGCAGGCCGTCTGGGTGTCCCACCGCTTCTGCAGGACTTGCAGTCACTGCTCCCCTGGGGATTCGGCAGGGTGGGTGCAGTTGATTCTCTGCTTTCCCTGCCTCGAGCTTAGCATTTGCCGTCTTCCCCATCTTTCTTTCCACCACCCGCTTTCCAGCTTCTGGAATTTTCTTGCCGTGGGTGTTCTCTCCCCTCCTGGTACGTGGAGGTTTAAAGCCTTTTTTAAGAAAACCCCCTTTATACTGTGATTTCAGTGGGGTTTCAGGATTGACCAAAGTAGATCTTATGCTCAGCGTGTGCTCTCTGCCTGGAAATCACTCTCTTCAATTTATAGATGAATGAACAGAATTTGAATTCCAGGGTCAGGACTGCCCGGCCCATGGGGCAGGGAGGGACTCCTGAGCCGCTGTCCTCTTCATCATGTGATGCCTTCTGGTTTCTCTCTGTAAGAAAAAGGCAGTGTACACACACCCTCGTTTTTCCATGTGTCTGTCTGTGACCTCCACCTCCCCGACTTGAATGCTTTCTTCCCCTCTGTCTCGCATTTTTTAGTCTCGGGATTCTGTGGGCACAGAACTGTTTTCAGGGCGCCCCATGGTATCTTGTTGGAGGAACATTTGCTTAAGTAGACTGATGTTTTGGGGGTGCAGCCTTGGTCTTGGGATTGAGTGTAGGCTTCCTGGGAAGCTGGCAACGCCACCGCCAGGGTGGGTCAGGTGCCCCTGGGGGACCCAGTCTGCACGTGTCTGGGGACTAGGTGCCTTGGACTCGGGAATCCCGGGTGTGGCTCAGTGCTGTTCCTGAAATGCTCGCGTTAGTGGATACGTGGCTCCAAGAGTGTGCTTCCTACTTAGAACAGAGTACCTTTGGAGGTAGAAAGGTACAGTGATAAACGAGTGGAAATGAAAAGTAATCCAGAACCTGGGGACTGGGTGTTGGTCAGCAGCTATTTTAGGCACAGTGTCCCAGCATCACTTTAAGATCAAGTTCAGTGCGGTTGACTCAAAGTTGTTAAATTGCTACCTGAACTCCTGGTGAACTGAGAACCTGCTGTAGAAAGGTCTTGTTTGAGCATTTCTTTCCTGTGTTTGATGCCCTTTCATTGTACCAAACATTTCTTGAGAGGTAATTTAAAAAGAAAAAGATATGTAAGTACAAAGAATTGCTCAGTTCCTCAGCAGTTCCTACCAGGAGGCGGGTGGCTTTTTCCTTCTGCTGCACTGTGTTACCGGAATAGATAAGTGGGAAAAGTAAGTGGTCCTTTGGCGCTCCCATGTTGATGCTCTTAGTGGGAGCCTTGTAGGAAGGGAACTAAATTTTATTGCGCTCCTTCCAATACAAGGAGGGAGGGAGGAGCAGCTTATGCCCTTGGCTAATCCTCGGGGCCTCTGCTGAGGGAAGGGCTGTTAGACCAGTCTTAACAGATGAGAAAACTGAGGCTTAATGCAACTCGACTAAGGCTCCCGCCCTGAGAGCAGAGCCCCGACTCCCTGACTTTTGGTGCTGGCGTTTGTGTTTTCTTCCTCCCTCCACCAGAGTGCCCCCGCCCCGACGTGGCTGCTGTTTCCTTCACGACCAAATTGTGCATCCAGCTTCCCTGAGACCAGCCCAGTTCAGGGCTCGTCACTCGTGGTATTTTGGTCACTTTTATTTACATGATTTTGTTTTTTCACGTTTGAAGAAGACTTTGTTCATGTCCCAGTGTTATTCTTAATTGACTTCCTGGAAATTAGGATTGTGGGAGTGGGGGGAGGTGACTGGTCCCTGTTCTGTTTCTCGTCGTTGTCTCTGCTGAGCCCTCATAGTGCCCTTGGGGAGGGATGGCAGCCTTTGATTTCTGTTTGTTACATCTCAGGTGTTGCCCAGGTTGTTTTGAACTGTGCAGAAATATTAACTGAAAAAAGTACACTATAATCTAACAGTGCTTTTGAGATTTCAGCGTTTATGCTCCTCAGTCACCTGGAGGGCTTGGTGGAGTTTGCATTTCTAACAAGTTGCCAGGTGTGTGGCTGCCTCAGGGACCACACTTTGAGCACCGCTGCACTGCAAAATTAAAAATCCTTAAATCCCTGTTGCTCCCCCTGGGAGCACCGTACAGCGGTGCCCATTTGAAGAGCAGCTCAGTGGAAAGTCACGGAAAGTCAGTGCTTGCGACTTAGGGCGTGTATTTCAGAGACTGGCTTCGGAACCACAGGTCTAACTTTGAAAATTGAATAGGCTTTTTTTTTTTTTTTTTTTGCGGTACGCGGGTCTCTCACTGCCGTGGTCTCTCCCATTGTGGAGCACAGGCTCCGGACGCGCAGGCCCAGCGGCCATGGCTCACGGGCCCAGCCGCCCCGCGACATGTGGGATCTTCCCGGACCAGGGCACGAACCTGTGTCCCCTGCATCGGCAGGCGGACTCTCAACCACTGCGCCACCAGGGAAGCCCTGAATAGGCTTTTTAATTGAAAGAATTGTTAGAATTTTTACTATGGTAGCATGTATTGCACACCTGTTAGGGGGCAGAGGAAGATGTGTGCTCCATGTCCTTTTGACTTTGGAACCTTATTTTTTAAGAAATGCATCTCTCAGAACTAGCCTTCATGGTTCTTTTGGAAAACCCTGAACCAGAACAGAAACCCTGAGCCTGAAGCTCCTCCACAGCGTTCCCGGGATCATCTCTCAGCTGTTTTCATCATGTCACTCCCTGCTTAAAAACCTTGGGTGGCTTCCTGACCAAACATAAACTCCAGCTCAGAACTCAGGGCCTCGTGTTCCTACCTGGCTACCTTGTGCGCTGCGTTCCCACCCCCTCGCCCCGCGGGAGAGCCTGCCTGCCCCGCAGGGTTGCCCCAGAGCCCTCTGCCCGGTAACCCCTGGTGGGCCGTTCGTATTTGTGTTCTGTTGCCTTTTTTTCCTTAACTGGATTGTAAGGGCAGACCTTCAGGGAAGGTCCCCACCATCAGTCCGTCCAGCTCCCCCATGATGTAGGCCCGTGAGGAACACCTGCTGGTGGAGGGAGGGGACAACTAGGAAACGAGTGGCCTCCTTGGGGCAAAATTGAGCTTCTTTTCTCGTAGTTGTTCCGCTTAGCACTTAACTGAAGATGTACATGTGTCTCTGAACTGAGAATACTGTTGTGGACCAATAATCTTCTTAATGTTTGGGTTGTCAGAGATTTTGTGCTTTTATGTATAAATATGTATAAATATTTGATTTGACTTTTTTTTTTTTTTTTTTTTTTGCGGTACGCGGGCCTCTCACTGTTGTGGCCTCTCCTGTTGCGGAGCACAGGCTCCGGACGCGCAGGCTCAGCGGCCATGGCTTGCAGGCCCAGCGGCTCCGCGGCATGTGGGATCTTCCCGGACCGGAGCACGAACCCGTGTCCCATGCGTCGGCAGGCGGACTCTCAACCACTGCGCCACCAGGGAAGCCCAGTTGATTTGATTTTTAATTCAAAAAAATGATCTGTATTTCTGTATTAGCAGTCTTTTATTAGAGTGTACTGTGATTAGCTAGACTTTGATCTTACTGGACTTGCTTATTTGAGGATGGTTTTGGGGGGAGTAGGAGACTTTTTTTTTTTTTTAAGTGTGTTGTAATTTTTTTGCAGTTCGCTGTATGGCTTTTTCCAGTATAAGGGTAAATGGCGTATTAAGCAGACTTAGGGGATGGACTGTGTCTGGAAAGGTAGTTATGAGGTTTGGGCTCTTCTCTTTCCTTTGTTAATAAAGAATTTGAAGTGTTTGTAAAAACCCCTGTTTGTGTCATTCAGAATGCCTTCCTCCCAATTGTCTTTTTCAAGAAAAAATGAAGTGCTTACATGAAGTGAAACTGCTTGCGTTTCCTGGCCTGGTGACACAGGCTGCCTGTGTTTATCTGTGCAGGGGGCAAGATGTGATGGGATCTGTACACCTGACAGTGGTGGAGGTCTCAGGCCACCCTCCACAACAGGCCTGGGGCTGTTACCGCCAGCAGCGTGAAGCTGTGGCCCTGGCTATTGCGGGATGGAGCTCCATTTCCCCATACCGTGAAGCAGTCATAGTTGAAAGTGATCACATGGTTTAAAATAGTTTTTAATGGAAAAGCAGTTTTCCCAGGGATCTACATATCCTCTTTCTCTTGGATGAACTACTGCTTATGTGAAGCAAAATGCTTCTTGAGAGAAGACTTTCTCAGCCTTTCTCCCAAAATAAATAAATAAATATTCATATATGCTTGTGCATCTAAAATGTGTTTTTATTTTTTTATTTCTCTTATATTTCCAAAAGGAACGAAACCCTCAAGGTCCTGAAAATTAATTGTTACGAAGGTGGTAAAATACCCTTAAGCCTTTTAATTTATTTATCTATTTATTTTTTTAAAGTTACAAATTATTCTTTTCTTTTTTAGATTTATTTATTTTTATTTATTTATCTGTGGCTGCGTTGGGTCTTCATTGCTGCTCGTGGGCTTTCCCTAGTTGCGGCGAGCGAGGGCTACTCTTCTTTGCGGTGCATGGGCTTCTCATCGTGGTGGCTTCTCTTGTTGCGGAGCACAGGCTCTAGGTGCGCGGGCTTCAGTAGTTGTGGCACGCGGGCTCTAGAGCACAGGTTCAGTAGTTGTGGCGCACAGGCTTAGTTGCTCCGCGGCATGTGGGATCCTCCTAGACCAGGGCTCGAACCCGTGTCCCCTGCATTGGCAGGCGGATTCTTAACCACTGTGCCACCAGGGAAGTCCTTAAGCCTTTTTAAAATGGTAAAATTCTCAATGTTTTTATACCTAGCCTGTTGCATAGATTATTTCTTAATATGTTAGGTACAGCCACTAAATAAGGCGGTGTTTAAATTCTAAAAAAATGATCCCTCTCTTGATTCGTCCTTGTGCATCAGAGCAGCGGTGATCCCTCTCGTTTCTCTCGGGGGCTGTGTGCTGCGAAGGCCCTTTGAGGGAGGGCTTCTGGGTGCTTGTCTGCTGCAGGGTTGGAGCTCCCTCCCCAGACTGGCCATGTTGTCTGCACATAGTCTTGTAAAAGACAGTGTGAAGTGGGGGTCTGAAGATGGGTGCAGAAATGGAAAAACACCCCTCAGTCCATCCCCCACTAAACTGTTTTTAAAGCACAAGCGTCTGTAATCCCACTACTTGAATAGAGCTGTTTTCCAGGCATTGTTTCCTACATTGTTTTCCACTCAGAATTGGATGGTAAATATCGTCCCCCATTTTCACGAAATTTCCTTGTGATGATTTTAATGGCATTTCTGACTCACCTCTTTGAGGTAAGGCATGCCCCATCCTTAGGACACGGAGTTCTAGCCAGAGCACATTCCCGTTTGGTTCTGCTGGTTGGATAGAATTACCTTGCTGCCTTCATTTTGCCTTTGGAGAAGGAAAACTTAGCCATCCTCCTCCTCCCACAACAGTGTCACTGGAAAGCACTGTGGTGGTTATTTCATGAGTGTTTGTACGTGATTGCTTCACTTACGTCAGTAAGCCAGACACTCACCAAGGGGTATTACATATTCATGCTGGGCCCCTTGCCCCTGCGACAGCTGTGTCCTAAAGAGAGGACCCTACGTGTGGATGGGGGCCCACAGAGACTCTGCGTGTGTACACACGTGTTCATGTGAGCATTAATTCAGAACCACAGGGCCACTCCTTTCCGGGCTCCTGTCTGCGGTGGATGGAAAAAGCGGGACGGTGGGCATCCTGCCTGACTGGATTGTGTTCTTCAGATGAATATTTTGTATATGTGATCAACATTCCAGTTTTAAAATAGTTTATATCCTGCATGTCTCTTTTTAGCCTTTGATTTAATGAAAAGTTGTAGAAGATGTTGAAATTCACGGGACAATAAAAGGTGCAAATACGGTGACTTAAAATTACTGCTGTGAATGAACATTCTGGCTCCCGGCACCAAGAGGATGGGTGTGCTTTTTACCCGTTTGATAGTGGATGCGTCCTGAGTGACGGGGCTGTAGTCGCTGAAATCACACATTATCGCGTGTACGTGTTTTCTTCCCGCCCAAGGCACACATGTGAGCCAGGGTCTGCGGGTGGTGGTGGTGCCAGTGTTGACCACGGGCGCCTGGCTTCAGGGACTGGGGCTCCGAATAGCCCCGCATCACTTCAGGTTTTCCTGCCACGTGGATTCAGATCAGTTTAGACCTCCCCTCTGAGGGAGTCATGAAAAACTCTTGGTTTTCAGAGACTTGGGGGATTTGGGTTTAGGGACGTGGACCTGTGCTCCTGACATTCTACCATATATATTTGATGAATGGAAAAACTTACGGAGAAATACAAGGCAGTAGTGTGAAAGTAGAGCATTACTGAATTTTTCTAGAACCGTTTTGCTTTTTTTCTTTATTCAAATTAAAGCAATTTTTTCTTTATTGTGTGACTGATTGCCTTTAGTTATTTAAGTCTTACAAGAGTGATCATGGAAAGGGAAACTTGTCGCATACAAGTACAATGAAAGAAAAAGAGGACGTGTTGTCAGACTTCGTAAAGATCTTTGCTAACGTAAGCCGAAATACTAGGTAGTGATGTAGTCAGTGTGGCCATTTATTTTATAAAACAAAAAATGAATAAGGGATTTATTAATGTTTTCATTTGTAATCTGTTTCCATGATCACCACTGTTACAGTTTGGTGCAAAAAGAAGCAGATTTTTTCATGTCTCAGAAATAAAGTTTAAACTATGGGCAGTTCCCAAGTACATTTCAGATTTCACTTGTAAGTGTGTTGGTTAGAAGTCCCACACATTTTCTTACAGAAATGAATTTATAAATGGTGATTAAGTTCTGAGGCTAACTTAGAAAAGCCTAACTGAACTATGACTTCCTGGTTCTGAAGGCAGGAAGCTAGTTAATCTAAGAGAGTTGGAGAAGAAGGAAGATTCACTTTTCTTGGTGCAGAACTGGTCCCGTGCAACATTGCTGAGTTCAGGCTGGTCTCTGGTACTGTGCTGCGCCTCCCTGTTACCACCAGTACCTTTACTCTTCATCCTTTAATGCCTTCCTGATACTGCAGCTCTGGTGTGAGTCCCTCTTTGCTACATTTCATTGAGAAGTTCTCAATGAAAATTCCTATTCTTCATTTTAAAATTGATTTTAGGTAGATGTTGGAAAAGCATTTATACTAGTTCATATAAGTAGCAGTTTTAGAGGAAGGAAGAATGTGTGTTGATCTAAATAGATATCTAATAGGTAGAATATTAGGCAGTGAAACATTGATGGCATGATACAGGAATGAGGTTTAGGGCTGCAGAGGGATTTGCCATGTGTCGGACACTGTGCCGGCACTGGGATTAGGAAGATAAATGATAACCCTGTGTTCAGGAGGCGTACAGTCTAAGAGCAGAGGCACGTGTGTAAACATACTTTTCTCTGGGATAAATGCAGTTGTAGAAGGAAGTATAAGGCGCAGAAGAAACACAGGAAGGAGTAATTATATCGAGAGGTGGCAGTTTGAACCTCAATAAAGGAAATGATGCCTGAGCTCTTTTTTTATTTAAAAAGGCAGAAGGAATCCAGACAATAGGATGTTCAAAAGCATGAGAGTTGTGTTTTGTTTTGTTTTGTTTTTTAATAGCACAGAGTGTTTGGAAAAGTGCAAGGGATTCAGTTTTGCTGGACTTTAAGGCAAAAAGAGAACAAGAGAGATGCAGTTGAAGAGGTAGTTGGGGACCAGCTCTTAAAGGGCAATGCTGACTGGTTTGGGCTTCAGCCTGTTAGGCGATGCAAAATTCCCAGGAATGTTTCAAGTGGCAGAATGAGACCAATTTTGTTTTGAAAGTTTGGCACTTGGGCTGGAGAGGGCAGAGGCTGGTCCCTCAGGTGGGAGACCACTGATGTGGGACTGGACGGAGGCCTTGGTGGCTGGATGGGATTCAGGAGGGAGCCCTGGGCAGAATGGGCCGGCCTGGCCATGGGGGTGATGGAGGGAAGGAGGAATCCTAAGATGGCCTCTAGGGATCTGGCCTGGGTGTGTGGGTGAATGAATCATGGGGCCACCGATTGGCATAGATGATGAAGAACCTACACAGATAAGGAGTTCTATTCAGATGCCTGGAATGTAGGTGGAGGAAAGGAATAGGTGGTTACATGCCTGGGTCTGGAGCTTGGGGGAAGAGTCCAGGCTAGGGACCAAGGCTGGTGATTTATGAATTAGGTCATCAGGGAGTGGTTAGCAATATGAGAATGGGCGTGAGCACCCTGGGGAGGGTGACTGGAAAGGGAGGAGCCCGAGTTCCAGATCTCACAGGCACCTGGGTGCTCCACCTGCTTCAACTGTTATATTCACTGTGAGGCCTTCTACTCTGAACTCTTGTCGCAGTGTCAGGGCAATCACAGTGTCAGTGATTTCCACCCCTGGCCCCAGGGTGGGTGGATGGGCAGGGAGGGGCGCTGTGTGGCTCGTCTGTTATCAGTGGGAGCAGTTCATGAGCTGATTGCCTGTAAGTCGAGAGCAGCTTGTAGTTTCTTGGGGGATGGGAGTTTTATTAGATAAGTCCTATGTCAGAGCTCCAAATACCTAGTATATACTTAATTTTGACCCTGACACTCTTTCATGTGTAGTTTGATGAATGTCATGCCTGAAGTAAGTAACTTTTGAATGAACTGGGTAGCACAATTTAACAAGGATGTTGTTCAAACGTCTTAGTGTTTGGTTACACGGGCAAAAATTGCTGTAGAAGCCTCTGGTTAACTCTAAACCAGGCAGGCTTTCGTTGTACCCCACATGGGTGGTGCTAGGGTTGCTGTGGTGCTTCTCACCGGCCTGGTGCGCCCTGGAGAGCAATGAGGAAAAATGAAAGCCGTGTTGGGGATGGGTTGTTTGGGGATTATGTTATTAGAATAATTTTCTTTAATATTTGTTCAGTTGAAGCATCCTAAAATGCCAGTTTGGAACGAGAAGGGGATTTTAGAGTTTGATCTATCTAGTTGCTTTAGTTTAATCTCTTAAGAGGCACGATGTTTTAGAATACTTGGGGGTCTGGAGATGTCAATTTATAAAACTTGGCAGGTTAAATCAGAACTCCTGATTTATTACAGTTTTAGCCAGAGGTAATTTTAATAATTAAGGTGAAATGGCCCATTTAAAAATTCTGTAAAGAGTAGTGGGCACTAAGTGTTTTGGGGAAGTATGGGCTCTTTGGAGGAGTGGGGAACTGGAACAGTGAAGATACTCATTTTTAAAAATAGACTTTATTTTATTTGTTTATTTATTTATTTATTTGCGGTACGCAGGCCTCTCACTGCTGTGGCCTCTCCCGTTGCGGAGCACAGGCTCCAGACGCGCAGGCTCAGCGGCCATGGCTCACGGGCCCAGCCACTCCGCGGCATGTGGGATCCTCCCGGACCGGGGCACGAACCTGTGTCCCCTGCATCGGCAGGCGGACCCCCAACCACTGCGCCACCAGGGAAGCCCCCTAGCCTTTATTTTTTAGAGCAGTTTAGGGTCACAAAAAAAATTGAGTGGAAGATGCAGAGATTTTCCCAGGTACTCTCTGCTGCCCGTCACTGTCTTGCACAGATGATATTTTTTATTAGGGATGACCCTCCATTGACACATCATTATCACCCGAAGTCCATAGTTTATGTTCGGGTTCACTGCTGTTGTGCATTCTGTGAGTTTTCATAAATGTATAAGGACATGTGGCCACCCTTCTAGTATCATACGGAATAGTTTCACTGCCCTAAAAATCAAGGAGGGTGTTTTTAAAGCATGTCATTTAGATTCTACTGAAATATTGTTCTGTGAATATGTGCCACTTTTTCCTCATTAGCTTCTGCAATCCTGAGCTCGGTTTGGTCCTCAGGGTCTCAGTCCCTTGCTATAATTCCAGTTCCTGTGGGAGGCTGTTGGGGATTTTAAGAAGGGAAAATACCACATGGTGCCGCCCCCCTGCCCCCGCATAAAGATTCCTTCTAAAAATTGAGCTGTTACAAATTTTAATTTATTTAAAATATTATAGAAGTAATATATAACTAATGGTAAAAAAAAAAAAAGTGCAGAACTGTATGATTTTATTCCCCTGGGGTAACTAATGTTGAAGGCAAGGAGTCTATGGTTGCCTTAATTGCAAAGGATTGTTCACTGTCTTGCATTTAGAACTGAAGGGAAGGCTGGGAATTCCATTTGGTGTTTTTTTCTTCCCTTTCACAGCAGTTCCATCAGAAATGTCACTAACCTCTAACCAAGACCCTTTAAGCAGTCCAGCTTCTACCAGCACTTAAGTGCTTTTAATACTCCTGATGAGCCATGATGCTCATTCTTCAACCAACAGAGAGTTAGTGGATGTCTGCTGTGCTTAATGCACCATGCTCGGGGCTGGGCAAGGGGGCAAGCTGCGCCTGCTGTCCTTAATGTGCTTATAGCCTGGCATTGGCAGACTCTGGCGAGCGCTGGTGGTACAGGGTGCTATTAACCAAAAAGTGGGTGAAAGAAAGGAAGTCGTCCTGGAGGAGGTGGCATGTGGGTGTGTATTTGAGCAGTTCTTTAAGGGGCTCTAGTGGGTAAAGGGCACTGCAGGCAGAAGAGATCTGTTCCTAGAATTGGCTGAGGTTTGGGGTGACTGGTGAACGTGAGTAAGGTTACGGTTTTTCCTTCCCCTCCTCCTTCCTGAGATAATGGGGAAGAGAAAGTATGGGAGAGCTTGTTGTTTGGAGTATGATAAAAGTGCTGAAAAAAGAAGAGGAAGCATGATGGGGGTTTCAATCAGGTGGTGTCTCCTCAATGGACTGGATAATCCAGATCAACCCGGAAGTGGCCTTGGTGGCTTCTTAGCTTCTTTCTGATTTGCCTGGGGAACAGATAATAAGGAGAGATTGGAAAGCTGGGTGGGCTTGATATTTACAGGCTGGTCACAGTATTCTGTATGTCTCTTTTTAAAACGTTGAGCTTAATCTTCACTCCTGATTCCGAAGAGAGATTTGTTTGTTTATTTTCTTTTTTTAAAATTGGGTTGAATACACTTGAAGCACAGTAGACAGTATATATGGTTTCATTTTCTTTTGCATACTTAGAATTGGGCCTCTGGAACGAAACAGGATAGTTTTTACAAAAACGACTTGCAAATTAGTGATTTTACCTTTGAGCCAAGAGCTCTGGGGCTTCTCTCATCCAGGAAAAGGGTGGCTGAGGCCGTGAACCTTCATGGGAGGCCAGGGTATTAGGAAGTACAGTTGGACTTGGGTGATGGTTACTGGTGGTTTGTCTTTTCGGACGACAAAACTATAGGAGGGGAGCTGCTCCTGTTTTTTAAGGGGGAAAAACAAAAGAGGCAGAAGAAACGAGCTTTCACCTTCTCTGAAGCGTTATCTTAGTTGTTAACAACTGACAGTGGTGTTTCATGAGTTAGGATGAAAGCCCCTTTGCGGAAGATGGAATCTGGCTGTCATGGGGGACCCTGTAGCATTACAGCTCTAGCCACTGTAAATAAATGTGTGAATGTGTTAAATGAGTAAGTGAGATTCCTGTAGAAAAGTTAGGTCATTAAATGAAAGAGTTGTAAGATGTGACACCCTGCTCTGAGGTCACACCGAGCAGAGGCAGGCAGGGAAGAGGTGGGTGGCCTTCGGCTAATGGAGGAAGTTGCTCAGCTTTAGCTGACAGTTCGCTGCCGGTATTTCAGAAGGTTGCACAAAAAATTCTTTTCACTGAGACCTTTGTGTTTCGCAGGGTGTGTTATCTAGAGTCTCAGGTTGGAGAGACCTTTGTGTTTCGCAGGGTGTGTTATCTAGAGTCTCAGGTTGGAGTTACCAGTGAGGTTGTATTAGCAACAGCCCGATTGCAGAGGCCTCTGCATCAGGACCACTGTGGTCCTAGCCCGGGGTCATGATTTGGTTCAGGATGCACCTTGAAGGTCATATAGTAGATTAAGTGGTTCATTCGTTTTTCCTAGAGAAAGATGTGGTGTGAGGGAGAACAGTGATGTGTGTATGCGGTCAGGCGTGTGATCTGAGGATGAAGCCTTGAGATGGGTCAGCTCCTTGACACTTGCGTGATTTATCTATCCATATCCAGCTGTTAGTTGAAATTTACCGTGTGCCAGTTGTCTGCATTTCAACTACTACTGCATGGAATTTGGCAGTTGTGACTCAGAAGAAGAATGCAGCTAAGGCTTCTGATCAGACTGTAATGGGAACATGGGATCATTTGTTATGTACCAGTTTTAAAGAGTTAATTTTCATATTTTATTCTCAGGAAAACTATAGTATGTGTGCCTTTTTTTGGTCCTTTTACAGATGAGTAAACCAAGTCCTAGAGAAACAAATAACTAGTAGGAGGAGGTGGATTTGAACCCACACGCATCTGGCTGCAGGTGCCACGTTCTTTTCTTCACACTGTGCCAGGTTCTCCAGTGGCTTTACATACTGGAGTCAAGAATTAGGGTTTCAGCTGAGTTCTCAAGGGGGAAGGGAGGGACTGGTGACCCAACCCCATAAGTGACATCACTTCCCTGAGGGTTTAGCAGCAGATAGTTCAGTATGGATAGGAGCTACAGCTGGGGGTTGATACACTGGAGTATTTTTTTTTTTTTCTGCGGTACGCGGGCCTCTCACTGTTGTGGCCTCTCCCATTGCGGAGCACAGGCTCCGGACGCGCAGGCTCAGCGGCCACGGCTCACGGGCCCAGCCGCTCCGCGGCATGTGGGATCTTCCCGGACCGGGGCACGAACCCGTGTCCCCTGCATCGGCAGGCAGACTCTCAACCACTGCGCCACCAGGGAAGCCCGACACTGGAGTATTTGATCACATGGCTGATTGAGGCTGTGATGCTGACGTCTAGAAAAGGTTACTACTTGTATATGTTGTGCTTTGTTTCAATTTGTTCAGTTGGTCAGAAAGAGTTGGTAATAAGGCCAAGGTTATTGGGTTGATCGCTGAACAAAACTGGGGGCCTTGCCGAGAAAACAGGGATTGGCGGTTAAAGGTGACGCCTCCTGACCTTCCCCTGCACCACCCTCACGGCATCCATACCCTTTCGAGAGTCAGCAGACGAGAGGTGTCTCGGTTACAAATACTGGGAAAACAACTCACAGCACCCTGGTGAAATTTTTTATCTGCATCTTTTTGATTTTTTTAATGTAAAAAAATGGCGCCTTAAAACAGGTATGGGAAGAAGGAACGCTGAGGCGTTAGAGGGCCCCGGAGATGGAGGGGTGAATGACTCTGAGAGGGTTCACGTGACAAACGCAAAGAGTTAATGTGCTGTGTCAGTTTTTAGTGGAGAGAAATCCATCTTCTTGGCTCTTCTGAGCTTGTTGCTTGGTTCTCGATGCCTTTTTCGAAGTGAGAAATGGGACTTAACTTTCCAGGTGGAGGTTTTGCCACCTGCATTTGTAGGAGTGGAGATAAGAGGGCCCGTTTGGGTGATAATTGGGAAGGTGAGCAGCCGGCCGGCTTATCTTCGGGTTGGTTGGAAGGAGGCCTGTTGGAAGGACAGCGGGCAGTCCCGAGGCGGCTGAGGCCTCTGCTGCCTCTGATAAGCGCTTGAATTGGCCGGTGAACGGGAGCAAGCCTCTGTTCACCGTATTCTTGGCAGAACTGGTCACCTTATGGGCTATAGTGTCCATATCACCTAAGCTTTTTGACAGGTCTGATAATTTCATCATTAAAAAAAAACCCAAATAAAAAGTCTTCTAAAATGAATTACTCAAATGCTGTTTGATTTTTGTGACACGATGGAAAGAAAGGAAGAAGATCTTTGACATTGAAGGGAGTGGGTCTTTTCATTTATGAGTCTGGACACTTGAGATCTGCCTGGACTGGTAGGGACACACCTGACGGGAGAACATTGTCTCCAGGGAGACGGTGATCAGTGCCACGTGCAGCCTCTGAAAGGGCCTTAATCAGGGTCTGTTGTGGAAGGTGAATGGACTCATCAGCTGGACCCCTGCATCCTCCTCAGCCTCGGCTTCGTGACCATGTGTCTTGTCACATCTCTGTCTTGTTCTTTGCCTGCAAGAGAGAAGCCACATGTAGTGAAATGTGCTGTCTTTTAAATGGAACGATTTCGTATCACGTAATTTACTTCTGTTCTTATTCTTCAGTGAAACCTAGAATGGCAGAGATTTTAGGAGGAGTGCTGAATTACATCTCCATCTCTTGAGAAATTCCCATGAACTCCCAATTTCTTTAAACTTTCATGTTTCCTGTTTAGCTTCAGAAAAAAAAAAATCACATGGTTTAAAAATAAATGCAGATATGGCAGGAATTACGTCTTCTTGAGATTTGTCAGATGATTTATCTTTTTTAGTCTTTTGTTTATTGGTTCTCCTTATGGAGAGAATTGTTTAAAAGTAATGCAGTAATTGCAGTGTTTGGTATAATATAATTCAGGATGTTTAATCTAATATAGAAGGACATTTGCTGCTTTTAGCTTTTTTATTATAATAGATTGGTTTAGGGTAATGGATTAGAGAGGCCTGATGACTGCTCTTTTGTAGCCAGAATGGTTTGACCCAAGAACTCTGGACTGTAAACTGAAAATCTCCTTCGTGAACCTAGGCCTGGCGTTTTTTGATCTTTTAGTATATATGTGTGTCTGTTCATTAAAAGTGGAAATGCTATAGTTCTGCCTCTCAGTAAATTTGAAAAATAAGCTCATTTTAAACAGTTGGGACAATGCAGAAAAACAGATTAAAAAAATAGATACCCACTCTTAATATTTTAGTGTACATCCTTCCAAAGTTTTTTTCTGTGAATGTATATTACTTGCTTCTCCTTCCCCGCCCCACACAAACACAACAAAAATGGAATTATTCTACAGGTACTGCTCTGTAATGCGCTTTTCTTTCTTAAACATTGAGATTCTTTTCCATGTCAGTAAATCAACATTATCTTGAGTGGCTGCTTGGTATTTCATTGTATGGCTGCAGGGTAATTTCCGTAATTAGTTGATGTCTGCTTAGGTAATTTGCAGCTTAAAAAGAAATTATGGTAATCTCCAATGAATATATGAATCTTTCCACTCGTCTAATTATTTCCTTAGGATAAACCAGAAGAAGTGAGATTTTTTGCTATTTCCTCATATCCATTTTTAGGTATAATACTTATGTATATATGGAATCGTCTTTGCTTCCATATCTGGCATCTTCTGTGTTCCCGTTTATCTTTTTAGTTTTTCCATTTTTACATGATTTTTTGTTCCGTCATTGTTTTCAGCAGTGTCTTGTCTACTTTTTGCTGCTTTTAATGTGATATTTATTTTAGTAATGATTTTTATTGTCTTTGTCTCCAACCATGTTGATCCTTTTTTTGAGATTATTTAAAAAAGAGAGTCCCAGTTTTAATTTGATCGAGTCAAGAAAAATATTTGTCTGAAATTTTTCCCCTCTCCCTTGGAAATTCCTCTGACATATCATTTGCCTTCTGCCTTTTGCATATTGTATTTTTTCACTGTCCCTTTCCTTTGAGAGGCATCTCTGCATGCCTGTGTGGGGCGTCCTGTGGCTTAGCAGGTGTCCTGGAGGGGCAGTTCCGTCTGTCCTGCAGGCTGCCCAGCACCAGGGCAGGGACCCCTGTGCCTCTGTCCTGCACCCCTGCCTGCCACCATCCTCTGCCCCACTCGCACTTCCTTTGGGTGACTCAGCGATCTACTGGTTTGATTGTAGATGGACTTTTTTTTTCTGATTTTCATTTTGTTAACATTTTATTAACTGTGGATCACAGGAGAGCAGCGTAAATGTGCCTTTCGTTTGCCGCCTTTTACTGGAAGTGTCCTTGTAGTTATCTTGAAGCCTCGGCTCCCTCGACAGGGCTGACTCCTTCGAATGGGAGCCAGGACGTCCAGGCTTGCCAGTCTGCTGCATGCTGTTCTCATTCAGTGTAGGACCGAGGAGGACCCAGGAGTAAAATGCAGCTTCGCTTGTGTAACAGGAGGTTCATCTGGGATAGAGAGCTGCGTGGACGACCTGACTAGATGTCCAGCGGTAAACCATCTTGATGGAGAACCTTTAAAGTTCTGCCTATTAGTTTTTTTTTTTTTTTTTTTTTTTAGTTTTATTTTTGGCTGCGCGCGGGCTTTCTCTAGTTGCGGCGAGCGGGGGCTACTCTTCGTCGCGGTGCTTGGCCTCCTCATCGCGGTGGCTTCTCTTGTCGCGGAGCACAGGCTCTAGGCGTGCAGGCTTCAGTAGCTGTGGCACGCGGGCTCAGTAGTTGTGGCGCACGGGCTTAGTTGCTCTGCGGCATGTGGGATTCTCCCGGACCAGGGCTCGAACCTGTGTCCCCTGCATTGGCAGGCAGATTCTTAACCACTGCGCCACCAGGGAAGTCCCTGCCTATTTAAAGCTTCCCTCCACAGTGTTTGCTGATCACAGTTTCCCGTTGGCGGGAGGTTGCGTGAGTCATGAGTCATTCCCATTGGTGGGCTGAGAAAGCAGGAACCCCGCGCTCATGGGGCCTCTGATGCTCCCCCCGGTTCTGTTCTGACCTGGCCTGGTTCCACCTGCCGCAGCTTCCTTTTGGCAGGGACCCGCAGAGGTTGCCTCTCTGGTCCTGTTTGGAGAATTGAAGGACTGTTGACAAGAAGTTAGCTCTAAGGACAAACTGTGGGGCAGGGTCTGAAGTCTTTGTGCATCTGGACCAAATCCTTTCTGGGGACACATCTTGATGATTCCAGCTCGGTATTTACAGACTTAGCCCGCTGGGGGCTGGCTGGCATTTCCCCCTCAGCGGGGGCGGGGTCCTGGGTCGTGCGTGACTCAGTGATGTCCCGGGGTGCCGCCTGGCGTGGCAGGGTCAGCTGCTTCAATCGCCGACCTCCTTCCTCTGCACGTCCCCTCCCACAGCAGTCAGAGCCCCTTTCTGGGGTCCCCACCCGCACTTGCCCAGCCTGCTGTGGGTTAGGAACCCAGGTTCTTGGCCTTCCTGAGAGTGTGTTGACTGTGGACAGACTGCTCCGTGGGAGAGCCAAGGACCCCCTTGTGTGAAGAGCAGTGCGTGCTAATTCAGGCCTCCGGATTCGTGACAGCTATTTTTGTGCTTAGAGGCCTTTTTTTGCTTCATGCTTCTGGAGGGTTGAGGTTTCTAAACTCTGACCTCTGAATCAAAGCTGAGCTACTACACTTGAATAGCTGTGTGAGCTTCAGTTAAAGATATGCATACTTGCTGGCACACTTCAGCCTGGGAGCGAATTTGTGGCACTGTTCATCTGATTTGCCCTTCAAGTGTTTAGTTCTCTTTTTTGCGGATGCTCAGCTCTGTGCGTTCCTCTGTGGAGGGGGTCTCGGTGAAAGGGGGAGCTTTGGAGGAGGGCGTCGCCGGCACTGCTGCAGAGCGGTGCCGAGGCCGTCTCCCACTCCTTGCCCTGTGTTGGCATTTTCAGGCCCAGGGTGGCTTCGGTTGGGTGGCTTTCCCCTACACTCTGGCTGGAGGGTCTCAGATTTTGTTCTCTGTCCTGTTATCTCCACAACAAACCCGTTCTTGTCAGGCTGTATTTTAACAGTTTTGAGTTTGGAAATTATGGGGTCTGAACTTCAGCTGAGTTGTTGCAGCCATAGAGTGAGTGTTAATGCTTGCACACGTGGATGGGGAAATACAGTAAAAGACAAAGACTTAGAAGGTAAACTCTCTTGCCAACTTTCCCAGGGGTCTGCATTGTTTCCCCTCAGTTTCACTGTCTCCCCTCCATGAAAGGGGGATTTGATAGAGAGAGGTGCGGTGGAAATTAGGAGCCAGGAAGCCTGATAATTAATTAATCTGAGGCATGTGACGTTTAACATCTGCCTCTTAATGTGAAGTCAGTGGACTGCCTTGTACATTGTTTCCTGGATCTAAGAGGCCAGCTAAATGATGGTTTTCTGAGAAGTAGGCAGTGATAGATGGGTGTGAGAGATTACCATGTTACCAGCTGAGCTGAACCCAAATCTGCAAGGCTGGCTCAGTTTTAGTTACCATCAGTAAAATGCAGGACTGGGAGAAAGTTGGAACCAACCTTCAGGTAGAGAGGTTTTACTTTTTTCTTTTTTTTTTTTTTTTGACTCTGCAAAGGATGAGTGAATTGTTTTTGTCAGTTCTTTGCCCTTTATCTAATAGACAGGAGAGACTTGGCTGGACCAGCCCTTACTCAGCTGTATTTACTTAGGTTTGCACACCTTCCAAAAGGTTGCTTATTTCAGTCCCCATTTACAGAGTGGTCAGCACTGGGGCTGGTGGACTGTGGTGCCCGAAGAGAGTAACTCACAAGAGCCAGTTACCACGTCCAGAAAATGCTACAGTCCTGTGAAGGCCTCGTCTTCAAGGTGGGATCAGAAATAAGAAGTTATAAATGGCCTGTAATCCCCCCCCCTTCAAAGATTGGGAAACCACAGCACAAAGGTTATTGCCCACGATCATAAAGCAAGTATGTGGTAGGGCCAGGCTTTGAACCCCTTCTCCTCAAAAGGCTACACCCTGAACTACGACACTTCACACACACGAGGAAGTGTGTTGTGTTTCTAGGTCTAAACAGCAGATGCGGGTATTGCTGAGACCTGGGATTAAGTGGGACACGCCACGTGAATTCCAGGTAGTGTGCAATGTAGCAGGCAGTACGGTCTTACTCATTACTACTACTAGAAAATAAAATCCTGCATTTCTGTTGAAACGCCCTCCTGTCGGGTGCCACTTGGTAGACAGACAAATGGTATAGAACACAGGTGGGTCGGAGCTTCCCTCACAGCATTTAATTCCCCTGCTACGCTTATTAAGTTGGCTGCTTCTAAGTCAGAAATAACAAATCTTTCACTTAAGAATTTATTTTAAATTAGATTATAATTTTCCCTAACCTCACTTGTTTGAAATCTGATACTTAGATTGTGCTTTTCTCTACTCACAGCCCCAGAGGCTTTTTATTCTTTTGCTATTACGGAGACATAAGGAAAACACTTTTTCTTTTTAAACTTTGAACAAATATTGCACTTCACAGTTGGTCAGGATCCATCTTGAACTGTCAGGGTCACGTTTGATCTCGAAGCTTCATGGACACGTTGGCTAGTGGCCTCTACAGGCCGTTCCATCTGGGCGCTAGATTGGGTGGAAGAGCAGACGGGCCGTGGAGCTTTGGTAAATCATGAAGTTAGGGAAGAGGACGAAACTTTGTTTTTCCAAAAGTCATTCATTCCCTGGACCCTGAGCACTCACTACATGCCAGGCATCTTGCAAGGTGTTGAGGTAGGGTGAGCCGGCTGACGCCTTTGCCTTTCCTACACATCCCTCAGTCACTGGGGAGACAGGTGAACAGAGATACGCCATGTGTGGTCTTTCTGTTAAACAGCTTTATTGTATATTTTACGTGTCATAAAATGCCCTCCTTCCAGGTGTACAACTCAGTGATTTTTAGTAACTTTACCGAGTGGTAAAATCATCTCCATAAATTAGTGTAGAACATTTTTGTCCCTCATGCATTTTGTCTCCATCGATTTGCCTTTTCTGGGCATTTCATATCCGTGGAGTCATACAGCATGTGGTCACTCGTCACTGGCTTCAGGTTCGTGACGTAGGTTGTGTTGGTAGTTCGAGCCATTTATTGCTGAAGAGTGTCCATTGTAAGGATGCACCTCATTTCTCTGTCCTTTCACCAGCTGATGGACATTGAGGTTGTTTCCAGTGTTTGGCTGTTACGAGTAACGCTGCTACACACATTTGTGTGTATGTCTTTGAGTGGCGTGTGTTTTCAGTTCTCTTGAGAGTGGAATTTCTCGGGTCCTATGGTGGTTTTATGCTTACCTTTCTGAGAAATTGCCAAACTGCTTTCTGAAGTGGCTGTACCATTTTCCATCCCTCCAGCAATTTAATATAGGAAGGGACAACATACTGTGCTCTTCATAGATCTTACTGCTTCTTCCAATATAACATGGATATGTTACATCAATATGGCAAAACGGAGAAAAGCAATCTAATAACGAAAAGGTTGCAATACAGTATTTACTCTTTTGGAGGCATATGAGTGTTAGAGCCAGCTTAACTCTCCCGTGGAAAAGGTGTGTGCTTGAGGGCAACACGACTGGAGTGAACAGGATGGAAATGGAAAATTGTGTACCAAGTGGACAGCAGGCTGAGATAATAGAAACCGTTTGTCCTCTCTGTTTTGTTTTGGTGGAATAACCCTCTATGTAAGTTTTGGTTATTAACCCATTTCTTTCAGTTGTCCCCCTGAACCGCAGCCCTGGACTCCTGTGTCTCCTCCTTTAGTTTTCCTTATGGTATCTTCCAGAAATCCTGGCAGATTTTGAGAGGGCAGAACAAAGTGATATCTTTACTGTGGTTTTCTCAGTAATGATGAAATTCTTTCACCTCAGTTTGGGTCTAATTAAGGAGCAAGCAAGAAAGAAGGGATGCCAGGGGCCAGTAGGAAAGATAATGAGCCTGGGAGGTTAGGTGGCAGGTGGGCCACTGTGGGAAACGCACTCTAGAGCGATGATTCCAGCAAAGGAGTGTTCCTGTAGTGTGTGTGCGTGTGTGTGTGTGTGTGTGTGAGACCGACAGACAGACAGACAGACGCTGGGAAGAAGAGAAAAAAGGCCCCCAGAGGCGGGAGATGATGAGACCGGGCAGATAAGATGGGCTGACACCTCTCCCCTGGAGCTGAAGGTCAATTTAAGGTGCAGATAAGCCACTGCTGAGGAAGGGATTAGCAGTGGCCCTAAAGCAGAGTGATGGCCCAGGTGGTAACACTTTTCCCTTTGCTGAAACCTGAAGTCCACTGCTATGCTCTGGACGGAGGTTCTGGAAGGGATGAGAATTTGCTGATTCCCTGTGGATTCGTGACATTGATGCGGGGTGACAGAAAGCAAGTATCTGTTGTGATGGCGGAAGCCAGGATGGAGGCTGGGTGCAGGGTGGGGTCGGCTGACTGTGAACTTGAGCTGGACCCTGAACTGAGTGGAAGGTAGGCACCTAGTCCTTTTGCATGGATTAACGCATTTCACCCTCCCACGGCCTTTGACGTAGGTGCTCTTCTTACCCCGTTTACAGAAGAGGAAACTGAGGTCCAGGGCAACTAGGTAGCTTGTCCAGGGTCGCTCATCAGATCTGGGAATCAGATCCAGGCAGTTTTGTGTCGCCCCTCCACTCCCTAATGTTTCCTACCTGAGAGGCAGCGCTCCCTGCGGGAAGGCCACCGGCTGCGCTGTCCAGGCGCTACCTGCTGGGGAGGCCGAGCAGCCAGTGCCCAGCGGATTCTTTGATGTGGGGGGTGTGTCTGCCTCCGTTCCGCCAAGGTGGCAGCTGACATTCATTGAGGGGTCCCCTCCGTAGGCCCTGGCCTGTTGGAAATGAGCTCCTTCTTGCAGGAGGGGAGACCGCTGCGCACTGGGCACTGCTCAGGGCCAGTGGTGCAGGCACCAGACGTCAGGCCGCCGTAGGTGGAAGATTGTCACTCCAGCCTGACGCGTGCGCCTTGTTATGAGAGCGTGTGCGCAGACCAGTATCCTTCACCCTTCTCGACAGTCTTCGTCCCTGGCAGGGCTGGGGGGAGCCCCGCCCGAGACCACAGTCACAGCTCTCCCTGTAAATATCCTTAACAGCTGGCGCGTTCCGAGAGCGGGAGTTGGGGGCCTCGGCGTCGGGCGATAGAGAGAACAGGGGCTTCGGAGCTGAGCCCCAGCCTCCGGCTCTGTGTGCCTGGGCCCGTGACATACACGCCAGGCCTCCGCTTTCTCATCTGTCAGGGGAGGTGCTGCGCTGCTCTCTCTCCCTCCCTTCCGGCAGTGGGAGGGCGGGGCGGGCGGAGGATGGGGAGGCGGTTCCGGTTCAGTGGAGCGAGGCGGGCAGGTTATTTCGGAGCCATCAGGTCACAGCGGCTCCTGTGCCGGCACTGGGTTCCCTCGGTGGGATCCGGGTTACTGGTGTGGTCGGCGGTGGACAGGGTTTTTGCGTGTTGGCCGGCTCGATGGTCTAGCGTGGGGATGGGCAAACTACAGCCGCCTGTTTTGGTTGGCTTATGAGCTAAGAATGGGTTTTTACGTTTTCAAGTGGTCGTTAAAAAAGAAGAGAGACGGCTTCCCTGGTGGCGCAGTGGTTAAGAATCCGCCGGCCAATGCAGGGGACACGGGTTTGAGCCCTAGGTCCAGGAGGATCCCACATGCCGCGGAGCAACTAAGCCCGTGCGCCACAGCTACTGAGCCTGCGCTCTAGAGCCCGCAAGCCACAACTACTGAGCCCGCGAGCCACAACTACTGAAGCCCGTGGGCCACAACTACTGAAAACCCTGGGCCTAGAGCCCGTGCTCCGCAACAAGTGAAGCCACCGGAATGAGAAGCCCGCGCACCGCAAGGAAGAGTGGCCCCCACTCGCCGCAACTAGAGAAAGCCCGCGCACAGCAACAAAGACCCAATTCAGCCAAAAATAAAATAACATTAAAAAAAAAAAAGAAGAGAGAGAAGAAGAATGTGCAGTGGAGACCCTTGGGCCCACAGAGCCCAGGGTGTGTGCTGTCCGGGCCTTCAGAGGGGCGGGCTGGCCACCCAGCCCCAGCCCTCCCGGGACGGCACTGCACAGCTGCCTGGGTGCGGTCGTCTCCCTGGTGGACACGGAGCCACAGGACTGCTGTGGAATGTGGGCCGGCTAACGCTGAACACAGCTCATGCCTTCTTGCCCCCCCTCCTAGGGATAAACGGACGCTTGGTGGACCCCGCACCCCACAAGGGGCAGCAGGAGGCCTGCCTTCCTGTTTGAGACAAATCAGCCTTGTCCTTAGCTTTTCTATTCCAGCCATTTTCCCCGATGCCTCTAAAAGCTGAAGGATTTTCAGGTAAAGGAGATGTGATTATTGATTGAAATATACAGATGCCCAAATGTACTTGTTCCCTGACACTCACTATCGTTACTGCAGGCTTTTATGAAATACATACAGGAAGGCGAGTTGACCTGCAGGGAATTGGAGGTGGCATCAGATTGTTCTCCTCGAGCTGGTTTTAGCATCCCAGTGCTGTAACCCAAGGCAGACCGTGCCACCTCGGTTCCTCTCCTGTCAGGCCTCCTGCCAAGCCAGCAGCTGACACACACTTTCCGTTTAGAGGCTGACCCACGATGCACAGGCGGAGTGGGGCTTAACCCCCCGCCACTGGCCGCGGGGGACCTTGTGTAAGTGACCTGCCCTCTGCACCTCAGCTTTCTCAGCTGTGTCCTGAGGATCCTGGTCCCTTTCTCCTGGGCCAGCTGTGGGGTCCACAGAGGAGTACTTCTGAGAACTGCTTAGCGTGAGCCTTTGCACGGAGGAGCTCTTGGAAACGGGAGCCGCTGCTGTTTGTCAGTGCGTCTTCGCGTAGGGTGTGGTCGGAATATTTTCCATGGCCGGCTTGTTATTTGCGTTTTGCTTTTAAAAAAGGAGGTGCCAGGGTTCATTTCTCAATGAGCTCTATATAATTTATTTGGAATGCATTGCCCAACAAAACTAGCCTGATTTTGCTCTTTGCCCTGACATCTGGGCCTGCTCGTCACCTCAAAGGGACCCCAGGCCTTCATCTTCCAGCCAGGGAGACTTTCACTGAAGAGAAGTGTACCCACCGTCCGCTGCGGGAGCCTGGCGGTGGCCACACTTCCCTGCGTGGGGACTCCAGGGTGCTGGGCTTGCCCCAAGCTCTGTGACCCTGGGTGAGTTGCAGCCCGAGGCCCTTGGTTCCCCGGCTCGCTCTGCAGTCAGGCCTTGCGCTCCCGCGGGTGTGAACAAGGCGACCCTGCCGAATGTCCGGCGCAGGGCCTGGGAGCATCTGGCGCTGGGCAGGCGGTCGGCAGAATAGTAGCCAGAGCCTCAGAGCCTTTTGTTCAGTCTGCGCAGAGAAAGAGCTTGACCCCGAGTGAGTGAGGGCGGAGAGCCTCTCCAGGCGGCCTTCCAGCCTGGACCCTCACTCGCACACCCGGACGGAGCACGTGCTTTCCCCGGTGGGGGGGGGCTCCTATCTGACCTCTGACCCCACAGAGCTCCGGCCACCTGTTTGCTAAGGCGGTGAGCAGATGGGGGCCGGGGGTGTTTATTAGATGCTGAGGCCAGAAACAGGAGATTCACCGGGGTGGTTGCAGTCACTTTTTTCTCATTTTTAATGCTTTTCTAAAAATTGTATTTTCTTGTTTGGTAGAGCAGTTTCTACCTTAAACATCCATATAAAAATGAATAGGATGCTGCTACTAGGATTCCCTAAATCCTAAGGACAAGAGTTTTAGGAGAATTTCTAGTTATTTGGGTATGTAGGTCTAGACATAAATTCATAAATTTAACGTTTTCTGTTTTTGTCACACATTGTAGAATATTTATTTAGGTGGATTGAAACACAGGTGTATGCCATGGGGGAAATGAGTTTACTGAGCTGGATTGTGGGGCATTTGTCACGTGCCTGCGAGCTCGCGGGTGAGAGACTGAAAGTGCTGCTTAGAAGAGGCAGTGATCGACGTGGAGACAGGCCAGGAGGGGCTCCCACCGCAGGAGAGGAGGTTCGGTGTGATATGCAGGAAAGCCCGTTTCTGTGTAAACCTGGGATTTAGGCCTCGCACTTAAAAATGACCTCTGGTCATCTAGCTAGGAATGAGACTTCTTCTGAGAGACTATTTGAGGATAGGAAAAATCTGTTAATTCTGAGCTAATTGGAGCCATCTGCTATTTAAAGAGCTTTATTTGGTAAATAAAGGTTTTTCTTTTGGAGACCTTAAATCAGCCGACTAGTTAATATAAAACACTGGGGGCTAGAGGCGGAGAATGGGTGTCCTTGGCCAGCGAGGTAGGAGAGGAAGGAGTTGGAGAGGAAAAGACTAGAAATGTGAGCTTTGGGGGGGACACCCCGTCCCCTGCTCCGACGTGATTTTCCCACGTGAAGAAAAGCAGGTGAACACGCCAGGTGGCCTCCCAGACCAGACCCCTGCTGTCAACCTTGGCCGCCCGTTGGAATCTTCGGGGGTGGGCTTAAATAATGCTCGGGCTGGGTTTGCTGGTCCAGAGTGGGGCTGGGGCACAGGTGGTCCTGGCTGGCGTGCAGCCCCGCTGGGAACCACCGACCTCCCGCCCTGGGGCCTCCCCTGCGCCCGGCGGGGCCCCCAGGGAGCTGCAGCCTCTCCCCCGGCGGCGCCTGCGTCCCAGTGCCTTTTGCTCCCTTCCCAGGAGGCTGAGGGGAGGCAGACACCTCGGGTGGTTCCTTCTTCCTTCCGGCCGAGACGCTGCCATGTCCTTGGTGCCTCTGAGGAGTGCGGGCAGACTGGGGAGGGGCCCGTAGCAGCTCGGCTCCAGCCCCTCAGGGGGAGCCCTGGGTCCCGAGGCGGCGCTGGGGGTGAGAGACAAGGTCCTGGTCTGAGACCTGCTTATCGAGTCAGAGCGGGGGGTGGGGTGGGGTGTGTGTGTGTGTGTGTGTGTGTGTTCATGTGTGTGTGTGTTCGTGTGTGTGTGTGTTCGTGTGTTCGTGTGTTCGTTCCCAGGGAAAGACCCTGATAAAGAGTGAGCTTTCAACCTGTTAGAATGAGAGAAAGCCCTTTCCAGGCTAATAGGCTTGATTAGACAGATTGCCCGATTTTGGTTTGAGTACAGAATGCCTCCTGAAATGTAATGGTTAGATTAAACCGATGAGACAGGTTTTCAGGGCATTTTATTTGCGTCTAATTAGCTTACAGATATTTATGGAAAGAATAACTTGTATTACAAAATAGGAATGTAAAGTTAGGCCATACTCTAAAATGACTGTAGTCTTTGATCTTGTCAGCACCGTGTTGCGTTGTGTTACACGTGGTTCGTTCTCAGCAACTGTTTTGGCCAGTGTTTTAGTGATTTCTAAAAACGTCTTCAAAGCCGAGTGCTGTTTTAAAGGTGACCTCGCTTGGCCTTGGATGTGCTTTCTGAGCGTCAGCGCACGCCCTGCAAGGTAACACAGCCGCCATCTGCGCTCTGGGAAAGGGTTTGCAGTGCACCTCGCTTTCCCCTCTTACTTGGGCTGATTTGATCCTCTGACAAACCTGTGAGGTAGATAAATACTTCAGGCACCCTTGTTGCGTTTTACTGAGAAGTTAAGAGCTTGCTCAAGGTCATGCAGCAAAGCGTTACAGCAGGGGAAAAACCCAGGTCTCGAGCGTCTTACTTTTGTGCTCTTTCTATTGTGTTTTGCTGTCCGAACTTGGGAAGCAGTTGTCAACATGCTCGCCCTTTGGAATCAGATGGCCCTGAGTTCCATTTCAGGGTCTGTCACGTGCGCTGTGTCCTTGGACAAATCCCATAACCACCGTAAGGTGGAGATGATACCTCCTTCAGGAGGGCATTGAGAAATGGTGGTCATCTTTCTCATGGCTTCATTCCACCCAGCCCATGTCCAAGACCAAAGTGTTTCACGGCTTCCAACTGCACCTAAGTTGTGACCTGGGGGAGGCCAGGATTTTGCGAATCTAGCTCGTTTGTGGGTGTCAGCATGAAGCTGCCTCATGCATTGGGATCTTCTGCAGGTTGTTTTGCAAGGTGATCTCTTAGGCTCAAGTTTCTGCTCAGAAACAGTTAACAGGATTCCTCTTTCACAAACTAAAAGTATGTGTTTCTGTACAGGAAGCATGTGGTCCTCTTGACTAGCTGGTGGGGTGTGCTGTGTGCCCCAGGCCTGTGCTTTTCACAGCCTGCCTTCTTTGCTGTAATTCTCCCTGGGCTTGGGCCTGCTTTTCCTTTTCCATTTAAAATCCCTTGTGCTCCTCTAACTTGAGTCCCTTCTCCTGAGGCTGCCCATGGAGTAGAACCTTCTTTCCTTCTCTGTTTTAAGGGATCTAGTAGTCACCGTTATAGGAAAGTTAAAAAGGGAGGTTTATGGAACGCTTGGAAGGTTCTCACGGGTGCGACCTTCTGTTTATTTACGGCTCCTGAGAGCCTCATACTTGGGGGTGGGGGTGGGGGCCATTGCATCCCTGTGGCTCAGTGCCCTCTCTGGAGCCTTGTGTTAGAACCCCACCCAGGCCGCAGGGCCCTTGGGCCTCCCTGGCCAGTGGTTTCTTTAACCTGCACCACGGGTGGCCTCTGTACCTTAGGAGTTTTGCAGATGTTTCCTTCTCTCTTTCTGAGGATGCTCACTCAGGCCTCCTAGAATTCTCCTTGTTCCCTTCCTGAGGGAGAAAAGGCCTCGTTATTTTAGCTGATTTTAAGATAGTGCCGTGGAGGGTGTGCTGGTTTGTGAGTCCATGATCTAGGTTTTACTTCTAGTTCAGATGAGAGGCTTCTATTCAACCTTGACCAAGTATTTTCAGAAAGAATAGCTCAGTATTAAGTACACACACAAAAAAACAACTGCAACAACAAAAGTGGTTTGTATCTATTAATGACTTACCGTTTAGCAGATACCACACAAGGAGATTTCTTTACGTTCTGATTTTATCCTTTCAACGTTCTAAGAAGTCAGTAGTGTTACCCCATTTTACAGGTATGGAAACAGGCTGGGTGGTTCAGTGACTCGCCGGTAATTTGGTAGAACTGAGATCTGAACTTGTGTTGTTTGGACTCCAGGTGCTTATGGTTGCCTAGAGACCTGAATTTTTGTCAGGTGAATTAAGTGTTCAGAAGGACAGCATTGAATCTCTCTGTTTGGTAGCTTATTGTTGGGGGGGGGTGCTGTTTCTAGTGTCTTTTGTCTCCAGGGCTTGTATGGCTGCTGCCCCGAATGATACTCTGCAGAACCAGAGCAGAGCGTCTGGTGCCCCCTGGGTCTCATAATTTGTTTAGGCTGTGGTTGCATTTTCCTTGTTTTCTCCACGTAATGCTCTGAATTTTGGCTGGGTTTTTGTTTTTAAAAATTTTTTTTAAAAATTTATATTTATTTGTGGCTGCGTTGGGTCTTTGTTGCTGCGCGCAGGCTTTCTCTAGTTGCGGCGAGCGGGGGCTTCTCTTTGTTGCGGTGTGCAGGCTTCTCATTGCGGTGGCTTCTCTTGTTGCGGAGCATGGGCTCTAGGCACACGGGCTTCAGTAGTTGTGGCTCGTGGACCCTAGAGCGCAGGCTCAATAGTTGTGGCGCACGGGCTTCGTTGCTCCGCGGCATGTGGGGTCTTCCCGGACCAGGGCTCGAGGCCCTGTCCCCTGCATTGGCAGGCGGATTCCTAACTGCTGCGCCACCAGGGAAGCCCCCTGGGTGTTTGGTTTGGATTACAGTGTTTGTTTCTTAAGGGGGCCTGGGTGTTGACTGCAGGCACCCATGCTGCTCGCCTCTTTGCCGGGTTAGGTTGGCAAGATTATAAGATACGTTCTTAAGTGGTAATCATCATCTCAGGGGGGAAAATCACCTGTAAAATGTTAATACCGTTTCAACCAGTGGCATAAAAATCACGCTCTGGCAAAGAGGAGCCCTGGAGCCCTGCTCGCTTTGCTCAAGGGAGTCATTAGGGTTGAGAGGGTATGAAACAGCAAATGGGAACTTTTCACCTGTAACAGTGAAATAATAGTGGTCTCTTTGGGGCAGAAGAAGTTCGAGTAGAATTAACCGCAGTCGGGATGCAGAGCTGTTCGCGGCCACGTGGAATCTCTCCGTGTTGCCCCTCACTGGTCGCCCCCGCCCCGCCCCACAACCACGCGTCTGTTCTCCACGCCTCTAATCCTGTCGCTTGGAGAGTTCTCTGCGCGTGGAGTCATTACGGTACATAACCCTGGGTGCTCGGAGACGGTGTTAGGAGGTTGGGTGATGGGAGGGTCAGCGGGGAGAGCAGCCGGAAGCGGGGGTGGGAAGGGATTTTGCGGTTCAGCTTCGCGGCGAGCGTGTGTGACTACGGTCTCGAGACGGCGTGTTGTCCCGGCTGCTTTAGGCAGTGCAGGGAAACCACGCGCTTCGAGGAAGCCGCTTTCTGCCCGCAGGGTGTGCAGGGGCGTCTGGGGTCGGGGCAGCTGGAGGCGTAGCCGAGGCCGCGGCGGGTGGGTGAGGGGAGGGCCGGCGGGGCGGGGTCAGGCCGGCGGCGGGGGCCGCTTGCAGAGACAGTTGGGAGGTAGGGGCAAGAAAGCAACGGCGGTGCAGGCGTTTCCAGCTTTGGGAATGGAAGACAGTAACACTGTTAATGGTCGGACCACGGGGAAAGGCCGGGTGGGAGAGTCGGGCCGATGCGGAAGGACAAGTCGGCGGGAAGCTGCCGGCCCATAGCGCCCGCCTGTGTGCCGGCGGCGGCTGCCCGGGCAGGTGGGGAGCGCAGGGCCCTGAGGCCGAGTTCAGCTCCAGGAGGAGAGTTCTGTGCTTCCCTGGGGATGCTTGCCAAGTTCAGAAGAGGGGAGGGGCCACACGTGGTCCAGACCCGGCTGAACCCCGATGCCCTCTTGTCTGTTGCTTCTGGGATGCTGATGTGATAAGGCACAAGTATTAGAACACGGCAAACCTAGACAGTTCCTTTTTCTTTTCCTGGAGCTTGGCTTCAGCCCAGAGCGGTGTCGTGTGTGCAACTGTACGAGCGGTACGTCTGAAGCTGAGGACCTTTGAAAGTCGATTAGTGATGCCAGGTGCATTTGTCCTTGCCAGAAGTGATCAAAAGAACACAGTAATAGCTGTTCAGGTTTAAAAATATAAAATACTTAAGTCATCATGGAAGTATTTTAATGAATTCTCTCAAAGGATTATGAAATGGGCTGAATTATTGTAGAAGCCTGAGCTCCAGCTGGGCAGCTCTGGACCATCTCTCGGGAGGGGGGGCAGTTGGGGGGAGCAGCCATCACACCCTTGGATTTCCGCTTCTCAGAGGAGTCGGAGTCCTGGAGGTTTGGGGCCCCTTCCCTGTGCTGCGTGGCACTGTGACAGCTGCTTCTGCTGTGCTCATGCCTGTTCATTTCCTGTTACTGGGAGATTCCAGGCTTTGGGGTAGCCTGTTGCCCCGAAACTTCCATATCACAGTTAGTGAGAAAGGTCTGTGGAACTGGTGATTCCAGGTCCCCTGGGCACGTTCCCTTGGCTCGTCAGCTCTTGCCGCGATCCTGAGCCAGTGAAGGCTTTCCTGGGCTTGATGGGGAAGGGGCTTGGGAGCATTTTCAGAGCCCAGACCTGTGCCTGGGCCCCCTGAACTGACGGAAATGCATCTTCTCCATATTTTGGTCAGTTTCAAGGATCCTCACTTTAGGATGACAAATGCCCTGGTTTTTCTAAATCTTGAAATTAAAAATAAACAAGGCGAGGTGTGAGTGTATAGAAAGGCTCAGAATTTAGCTGACTAATGTTTAAAGAGACAGACGGCCTGGAGTTGTCATGAGGAAAAGGGTGATGAAAAAGACAAAATAAAGCCACAAGAAGTAGGAGAACGAAGTGTCATACGTGTCATTTCCTGAAAATTTTCACTTAACCTCAAGGCTCCCCCAAATGGGAAGTTGGGCTGTTTCTTGACATAGGTGGGAGAGGTTTTGAGGGTATGGAAGAGACGTGAGTAGAGAAGAGACATCAGTATTTGAGTGCCTTCTTCTATAGACAGTGCCCGGGACACGTCCCGCAGTTCGGGGGTGCCAGATCCTTAGTGGCAATTAATCTGGAGAGATGCTACTGTTGCTGTTATTTCTTTCTCTCTCCAGCCCTTCCCTCAGGGGAGGAAACACAGACCTAGGTGTTGAGTACCTCATGGGGTCACACAGGTTAGTAGACGTATTCATGAGACTCACACCCCACCCTCTGCCTTAAAGCGTGATCTCCTGGCTCTGTGCAGGACTGAGAAGGCTGCACTGGGCATCTAAGTGATGTTCTTTAGCGACTGGTCCCAGACCCGAGTAGTGGGATGTGCAGGTGGCATCCAACCCCGCCCTTCTGGTCCCCCAGCTCATTGCCCTAGGAGAAGGAAGTGGTGGGGGAGGGTCCTGGCCTTCCCCTGCCCAGAGGAGGCTGAGCCTCTGCGTGTCCTGACTCCTGCCCAGGAGCCAATTGCCTTTCAGGCACGTGGGATGGGTGGGGTGAGGGGCTGGCAGGCCTTTCTAATCTTGGATGATGACCAGTGCTTGGTTCAGCTTAAACCTTTCTGAAAAGAGAATTCTCAAGATGGTTGGCAGGATGGCACCTTTCCTACCAAGGAGGTCCACTTTCCTTGGAGAACAGATTCTGGCAGCAGAATCTTGACGTTCCTTTGCGGACTAGGTCATCTCTGGCATTGATTTCCTTACCGCACTGCACGGGGTTGCAGCGCATGGTGATGAACTTATGCCAGAATTGCCAAAGGGCGAGGACCCTGCTTGCTTAGCGCCTGCCGTCGCCGACTTGGCAGATGGCTCCCTTCTTGCCAGGGCCGGGTTTTATTCCGGTTTATAGCTGGTAACACAGTGGCCAAGAGCATGGAATGCCACACGACACTTGAGCAGATGCGAGACAGAAAAACTGCGCTAACTTCACAGGTGTGGATGCCGGGGCAAGGGCTTTGGGGAGGATGGTCAAAGCAGTATAGTGAAAACAGCTGTTTTCTAAGCTGTTTTAGACCCAGCAAAAGGAAAATCGGGCAATTTATTGAAACGAAACACTCTTCTCCCGAGAACATCTGTCTGTACCCTGCCCTCAGGAATGGACACTTTTGTCTGGCAGTGATCAGCGATCTCTGTTGAATTCCGTTATCTGTTGGGTGACAAATCCCCCCAGAACTTTGTGCCTAAAACAATAATGATTTAGTATTTCTCACGAACCCTTGGGTTGACCTGGAGTTTAGTTTCCCCTCAGGTCTCGCTTGGACTCACTCACTGCCCGTGGTCGGCAGGAGAGCTGCCGGCCTAAGGTCAGCTAGGACGCTGGGCGTCCCTCTCCGTGCCTGCAGTTGGCCTGCTGGGTGGCTAGGGCCTGGGTTCCTCTCCACAGTTCCTCTCCAGCAGCTAGCTCAGGCCTCCTTAGGTGTTAATGGAGGTGAAAGCTGCAGGGCCTCAGGCTTAACCTCGTAAATAGCATAGCGTCTGTCCCAGGGCCAGCCCAGATTCAAGGGGAGCAGCAGGCAAAGTTGAATAGGGGCCTGGGCTTGGGGATGGGTTATTTATTAAAGCCATTGTTGTAACAGTCTCCGGGCTGGCCTTCTGGTCCCAAGGATTTCTGTCTGTCAGAGCTGTGGGATACACTCCTCCCCTCCCGTCCCGCCCTTCCCTCGGGGTACAGCAGCCCTTCCCTCGGGGTACAGCAGTGGCCTTCAAGTCTGCGCCCGCCCGCCCCGGGTCAGGGCTGGATGTGGACTGGATGTGGACGGGGCTGCCGCATTGCAGCTCCTTGGGGGTGGCTTCAGTTGATTCAGAGAGCCGTGAATTGAAAAGACACACACCACACCCCACGGAGAGACGGGAACGAGGTAGCTGAGGTAGATGATCAAGTTCAGAGAGGGGCAGAGAGAGGCCGTTAGTAGATGGTCCACAGCAGTTCTGCTGTCCGGCTGCGCTGTTAGGGCCTGTGCCGGGGCAGCACCCTGCCTCTAGCTTCCTTTTTTGTACCGGTTCTCTACTGGGGTGCAGTAACACACCAACCAGAACTTGATGGTTTAAGACAGAGTCTGTGGATTGACGGGGATTTTGGCCGGGCGCTCCCTTGAGGCTGCTCTGCTGTGCCGGGGTTCAGGCTGGGTGACCTAGGCTGGCCACGTGCACGCCCTGGGCCTCAGCGGGGATCCGTGCAGTGGCTGCGATGGACCTCCCACCGCATGCTCACTCCCAGCCTCCCCAGCCGTTTGAGGCCTCGGCTCAGAAGTCACCACCTTCTGTGGGTTAAAACATGTGACAAGACCAGCCCACATTCAAGGGGTGGGGACACAAGACTATTCTTTTCTTGTTGGAGGAGTGCTGAAGGGGTGTGGATCCAGCCGGGATTCATTGGCCATTATTTTTTTTTTATCTTTTTTTTTTTTTTTTTTTTTGTGGTACGCAGGCCTCTCACTGTTGTGGCCTCTCCTGTTGTGGAGCACAGGCTCAGCGGCCATGGCTCACGGGCCCAGCTGCTCCACGGCATGTGGGATCCTCCCGGACCGGGGCACGAACCCGTGTCCCCTGCATCAGCAGGCAGACTCTCAACCACTGCGCCACCAGGGAAGCCCAATTGGCCATTATTTTTGTAACAGTCTCCCACACTCTCATCTCTGGCATGGTAGGGGTTTGGATACATTCTTGTTGGCTTTGTTTTAATTAACTCCCAAGAAGGAACACCGCTGTTTTTCTTGGTGTGGGGGTGGGGCAGTCAGTGCAGGGAGGTCAGGTCAGCTGACCTAAAACAAGCCTCATTTCGGTGGCACATCATCTAGTCAGGGCTGCCTTGCTTCTCCCCCCGTGTCTGCTAAGCAGTGGTTCTCAGAGCGTGGTCCCCACACCAGCAGCACCTGCATCACCTGGGTGCTGATACTTGGCTTCGCCCAGATGCACTGCCGCAGGCCTGGGGGTGGGGAGGCGGGTCTGATAAGCCCTCCAGGTGATTCTGATGCGCCTGAGAGTTGAGAATCACCGCTAATGGGAGTTCAGGTGGCTCTGACTGTGTCTTCCTTAAGCCTTCCAACCAGTTCGCCCCACCCAGGCGCTTTGTCTCCCTGAGTCAGCGTGTCCTTTGGGTCAGTGTGAGGCTGTGGTTTTCTTACTGCTCAGGGGACACCTGGGGACCGTCAGTGGTGAGCCCAGGCACACAGGTGGAGAGGAGAGTAAAATGTGGTTCCCGAATGCCCTCAGCGTGGCGTGCGGCGTGGTGAGGGAGGCTGTGTGCGTGGAGGTTGGCCAGTTCCGAGGCGGAGATGACACATTCGGTGCGTACAGGCGGAGCTTGCCGCGCGTCCAGGCCGAGGAGCTATCAGCAAGCGGTGGATCCTGGGAGTTAAAGCTCAAAGGACTACACCAGCAGTTTGCAAGTTACCACATACCCTATGATTTAGAAGTTTGTTTTCAAAGGTGCCTGTTCAGTGGGGGTCTTTTGAAAATATGGATTACACGACCCCCTCCTCCCCCCACCCTTTATGACCGGGCGAGTGTTTTGGGACCTCTAAGTGTCCCGGGTGATTCTTCACTAGCCAGAAGCCAGGTTTGGGGAACAGGGTCCCAAACCCCGGGGAGAAGGAGGAGAGAAAGACAGGAGGCCAAGTCCGGAGCCTCGGGGTGGCTGCCCTTGATGACGGCCAGGCCGGACGGGTCTGCGCCTGAAGACTCTTCTGGCACCGGGGAGACTGGAAGAGGACGAGTGGGAGTCGTAGATGCCGAGGGGCTGGCAGGCTACGGGGGGCCGGCCTCGCGGAGGATCCGACACCAGAGCAGGAGCCAGCCTGTGACGGTGGGGAACTTGGCGGGGGGAGGAGTGAGCGGGGAGGGCGACCTGCAGCAAGGTGGTGGTGGTTTTTCAGTGGGAGACACCCCGGCGTGTTGCCCAGGGCAGAGACAGGTGGGAGGGGCGTGGAGAAGGGGGTCGGGGATGAAGCCTCGTCCTGGGGGAGGGCAGGGTGGATTTGAAGCTTCTGGGATTGGCCTTGAGAAGGAGGGCCAGCCTTCCTCACCCCGGAGGGGAGGATAGAAGGGAGAGGGCCTGAGAACGGGAGAGTCTGTAGCTGCTGGAAGCGGACGCGGCCTCTCGGGTCCCCCTTTCCTGGTCACCCCATTTCTCACTTTTCTCACGTTTACGGTTGAGACCTGTGAGCTTTCGCGTTGTTCATGTGCCGTCTCATGCGGGGCCTCTGTGGTGTCCGTTTGCGCCTGCGTCACGGGGTCCGTTCACGTGGGAAGGGGGCTGGTGGGTGTCAGTTCTCCTCGGAAGCACCGCTGGCCACTCTGCGGGTTCACCTGGGACGGCAGGTTAGTGGGACGCCCGGTTCGCCCACAAGGCTCAGTTAATTTAACCCAGTGCCGCCCAGATTGCCGTAGTTCTGTGTCTGTGACCCCTTACGTTCTGTGGGTCCCTCTTCTGTGTCTGGTGTCCTTCCTCCTTCAACCCTCCTCCTCCTCCCCGCTGTTTCACAGGGAAGGTGTGTCTGTAGGGTGGGCGGCTCCCGGGCCTTCTGTTGCCCCTTGGGGCTGCAGCCTGAGCAGCTCCGCGTAGTGAGACGTGCAGCGTGCCCAGCTCTCCTCGCTAAGTGTCAGCGTCACCCCTCTGGCCCGCCTGGGGCTGACAGGTGCCGCCCATCGAGAACTCGGCTGCTCACACTTCTCTCTGGTCAGGGAGCTGTTGGGCTGGGTGTTGGAGTCCTTAGAGCTAAAGCGTAGGAAGTGTAGGTAGGCTGTGTGTGTTTTTCAGCTAATCACGTTGGTGGTTAAGAGCTTTTAGAAGCCATTTTCAAGGGTATGATGTTCACCTGACAAAAGAAAACAGGTTCCTTATTGTTTCCTGGATCTGGTTAAAATACTTAGGCCAAGGCAGTAGCTGTAAGCAAAGATGCCTGAGACTGTATTTGTTGGACACGGCCTCTTCTGAAACAATTAAGTGAGGGCGTACATTTTTCCTCCCTGTTATGAGGATGCTAGTTAACCTATGTTTTAGTATATACCTACCTAAATTAAGAGAGTTAAGGGGGGAGCATGGGGAGAAAAGTAGAATTTTTGCTTAGACAGGAGTGATTTTTTCAATAAGTCCGCATGTCTAAGTGTTCTGGTATTTATTTACTTTAATTATACAAAAGCTGGAGACTTCCCCAGTTTTTATAATCTAGCTGGGTCATTGTTTTTGTTTGCACACTTGCCGTGTTTCATAGTCTAATGTGCACACGCAGGTGAGATTTAGAAATCTCTGTGTCCTGAATGTGAAGGCCTGTGGTCACCACAGCCTGATCCTTAAGTGAGGAAAATGTATCTGTCCTTGAAAGACCACGGTATGTATGTTATCAGTACAAGGACGAAGCAGTCATAGCCCTGTGAGTTACTGAAGTTTCCCTTCTTCTCTCCTGCAGAACCTGAAAGCAGATCCAGAAGAGCTTTTTACCAAACTGGAGAAAATCGGGAAGGGCTCTTTTGGCGAGGTGTTCAAGGGCATTGACAATCGGACTCAGAAAGTGGTCGCCATAAAAATCATTGATCTGGAAGAGGCTGAAGATGAGATAGAGGACATTCAGCAGGAGATCACAGTGCTGAGTCAGTGTGACAGTCCCTACGTAACCAAATATTATGGATCCTATCTGAAGGTAAGGCTGAAAGATGCAGACGCGGTTTTCCATCATGCAGCACCTGACTGAGACGCGAGCCTCGGACGGGAAGGACTTCGATAAATGGCACAGCAGGGTTTCAGAGGAAGGAGAAGTGTTCCGACCTTTGCAGTCAAAAGAACCTGTCTCTGATGGTTCTGTCATCTTAAATGTCACTGATAGAATGTATTTTTGGTAAAAAGTGTTTGATGTTGAAACTCCCTTTCAAACAAGGAAGTATTTCTGAGTGAGACTTTGTCATCAGAAGTGCATTTCTTAAGCTATTATAACGACAACTACTCATCACCTAATTTTAGCATGGTTTGTGATAAAAACTCAGGCCAACCTAAGAATATTAGTCTTTTGATATTTTCAGTTATCACATGTGTTTTAATTTAGTGCTGTTTTTTTTTTAAACTGCTGAGAATTGAGAATGTTGATTAGTGAGCTGGTTTATCTACATTTGACTTTGAAGAATTATCGGTTAGTAAATAATTACTTAAATTAAGTAGTAGTTATAACACAACACTGCAGGTTGTCCTCGATCTTCACGCAGTTCTTCAAATGGGAAAGAATCGTATTAAAGATGGTTTCCCAGTCCTGCGTGGAGGCGTGTTGTCGTCATCGTGCTCTACCATTAGAAGAGTTTAAGATTGTCCCTTGTGTTTCAAGTTTCTTGACATATGCCTGTTTTACTGCACTTGGAAATGTCATATCTTTCAAATGGGGTTTTGGAAATCTTAAGAATTGGTGAAACAATTTCTGAAACAATTCTCTGTGGACATGAAAGCTTCACAGGTAGAAAGAAGAACACTAAGGGAGGGAGTAGTATGCCTGGAGAATGTAAGACTAGGCCTCCTCCTGCCCTGGGGCCAGCCTCTCAGCTCTCCACGTCGTAGCCCTCCACGTGCTCTGGTGTCAGAGGGCTGGTGCAGGCTTTGAGTTTGTGGAAATGTAATCATACGGTGTAAGTGGGAGGATGGAACATTCGAGAACTGTTGATTCACTAAAAGGAATATTTAAAGGAAATAAAAATTGGACGGTAATTCTATGTTTTTTTCAATTGCCTGAAGAATGGCAGTATGTCAGAGGTCAAATGGAGCATTTTGAAAGGGGAAGGATAAGTTTCGGAGTCAGTTGTCCTGGACTTTGAGTTTTTTTAAACTTCTTTAACTTCCTCATTTGTAAAATGGAAAATTATGGTATACGCCTCGTTATTGTAAAGATTAAATGGAACTGAGTATGTGAAAGTACCTGGCATGTAGTGGGTACTTAGGGAGTGTTCATTTCCTTCCTTAATTGATTGGGTTTATTTATTCACATTTATCTCTGACATTGCCTTGTCGTGGAGGACGTGTCCACTGAGGTGGAAGCGAGGAGGCGAGAGGGTAGCCCATGGTAGCCATGAGTGTTACTGTGGGCGGGGAGCCGGGGGAGCATCCAGCTTGGGTCTTGACCAGGCAAAGAGGGAGCACGGTAAGCTTTGTCACATTCATGATCCAAGAGGTGAGCGCCTGTGACTTCCATAGGGAAAGCAGAGGTCTTCTTTATGTTAAACTTCTGTTGAGGAAAAACTCAACAGCTGAAGAGACTCAACTTGAACTCTGTCTACTGTATCAGTTATCCTTTGCGAAATGACGTCAGAATAGTTGCATAGTGAATTCAGGGTTAGGTTTCATGTGGTGTGTTGGATTTTAATATGAATTACGGTAGATGCGGCAAAGGAAGCATGGAAGATCCTCACAGATTCTTGCTGACGTACACCAGCTAATATCTGACTGCCGGGGAGTTCAGGATCGGTGGTTCGCAGGTATCTCCTTCGGCCTGGGCTCCTCAGCAGAATTTTTTACTGCACGGCGAGGTGATTGCTGTGGCCAAACGTGGTGTCCCCTTGACTGTACGTATCTAGAGATTCCATCTGGTATGTCCTGTCTTTCCTGAGTTGCTAACTCCAAGTCAGTCTAACCTTGTTCTATAGTGGGCCAGTGAATTTATTTCGTTAACCTAATGTCAGTTGCTGGAATAAACACCCTAGGTTTTTGTGTTTTTTGTGTTTTTTGTTTTGCAGTATGCGGGCCTCTCGCTGTTGTGGCCTCTCCCGTTGCGGAGCACAGGCTCCGGACGCGCAGGCTCAGCGGCCATGGCTCACGGGCCCAGCCGCTCCGCGGCACGTGGGATCTTCCTGGACCGGGGCACGAACCCGTGTCCCCTGCATCGGCAGGCGGACTCTCAACCACTACGCCACCAGGGAAGCCCAACACCCTAGGTTTTTAGTGGCTCAATATGATAGAAGTTTATTTCTTGCTCACTCATAGCCCTGGTCTGTGGGTGGTTCTCCTCCAAGCAGTTACTCAGGAACCCAGGTTCCTTCTGTCTTGCGGCTCTTCCTTCCTTCCTTCCTCTACATGTGGGTGTGCTCGGCTGCCTTCGGTCAGCGTGGGGGTGAAAATGGAGGCCCCTGAGGGGAGTTCTCGTATACCCAGGCCAGGACACAGGGCCCCTTGTTTCTGCTCACAGCCCCCAGCCAGGCTTGGCCACACGGCCACACCCAACCAGGAGGGGCTGGGAAGTGCCATCTAATCATGCGCTGCGCAGCAGGGCAGACGGTCTTGGTGCTGAGCTAGATGGTCCTTCCCAAGGCCACTTTCTCTGCACGAGGCGGGTGGAGTGACTGCTGGGGTGACTTTCTCCACTGACTGTCCTCAGGTGGGATGAAGAGCTGTGATGATTTTGTCTGTAGTGCTTTATGTATCTTACCAGGCAGATTGTCCTTCAGAAAATGTGACTGCCTCAGGAATGCCAGGAATAATCCCACCATCATGAAAAGCTGCCCTTAATTTCTGAAGCCTTTCTGTCAAATTGGATGAAAACGCACGGACTGCTGTTGTTAAACAGTACTAGTAACTACCGTACGTTGAGCGGGACCAGAATCCAGACCCGGAGTTCTGCCGTTCTTGGTGTGAGAGAAGTTGCATGAGATGCCTTGGCCCAGAGGAAGCCCCTCAGTCATGAGCCAGTGGCTGTTTTCCCATCGTCTTGGTAGCTTATGAAGTTTAATCAGTATGGTCCAAACTGTTAAGTGAGATACAAATTAAATTGACGTGTGAGATGAATGGGTCTTTGACACGAAGTCGAAAATTACTGTGCTTTGTGTCGTTTTTATGCCCTTCTAAAACTCCCCGTAGCTTTCAGAGCTGGTCGTCTTAGTTCTTTAAGTGGTGATGGGGGGAGAGGGCCTCAGGATTTCACCTTGTGTTAAGGGACTTTTACACAACAAGACTGGGTAAAGAGGAAATGAGCAGAAACTGGTTTCTCCTTTGCTGGATTTGCATTAGAAGATCTCATAATTACGTTTTCATTTCAATCCTGTACTCCAGAAGGAGAAATTGAAAACAACAGCTGAGTGGTCTAAATATGCTGAATGTTACTCAGGATCAGGAGAGGGCCGTGAGTTTTGACTGTGTAGCTATTAATCGAATTACAGAGTTGCTGTGTAGCATGTTTCTTCCCGAAATAGTAAAAGCAAAAACAACACTGACAATTCAGGGAGGAGGGGGAATAGTGCAACAGTGAAAACTTACGTTTGTATTGATGAATCTGAGGGCCGGAAAGGTCTTGAAGATTATCACATGCCATAGAAGAACTTCATTTGCTGTAGTTTGTTTAATTTTGGGGAAATTAAACCAGCTAGAATATTAACCAGAGGCCTTCGTATCCCAACCATTATACCACTGGAGCTTTTTACCGCAAAAATACCATCTACAGTGTCACAATGAAACCGTAGAGGGTGGGGTGGTGTGCAGGAGAGAGAGAGAGAGAGAGAGACTTTTTGGTTTTATTTTTAAGTTAGGCAGTGAAGACATGATAAGATTGTAACAGTGGACAGTGAGGTGCTATAGAGGCGTCTGAGCCTGATTTCTTTTTAAGCAGCATTCACAAGAGCTACTCATTCCATTCAGCAACACAGCTTTTAAGTTTTTTTTTGTCTTGGGGAAATTGCCTGCCTTTTAGAATCTCTACTTTGAGATTCAGTTAGAGTTTATAAGCCAGGATTTTAGTTTTGGATCCTAGTACAGTTACTTAACTGTCTGGATGCTTCTCAAGCTGCTGACTTCCTCAAGGACAAAATGCAGATAAATATACTTATCTTACAGGATTACTATAAAGATTGAGATCAGATAGGTAAAGTGCCTGGCATATTAGGGGATTTTTAGTAAGTGCTAATTTAAGAATTTTTTTTAAGTTAAGGGAAAAGTTATTTTGCCAAATAACTCAAAATTTGCGTTGTAAACACATTATTAGCATACTAAAAATTAGGGTTATCATTTTCTTTTATAATAAATTATTTAATACTCTCAAACATCAGGCCAGTTTCACAAAAGCAAATCAGGTACAAGGCAAAAAACAAAACAAAACTGTGTTTATCAAACCTTTACTTGTCCTAGTCATTTCTGTTGTAGTTTCGCTATTAAGGAAACGTGTCCGTTGAGTGAGTAGTTGTCTAATGGTGCGTTCAGACCCTTGACTTAAGAGTAAGTTTTTCTTCAGTTCCTAAAAACTTTTAGGGTGGTTTTACCAATTGGATTCACCAGAAAACGAATACAGGAAAGTCCCTTTATGTGTTTTAGTGTTGTATGTAAGTACAGATGATTCTGCTATGGTGTGTGTTACGTACATTAGACATACTTTGGGGTAATTTTTTAAAGTTATGTTCTTTGGGCTTCTGATTTGCTTTTCTCCCCCTTTTCCTTTCTTCCCCAAAGGGAAAGTAGTAGTTCCTGACGAAACAGAAATCCCAACCATTTTACGCTTAGGGAAAGAAGTGAAAAAATAAATGGCTGGTGTCTTTGTGAACGAGGCTCCTCAGGAGGTTACCATCCACCCCGCTGTGTTCACTTCTTGCCCCAACATGACTATTAATAGCTGACTCTTTACTTTCGGAAGCATCCTAGCTTGGGCAATAGAATATAATCAGCCTCTTATGCTTCATATCCAGAAAAAACCAGACAAAACTATACTCCTTCCCTTGCACATATTGTATTATAATTTCATGATCTCGTTATCGCTCAGAGAAGAATTACTAGTGTAGCCACGTGATAATGAACATAGCTGTTAGGGTACATTGTCTGACTTTATCTTCACTCACCTCCCTCCTGACCGCCTCATGGCAAATCCTGCTCTTGTATTGACCTCTGGTTTTAGACACGGTGAGGAATATAGATGGGTTATTGGTCTTGGGAAGCAGTTGAGTTGAGTTATGTGCCTGGTGTGCATGGGCTCTCCTTTGCCTCAGGGCTTCTTCCGAAAGCACACAGGTCCTGTCTCATTCACTTCTTTCCTATTCCCGAAGATAGAGCCTGGCACATTCTCCTTGAGATGAAGACAATCAGGTACTAATGGTGTCGTGCACGTGGAACTGAACCGGGGTCAAGGTGCCCAGTGTAGAGGGCGGAGGAGGGAGGCGGGCTGCGCCGTACGGAGGAGGCAGATCTGGGGTTGTGACAGGAGCACGTGACTTTGGGGCCAAGCCACCTAAATGTAGTACGGGTACCTCTCTGTGCCTCTTCTGACTGCCCCGCGTGTCCCCTCCTGCACTGGAGGTACAGGTGGCCGTGTCTGGAGACATTTTCAGTTGTCACGACGGGGCGGGGCTGGGGTGCTGCTGGTACCCCGTAGGTGGGGACCAGGGATGCCACTACACGTCCTGCGGTGCACGGGACAGCCCTGCTACAAAGAGCCACCAGCCCAGATGCTCACAGTGCTGCTTGAGAAGGCGCTGCCCTGTGGAACGGATGGTGGTCTTTGGTCCCAGAATATAGAAGGAACAATGTTTCCAGGGCTGGCCTTGGGGGTTCTTGGAATAGCCCAAAGAGTATTTAAGACAACAGTCTCAGAGACCTTGGTTACTCCCACGCAGTTTTTGTGGCCAGAGCAAGTGTGAGCTTTGCGAGCACTGTGAGTAGCATGTGTCCAAACTCGGACAGTGATTTTGTTTTGCTCCGAGCTGTGCAGCCTTGTGTGCCAGGCTCACAAGAAACCCCAGACAGCATTCTGGGGATAGTGGATCCAAAAGATGCTTCTCCGGGGTACCTTTGTTCAGATGTAAGATAGAAACAAAGGCTGTGAGGAGTCCTCCGAACATAACGGTGAGGATTGTTCACCTAGATATTGACCGTGATGCTTTCCGTCTAGTGCTCATCCTAAACTTGGCTTCCTTGAGTAAAGCAGTAGAAAGCAACACCGGTCTGCTTTCCTAGGGATGCAGTTCCCCACAGTGAGAGGGAACGTTCCCTCACTGCAGGGTGTCTTCACGGGAAGGGTGATTCTCCCTGTACGCTGCACTTACTACAGAGTTAATATTCCCCAGGACGTTGCTTGACATTGGGAGCGGAGCTGTATACCTGGAGGCCCTTATGGCTGGCAGTCGGCATTGTTTTCTCGAAAACTGATGGATGACCAAGGTCAGAAAGAACAAATCTGTTTTTCATTTTTGGCCTTGGTCATCAGAGTAGCATTAATGAAAAAAAAAAAAAAGCGAGATGTTGATACCTGGCTTTTTTTTTTTTTTGTCCCCGTGTGTATCTTCAGTTTCTGGTGGTTGTTTTAAGCCTGGCGTGTTACTCTTGGTGCTAAAGCACAGCTCTGCTTTCTGCAGCCCCTCTGGGCTTTGAACCGACCGCCCAGCCAATCAAGTGGCCCGTTCCGTTAAGTCAGGTGTCATTTTCTCATCGTATTTCTTTTCCCCTTTGCCATGTAGGGACACCAGATAGGGGAGAGTCGAGCTGTGTTTTCATGTTTTTCAGTTTGTGGCACCATCACCGTCGATCTGTGTCTTCTTCTGTTTGGGTCAGTTTTATTATTTTTTATTATTTCATCCTTCACCCCTGCCACGCTTCTCTTTTGTAGGACATGTTTTGATATGTCTTTGGATGTGTGTGTCTTGAGTAGATAAAACGTTGTTTATGTACTATGTATGAGTTTATGTTTTCCTACCACATAGTTATTTAAAATTTGCGCACAGTAAAATTAACTTCCTGGGGTGTATCATTCTTACAGTTCTACACACTTTAACGCATATGTAGATTCTTAAAACCACCAGCACACGCAGAATACAGAACAATCCCAACGTCCCAAAGAACTCCTGACCGTCTCTCCCCCCACACCCTCAATCCCTGGCAACCACTGATCTGTTTTCTGTCCCTGTGGTTTTACCTTTTCTAGAATGTCATATAAATGGAATCACACACCTTTTGTTACTGTCTTCTTTCAGTTAGCATAATGTGTTTGGGATCCGTGCATGTTTCATTTGTTCCTTCTTATTGTCAAATGGTGTATTGTTGTAGGAATATATACCTACTATATATACTATTGTATATATATACAATATATAATACGTATTGTGTATATATATATATAGTACTATAGTATATTATATTACTGTATTGACTGTTGAAGGGCACTTGGTTTGTCTCCATATTTTGGCGGTAATGAATACTGTTGTTATTGATATTCATGTGCAGTTTTTGTATGAACGTAAGTTTTCATTTCCCCAGGGTAAACACCTAGACGTAGGGCTGCGGGTTAATTCTCCAGTGTCTGTGTCAGTTTACATTCCCGTCAACACTTGGTATTGTCAGTTTTTTCAGGTTAGCCATTTTAGCAGGTGTGTAATGGTATCCCATTAGGGTTTGAATTTGCATTTTCCGTAATGACTTAGGATTTTGAGTATCTTTTCATATGACTTACTTGTGCAGCACTCTGGAGTAGGACACTTATTAATACAACTGATGGGGCTTGGGGCGGGCCCCCCCCCAGATACGCCGGTTCCCACCCCTACACTACCATGTTGTTCAGGATAGCTTCACCCGTTTACACTCACACTAGCAGTGGGAGTTTTTTTTTTTTGCTGGTTCTTCTTTCTCCCTTTTTTGAAAGAGAAAAGCTTTATTGAGATATAATTCACATGCCATTCAATTCATCCACTTAAAATGCACTGTTGAGTGGTTTCTAGTATATGCATGGAGTTGTAGCCATCATCATAGTGAACTTAGAACATCTTCATCATCTGATGCGGAAACCCCCTGCCTGTTACTGGTCACCCCCCATTTCCTCCCAGCTTTGCCAGACCCAGGCAAACACTTATCTGCTTTCTATCTCCGTATAGGTTTGCCTGTTCTGGAACATCATGTAAACAGAATCATACAGTATGTGGCCTTTGTGACTGGCCCGTTTCACTTAGTGTAATGTTTTCAAAAAGTTCATCCGCGTTGTAGCATGTGTCTGTACCTCATTCCTTTTTTTTGCTGAATAATATTCCATTGTATGGATATACTACATTTAATTTACCCATTCGTCAGTTGATGAACATTTGGGCTGTTTCCACTTTTTGGCTATTATAAAGGAATAATGTTGCCATGAACATTAGTGTACAAGTTTTTGTAGACATGTTTTCATTTCTCTTGGGTATATGCCTAGGAGTGGAATTGTTGGGTCACGTGGTAACCCTGTGTTTAACCCTTTGAGGAACTGCCAGGCTGTTTTCCAAAGCACATTTTGCATTCCCACCAGCAGTGAGTGAGGGTTCTAATTCCTCCACATCCTCATTGCATTTTTGATTATGGCCACCCTAGGGGGTGTGAAGTGGTATCTCATTGCGGTTTTGGTTTGCATTCCCCTCATGGCTAGTGATGTTGGGCCTCGATTGTCTACTTCCTTGCCGACATTGATATACAACTTTTAAATTTTTCCCAATCCCATAAGTACAATATAGTATTTTCTTATGCTTATTTGCATTTCTATTAATAGTAGGTTTGAGTGTCTATTCATATATTCTTAGCCCTTGGGATTTCTTACTCTGTTGAATTTTGTTCATATTTTTTTAGTTTTCCATTGGCTTTCCTGTGTTTTAGTGTTTGATAAGTATGTTGAAGTTACTCTGTATCAGTTTTAGATACCACAAGTATTTTCTCTGACTGTTACACTTCTTTTAACTTCAAGGTGTCTCGTTGAAAAAAATCCTTAATATTAATTTGGTTAAATCCATCAGTTTTTACGTTCTGATTTCTGCTTTTGGGATCCTGTTTAAGGAACCTACTTGTTCCTAAGGTTAAAAATATATTAATTTTTTTTTCTTTTATTGGCTTTATAATTTTGCCTTTCACATTTAGATCTTTTATCTGTCTGGTATACAGTTTGAAGTAGGGATTTTATTTTTCTCCATGTAGAGATAAGTTTCCTGACACTATTGTATAAAACAGTATTTTCCCCACTCGCGTATGATGTTATATCATATACCAAAGCCTCATATGTGTCTAGGCCTATTTCTGGATTTTCTGTTTTATTTTCCTGGGCCAGTATCATTCATGGTCTGTGTGTGTGTGAATTGTTATTACCTTGGCCTTGTTTTAAGTCGTAATATCTGCAGTGATAACCGTCTCCACCTTTGCACACATACATCCAAAAAATTTTGCTGCTTTTAAAAAGTACATGAGGTCTTTGAAGACTTTTGTTCTTCCACATGTTTTAGAATAAGTTTGTACATTTTCTGTTTAAAATCTTACTGAAGTTTAAACACTGATTTTTTTTTTAACCGTATGTCCCATCCCAGGAAGATTTTTTTTTTTAATTTATTTTAAATTTATTTGTTTTTGGCTGCGTTGGGTCTTCGTTGATGCGCGCAGGCTTTCTCTAGCTGCGGCGAGCGGGGGCTACTCTTCGTTGCGGTGCGCGGGCTTCTCACTGTGGTGGCTTCTCTTGTTGTGGAGCATGGGCTCTAGGCACGTGGGCTTCAGTAGTTGTGGCACGTGGGCTCAGTAGTTGTGGCTCACAGGCTCTAGAGCGCAGGCTCAGTAGTTGTGGCACGTGGGCTTAGTAGCTTCGCGGCACGTGGGATCTTCCAGGACCAGGGATCGAACCCGTGTCCCCTGCATTAGCAGGCAGATTCTTAACCACTGCACCACCAGGGAAGTCCCTAAGCATTGATTTTTGAGGAGAATTAACATCTTAAGTCATCCCATCCTTGACTATGAATGCCTGTTTTCTGGTTAGGTTGTCTTATGTGAGCTTTAATACAGTTTAAAATTGAAGATCGTGCTGGTTCCTAGGCACGTAGTTCTTATTGCTATTTTGAGAGATATATTTTCGGATTGGTTATTGCTTAGTTTAAGGGAATGAGTATGATTTTTTTTTTCCACGTCGTTTCTGGCAATCTTGCTGAACTCGTTAGTTTTCTATGCATATGTTTACATCTACAAACAATGATGGTTTCTTGTGCTCCCGTCCATTCATATCACCGTCTTGCATCCTCCGTTTTGGCCATGCCCTCTAGACTGCTGACTGGCAGTGACGGGAACGATACACCTGTCTTGTTTTTGACCTTAAAGAAATGCATCTTAAATTTTTCTTTGATAAGTATGGTATTTGCTATAGAATTTTGATGTGTGGCCTCTTTTTTGTTTGTTTGTTTTTCCATTAAGGAAGTCTGCTTCTATTCCTGGTTAGACTTTTTTTGTCTTGTTTTTATACAAACAAACAAGAGCACATACTTTTTTCCTGTTATTTTAAGGATAGTTATGTGATTTTTCTCTTTCAGTCTTGATGTAAGTAGATGGCAATTAGCCAGACCTAAAGTGCGCCCTTTCTAATTTCTAGGAAAAAAAAATTGGTTTCATAGATCAGGGAAAGTCTTCTCTAGCTGCTGTTGCCAGGAGGCTCAGAGGGCTGCTTTATTAGCTGAGAGCTGTCCAGTCCCCTTCCGTTCCATGTCAGTTTTGTTCTGTTGAGTTCTGCATGGTGCTCACAGAACAGGAAAATACCCTTGGACAGGGTTCCCATCACCGATTCCCTCCCCAGTACTTCTTTCTCGGTCATGGGTTAGGAAGGATGCTGAGGCAGCATTTTAGCTGGTTGTTCAGTTGATCATCGAGTATCGACTCACTTCTGGGCTGGCAGTTCTGCATCTCGGCTCCTACACTTTCTCTGGGTTCTGGGGTGGAGGACTGACGCGGCTCAAAGTGACAGCTGAGAACACCGTGCGCTGGCTTGTGTGTTGAGTTGAGGAGACGTTTGTGTTTTGGAACCGGCGGGAAGGGACGGCTTGTGGGTTGATGCCTCAGAGCCTCTCAGGTGGCAGCTGGGAGAGGCCCTGTGTGGTCCTCGTTTCTGTGTGTGCAACATGGAATTGTTTCTCCCTTTGCTGGGGTCGGTCCGAGACAAACAGGAGCACCGTAAGTGGCAGGAGGCCGTGGGAAGAGGGGGGGCTCCGGTGGCTTGGACAGCCTTGGCGAGCACACAGCTCTTTATGGTTCTGAATTTACTGTCATGTTGAATCTTCTTCGTACATTGGTTTTAAGTTCCACTTTGGTACCTTCCCTCCGCGTTTTGGGCCAGGTAGGTTGGTGGGATAATGCAGCTCCAGTTGGACTGGAAACAAGTTTGGGGATCGGGGGGAGACGTCTGCAGATTCGGTTCTGGGAAAAATCATAAACAAGCTGGAGATGAAGCCTAGTTAGACAGGGGCGGGGGTGCTGGGCGATGGTTTGCTTTGTACCGTACCCGTCACTTCTCCGTATTTTCTGGCCATTCTGGCCCCAAGTTCAGGATCTGGAGACGGTCTGCCTACCTCTGAAGATGCGGTCTCGGCTCCGAGTTAAGCCAGCGTGTGGCTGGTCGCCTGCTGTTGGAGCTGTGTCCTTACCTGCAAAAGAGAGAGATCGGATGCCTCGGTCTTTTAAGTTCTCATCCACCTGATTCAGCTTAGCTTGCCGTTTCGTGAAGCACTTCTCGTGCACAGAGAATTTGGAATCCCAGGCTGTTAGAGTGGGAAAGGGCGTTGGAGGCCCCTGGCCCCCACCTCTAGTCCTCTAGAGCCGAGAACCGTGGCACGGAGAGGCCACCTTGTTGGCTCCCACCAAGCAGGATTTTCCTCGGGGGCTGGAAGCAGCGCGGGCTTCCCAGAGTCCCAGGGCCAGGGGCCCGAGAAGGGAGAGGGCTGGACAGGGAGGCTTCCGTGGGTCCCGCCCTCGATAGCTGCCGTGGCCGGTGTTGCAGCGTCCGCCGTCCGCCACCACCGTTCTGTGGAATCGGGCATCGGCTCGCGCATCCGCGTTCCCTTCGCACGCAGCCGTGCACCGCCCACCAGAAGTGTGAGCAGGTTAGCCCGATGGGGGACCTGCGGGCTCCTGGCCCGGGGTCACTGTGTCACGCTTGCCGTGGTTCTGAGGCTGGAAGATGTCGTCTTCAGAGGGCCACACTGTCCCAGTGTGGAATTTTGATATACTGCCACCTTATTTCCCAGGTAGTCCAACGGGAGAAATTCTTGCCTGGCACGTGGAAATTGTTTTATTCGCTCTCTAACGCAGAGCTGATGTTCACTCTGTCGCTCATGTGTGTCGGACGCATGAATTTGCATTTGTTCCAGGAGCCGTGGCTCCTCTGACGGAGATCAGAAGCTTAGCCGATGCTGCAGAGTCCCCGGTGGTGCCGGGCACCTGGCTTCCCTCGCGGCCCTGGAGCTGCCTCAGCGGCCAGAGCCGCCGTCCCACCAGCCCTGCGGGCCGGCCCCGTCCCTCCCACACCTCTGCTTGCACCCAGTCTCTGCCAAGAACCCCGCTCTGGTTTTGTGGTCCCGTAGCTGTCCTGTTGGCGCCGCCTGTCTTGTTCCTCAGCTGAGGATGCTTCTGTGGTCGCCTGTGAAACGCCTCCTTTCTTTGTATGCCTGATGCACAGGTGACTAAACAGTGTTCTGATTTCTGTTGTTCGCATTACTGCAGTGGCAAGTATCAAATATCTTCAGGTATTTCTTTGAAGGAAAGAGGATTTTTTTGAAAAGAAGGAAATTGTGATACTATATGCAGTAGAATATATACAGACAGCTTTGCTAGCTGTGCAGTTGGGAAGTATTGATGTTTTGGCATTGGGTGGTGGTTGGCTTACTGCAGGCTGAATTGCTAAAAGCAATTTATGTAACCTGTTAAGTAGACCAAGCATCTGTTACACTGGATTAGGTATTTAACTTAGTTTCCTGGACTTTGATGATTTTTTCTTGACTTAGTATGAGATTGACTTTCTGATTACATGCTTCAATTCGATCTAATGAATTTTCCCTGTCATTATAAACAGGAGTCAGCGTAGCTAGGCCAATGGCGAGGCTGATTATAGACCAGTGCTTATAGAAGCTAATCACCTACATTTTTTTGTTCGTATAGAAGCCTTTTCCCTTGCTTTTAGCTAGGGCTGGTATAGAGTGCCGTGTAGATTTTGGAGTCATTATTGGTCACATTTTTTAAACAGGTGTGAAGAGGTGGAGTTTGCTTGTGTTGAAGTATTTGTTAGAAAACGGTGGTTCTTTAAAAGTAACAATTGATTTCTGGCTCTTTTTTGAGAAGGAAATGCTCTTACGCTCGCTTTCTGCACCAGGGTGTGCCTTGAAGACCCCTTGCCCTTCTCCCATCTCCTGTATTCCTTACCTAGGTGGAGCTGTATTTCTGGACGCTTTGCATTCTGAAAGCAGAGATCCATTCAGAGGCTGACAGACTTGTCCCTAGAAGAAAAGGGGCATAAATATGCCAAATGCAAAACCACAATGATTTCTTTGATTGCAGGGACCTTTGGGCCAGCTTGCGGTAAGAACTTGCCTTTAGAAGATCCTTTGGTTCCCATCCATGTCTCCCTCTCCTCAAAGGGATGGCAGCCCGATGGACAGTGGGCACATGCCCCCAACATGGACAGACTTCCACGGAGGTAAGCTGCTGTCGGTGCCGCCCAGGCAGACGTGCGCCCTCCTGGTCAGCCCGAGCTTTGCCCCCATCCACACCTCGTGCACGTGTGTCAGAGGCCCCGAGGCTTTCTCTTGTTTCCAGCCAGGGCTAGGGTTCTGCCTCAGCAGGTAACAAGTAACCCTGTTTCCACGGGGCACAGGAATGAGTGGAGTGCAAGGCAGCCGTGGCAGCTTTCTCCGGTTGAGGACAGGGATTCCCCTGAGATGGTGCTCGTGAACTCATGGTCGGCCCTTTGTGGTTCTGTGTCTGTAGTTCACCGCACGTCGGGCTTAACTCTGGTCACTGTGAGCCGCTGTTGCCTTGGGGACAAGTTTGCACAGAGTCTGTTTCCCTTCTTGCCTGATTTGGGGGGGACACTGTTGATGGGGCTGCTCTCAGCTGTTGTGGTGGGTCCCCCGCCTGAGTCTGGAGCCAGCGTGTGCAAATGAGAGACCAGGCTCTCAGATTCTAGAAGGTGTTGCTCCAGATCTTGACTCAGGGAAGGCACGGCAGACCGGAACTCCTGGTCTCCCTAGGAATGGACTGCAGCCCTGGATCAGCTTGGTTGCTGCCGGCAGAGCCTGTCCTCCTGCTGTATTGGCTTTACTCTTCACGGAGTAGATGCAGCAGAAAATATTAGTGTATTTCCTCGCAAAGTTTTGTTGTTGTTTTGGTTTTGGTCTTTAAGAGCTTAGGTTTCTGGTTGAAAAGAGGAGAAATTTTCACTTGTCTCCCTGGGAAAAGGTTCTGGGAGTCAAGTTTCACTGATACTGGTTGAATGTAACACTTTGGAAGGGGAGGTATGGCTGCTGAGAGAAATGGTTTTAACCCAAGTGTGATCTTTCTGGCTTTGCTGATGGACCTCACTTCTCCCCTTCTGACCGTGACGAGCAGGGTGAGCCAGTGGGCGTTGCAGGATTGCTGGCTGTGCGGGGTTGCGAGGTCTCAGGGGCCTGGTTTTCGCAGGGCTGTGTTCTGGAGCACGAGGTGCCACGTGGAGGGGCTGCTGGGAGCTCTGGTCAGTGGGAGTCACTGCAGGGGGTGACTCATGTCATGAGGGACAGGGAGGCGCCTCCCCGCGGACATTTCCTCTGTGACAACTTGTGCACGTTTTTAAGAAAGGAAACATCTTCGTTGTTAACTTTTGAGCGGGGGTGGGGCAGGTAATTTATTCCAACCCCGTTAAGATCATCTTTCTGACTGTTGGAAGGGTCTCCTTCCTAAGCTCCCGGGCACACTTAGGAGCTGCGCTCGCTCTGGCTAGTGTGGAAAGTATTGGGAAGATCATCTCCTGGTTCTTACGTGTTCTTTTACTTTCCGGGTCCCACATATTGTGTTTACTTTCTAAGAGGTGCATTAAGCCACCTGCAACCCCTTGCTCTTTCTTTCATTCGTGGACTGTCTGACCGAAGCAGCAGCAGCTTTAATGAAAGGGAGCCAGTGCCAACCCAGCCTCCATGTGAGAGCAGGAGGTTATGAACTCGAGGTTATTAAGTGAATTTAATTCCAGCTTCGCTTCTTGGTTTAATAGCGAACCAAGTTTGATGTTACTTTTTCTGGTTTTAATCAAGTTTCTGCCTCCGTTTGACATTCGGGAAATTAGAACTGGTCCATCGGAGTCGCTGTCAACAGGAGTGGCACGTTCTTAGCCTGACTTTCTGCTGTCTTCTTTGAGCAAATGATGATTGGGTCTCTTGGCCCTCCTGCGTGCACCACAAGTGTGCAGGGTTGTGTCCACCTTTACCTTGTTTCTAAAAAGCACTCTGGGTAAACGGGGATCTTTGGCAGTTGGGTTTAAGACTGGCCCCCCTAGAGCACATTTTTTATTTATTATTATTATTTTTTTATGCGGTACGCGGGCCTCTCACTGCTGTGGCCTCTCCCGTTGCGGAGCACAGGCTCCGGACGCGCAGGCTCAGCGGCCACGGCTCACGGGCCCAGCCGCTCTGTGGCATGTGGGATCCTCCCGGACCGGGGCACGAACCCGTGTCCCCTGCACCAGCAGGCGGACTCTCAACCACTGTGCCACTGGGGAAGCCCCCTAGAGCACATTTAACTAGTGTTCGCTTGTGCCATACTGAAAAAAACCGAGCGGAAAATGTTTCCAACATACTCAGTGAGGTGTGTGAGCCCTTAATGACTTGGGATTTGAAGTGTCTTTCCCCACAGGCAAGCCCACAGGTGTTTGCTTTTTAAAACCTGCTCGTGGGCTTTTGTGCGTGTGCAGAAAGTCCTGGGGATTCTGAGCGCTGCCTCTCCCTGCAGCAGCACGTCCTGACTGTGTTGTTCCTTTGTGTCCGAAGGGCGTCCTCTCCCTTGATACTAAGGCCCAGGTTCTAGGGTCCCGGGCCCTCGCGTCCACTGTCCCCCCGCTGCCGTGTCGCACGCCTCCCTTGGGCCAGGGCTGCAGGGGTGGGCTCTGCACCGGGACCTCCTGTGGTTGGTGACGGAAGGAGATGCAGAACCAGGCAGGTATCACCCCGAGTAAGTGCTCCGGTGGCCGGGGCCCCAGTCCAGGAGGAGGGAGATAGCAGGGGGGTTGTCGTCATAAAGACGCCCGACTGAAGGAGGGGCAAGGGAAAGCCACACAAGGTGGGCGCCAGCACATGTGACTCCTGTGTGTGCCGGTCTCAGCGCAGGGCCAGAGAGGAGTGTTGTTCAAGGTCAGGTAACTCAGTTTGAACTGTATTCGACCCCAGCAGGCAATTGTATCCATGCACTGAGTTCTCCTAGTTTGTTATAGAGGTAGTGTGGTATCTGCTCCAAAAAAGGAAAAAAAAAAGAATGACACCGGGAACGTTGCACAGAGGTGGGCTTCGCCCCTTTGCGGTCCTACTTCTACCCCTGCCTCTCTCGGCCGTTCCCAGCGCCCCCCTCTCCACCCCCTTGCTGCTGAGTAGGAGGAGGGGCCTCCGGGGGGCGGGAGGAGGGCGCGTGCAGGTTCTTTGCAGCTCCCCCTGGGGTCCTGCTCCTGGCCGGCCACCTCGGGGACTCCTGCGAGGCTGTGCACGTGAACCCCACCCCGGTTCCAGAAAATCGAACTGTGTTTCGTCACTTTGGTTAATCAGAGACTCGAGGGTTTCAAACCACATGTAAGAGGTGTGAATGATGGGATATGAGCATTGTTGGAGCCCTCTGTTGTAGGTTCCCTTTCTTTTTTTTTTTTCTTGTATTCTCATTTCAAACTTTAAGCAACAACTTGAGTCACCAGACTCTTTCTAGAAAGACGGTATCTTGGCTAGTCTGACATGGATATACATGTTTTACTCATTGTGTGTGGTAAGAAAAGGTGTGGGCACTAGAGGACGTTGAGGTGTGTGACTGTGAAAGTCCAGACGTGTCATCAAAAAATGTGAGCATCCCATGGATCTCATGAGTCTGAATAATGAAATTTGCCACCAATATCCTTCACACTGTATGCGGGCCTATTCAGTCTTTGTCTGTAGGCTGAATCTCACTTTTATCACATAATTGGCACATAATTGGGCTCCGCTGATTGGCGGGGGTGGGGTGGATGGGGGAGGGTCTCACACTGACTGGAGAGCCGCTCTCTACCTGCTGGAAGGCTCTGAAGGTGGGTTCGAGCTAAGGGAGTGTTTCTGGATGAGCCCCCTTCTTGAAGATGTTAGTAGGTGCTACCTGATGAGATGTTTGGACACGTTGGGTCTAGTAGGTTTGCATTACAGTATTCTCAGAGCTTCTCAGCCTTGAAGGGAAGTTCAGTACGTGGCATTTCCTAAATCTGTTTCTTTGTGAGACCCTTCTTTCTCTCTGTGTCTCTCTCTCTCATGGTATATTTAAATTCTATAAAATCCCCAGACGGATCCCTCTGGAAGTAGCTTCTCTTGTCAGCACTTGGGAAGATGAGCCTTAGAAGGCATCCATTGTGGTTAAGAACATAAGTCCGGAGATGCCAATTTAGCACCAAGTAACAGCTTTCTGTGGGTCTCCTGCTAGTACGCCGTCTTTAGAAAAGCATTCTTTTCAATGTTGGTGGTTTAAAAACTGGATAAATTGACAAAGGACCATGAAGCATGATACAAAAGGCAATTACTGAAATAGCATGTTAATGTTTTAAACAGTTTTATTTTTCAGTAGATAGTTTTCTGAGTGAACCTGGGATTTGAGAGAAAATAAGCTGTAAAAGTATTTGTGCGTGTCTTGTTCCATAGGAAACACAAAGATCACAAGCGCTGAAGCCTATGGTAGGTGTAAAATCCTAACGGAAATCGTTGGGGGCTTGGTGGTGGGGGGTGTGTGATTAATACCACATTTCCCTAAAATCTTTTTGTCTTGACTTTTCGTAAAAGCTTGCTAAAGATGTTTCTAAGATTTTCTCTGCCCCAGGTGGGGTGTGGTTCACTTTTTGTTCATTTAATGAACACTCGAAGGTTAATAAGCCGCTTTGTTTGGGGTGGAATGCAGCCATGGGCCCTCAGGTCTGGGGAACACGAGACAGCCTTCCTCGGACAGGAATTTCTAGTGTCTCATTCGCCTTTCTTTTCCTTGGTTACTGTTAGTGCTTGGCTTCCTTTTCCTGCTTGTCCTTTTGCATACTCATCCAGTCCAGGGTCTTCACTACTGCCCAAGCTTCCAAATCTCAGTGCCTTGCCTGGACTCTCCCTAGGCCTCAGATCCACTTAGAGAAGCGCCTGCCGGGACGGTCCCCCTAGAACGTCCCCTGGCAGCTTCACATTCAACCTGCAGAGCAGGGACTTCTTCCCTCTCATGAGCCAGGTCTGCGTGCGTCACAAGTGTTCCCATTAGGAAGGGATTGATCAGAAGGTGCTTATTTAATCCAGAGGCAGTAATAACTTAGAGCCGGAGCACGCAGGGGGCTTTAAAACCTGCCAGTGCCCCGTCCCACCCCTGAACAGGGATCTCGGGGCTGTGGCCGGACTGTGTTTGTGAACAACCCGATTTAAATGCCCGACGTGCAGGGTCCCCTCCCTGCAGGCCACGCACAAAGATGCCTTAGAAACGTGTTCAGGCTTTAAAGGCGTGAACACGTCAGGAACATTAGGCCTTTGTTTGAAGCTGTCTTGAGGGAGCCATGTCGAAGGCCCTGGTGAAATCACCCGTGGTCTCTGAGAGACGGAAAATCCGGAAACAAGAGTCACCAGCACGCGCTTCACCAGCGGCTCTTTGGGGTGGTTTGCCTCCCGTCCCTCCTTTTCCTCCCCTTCCTGTCCAGTGGCAGGAGAGCAGGGGCGGGTGGGCTGGGAGCAGGCCGTCCCTCCTACCCCGACCGGGGTGTTGGGTGGCAGCCCAGGAGGGGCCCACAGAGCCTCCCTCCACGGGGCTCCCCCTGCCGCCCGGGCCTGGAGGCTCCTGCGCGCCGTCTAGCAGGCGGGCGGTCCCTGCCGGGGCCGGTGACGGCCCATGTCTGCGCAGCCCGCTCCCGCAAGCAGCTGGCCTCACCGAGGGACCGAGGTTGCTGTGGGAGAAGCCTTCCCGGGCCTGCCCCGTGGGCTTCTCCCGGGGGGACCGAGGACAGAGCGGCCCGCCCCCGCTCTCGCCCGGGCGTTGGGCGCCGCAGAAGTGCGGGCCGAGGCCGAGGGGCTGGCGGGCCGGGGAGCTCCGCCTCCGGCTCTTGCTCCAGATCTGGGCTTCAGGGACCGTGACGCATCATTCGAGGTACACGGGCCACCTGCCTCCCGAGACGGAAGGGATCTGGAAGATGCCTGCTGCGTCTAGAAATGCTCGACCTCACGCTGTTAGACTCTTAAGTGTATTAAAGCTTGGCGGGGAGAGTGGGATGTGAGCCAGGAAACGATTCGATTCGTCCATTTTATCGTCTGTTTGTGATTCCGCTGGGTGGTTTTCTTAGGTTTTTGGCTTGTTCTTTTTTTTTTTTTTTTTTGCGGTACGCGGGCCTCTCACTGCCGTGGCCCCTCCCGTTGCGGAGCACAGGCTCCGGACGCGCAGGCTCAGCGGCCATGGCTCACGGGCCCAGCCGCTCCACGGCATGTGGGATCTTCCCGGACCGGGGCACGAACCCGCGTCCCCCGCATCGGCAGGCAGACTCTCAACCACTGCGCCACCAGGGAAGCCCTTGGCTTGTTCTTTTTAAACACAGTTGATTTCAGAGTTCCTTCCAAATATCTGCCCTGCGTCCATGCTGCTGCTTTCTATGTTCGCTATTTGTCGGCCCCAATTAATTTGCTATACTGTCTAAAGAAAATGGGTTTGGGGTTTATGCTTCTACGTAAGTGACGTGAATATGAGAAGGCAGAGTCTCTGAAAAGGGAGGAAATTCACGCACGTTTTCATAAACGTGATCAGACGCGCAGCTCTTCAAAACTTCCTTTGAGCGGCAGTTTACCAGATGCTGGATTGTTTTTTTTATTTTGTGGAGAGCGGCCAGATTTGTCGGTCCACACGCAGAGGGGAGCACCAGTGGTGGCCCAGGGCAGAGCCCGTCCCGGGGACACAGAGTCCATGGGCGCTCAGTTGTTGAGTCACCGGCTTTGGTCGCACGGAGAACTGGCAGCTACAGCCCGTCCGGCATCCTGCAACTCTGCGAGGACAGCTTTTCCCTCTGTAGGAGCCCGGCCTCCGTCTGCCCTGGTGGTGCAGTCAGGCTGCTTTCTTCCATGAGGATTGCCTTTCTCTGAGCAACAAACAAAAGCTTTATCCTGGTGCCTCCGGCTAGGATTTTAACAGTCTCCCTCCACTTTTGCTGCCTTGTGTAGTCTTGGGCACCATACTCGTTGATTCCAAGCGTAGAGACAAGGGTGTCTTTGGTTCTCGTGAGCTGCCTGCCACCCCCAGGCTAGCGGGGCCCTCGTTTCCCCGCAGTGATCTGCTCAGTCATTCAGCCACGTGGGGGGAGCCCCGTGCCCACACTGTGGCAGCCACCCTCCCAGCTTCCGTTGCCATTTGGAAGTCATCTGCCGCATTCCCCGTGGACCTGGAACAGCTGCAACTTCTGGGAGAGGGAAGAGAACATCTGTTTTCTCTGAGAGTGATTTTTAGCTTGCAAGCATCTGTCCTTGCGTTTCTGGGAAAAGCAGAAAAGATACAGGGAGCCCTTTGTATCAGACTCCAGGGTGACCGCGGGTAGAAGCAAAACAAGTTACTTTTGGGTGGACTAAACTAATCCCCAAGTAAATCTTGCTTTGAAATCACAGGGGAATGAATACATTTCATTTCCATCATGGGGAAAAAAAAGGTCGGCTCAGCACCAAAGATAATAGAGAACGTCGAGACGTTTCGGGGGGTGGGGACCATGGATTCCTTTCTCTCCCCCGAACACACTGTCCTAGTGTAATTGAAGGGAGTCCCTGAAGACATTTGGCAGCTCCGTTTTATATTTTTCTATCCGGAAAGTTGAATGAATTAAAATTCCAGTTAGGCTAAATATTTTACTTCACCAAAAAGAAACTCAACTCTGTTTTCGGGCTGTTGCCTATAATTTAAAATAAGTATTAATTGTATTTCTAGTTCTTTTTGTCTCAACATACGTCTTCTGCCTATTCAAACCTTCGTCTGACGTATCTAAACACAGCTGATGTATTCAGGTAAAACAATTAATTATGCCATATGCTTTCTTTTCTAAAACTTCTATCTTTCTAAGTAAATTTCTAAAAAAAAAAATAGTATCATATATGAGATCACAAATCTTACTTAGATTATGTAATGAGGAGCGCTTGGTACGTAATCAAAGAGAAGCCTTACTCCCGGTGAGGGGAAAGATACTCCTTCTCTTTCAGTGGTCCACGCAGCACAGCAGGACTTGCAGGCGTTTGGGTGAGTAAGGACATCTGCTTCAACATGGAAACATGGACTGCTCGAACCAGGCCCTTTTATTGAACCCCGTCTGGGAGCCACACGTTGTCACGGCCATGACTGACCGACCACGGTCTGCCGGGAGCCAGACGGAGCACTTAGGCTGGCTCTTCTCTAGGCATCTGCATGGGGCGGTGTGGACGCTTATGTGCTGTGATGGAGTCTGCCTCACCGAGGCAGAAATGGAGCCGGGGGCGGTGATGGTTCATGTCATGGTCGGGTGTAGGGGCAGGAGACACGTATCCATATCTCCTCAGCAGCCTCAGGTCTGCGCCCCAGGGCTGCCTCAGGGAGGGTGCCCCGGATTCGCACGTCTGATCCAAGTGCAGCTTGACTGTGTCCAGGAGCTCATCGTTAGCGAACTTACTGTACATCGAGAACATGTGCCTGTTATCTAACTGTTCATTCTGGGGTAGAGCTGTGCAGAAAATAAGGATGAGTGAGGTGGCCAGGAGGTTGGAAGGAAGGAGAGTGAGAGTTCAGATAGCAGAAACATCTCCTCGGTACAGTCCGGCACCGGGCATTCAGGCACGTTGCAGGAGAAGTCCCTTACTTTGGGAGCTGTTTACCGTTAGGGTATGGTAAATACCCTGAAGGATGGAGATAAAAGTATAAATATGAATTTGCCACCCATGCATTTGAAGTACAGCATCTGTTACGCGTGAATCTACTAATTCCACACGTTATTTTAACACTGGAGGCACCTCTTAAATTCGCAAAACACCATAAAGTCTTCTTTTTCAGCCCTATTTGCCCTCTGACTTAGTCCTGTCTGATCTCTTTGGGCTGGGTCTTTATCAGAGAATTAATACTGAGCCTTCAGTAGTCACTTCTTTTGGTTTTATGGTTTTGTGGTGGATATTTCTGACATGTGCTGTGTAATAACCATTAAAATCTTCACCTGGCAGAAAGATAATCTTGTAATTATGAGAAGTATTTCACTTTTAGGAAGAGTACATTGTTAGCTTACGATGATGGCAGACTTGTCTGACGTAGCAGTTTATGGTCACTGACGGTTGTGTTTGCTCCTTTATGAGGACAGAGCACGGGGGGACAGTCAAGTCCCCCTCTTTTATCTCCCGGGGCACCCTTTCCATGCTCCTCTCTGTTAGTTCTTTTCTGCTCCCTCAGATTTAGGTCATTTGTAAGTGTAGTTCCCTGATTACCTTGTAAGGATCTGTACGTTTAAGCAGATGTTTTTAATCCATCTTCGTTTTTAACCAGCGTTCAGCACAGGAACTTCCCGTGAACAGATCTGTTGCTGTTGTGGCGAATATGTGCTGATGCCAAAGAGAGAAGCACCTGGTGGGGGGGCCTTAATTACTGAAACTCAGCGCGCACACACGCACACAGTTACGAGGCGGCCTCTTCAGGAGAGAGAAGCCTGCGACGTAAACCCGGAGAAGAGCGTCTTAGGGACGGCTCGGCGCCCTTGCCAGTTTGTTGCAGGACGTGAGGACGGAAGTTCTCGTTCTTGGCACGAGAGAGCAGGGCGTGTGAACCCCACAGGTCACAGGCAGACCTTTCGTAAACCCATGTCTTTTTTCAGGCAGTAAGGTTAGCGTTCATTGCTCTCGGGAAGGAAGCCAGTTAAGAACAGTTACACTAGAGCATGTTTTCCTCACTGGAATCCTTTAGAAGTTGCGCAGAGTCTGTGATGTTTGTTATGTGGGTCTTGCTGTTTAGGTTTCTGACTCAACATTAAGTCTGGATCTGGGCCCCAGCTGTTCCCCTTCCCCGCGCTCACGAGGTATCCGCGTCTGTAAAGCGGACAGGACTACCGGGAGAATCAAATGAAATCTTCGGTAAAGCATGCGGCGCTGCGGTGTCGCGCTCTTGTGGGCTGAGGCTGGGACCCCGCCTCCTGGACCAAGAGGAAGACCCGAGGCGCCCCGGGGCTGTCCCCTCAGGGAGCCTGTGGTGAAGGAGGGTGTGGCTCTCCCCAGGCCCTGGAGGACTCCACTCTCCCCTCCTTCCGCGAGTGGCCTGGTCCCAGCCGACTGGGCCACTGGTGGTCGGGGGTGGGGGGCGGTGAGAGGTGGCCCGGAAGGACAGCAGCTCTGGCTGTGTTCTCCCTGTCATGTCAGGTTTCTGATGGTGATGGAGCGAGCGGACACAGAGGAGGGCTGAGGGCTCAGGCCTCTGCAAAGCGCTGCAGACCTGGCCGGCAGGAAGGCCCGAGGCCTGGTGGGGCTGGGCAGGTGGTGGTAGAAAATATCATGCAAACTTGTCACGTGTGCGGAGATTCACACCTGATGTTCATTGCCAAAAGCACCTTTTTCTTCTCTAGAAACTCCTCTCTTTAGATGACAGCCCTCCGTCCCAGGAGGCACCGCGTCCCTGGCGTGTAGAAACGCACCTCCCTCCTCCTCCTCCTCTTGTGCTGATGATAACCTTTTCCAGGTGTTGGTGTTACACGTTGTGATGTCAGGAAAAGTCCCGTGCTTCAGGAGAGTTGCTAGAATATTCTGTTCTTTTAAAAACATTCAAGGGCAAAATCATTTGCCTCCTTCCCATCCTTTCTTCCCTCCTTCCTTCCTCTTTATATAGATATTTTTAGAGGACGTTAATTGATCCGTTTCTTCCCCCACCCGTTTCTTCTTTCTTGAGTAAATTTTAATTCATACATTACAAAGAAATCATCTATTGTAGATTTTTAAACGTATTATAATAAAACATTGTGACCTGTTCTGTTTGCATTTAAAAGTGTTTCCATCCGTCATTTTTTATTGCTATATTTGCAAATTAGTGTTATCTATTTTTTTCTTGATTATAGTACCTGGAGTTTATTTAAAAAATAAAGTGGATTTCTCATTCTAATATTTTTCCATTTTGCATGTATCTTTATTTGTTTTCCTTAGGTTTCCTTCTTCTTTCCTAACTTCCATATTGAACACTTAAAATTTTTCCCTCCCCCTGCCCCGGTTTTTTTTTTTTTTTTTTTTGGCTTGGTAATGAAAATGTATAATACTGTGTTTTCCCCTGAATAAATCTTTGGTTGTATTGTATAGCTTTTGGTGTATGTAGTCTTTCCAGTATTTTTGGATAATTCGTAGTGATGCTTTTGATTTTTTCCTAAGGATTTGATCCAGAAATCTTCAGTTCATTTGTTTCTCTTTGTGCCGTTTCAGGTTTTATTAATAGCGCAGTGTCATTTTAGTTGATATTTGAAGGTAGTGGCCTTTCTCTTGTTCCATGCTTGTTCCCAGCACTAAGAGACTTTGTCTTGGACCACTGTTGTCCTTTTAGGGCCTCGTGAAAGAGTGGAAGGCTGGTCTGTCCCCCCCCCCTCGTCGTTCCCCACCCCCATGCTTATCCTGCTTCAATTTCCTGTTTTCTTCGTTTTCTAATTTATTTTTTTAATTGAAGTGTAGTTGATTTACAGTGTTCTGTTCATTATTGCTGTACAGCAAAGTGATTTAGTTATATACATATATACATTCTTTTTTTTTTTTTTTTTTTTTTTTTTTTTTTCTTTTTGCGGTATGCGGGCCTCTCACTGCTGCGGCCTCTCCCGTTGCGGAGCACAGGCTCCGGATGCGCAGGCCCAGCGGCCATGGCCCACGGGCCCAGCCGCTCCGCGGCATATGGGATCCTCCCAGACCGGGGCACGAACCCGTATCCCCTGCATCGGCAGGCGGACTCCCAACCACTGCGCCACCAGGGAGGCCCTACATTCTTTTTTTAATATATTCTTTTCCACTCTGGTTTATCACAGGATATTGAATACAGTTCTCGGTGCTATACAGGAGGACCTTGTTTATCTATTCTATACAAAAAAGCTCACATCTGCTCACCCTGGCCCCCTCCCCCTTGGCAACCACAAGTCTGTTCTCTAGGTCTGTGAGTCTGTTTCTGTTTCATAGATAGGCTCATTTGTGTCATATTTTGGATTCCGCATGTAAGTGAAATTGTATGGTATTTGTCTTTCTCTTTCTGACTGACTTAGTGTGATAATCTCTAGTTGCATCCATGTTGCTGCAAATGGCATTATTTCCTTTTTTATGGCTGAGTAGTATTCCAGTGTACATATGTACCATATCTTCTTTTTTTTTTTTCTTTTTTTCTGGTACACGGGCCTCTCACTGTTGTGGCCTCTCCCGTTGCGGAGCACAGGCTCCGGACGTGCAGGCCCAGCGGCCATGGCTCCCAGGCCTAGCCGCTCCGTGGCATGTGGGATCTTCCCCGACCGGGGTACAAACCCGTGTCCCCTGCATTGGCAGGCGGACTCTCAACCACTGCGCCACCAGGGAAGCCCTGTACCATATCTTCTTTATCCATTCATCTGTTGATGGACATTAAGGTTGTTTCCATATGTTGGCTATTGTGAATAGTGCTGCTGTGAACATAGGGGTGCATGTATCTTTTCGAATTACAGTTTTGTCTGGATATATGCCAGGAGGGGGATTGCTGGATCAATTGGAAACTATTTTTAGGTTTTGAGGAACCTCCATACTGTTTTCCGTAGTGGCTGCACCAATTTACATTCCTACCAGCAGTGTAGGAAGGTTCACTTTGTCCACATTCTCTCCAGCATTTGTTATTTGTAGACTTTTTAATAATGGCTGTCCTGACTGGTGTGAGGTGATACCTCATTGTAGTTTTGATTTGCATTTCTCTAATAATTAGCGACATTAAACGTCTTTTCATGTGCCTATTGGCCATTGATTTTCTGATTGATCTTCTCATTTTCTTCTCCCCGTTAGTTCTGTTGTGTAGGTAATTGATGAGACGGGCCTCTCCTCTGAACACCCACAGCATTTTGTGTCTTTGTGGTACCCACCACAGGCTGGCTGGTGTAGTTATTTGCCTACTTTTCTATTATGAAAAGTGATTTATTTAGGAAAAGAGCCTGAGCCCTACTCATTTTACAGACCCCCCCCCAGTGACACTGTTTGCATAGTAGGCACGAATCATTGAAGGAATGCTGGCATCTGTGAGAGGAACAATTAAATCAGCTATTTTTGAGGTCAGGCGTCGTGTTCTGTGCCTTGAGTGCAGTTGGAAGGTGTCACGAATGTCAGGGAGTTGCTTTGACTGTAAAACGAGGTGGGGTTTGGGCTTCGATACCCGTTTCCTGCCTCCTAGTTTCACAAGACTCCCAGTGGACCTGGGTTCAGACAGGGGGCACTCTAAAGTTAGTGTGGTATTAATAGCTCAAGTTCATGGGCACTGCTGTGTGCCAGGCACACCCCTGAGGTGGGTGTTCTTTAGTCCCGGGAGCAGATGGGAAACTGAACGCGGCTTCAGGCCTGGTCTCAGGGTCCCAGAGCTGGTGCGGCTCAGAGGCAGGATCCAAACCTGGGCTCAAGAGTCTGGGTTCATGCGCAGCATCTTAGCAAAAAGGTACCTTTGCTTTAAAAACCACACTCCTAAGGAAGTCTGTGACTCCCCGTTGTTTTAGTAAGACCTCCTGGGCTCAGCCTTTCCTTACAGTGCAGATGCAAAACCAGGGCTTAACTTCATTTCAGAATTCATGGTGTAAAAATCTTTGTTAACGGTGCAGAATCCACCCCTTTTCTTATTCACTTTGTGTTAACCTTTCCATCGTCTGATGTCTGTCAAGCGCCCGTGAGGGTTGTGAACGTGGGGAGTGCCAGCTTTCAGCCACCACCTCCAGGCAGTGCAGGGCAGGTTTGCCTGTAAGCGGTGTTGTTGTTGATGTTGTGTGTGTACATTAAATTAATTTCCACGAGCAAAAAACTACCAAAGGCAAAATCAAAAGACAAATGAGGAAAATGCTGTGTTTATGGCTCATGTTACAGGAGGCTACTTCCCCTAATATTAGGTCAATAGAAAAACAGACAAAGGATAATAAGGGCTCACAAAAAAAGAAAACATGCATGACTCTTCAGTATGTAAGGATGTTCAGCCTTACAATGAGAGAAAGACAAACTTTGTGAGATACGCCCCCCCCACCCCCCGCAATGGATTGATGACCGTCATTTGCTCAGGCTGCCGTAACACGGTGCCACAGACCCGGTGGCTTAAACAACAGAAGTTTATTCCCTCACAGATCTGGAGGCTGGAAGTCTGAGGTTGAGGTGTCGGCCAGGCTGGCTTCCTCTGAGTCCCCTCTCCTTGGCTTGGAGGTGCCATCTTCCCCCTGTGTCTTCACATGGTCGTCCCTCTGTGTATGCCTGTGTCCTTGTCTCTTATGAGGACACCAGTCACATTGGATCAGGGGCCACCCTAATGACTTCATTTTAACTTACACCTCTTTGAAGACCCTGTGTCCAAACTCAGTCCCATTTTGCGGTGCTCAGGGTCGGGACTTCAGCATATGAATTTAGGAGGGGGACACAATTCATTCACCTCCTAAGAATGACTGAAGAAAAGTTGGATTACATTGTCAAGGGACATGGCGCGTTGGCAAAGAAAAGGGAGATGAGCTCTCACAGGTTGCTGGAGGCGGTACAAATGGAGCCGGCCTCTCTGAAGAATAATTTGTCATTATCTATTTAAATTCAAGTGGATTCCTTTGACTCAGCCTCCAGCAACTCCCCAAATGATACATCCTCGAGGTTCTGATAGCAAAAGAATGGGAGCAACCTGATGTTGTCAATAGGGTGTGGGTTAGTTACGGCTTTAAAAAAAAGGGGGGGGGAATTCCTTTATGGACAAGTATAGAATGCTCCAAGGAGAAGCAAGGTATAGAACAGTGTATAGAGCGTTACATTTGGATAGAACTGGAGAAGGGGTTGATAGGTATTTGCAGAGATATGTCTGTGAAGTCACGGAAGAAGCGTCGCTAAGCGGGTGGGCGTGGAGGCTGGACAGCCAGGAGCCAGGGGCGAGAGGGGGACGCCTCGCTTTACACACTTCGGTGCCTTTTAAGTGGTGAATCCCGAAGTTATTAAATAAATAACTGTTTTCTTTCCCTTATGAGAAAATTCTCTTACAAGGTCATTCGTAACTTCCATTGTCTGGGGTCATTTTTTAAACATGAAATTATTCTGATTAAAACCATTCTTATGTTCCTTAGAGCGCCTCACACGCCATTCACTTGGCAGGCTTTATGAGGGCGGCGATTCTGCATCTGGGCCGTGACGGTGCTTGGTCACTTGGTCGAGCAGGTCATGTGTGTCCCTTGACCAGACCATCCTTCTCTAACACTCATGCCTCAGGGCTTGTAGGGCAGTAATTACTTTTTCATTCTGGTGTAGAATGTGGATGAATCATTGTTCAAGGTTTTATTCCGCTCAGAAACTCCCAAGCAGAGAAATACCGTTTAGTCTTGTTAATTGGGCTTTTTCGGTTTTACCAGGTTATTTCAAGGCATTTACGGGTGATGCTGTTGAGGGGCTAAATAGCACTCTGCCTGTGTTTAGTACCCCAAGCTTTGCAAAGTGCTTTCACGTTCATTATCTCATTTTCTTGTCAGGTGAACCGTGAGGTTAGAGATACAGATTATTGCCATTTTTTTCTGGCTGAGGCACTCCAAGCTTCGGTGTCTCACAGTGAGTTAGTGATGGTCTCCTAGCTGGAGGCTGCAAGGTGTAACAGCTGGCTTTGCCAAGGGGAGGAGAGAGTTAACCGGTCGCACTTCTGTGCAGTAGCACTTCAGGCTTAGGGACATTGACTGGGCAGTTCAGTGGTTGTCAGCGGGGGCGACTTTGGCCTCCAGAGGCCACGGGTGGTGTCTGGCCCTGAGGACTGGGGATGTGCTACTGGCCTCTAGTGGGCGGAGGCCAGGGATGCTGCTCAGCGCCCTACAATGCACAGGGCAGCCCCGCAGCAGAGGTTATCCAGCCTCAGGTGCCGGTGGTGCCGAAGAGGAGAAATCCTGACGGAGCCGCGGGGAGCGCTTGGCCTGCAGCCCTCAGAGCCCGTCTTTACTTTCCTGAGCTGGTCCATTTACTGCCTTCTGAATGCTTCTTCTTTGGGGGTGGGTGGTAGAAATGATTACTTGGGATGGTGACTGGCGGCAGATTTAAGAGGCCTCTTCTGCCTGTGTTGAATGAGTGCCCTGCACTGGTTGTGCTGCGCGGGGGCCAGCTGACGCGGCACAGGTCCTGCCTGCACCGCAGGACTCCACTCATCCTGAGCCCCGGCCTTCGCTCTGCCCCTGGTTTTCGTGACGTCTGCAGCACACCGCCCCCCCAGTCAGCGTGTGAGGCAGGCAGACGTGGTTCTTACTACCCTTCCCTTTCGGTCAGAAAGAGGAACCGGCAGCTGAGGCTTAGAGTTGGGGAATTCTAGCCAGGACAGGGTGGAGCCAAGCAGACCCAATAGCCTTGGACTCGTTGGGACCCTGGGAGAGAGTCCGCCTAGAGAAAGAGAAGGCTTGGGTCCAGAGGAATGCAGCCGTGGAGGAGGAGAGTGCTGGGGGAGGTGTGACAAAGGGGGTAGTGGGGTCACTGGTTGGGCTGGGGGTCACCCGTGGGAATGGGAGGTGGCAGGTGAACGGAGGGCACTGCTGGTGGGGCTAGTCTTGGGCGGAGGGTGAGCCGGGCTGCCTTCCCTGAGCCAGGGACAGTGAGGACAGAGCATGGGCCTGGAGCATGGAGGAGGGAGAGGGGCACCCCGAACGCTGTCCTCGGAGGCTGGCGGGCGGCACACCTGGCAGCGGGTGCAGCCGTGCAGAAGCCTGCGGGCCTTGGAGCTGGGCGCACGGAGAAGCTGGAGGTGAGAGGAGCAGGCAGGTGGGTCCGTGCTTGCCAAGGGCTGGTCCGCCAAGCCACAGAGTTGGGAATTCGTACTGGAATTTGGTGGAAGCTGTCAGCTATTTTAAAACCAGCGATGGTTTAGCTTTAAAGAGAGAGGAGAGTGACCCTCGCTGCGTGAAGGACCTGTGGATACATTTGTGTCAGCCCGTCCTCTGCCGCCTCCCCCAGGACTCCGCTGTCGGTGGAGGGCATTGCCTGTGTCCATTTGAGCGAGGCCGCCTGCTCCGCCTGTGCCCCGTCCCCGCCCTGTGCCCCGCCCCCCAGCCCGCCCCTCTCCCTGCTGCGCGGCCGCTTGTTTGTTCGCTGCTCCTGGCCTCTTCCCTGCACACCTCGAGGGCCGAGTAAGAGCGAGAGCCGGCCCCGGTGCCCTCCGGTGACTTTTGGGAGGAAGTGTGAAGTGTTTATCAACAGGCTACAGGATGACCGTTCTCTGGCCCTCCCCTCGCCGTCCACGTTAGGTTCTTGCTGCTTCACTCCCGCCCTACTTGCCGACCGCACTTGACCCCCTCGTTCCCTCCCTCCACCCCCGCCCCGTGCCAGCTCATCCTTCGGTTCATCTTAAAAGGCAGCTGGTTCCGCCTCTGTGACCCGGCAGGTCCTGCTGTCCCCTCGCTTGGGGTCCACTCCTGGGAGCTGTGACTCGCCAGTCGTCGGAGGTCTGGCCTCCGCCTTAGAGACGGGCCCCCCACGGGGACCGGCCGTGGGGAGCAGAGAGCTGGTGAGGCCGCTGACCCCTCGTCCCCAGGGCTTTCCCCCACTCTCTTGCTGGCTCGGCGGCCGAGGTGAGCGGCCCTCCCCGTGGGGTGGGAAGGCAGGTTCAGCTGAGAGGTGGGACCAGTGGAACCTTTCTTGACGCAGTTTCCATTCCCAGACTGGTGGAACTGGAGAGAAAAGCACCTGGGTCCTAGGACCTGGCCAAGTATTTAAAAAGCAGTGGCCTGAATGAAGGACCCAGTGCTGTTTTCCTGAGTGCCCCCCGAGAATCTGGCAGACCTCGTGTTGGGTAGCGTTCAGGCCCTGGCCTGTCTGGTACCAGGAACGAGCTGGATGAACAGAGAAGCGGGGCTGGTCTTTTTTACTGCATCTTCCTCTCCAGGAAGATACAGGGAAGGCTCGGGCTTTATAAAGCCTTTCAGCTGGGGCACCTGGTTTGCCAGGTGTTCTGCTGTTGCTGAAGTGCCCCTGAGGGTTACGGGAGAACAGGTCACTTTGTCCCCTGTTGTGACTCCCTGAAAGGGGAGCGAGCCGTGTAAAGGGTTGTTTTGCTCCCTTGGTAGGTAGTGGGGAGCTGGAGCTTTGGAACGGGGGATGAGGCGTGGTCACCTGTCTCTCGCTGTTTCCGGAAGCTGCGAGGTGACCCTGAACCTCCGCGTCAGCACAGACCGTTTCCCAGGGTGTCCTTTTCCTCTGCCCCCGCTCCCCACAGATGCAGATGCGGGGTGGGGGGACCTGCCTGCCAGAGCTGATCTCGCTGTAGGGAACTCACCCTCAACACCCACAAAGTCAAAGGCGTGGGAACCGGGCCAGACGGTGCCGTAGAAAAGAGAACGAGAGTAGAAACGTGAGCTCCCAGGTTTCTTATAGAAAAACCATTTAGCTTTCCTGTGCCGTCCAAAATGGTGTCGGCCATTCGCCGCAGTAGTTGCTTTCTCGCTCTCAAACAAGGTGCTTTGGGGTGTCTATAGAGGGAGTAGCACGGACCTTTTCCAGGAGCAGGTGTTCGGGAAGTACTGGCATGGGGAAGAATTGGGCGTATCTGTGAAATAAAGGAGGACTGGAGAATGCTCTCTCTGCTAGGAAGTTCTCTTGAAATCAGAAGCAGGGGGTGATGGCGCCTGCTCAAGGCTGGTGCCCGTGGCTGGATGAATATTGAGTGAGTAGATGTTTGTGTCTATCAGGTAGACCCCAGACGCATCAGGTAAGGTTTCCGTGCCTTTTCCAGTCTAGACTGGGATTGTCTTCGTCATATCAGGAGTCAGGGGCGTTTAAAGACTTGAGAGGGTGTTCCACATACAGTAAAACTTGGGCTGTTTCTTTATAATATCACAGACTTGACTCCAGATATCAGGATTTATTTTAAATTTTAAAAGAAACTTACTTTACAAGTGTAGTGCAGGCACGAGTGCCTCCCTGAAGTGAACACGCAGTCAGCATCATTGCCCTTCCTCCGCTACAGGTGCCACAGGCCGCCTTTCCTGGGCTTGACCATGCCAGGCGCTGCCCCCAGCCGCTTAGCTTGGTGTTGGTGGGAAACACAGACAAGCAAATCTAAGTGAAGATCAGACCAAAGGTGCTAAAGTGGGGTGTGGGGAGGGGAGCTGGTGAGGGTTTTCCTGATTGAGGAAACTGTGACTCAGCCCAGAAAAGCAAATCTTTCAGCATCGCTACAGCCAGGCAGCAGCGAGGATGGGGCCTAACGAGGGCCCTGCTTGCTCTGAAGAGCTCGGGCTCAGCTCTATCCTGAAGGTACCAAAGAGCCTAGGAATGGTTTTGTTTGCTTTTCTTCTTTTTGATGCACTTGAAAGCAACCGGAGAGTGTGGCGTTAGCAGGGAAGCAGCCTGGTGCTCGCACACCTGCTCCCAGGCTGTGGACCGGGTACCGCAGGCTGTGGCAGGTCACCGCGCCCCCCAGCCTTCAAGCTTGCCTGCTGTGGCGCGGGCACTCACTCGGCCAGGCGCCCAGTCAGAGGCTTCAGAGGAAGTAACTGCCAGGTCTGCACGCTGTGAGTCGGGGTCTGGCTCACCCCCAGGCCCTGTGCTCCTGACCCCGCACCGGTGTGCCCTCATCCCCTGGGAGGGCTGGGTGGGTGTTTGCTTGCTTCTTAGCTTTCAAGGGAGTAGCACTTTGGGATTTGTGTTTGAAAAGAACCCTGGAAGCCATGGGCACTGCGGGGCTTCAGGAGAGACGGACGGAAGAGACGCAAGACACGGAGGCTGGGGAGGGGGCTGGAGGACTGGGGCAAGGCTCGGGCCCCTCTGCTTTCCTGGATATCCCGGAGCTGGGGGATGGCGGCCTTCAGGGTGGCCGCCCAGCTCCGGAGCAAGGCAGTGGGTGACAGGCCGCACGAGCCATGCCACCTGCCCTCTGCGCATCTCAGAGATGCAGGCGGGGGGGGGGGGAGGTGGCCCGTCCCCAGGGCTGTGCTCCGGTCGACTCCTGTCTGACGCTCTGGGCGGGATGGGTGTGTATGGTACTGGCCTTGGGGACTGGTTCCCAAACCCTTCTGTACCAGAGGATCACCCACTGAGGCTGTGAAAACAGGCGCGCCCCTTGGAGCCCTGGTGCAGTAGCTGTGGAGCGCACTGCCGGGGGGTCTGGTGCGGGGCCCCTCTGGCACAGTGCAGGCTTCCCACCCAGTTCTCACTCGGACGCACTTTTCTCACTGTTGTGTATTTATAAAATTTTCTAGTTCCAAAATGACAGCGCAAAATACCCTTAGATTATTTAAAATAATCTTTTCTGCTTTTTTAAAAATAGTAATTTGCCTCTCTCTTTGTTTTTTCTGTAGGACACTAAATTATGGATAATAATGGAATATCTTGGTGGAGGCTCCGCACTGGACTTAGTAAGTATCATGTTGGATGTTTAATGCATCAGAGGTCTTCTCGGTCAGTCTTGCTTGTAAAGATAATTCTGTTTACATTCTGTTTCCCTTTTTAAGTTGCATGAAAAAAGGACCAAACTATTCCTTATAATAGGGATTTTTGCTTCTGATACGTTACTGTAAATTATAGATCTTTTTTTGCTGTATAACAAAGTGAATCAGCTATACATATACATATATCCCCATATCCCCTCCCTCTAGCATCTCCCTCCCACCCTCCCCATCCCACCCCTCTAGGTGGTCACAAAGCATCGAGCTGATCTCCCTGTGCTATGTGGCTGCTTCCCACTAGCTATCTGTTTTACATTTGGTAGTGTATATATGTCCACGCCACTCTCTAACTTCGTCCCAGCTTACGTCTGCGTATAGATCTGCTTTTGAAGACAGTTTTGCTGTTTCATGGGAAACCAGTGAATTCATTCCAAGCAGCCATGAAGGATGTCGCCTGCTGTGTCTGACTTAAGAACAGTTTCTTATTTTCTAAAACTGGTTTTAACTTTTGTGGAGCTGGTACCCCGTCATTGTTTCATGTTTCAGACGGTAACTTCCCTTCTAAAATATGCGTGGAACATTTTCATTTATGATTAATCAGAACTAGAATTTTTAAAAATTAAAATTTGATTTCACAGGTAAGAGATGGGCACAGTATCACAATGGGAGCAGCCGTCGGGCCAAGCAGGAACGCATGTTTCTGTTTCCTGGATGCACACGCAGAGAGGCCTTGCTGCGCTCACAGTGTGGCTGTGGTGGAGCTGGACCCCTGCCAGTGGCGGTGTCTCCTACCTGGTCTGGACCTAGGTGTCCAGCCCACACAGATGAGAGGCAGCTCCGGTGTAGGATGACCTCAAAGTCACAGTCTGGAACTCCCCTCTTTTTTTTTTTTTTTTGCAGTACGCGGGCCTCTCACTGTTGTGGCCTCTCCCGTTGCAGAGCACAGGCTCTGGACGCGCAGGCCCAGTGGCCATGGCTCACGGGCCCAGCCGCTCTGTGGCATGTGGGATCTTCCCGGACCGGGGCGTGAACCCGTGTCCCCTGCATCGGCAGGCTCTCAACCACTATGCCACCAGGGAAGCCCCATGTAACTCCCCTCTTGTGGTAAAATATGGTTACATATTGGTCTCTGATAAGATGCTCAGAAATAACCAGTAAATCATGAGCATTACTTAAGTCATCCTTGAAACACAATATATGCAAAACAAATTTTTAAAAATCTCACACAGTTGTTTAGCCCCTGACATTTCATCCCCATGTGGTTACGCAGTGAAATCAACGGAATCAGCACTCTTTCCCTGCCCATCCTGTAAAAGCTGGGCTTTTGGGTGAGTGGTGATTTCCAAGTCAGGCCTGATCTATCATTTTAGTGTTTGAGCGTGGGTTCTGCTTGCTAGACAGTTGTCAGGGCGGTACGTCTGCAGTTTTCACTGGTCTCACAGCTGAGAGAAGCTAGCGTTTTTTGGTGGTTACAGTTTACACAGATTTTATTCACTAAGAAAAGAAATACCCTTTGATTAAAAGGAGTTTACTTTCTCACAGTAATAGTAACAATTAGTATTTTGGGGGGAAGGTAAAACCTCTAGAACTGAATGTATCTCTGAAAGGCTTATGTACCCAATTTTTAAAAAAATCACATAATGTTATAAACCGTAAAAGCAATTGGTCAAAAGGAAAGTTCAGGAAAAAAATTTAATATGGTATAAACAGTGATATTAAAATGGAGAAAGCAGCAAAACAGCTGGATAAATTTTATGACTCCCTTTGCTTCTTTTCCGTAAATATACATATGACACAAAGAGCTTTTCTTTTTTTTTTTTTTTAACTCCTTTGGGAAATGCTACAGAAATGTAGAAAATTGCCTCATTTTGTATAATTAGATTTACTATTATCTTAAGTGAATTTCATTTGTGGCATGTATAAAATGATTTGTGGGGACTCTTTTCCAACACTGAGTCCTCAGAACAGCAATTCTAGTCTCTAAATGCTTTAGTTTATTCATTCTTAATGCCACAATAATTTATTTAGTGGTAACTTTCTTTGGAGCTCTGAAGTCTGTGAAATTTTAGACATTACAGTTGGAAGGAAGTGTCGAATTCTCCACTTATTAACTAAAATCCCATATGGTGCCAGTCCCAGCAAACTGCCATCCATCTTCCACGTCATGGGCTCTGGTGGCAAGAACCAGGCATTCCTTTTTGAATGTCCCCAAATCGTCTCATTTTACTGGAGGAAACGGAAATACTCAGAAGTTAGGTGTGCCAGCTAGCAGATAGAGCTGGACGTTGGACCTTGTTGTAACCAGCTGCAAAGCCCTGACCTCGCGCTCTCCTTCCCCTCCCTCTGACTTTGTCGTATTTTTCTTCATCTCTTATCCCTTTTCTGTTGGCCTGACCCCAGTCCTCAAAGAAGATGCACTTTAATAATGGGATTCAAGAGTTTTTTGAATGTTGAAGACTATTAAGATTATTTTGAGAGTGTCTATTAAATGTTTACACAAGATTCTAAAAACCAGAGTATTGTTGCATATGAAGATTTGTTACCAGGTAGCTGAATATATGGATTTGGGGCATTTCTTAGAAAAATCCCACCTTGCTTTTTTTTTTTTTTTTTTTTTTGGCGGTACACGGGCCTCTCACTGTTGTGACCTCTCCCGTTGCGGAGCACGGGCTCCGGATGTGCAGGCCCAGCGGCCATGGTTCACGGGCCCAGCCGGTCCGCGGCATGTGGGATCCTCCCGGACCGGGGCACGAACCCACGTCCCCTGCATCGGCAGGCGGACTCTCAACCACTGTGCCACCAGGGAAGCCCCCACCTTGCTTTTGTTTAATGTCTCTCTCTCTGCTAAGAGGCACGGTGCTGGTATGTTTGTATGTCTTTGGAGCAGCCCCTGTACATGAGGCCCGTGGAGGGAAAGATGACAGTGTCTTGTTCAAGGGCAGGGCTCTGCCATTTCTCAGAGTACGAAGATCTCGCCGGCTCTTTCCTCACTCTAGATTCATCCTTTCTCTTCACGCACTGGGGCTGCTATAACGAAATACTATAGACTGGGTGGCTTTTTTCACTCTACATTTTAGTTATCATGTTTACTTAGGCTGTGAGACATTATTTTTATTTTTTATTTTTTGCGGTACGCGGGCCTCTCACTGTTGTGGCCTCTCCCGTTGTGGAGCACAGGCTCCGGACGCGCAGGCTCAGCGGCCACGGCTCACGGGCCCAGCCGCTCCACGGCATGTGGGATCTTCCCAGACCGGGGCACGAACCCGTGTCCCCTGCATCGGCAGGCGGACTCTCAACCACTGCGCCACCAGGGAAGTCCGTGAGACATTAGTTTAATTCCCTGCATTGAGTCTTAATAACACCTTAGCCTGGGCAGGAAGATGGCGCCTTCCTTCACCCGGGATTGCCCTGTGAGCATGTGTGATAGTTAATTTTTTTTTGGCTTTCTTTTTCATTCTGGAATTGAGCTTCCAAGTAGAGGCAGACAGTTGATTATATCGCATGTGGGAAAGTGCTACAAGGAAAATAAAGCAGCGTGAGGTGAATTGGGAGAAGGGGAATGAGGATTAGCAACAGAGGGCCTGAGGCTGAAAGATTTTTCACTGACTAAAAGATGAGTCAGTATTATAGGAGAATCTAAGGGGTAACCTTGGAATCTTAATTAAGAAGGAACTAGGCTCCATACATTGGTCACTCAGTCAGGCAGAGATGTTTGACAAACTTAAAAATGAATATGCCACGTGAATTTAAAAAAATGAGATGACATATTCATTTATGTTTAGGCCAAGCTGCTGTTGTGGTGGTCTCCAAACAGTGTCTCACACGAGATGGAAATTTCTCTCCCACACGTGGGGTTAGTGGTCTCCGGGCCCTGCAGGGGTGGGTGGCTTCCCGTGGTCTTGAGTCCTTGTCCTCTCTGGCTGCTGGCGTTTCAAAGCCAAGACCGGGAAGGGGCACTTCTGCAAGTATTCCTTTGGCAAGAACTCAGTCATGTGGCCAAACTTGCTGCTGCAGAGGCCGGCAGATACGGTCTCTAGTTGGGTGGCGGCGTGCAGGCCGAGAGTCTGTTACAGAGGAAGAGGGGAAAACAGGTTTGGGAGGGGGAATTAGAAGTCACCCAGAGATGAGGAGCAGTCTACATTTTTTTTTTCCTCCGAGTCTTTCTTTTATAGAGATTATTTGAAGATTCCACAGTCTTCTTAATGAAGAGACTGCTTAGGAGTGTTAGTGGTGGAGGATGTGAGGACCCACCAGCCAGGAGCTCTGTGCTCTAGGGAACAACTGAATACCCTTTACAGTGAATTTTGACACCTTGAAGGATCTCCCTGCTCTGTAAATAGTCTCTCTCTTCCTGCCCCTGCCTATGAATCATTGGCGGGTGGTGTTTAGGCCAGATTTAAAAGGGCATAACCATATATATATATATCAGTCGGAGAGCCAGCTCTTAAATGGTCCAGCAGAAGATGTTTCAGTTCATGTTCCTCAGTCTTCTCTCTCCTTGGTGATGACTCCAGGCTGCTCCGCCGTTTCTTTCCAGACACCTGATCACAGGAGGGCGGAGGTGGGTACGTCCAAGTCCAGCCAGACGTTCCTGGCTGTCTGCCTGGGTGAAAACCTGCTGGAGGAGGAGATGGAAGCCCTGCTCTGGGAGAGCATTTTGAACAGTGGGGTTACCCTTCTGCGGTCTGTACCCTGGGGCATAAGAGCAAATTCGCCAGCATCTCTGCCTCCTTCCTCTTTTTCCCCAGGCTATGAGAAAAGTGCATTTTCCTCATTTTGAGTATTAAAATTCCCCCAATCTATGAACTCAGAAGGAGATGTGGAGCAGGCAGACAAGGCAGGGTTTCCAGATTGTGTGCTTAGGAACAGTTGTTTCGATGTGTTTCTTGAGAACAAGACTCTGGGTCAGACAACTTGGGGAGGAATTAGGTTCCGTGGAACAGCGCGCGCAGTGGGCTGCCCTGGTCTGCGGCAGTCGCGGGCGGGCTCCTGGTCAGGACTTAGAGGACTTCTGGGGGACTAAGTTACCTGTCAGTGTGACTTCTCTGCATCTGTAGCACACCGTGAAACGAAAAGCAAGGAGCCTCCCTTCCACCCGGGTTCTGAGTGTGAGAAAGTGGCTTGAGCACAGGGGCCCTGCTGCCAGATGGGCCAGAGTCCCAGAGAGGTGGCCCCGACTTCGAGAAACACCCCCTTCCTCCCGGGCTTCGCGGATTTTCATGGATCAGGTTGGGCCTGTGATGACCAGCTTGCTGGGTGGACCAGAATGCGGGGCAGCTGCAATCACGCTGTTATGAAGTGAGAAGGGGGTTCTCTGTGCCCCGACCTGGGCCCAGAGACGATCAGCTGTCCCTCCACCACCATCCCACTGAAGGCCCTAAGACGGCAGGACTTGTCTGTCCGAGAAAATGTACGTGTCCGTCGGAACACTACCTCAGAAGGCGCGTCTTGGTTCCCATTCCCTTTGGTTTAAAGCAAATCTATCTCTTTCACACCTACTCGGTGAGCATCGTGGAATTGTGTCATCCCGTTGACTTACACATGTGCATTGGGCTTATGGTGGAGTTCACTGTCAAGTCTGAAAACGTAATACTGAACATCATCGTTCAGATGAAAAATTAAATTGTTAGAATTCTGCCCCTTTCTCTGATGCTTCCACTGTTAGTCCTTTGGGTGGAGTGTTAGGTGGTTTTGCTGAGGTAGTTAAGCGATTGGTTGTGGTTGAGTTCCCTGCTGTACAAGTGATAGTAGGCTTACTGTCCAGTTTGAACTGAGCTCTAGAACGTGTCTGCGTTTCTTTCTTTTAGTGGGGATGTGTGTGCCTGACGTGTCTGCCTCACATCTTTGTGTAACTAACGACAGTGAGGAGTCAGTGTCAATTCCTTCGAGTTTCCTTGAAAAATTTATTCTCAGGCAATTATTAGGTCATTTGGGGTAATATACTAATGTTTTTAGTATGTAACATACGTGTGTATATATATTATATCACATTAAAAAGTTCAGTCATGGGCTTCCCTGGTGGCGCAGTGGTTGAGAGTCCGCCTGCTGATGCAGGGGACACGGGTTCGTTCTCCGGTCTGGGAGGATCCCACATGCTGCGGAGCGGCTGGGTCCGTGAGCCATGGCCGCTGAGCCTGCGCGTCCGGAGCCTGTGCTCCGCAACGGGAGAGGCCACAACAGTGAGAGACCCGCGTACCCCCCCACACACACGTTCAGTCATGAGGGATTGAGCTCTTTTCTGCTTTCTTCCCCCAAGTTTTAAAATTCAGATTTAAAAGCTTCTGGTGTAGGGGTAGCCTCAGAAAGCAGTCAGCTCCCAGGCCTTCTCTTTTTGACTACTTGTGGGTTTTTTTTTTTTTTTTTTTGCGGTACGCAGGCCTCTCACTGCTGTGGCCTCTCCCGTTGCGGAGCACAGGCTCCGGACGCGCAGGCTCAGCGGCCATGGCTCACGGGCCCAGCCGCTCCGCAGCATGTGGGATCTTCCCGGACCGGGGCACGAACCCGTGTCCCCTGCATCGGCAGGCGGACTCTCAACCACTGCGCCACCAGGGAAGCCCCACTTGTGTTTTGATAACCGCTACCTGTGTTAGGACAGAGCCAGGCTTCTCTGTCCCCTCCCTGGCAAGCACTGCGAGGTGCTGGGCTTTTGCTTTCTGGACTGACCTCCCTCCCAGCTCAGCCGGCAGGCATGGCAGGCTGACCACGGCCTTTCTCACTGGCCCGACTTCGATTCTTAGCCAGCTTTGCTTCATGGAGCAAAGTCATTTTCCCCGGTTCTTTGCGGGGTTTTTTAAAGGGCCTTGTGACCAGGTTTTAATTCTGTTTTGGCCTGAAGAAGATTTCGTGGTTGATTTTTCTCGTCCATTTCCCATTGACTCTGTTCTTTCATCTCACACTTTTTCATCTAATCATCTAAGTAACTTCAATCATTTTTTTTTCTTGTTAGCTAGAACCTGGCCCTTTAGATGAAACCCAGATTGCTACTATATTAAGAGAAATACTGAAAGGACTTGATTATTTGCATTCGGAGAAGAAAATTCATAGAGATATTAAAGGTGAGAAAACATCTTGTTTATATTCCTTTGAAATACCCAAGGCAAGGAAGGAGTCATAGTTGTAGAGTTTCAACTGTGCTTCTCTTCTCAAGGGAAGTTGTCCTGTGGGTATGCGGAGAGTGCCTTCGACATGCCTGGGTAGGTGGGCCGGGCCATGAGGGGGTCTCACCAGAAGCACAGCCCTGGTCCCTGTTCTTGTCGAGTGCGTGATGGTGCTGGGGCACGCGTGTGCCTGTTCCCAAATGGTAGCGGGCGGAACTCTCCAGCAGATGACGGCAGGAGACATCTTTGGTTCTGTTTTACAGCTGCCAACGTCCTGCTCTCTGAACACGGAGAGGTGAAGCTGGCGGATTTTGGCGTGGCGGGCCAGCTGACAGACACCCAGATAAAGAGAAACACCTTCGTGGGCACCCCTTTCTGGATGGCGCCTGAAGTCATCAAGCAGTCGGCCTACGACTCAAAGGTGAGGGCGGCGCCTTGGCTGGCCGGCCAGAGGAGCCTGAGGAGTGCGGGAGGTCAGGGGGCCTTGGGCAGAGCTCTGAACACTATTTAAGGGGCAAGGGCAGGAAGGATCCCACAGGAGAAACGGAGAGTCCACGGAACTGGAAGGCCAGCACCTGGGCAGGAGAGTGCTCTCCGGGCTGCTGCACACCCTCCTGTCCTCGCATTTAGATCCCCCGCTCCTGGGATCGTTGTCCTCAGAGGCTCCTTAGCAACAAAAGAGGCAAAATCGTGATTCCCTTGTCCAGCCTCTTCTACCTGTCATATGAGGCACTCTCCCAGCTTTTCCTGCCTTCTTTCTTCCCCGTTGCCCTTCCACTTTCTGAAACTGTTTAATATAGACTCAAAAAGCCCAGGACCCCCGCCTCCTAGACCTCATTTCAGTCTCACATCCCACACCGACTCTGTCTTGGTCGCCTGAATGCAGTGAGATCTCCACATGGGCCACAGAGAATAGGCTTCTCTAAAGCGGTATTTCTAGGCAAACAAATATTTAACTCAGATACACTGGCATGCCGAACACCATTTCTTCTCTTTAAGTGGAACTCTTCTCAGTACCTGGCAGATCCCCACCTTGTGAAGCATAGCACACGGAGCGTAGGGTGGCTTTTCCTGGGGACCTAAGCTTGGCGTGGTGAGCTGTTGCGCTGGTGCTGGAAGTTGCTGGGGCGCGTGTCCGTCGCGGCAGAGGTGGACCTGGCCCTCTCACTGTTGAGCTGTATTGGTGGCCGTGACTCCCACAGGCGTTCTCGTGGCCTTGGTAGCCAATGGCCAGTAAGTGACGATTAGGTTTTCAGCGCTCCAGATAGCAGAGCTGTGGAGTCTCTGGTGTGTCTGTTGCCTGTGAGTGCCTCGCCCGGGATGAGTTCACCTCCACATCCAGAAGCAGTTTTCGCTGTCGTCTCTTGTCCTGGCGTTGTACCGTTTTACGACTCAGCAGGAAGTTGTGTGTTCAGTCCATTCTCTTTATTTTAAGCTGAGGCCCATTTATCAAAGTTCTCAGGTCTAGATGTTGGCAGGGCTGGGGCTAGAATCCAAGTTTCTTAACTCATTTGATTACACCCCACTGGTTCTTCTCTTCTTTTCCTTTCTGGTCGGTTAGCTGCTCAACCATGGCCCCTGGGACTCAGGGTTCAGGTCTTACCTTTTCAGTGTTACTCATCACTGCTCACCTCACACTTCTTCAAGAATTGTCCGGGCTGCCTGAGACCTTCCTTCCCCGCCTTTCTTCCTGGGCAGGGCCTCTCTGGGTGTTTGCTGAAGGCGGCCGCCTGCACTGTAGCGATCCCATGACATCGTGAAGCTTTGTCACCTTTTCCCTGGAGCTGTCGAGATCAAAATGCTCTTGTGTGATCAGTAGATGCTGTGGTGTTTTTTTTAAGGCAGATTAAAAGACAATGTCGCAAACTTACAGGGAATGCACGCTTGGCTGGGGAGCTTAAGAAAGCGTGTCACATTTCGTGCAAACCCTTACCTTTTACTCTGGCTTATGGCAAAAGCCAGTTCTTTCGTTTGCTTGGATCAGACCCAACAACTCTTAGCTGGAACTCATTGTGAAGATGTTTGTGAAATTCTCTTCCCAGGTTTGTTGACGCAGGAGGTGTGGGAAGTGCAGATAAGGTTCAGGGCCGGAGTCCTGAGGTTGGTCGGGAAAGGCTGCCAGAGGCGCTGGGGCCTGAGGCTGGGGGGATGTGCCCCTGCCCCTGGGCTGGCAGCCGTTGTCTGGAGCAGTGCCTGACTAAAGACCTGTTTGCAGTGACTGCCCCCGTCTGAGGCTCGTCTGGCGGGGCGGTTACGCGCTCTGACGGGCACCTCTTCTCTCCTGATACACACACCCGGCTTCTTTCCAGCTCCCCCTTCTGCCCTTGCATGTATGTCTAGCCAGCTTCCCCACTGGTCTCCGCATGACAGGTCCAGAGCTCGCAGCCCCGGGGTCCCTGGGGAGCAGGGTGCTCTCGGCAGTTTCACGTTGGGGCACACGTGCTGCTTCTCAAAGGCAGGTGGGGTTGGGGTGAGGATGGACTGTACCTGCCTCGCCAGCATCCTCATGTCCCTGAACTAAAGGGGGTGTTGGCCTTCAGTCTCGTGTGTACGTCTAGAGCCCTGCTTGACACAGTCACCTCTGGAACCAGTACCTTTGGCCCCTTGTCATCTGCCTGGGCTGCTGATGCCAACCTCAGCTCTTGATCTGAGCACAGCATGTCTAAGTCGTGTTGGCCCATATGCCTCAAGAGGCGTATTATTTTTAAGGTGACTTGGGGTGGCTTAGTGTAAGGAGTCCCCAGGCTGTGGAGACGGGGCCCCAGGAGTGAGCTCTGCCCTGCCCCCGGGAAGCCTGTGGGACCAACGATGGAGCCGGGGTCTTCGGCGAAGAAGCTCCATCTTTTTCCCCTTCCTCTGTAAGGATGTTAGGATGGTGTGTCAGTGGATGGATTGGAGACTTGGGTGAGGACCTTGTCCCCTTCTCTGTACTCATCCCTCCTGTCCTTGCCGTAGCTGAGCCCAGCGCTGTGCTGAAGATTTACGTCTTCAGTGAGTGAGCGCGACACTGCATGTCGGGCGCTCTGACAGGGAACGGGGTGCAGGGGCGCTGAGAGGAGGTCGGAGTGATCTGGGGAGGGCTTCACAGACGCAGGCTTTTCAGCCCTTCAGAGACGAGGGAAGGACGTTCAGACCAAGCCCACTGGGGGAGAGGAGAGCCGTTTGCGCTGGATTTGTAGGTTGAGGAGAAGAACGTGGTAGACTTCCTGTTAACCAGACGACTCCTGTAGAGGCTGAGGGGCCAGGGTCAGTATTCTCCTGTCAATAACTTTCCCTTTTTTTGGTCTCAAAAGCAGCACATAGTCTTTAATCTGCAAAGTACCGGAAAAAATGAGATGAAAAGAAAAGCATCTGTAGGCCTCGTACCCAAGCACAAGCTAAGTTATTTTGGTGTCCAGTCATGTCTGAAATAACTGTTTGCAGTCTAACCATGGTGAAAGATGGAAACAGTGATGTGTTGATGGAAGAAAAAAAGACGAGTGGAAACACAGTGGGATTGGCCGTCAGTTGGCATCTGAAAGGCCAGCCTGTCCACTGGCACGTGACTGGCACTCCTTTCCCAGCCCATGGACTCCCCTGGTCCATCTCAGGACCAGGAATTACCCACCTCCTGGCTAATGCGCCCTGGAGGTGGGGAAGGATGTGAGTGGGAAAAGCATCCAGCCTGGGGACTCATGACAGGTTGTATCCTAGCATGAGGTGATGGTTGGGCTGTGTATTGCTATGGAGCTGCTCATAAATGGTTTTCTACCTCTAGATGCCACTTACTAATGTTAATGTGTTCCTAAATATTGCCTCTAATTAAGCAAATAGTTTCTATTAAATCCATGAGCTCTGTTTTTGACTAGTTATAACTGTTACTTGGGGTTCTCCATGGTTTTTTCCCTCTTCCTCTTGTGGTTCTTTTCTTTTCTTTTTTTTTTTTTGGCCACGCTGCGCAGCATGCAGGATCTTAGTTCCCCGACCAGGGATTGAACCCATGCTCCCTGCAGTGGAAGCGCAGATTCTTAACCACTGGACCACCAGGGAAGTCCCCCTCTTGTGGTTCTTTATACAATATTTGGTATACATACATTTTTTATGCCACTTAAATTTGTATTTTGTCTGCAGAGATGTAGCCAGCTTACTTTTACTTAACTTGGCTTTGCAAGGATTTGGAGAGTTGTTGTATACTGGTAGCACCCCACTCGCATCCCCTCACCCCTGTTGCTCATCAGTAGCAGATAATTTTGTGTTGTCACTTTTAGGGGAATTCTATCCAGAACTAACCACATACAGAGGAAAAAAAAATCTGTTCACGAAGAAATATCTGCAGTTCAGAGCACCTGCCTTTGTAACTTTGGACTTAGGCTCATTATTGAAAACCACTGTTTGTTTTCTCTTAATAGCTAAATTTCCTGTCTTTCCCACATGGTGGTAAAACAGTTCTCTTCTTACACCTCAATTTTAATTGCTTTGGAAAATGACTGCCCTTTCCCACATAACTTTTATTTTAAAATCCAGACACATGTTCTAAATCTGATGCCAGATTTCGTAGATACCATGATAGAGAATCGTAAGTACAATTGAGTTTGTCTATCAGCATTGTTGTTGAGTACTTGATCCTTCAGTAAGTTAATGTGCCATAGCAACGTAATCATTCTTCTAAGGTTTAGCATAAGTAATGCTGCTATTGAATATTTTGGGCAGCCTTTACCATTTTCTAAATATAAAATTTATTTAGGGTAGATTCCTAGAAGTGGAATTAATTGGTTTCAACGAATGTGGATATTTTTATGGTTTTTGCTACATAATGCCGAATCGCTTGCTATTTATTCAAGCGCCAGTCAAGGTTTCCAAATTAGGCAGCAGGATGTTAGGTGTCTGCAGAGGGAGCCTGCAGGCAGGAGGACCTCTCGGGAGCCCCCCACAGAAGTCCCAGGGACAGGGGACAGCTCTGCACTAAGCCAGGGGCAGGAAGTGGGGACCCAGGACGCCGAGCGGTCAAGAGCGGCACACCTGGCACCTGGTTGATTTAGGAGGATCCAAAGAGAAGTTCAAGGGGCGGGCCGGGCCGAGGCTCGGGCTCCTGGCCTGGCTGCCTGGGGGAGTGACACACGTTTTGTCTTGATGTGGCTCTACTGGTGACCCTCCCAGGGGAAGAAGGTGAGAGCAGTACCTGTGCCTCTTCTCTGAAGACCTCGGAGGCGCGTTATGGGTGGGGCTGGGCAGGCTGTTACATCAGTCGCCTTTAGTCGGTCTGTGTTGTCCGACAGGAAGCAGGTGCCGGTCCTTGAATTCTTGCCGCCTGTCAGTTGTCCGGCCCGGAGCCTGAGAGCAAGCCCTCGGGTCTCTGAAGGAAATGAGCACAGGCTCATTTCCCGTGACAGGCTGCTAGCAGACACCATCATCGGCTGGGCTTTCCAGAAACAGAGTGTGTTTAAGTGATTACGGGACGCTGGGGGGTCTGGAGGTGCATCCATCAGGGATCATTTCTATCTACATGGCCATAAGCCAGATTGTTGTCGAGTGGCAGGCATAGCAAACAATAGCAGTTGAATGAAATCCAAGAGAGGCAGGCAGCTGTGGAGTTGCAGACTTGAGAAAGGAATCGCTACCGTACAGGAGTCGTGTACGCATCGTTTTTGCCTCTGTTCTTGCAACTCGCCCTTTCTCCTTGTACCTGTGCCCTTCCTCCTGTCCTCCTGCGGCCACCACGGTTACAGATGCTCACTGCACCCAGCTTCCTCCTCCTGGGGGTCAGACCCTGGAACGCATCACACTTCTGCTGATTTTTAAAGTAGTACCCGTGTAAAATAAAGCAGAGGAAAGGAAGGTAGGAGCATTACTCCCGACACTGGATCTTCCAGATTCATCCCTTTAGTACAAACTGAGGGCAAAGAGTTTACAACAAGGCTTGCTGTCTGTTATTCCCACCTTCACTGGAACAGAAGGAAGTAGAAGGTGTGGTGGGCATCATCCCCACCCACCGCTGCCCAGGGGAGATTGTTGCTAGGACTTCTCGTACGTCCTGGGATTGTGGGAACGTGGCAGGTGAGTCCTCTCTAGGTTGTTAGACGTTGGGAACATCTGGGTCCTGGGGTGACCTGCTTGCTCAGTGTTCCAGCCTTTCCGTTTCCCTGCCGTGGGGTGAGAGTGAGGGATGTGTTAGGTTCTGACGGAATTGCCTGGAAGTAGGTTGGGTTTGCGGTGCTGTGACGGGAGCAGGGAGGTCGCGGAGGCCGCGTCCAGGAGGCTGGGCCCCTCGCCTCGTTCTTTGCCTGCCTGTGGGGTCCCGCTTCATTTCCAGCTTCTGTCTTCTTTGCTGTGGCTTGGTTTTGGCTTGTGAGAAATGCTGCCGGGCTTCGCTGGTGGCGCAGTGGTTGAGAGTCCGCCTGCCGATGCAGGGGACACAGGTTCGTGCCCCGGTCCAGGAGGATCCCACATGCCGCGGAGCGGCTGGGCCCATGAGCCATGGCCGCTGAGCCTGCGCGTCCGGAGCCTGTGCTCCACAACGGGAGAGGCCACAACAGTGAGAGGCCCGCGTACAGCAAAAAAAAAAAAAAAAAAAAAAAAAAAAAAAAAAAAGAAATGCTGCCAACCAGAGCGCTTCTCATTCCCAGCACACGGTCAGGGAACCCATTCATCTCTGCACTGAGCAGGTGTGGCCACAGCCTGGGCCGGGCAGGAGGGGTTGGGCGGCTGGACAGCGGCTGCCCCGCTCGGCGCCTGATTCTTGCTGACAGTGAACATGACCAAGGCTCTAGATGTAACTGACCTGTCACTCAGCCAGAAGTGAGGAACTGAAGAACGCATGCACGGCAGCAGGAAGGACCCAGAGGAATCTGGAATTTGGGGCCTCTTTCTCCTTAGGTCAGTGGCACTGGGGAGACTGGAGTGGACAGTTCTAGATTAGAAGAGCCTTAGCTGACCTACCAGTCAGAGCAACATATGGGCCTTGCTTGGATCCTGATTCAGATAGACAGACCATGAGAAGACTTGTTTTGAACAGTTGAGAAAATTTAATTAGTACATGATATTGGGTAATTATTGTTAATTTTAGGTGTTGCTGAAAGCCCCTACGTTGGCAAACTGAAGTACTCGGGGGAAAAAAGTCATGGCACCTGTGATTTACTTTAAGCTGTAATGGCGATAAAACAGCCTGTGTGGCGGATTGTTCACTCTTAAACCCTGTGCTGGGCATGTGGGGATGCCTCAGGTTGATGTTCTCTACTTCTGTGGGTGTGTGGGCATCCTCTCTAAGTCCTGGGTGCCACGTGAAGCATCCTGCACGACCACCCTAGCGTTCTTCCCAGTTTACAGAGGAGGGAGGTGGGCTCCACAGGTTGGGTGTTGTCTCAGGTCGCAGGACCAGCTGGAGAGCTGGCGTTGAACCCCGTCCGAGGCCCGGCTTCTGAGCATCGCTGGACAGGGTGGTTCGCAAACGTGCTTTGGCCCCCGGACACGCCCTCCCCGCTCACCTCGGGTTCCCTGTTTCCTTGACTCAGGGACCTAGATGAGCGTCGATGTCTCCCACCTCCAGCAGCAAAGGCAAGAGGAGAAATCGTTAAGAGCTGTCTTCCATGTCGAGGCAGAAGATGTTCTGTGTGTTAGCTTTTCTCCTGGGTGTTGCCTATTTTGAAGTTATACCAAAGGCTTATCTTTTCTTATTTTGAGTCAAGAATGAGTATCCTTTTCAAAACCTTAGAAGCACATTGAGATGCTTTTCCTCTGAAGTACATCTCTTTGCATGCTTTGCTGTTGCAGGCGGACATCTGGTCCCTGGGCATAACGGCGATCGAGCTTGCCAAGGGGGAGCCTCCGCATTCCGAGCTGCATCCCATGAAGGTTTTATTCCTCATTCCAAAGAACAACCCCCCGACGCTGGAAGGAAACTACAGCAAACCCCTCAAGGAGTTTGTGGAGGCCTGTTTGAATAAGGAGCCGAGCTTTGTGAGTATTTTGAGATCAGAACGGGCGTCTCCTCCTCTGGGGCCTGATTGGTCTGGATACATCTTACTGGCATTTCTTTAATCACTATTATCAGCTGTCTTCATGATTTCATTTATTTTTCTTTTTCTAAATGGATATGATTAATTTCTTTGAATTGCAAATTTGTTTTTTATTGTTATTTTATCTTTTAAGGATGAAAAATCTACTTATTTTCTGTAAAATTAAATCTGTAGAAAATCTACAGATTTTCTAGTATCTCATGCCTCATTGAGCTTGAAGACTGTTCTCCTTAATATTATATGTGGAATCATACCTTTTTAATATTTACAGTGGAGGGTCAGGCTATTTAGCCGTTTTAGTAACCGCAAAGCCTGGCCTGAAAAACATATGGCTAAATAGGTATTTAAAGTAAATGTTTTCAGTTTCTTCTGGGCATGTGTCAGGAAGGAAAAGAGGAAAGAGATAGAAATGTACCCCCACCTTGCTTTACCCCTTCCTTCTTACTGTCTTTGCTGTTGAGTTGACTCTGGGAGAGCCACGTGGCAGTGATGACAGCATGGCTTCAGCCTAGTTTTCTCTCTGAATTAGGACTTTTTTTTTTTTTTTTTTTTTTTGCGTTATGCGGGCCTCTCACTGTTGTGGCCTCTCCCCTTGCGGAGCGCAGGCTCCGGACGCACAGGCTCAGCGGCCATGGCTCACGGGCCTAGCCGCTCTGCGGCATGTGGGATCTTCCCAGACCGGGGCACGAACCCGTGTCCCCTGCATCGGCAGGCGGACTCTCAACCACTGCGCCACCAGGGAAGCCCTGAATTAGGACTTTTTAAAAAAAGTTGTCTGTGTATTCTGGGGTTGCGTGGAGCACCACACGTCCTTGTTTTGTTTCTGAGTTTTCCAGCAGGGTTAGCCGAAGGTCAGGCTGAAACTCCTGAACCAAGCCCCCCTCCCCTCCCCTTCTCACGAACCCTTATCTAAAAATACGTGGTTAGTTTTACAAGAGCACCATGCTTTTCTAATATGATTCCCGTTTTGGTAATGGAATTCAGTGAGGAATGCAGCGTTTTTTTAGAACCTCCAGGGGGGGATACAGAGTACACCACTCACTGGGTGCCGGGCGGGCTGCTGTTCCTCGTGTCCGTGGGGCTCGGAGTGTTGTTGTCAGGAGTTTGTTCCGAGCCCCAAGAAGACACACCCACGTTCCTGCACATCTTCCCATTACAGGCGTGTTTGTGCTGTTGGCTTGCTGGCCCAGTGCACACATCTCCACCCCGACCTCTAGCCCAGACGCCCTGAGGAGAGGATGAGATGCTTGGAATTAGACACTCACGTGGACGGGGACTGAGAAATGCCTGAAGTGACCCAGCTTTTTCGCAGGGTTGAGTTTGAGAAGCATGCCTGGCTCTTGTTTAGGAAGCTTTCGTAATTTAGAGCAAGTGGGGACACACGGTCTGACTCACGTGATTTGTGTGTTCCTGCCGGCCGCTCCTGTTTGGGCTGCGTGGTTTTCCTGGGAAGCGTACTCCCTGTAGTTGGGTTTGCCACTCTCAAGGGCAGAGCGAGCGGCCGAGTTCACTGGCCACGCGGAGCCCAGAGCCTGGGTGAAGTCCTCACCCCGATCACAAGCAAAAAGGCAGACCTGGGAAACCAGCATTTCTGAATTGGGAAGGCTGATAACTAAGAGAATGTGGGCACCCTTTCAGCGTCCAAGGAACGGGCATCTCCTGGCTTTCTTCCAGTTGCATTTAAATTAACATTTATCTTATTGTTTGGGGGGGATGGAGCCAAGCAGTAAGATAGGAAGTTAACAAGGTGACACAGAACATGTTTTCTCTCTTGCCAGCATTAGCAATGATGATTGAATGATGATCTGTGAAATTCTCCGCAACATTTTCTTTGTAAATGCATTTTTCTGGGGAGAGGGTTCCTGTTTTCATCGGATGGTTACCTCCAGAATGTTAAGGACCCCATTAGGTACTAGATACCTTGTCCACACCGGGAACGGGATCCCACCCACAGGAGCCAGATGACATTCTTTGACTCAGTCGTAAAGGAAAAAACTTTGAAGTAGGACTCTGTCTTTACGTATCAGCTTGGTTGCTGGACGTTTTGAGGCAGAGGTCTGTCCTTTGGGGTGGAGTCAAGTAGAATGTAGAGAACTTGACCTCATGCTTTTTCTCTTTGCTTTGTTTGGTTTGTTTTCCAGAGACCCACCGCTAAGGAGTTACTGAAGCACAAGTTCATCATCCGCAATGCAAAGAAAACATCCTACCTGACTGAGCTCATCGACAGGTACAAGAGGTGGAAGGCCGAACAGAGCCACGAAGACTCCAGCTCCGATGACTCGGACACGTGAGTCCACTCGGCCGGAGTCCTGCGGGACGTCCGCGGCCAGGGCGCGTGTCCCCAGCCCCAGGCCGTACTTGATGTGGGCCTGTTCATTCTCATCTCTTGGTTGGGGTGGGCTTTAGGTTTCTTTTTTCTTAAAAAAAAAATCCAGGCTGATGGTGCTTCTTGTGTCAGTATGGGACTATATTTAGGAGTCTTGAGTCTCTTTTCGTTGGTAGTGGAGCTTCTCTGAGTAAAATCTGTGACAGAGCTGTGCGTAAAGAACTGGACCTGGTTTCTTCTTCCTTCTTTTAACACGCTACTGATCAGGCGAAATGGCTTTAAATATATTTCTAGAAAGATATAAGTGAGGGTATTAGTGATTCTGTGTTGTGTTCTGGTATATGCCTGGCGTTGTAAAAGCTCTGTGCCAGGAAGTTACGATAAACTGGTGTCAAGTTAAGCATCTAGGAAATCCATTAGCTAAAGAGATGAATTAGGTCTGGGAGCCATTGGGTATGTAGAGGTGGGGAGAGTGGGGCCGACTGCTCCGGCCTGAAGGAGGAGGGGAGCCCTGAGGGGGAGGGCCAGGAGTGGAGGCGTTGCAAGTCGGATCCTCGCCCGCGCCCCTTCACCCCTCGGCCAGAAGTTCAAGCTGACCCACGGCCCAGGTCCACGTGCCAGGCCAGTGGGATGAGACCCAGAATATTTGTCAAGGTTCCCACGGGATTCCATTGCAGAGTCAGGGGTGAGAACCACAGACTAGGACGTCGCTGAGGTCTTGATGTTGAGCCGTGAGGGTGGTGGGCATGGGGCTGAAGAGACGGGCGGGGAGAGTCCAGACGTTTACCGTGGGCCTGGGTACCACAGGTGGGGACGGTCCGGCTTCAGCAGTGTCGTGGGCCCGCTGAGAAGATAGTGGAGAAGAGGCTGGTCTGGGGAGGCCAGGGCACAGGAAGCTGGGTTTGGTATGGGACACGTTCAGACGTCCAGGAGGATGTGTCCAGTGTAGAGCAGCGTCGAGGTTTGGTGTTGAGGAGGGATATCTAGGCAGACAGTATGGGTTTAGAGCCACCACTCTGTTGAACGGTCACTGGAGCCCTGAGAACCTACCTGCGGAGAAGGGCCAGGGGCCGAGGACCAAATGCGGGGAGACACCAGCGTGAAGGAAGAACCTGCGGGCAAGCCGGGTCGGAGGAGATCTGGGCGCGGTGTGGCCCCAGGAGTCTAGGGCCTCTGGAGGAGGGTGATCGGTGGTAGCATTTGCTGCTGAGCCTGCAGGCAGGATGATAAGGAGGGAACAGCAGCTCCTTGTCCAGAGGCGGGCAGGGGACAGGGGGCCTCGGCCGGGTAGATTTTCGAGTGGGTGGAAGGTAAGAGACGGAGGTGGGAGTGTGGAGTGTAGGTGACGCCTCTAGGCCCTGTGGCCGAGGGCAGGGAGCGGCGCTGAGCGAGCAGAAGGACTGCACGCTCAGGTGTGGTGGGACGGAGCCAGTGGAGACTTCTCCAGGAGAAGAGACGCAGGAGAGACGGTGTGGGTGCGGCAGCTCTGTGGGAACCGTGTTCCCACGGGGTCTCTCTTTGGGAGGTCGGAGGCAGGGTCGGCTTCTGCAGCCCAGGAGGGCCTGGAGGGGAGTGGGCAGGACTGGAGGCAGGCATGGAGCATGGGGGGGTCTCCCCATGCAGCCTCCCCGCGGAGCGGGCGCTCACTCACGGGGTCACCTGCATTTCTGTGTTAAGGGAAACGGACACAGATGGCCAAGCATCCGGAGGCAGCGACTCAGGGGACTGGATCTTCACGATCCGGGAGAAAGATCCAAAGAGTCTTGAGAATGGAGCTCTTCAGCCATCGGATTTAGAAAGAACTAAGGTACGTGTGCTCGTGCAGAGTGACTAACACTTGGCATCAGTCAGCAGCATTTTTGAGTCACTTGTGTGTGAAGCCTGCTGTTTCGTGGTCTTTGTGGGCCCTCAGCGCAGCCTGTTGTGGAATTTTGCTGTCAGGGAATTGACACATGAGGAGACGATGCTCTGACTCCCCAGCGAGGCCGACCCGCGAGTCTGGACTCCGGTCCGCTCTGCGGTGCTGATGCTGCTCTTGTAGCCCTGCCGCCAGATCAGCGTTTCCTTACACTTGCACGTACCGGGGGAGTGGGGAGGTGGGTTTAGTGTTTGAAACGACTTCCAGCTCTCTTGATGAGACTAGGCCTGTGTCGCGTATTGGCGTTACTCATCAAGGTACCGTAATTTGGGGATTGAGTTTTGTTTAAGAACTCTTAAAAATAAATATATTGCTTTTGGTACCTATGTACTTAATTTTGATGAATTGGTTTTGTGCCTGTTTAAGTTAATGGAAAGCTGTAGTTTTAGGATCGTTGTGAAGCACAGTGGTGTAGTTTCTCTTCAGCAAGCGCAGACCTGTGGCTGTCTGTCCCCTGGTGACCCTACAAATCCTGCTTTGAGAAGCAGTTAGGAGTCACTGCGTGTTCAGATCGAGGCTGCAGAAGAAACAAAAGGCAGCACTGTCATAGGACAGCCACTTCCAACAGCCAGCTCTGATGTGCGTGCCACTCCAGGCCTTCATCGGTCAGGTCCTCTCCATACGTGGCTCAGCGGTGCAATTCAGCATCGCCTGTGTCCACGCAGGGTGCCACTTCCTGGCGCTCTGGTGCCTCCCCACCAGGCGTGGTATCTGTCGTCCTCCGTAGTCCAGTGAAAACACAGTAGGGACAGTCCTATGCAGGTGCTACAGCAGACGTGTATCTGAAGTTGACTGAATTATTGCAGATGTGGGTATTAAATATTTCTCATTACTTTCCCCCTCCTCCCCCAAGATGAAAGACATCCCAAAGAGGCCTTTCTCTCAGTGTTTATCTACAATTATTTCTCCACTGTTTGCAGAGGTAAGATGCCCAGTTGACTTCTGGGGAGGTGCGAGGGGAAGAGGGGGGAGCAGTTGCCCCGTCTGTGGCAGGGTTGCCCGTGGAACTTGGGGGGTTAGACTGGCTGGCTCTGGGCGGCCAGCTGGGATGGACGGGCCCCTGCCTTCCAGGAACGCCTCCTGCTTTCCCGGGGGCCATCTTCCATCCAGCCCCTCCTGGGAACTGTCGCTGTGTCGCTGCCGGGAGTGTACACGTGGGATGTCAGCAACCCAGCCCCAGTCCGTATGTTACTGGGGCAATTTTTAACTTCAGTTATGCTGCTTTCTACAAAATCTAGTTGGGTGCAGCCTAACATCTTTGCCTCGACAGACTTACGTATGGCAACGTGAAAAGCAGATTTTTACTTTAAGGAGACATCAGATTCCCTGGGGTCCTCGTGTTACCTGTGGAGCCCCCAGGGTAGTGGCCTCACCCAGCAGGGCCCCTGATTGCTGGCGAGCGGCCACCGCAAACGTGGGCCCCTCCCTGTGCCCTTTCAGGGGACCCTGCCCCCTGTAGGTATGTGTATACGTACAACATTTGGAGGTGTTTCAAGAGTGGGTTTTATGAGGGTGAACATTGTTCATCTGGTTAGTAGCTGATTGGAGGATAAGTTGGAAGTAACCCCTTCCTGGCTCAGGCTGCCTTTAAGGTAATTCAGAGTGAGTCACCTAGTACCTTCTGTTTGGGTGGTGATCCAGAGCTCTCCTCTCTAGGGAGGCTGTAGCAGGGGATCCTTGGACTTGAGGTGGGTGGCCCAGGGTGGGAAGGAAGTGCCACCCATGGGCGCATCCCTGTCCTCCGCTTGGCCTGAACCCCAGTCGCACGGTGCCTCCCCCTTGGCGGTGCTCCTGGCTGGCCTCCGTCCTCCCAGGCCTTCCCCGACCCAGATCTGTCTCACGAGTGTGCCCAAGGGACAGGTTGAAACCGCTGCACACTCTGGGTTCAGGTGGCAAAGTGAACAGCAACAGGGCAGGCAGAGGCCCCTCTGTGTCGCTTTCTGCCTGCGGCCTTGGCCTGGGATGCCTGTTGGACCCTGTTTGCTCTTTGTTAGGTTCTTTGGGCAATTGGCCCGTCAGGTTTTCCAGATACTCCCCTGCTTGCCCACGACCCTGACTGCATTTTACTAGGATAGTTGGGCAGTTGGGGAAAAGGGCATAGATTTTCTCATTTGTCCGAAGCCGTCTGTTTCTTGTGGGGCACATGAAAAAAAACCATTCTGAAGGCATTATCCAGAATTAATGAACTAATCCTAAATGTACTAATGTTTTGATTTTGTTCAGCTGCCCTAAAGGTAACCTCCCAGGCATCTTGTCTTGTATGTTTTTGTTATTAATGTTTGGTAACCTCACGTTCAGAGTGTCCAATGTGCATTATTTGCATAATACTCCGCAAACTCGCTAACTTAAGGAGCGCCTCCCCATGTTACAGATGAGGACGTTCCCGGGCGTCCCTCAGTATGGGCCAGGGGCTCCCTCCCGTGGTGGTGACGGGGTGCGTCCGGCAGCCGTGGGCAGCAGCGGGTGGGGTGGGGGAGTGGGGTGGGGGAGTGGGAGGGAGGTCGGGTGGCGGGCTGCGGGCTGCGGGCTGCCCACTCGGGGCTTATAAGTCTGGCTGTGTTTAGTCGTTAAGGGGCCAGGGGTCCCAGATGGACGGACGCGCCGCCTCCGGGCTGACCGTTGCGGTCGCTGACACCGTGGAACAGGCACAGGCACTCCGGCCTCAGCGCCAGGCCCGTCCTGTCCCTCTGTCTGTCCCTGTAGCTGGGAGGGGAGAAGCCACGGGCGTAGAGTGAGCCTGAAGCCGGGGTGGCGGCGTGTGGTCCCAGCAGCCCGAGAAGCTGCTGGAGGCTCTGGGTCGCGCACCGAGCAGCTCTCCCCCCCTCCTCCTGGTGCAACCAGGGCGCATCCCGGAAAGACGGGAGTTGACCTTAAACTGTGGGAGGTGTCTGCAGACACCGGCGTGGTTTCCCGTGGGCGCAGAGGTGCCGAGAGGACATCAGCCTCCCAGGGTTTAGGGCTGTTGCCTGTTTGCATGAAATGGAGTATTTCGGCAGCACCCTGCCCACAACGGCAGTCTGTCCGGAGGCCTCAGCACCAGCCTGGTAACCGCGGGAGCTCTGCGTGCGTGGCCCGCACCACAGCTTCGGGGCGCACACCAGAGCCAAGTGGGCGTGAAATGGCTTTGCTGGTGGAAGATGAGGGTTGAAATAGAAAAAGAAAGCAGAGGGAGCAGATGCCACGATCACATTCCGGAAAGGCGCACAGAAGCCGGCGTGTTTCCTTCCCGGGGAAGCGTAGAGACTGGGGGTGGGACTCAGGCCCAGTCTAGCCTCCAGCAGGGGCGGGATCCGAGCTGACCCTGTGGCCGGGGCAGTCGGGTCGTGTCACTCCTTAAACAGACGCCCGCGGCTTCCCGTGCTCGGGTGAGTCACGCCGTCCCTCGCTTTGGTGGTTTCAGTTGAAGGAGAAGGGCCAGGCGTGTGGAGGCAACCTGCGGTCCATCGAGGAGCTGCGCGGGGCCATCTACCTGGCGGAGGAGGCCTGCCCCGGCATCTCGGACACCATGGTGGCCCAGCTCGTGCAGCGGCTGCAGAGGTGAGTGCCACCCGTGCCTGGTACCTTCCAGGCCGGGGGCTTGAAGCAGAATCGAGGGAGAGAAGGCTGTTCTCCTGAATCAGAGGAGTCTGTGTGAAGGCACCAGGTGAACCTGGACCCTTCGGGGAGGGACCACAGAACTCTGTGGTGGCCACTCTTGCTGTGTAAGCACGGAGTGACTTCCGGGTGCCGGTCTGCTCTCCTGACGCAGCCTCGTGACCAGCCAGAGGAGTGCAGTCCCGAGCCCGGACTCTCCGTCTGGTTTTATGCTCCAAAGCCAGGTGTCCAGAAACACCGGAGATGGGGGCTCGGTGAGTTCTGTGAGACCGGACACAGGTGCTGGTCCTTGTGAGGGCCGTGCTGGTCCTCGGCTCCGCCTAAGCGCCGGAAGCCTCATCATGGTGGCAGGGGGCTCCGTCCGCGGCAGCCTGCAGGGTGTGCCCTGTCCCCGCCAGCGGCCCTGGTGGCATGGGCTCCAGGGTGAGGAGGAAGCGGGGCTGCCGATCTTTCTCCCCCGGCCGGTCCCTTAAGCTTGTTTGGGGAGCCTCCCTGTGGAGGAGGTCGCACACGTGCAGTCACCTGGGGGTGTTGGAGAGAGCGGAGGTGAACCGTCCAGCAGCTCTGTGACCGGAGCTCTCCTGCACACCCCGAACCTTTCTCTCTCCCCGAAACGCCAGACAGATCAGTGCTTTGAAATTCACCTCCCAGGTGTGTTGTCCAGGAAGCGAGCTTTTTCTAAAGGATGGCTGCTCCTTGATGGGAATTAGGAGCGTCTCAGATCTTTTCTGAGATGTCGGCGGGACGGCGCATGGAGAAGTTTGGGGCGTGTAGGGTCACTTCTGCCTCTTGGAAGTGGTGATGGAGGGGCTGCCCGCTGTCCTGTGACGTGTCCCTCTAAAGTGGGACAGCAGAGAAAACCTCAGGTGTGTTCTGTGGAACTCAGGCCCCCTCATGAAAACGTCCCAGCTTTCCAACCTGCTCTCATGTTGAGGCTGGAGAATAGACTGTTGACTTGGCTGCCTCCGATTCTGAGGCAGTTGACGGACTCCAGTATGCTTTTTGCGTGAAGTTGGTTTTAATAGCGTTATTTCTTAACCCGGTGCATCCAAAGTCTTCGTTTCGGTATAAAGGTCTTTCACCTTCGTTGTGGGGCTGAGTCTTTGCAGTCAGCATGTGTTTCACACTTAAACGGCGCATCTCATTGTGAAGTCGGTGCTGGGAGCCACTGTGGCGAGTGTGACCGTACATAACCCAGGTGTCACTGCCTGCCGTCTGCATTACGGTTAACACTTTACTTCCCATTCTCTCTGGTTCTCTCTTGTCCTTCGTGACGTGGGACTCTCTCTCCTCAGCCATCAGATGACCCTGCTCCAGGGGCTCCCTGCCTGGTCCCTTTTGGGCTGTCCGAGCTCTTCCCGTGTGTCCCCTGTCCAGAGGCCACCAAAGCACAGTGGCTGTCGCTGACGCTTCAGACCCGTTTTGCTCCTGGATGCATCGCTCCAGTGGGTCGCATCAGAGAGGACGAGGACCAGCTTTTGTCCAAAGCATTTTCAAAGGCTTTTGTGTATCTTAGTTTGAGTTAGTGTGTGGATTCTTATGTGTGGCATCACCTCCTCCCATGACTTGGGCATTTACGTCTCTCGAAAAGTGAGTCTCGGGATCCGTGGCTGAAGCGTGCTTTCCTAATCGTTTGTCCCCTGGGCGAGTGCCGTGTATTTTAAATGCCTTAAAAGAGGAACTCTTTGGAATGTTGGCTACGGGTCCCATTAAACTCGTCCTCAGCCGTCTCCCGTGGCTGGGTGACCACCCCGGTTTTGAGGCTGCTGAGGGAATCTCGGCCACCCGTCCCCCTTTTTGGTATTCCAAAGTGAGCCAGTGCTGCAGAATTACTGGCAACAGGAGAAAGTGCCCATCCCACCATCATAGTTTCGGGTGCGCTGCCTTCCACTGTTGTATGCAAGTCATGAACTTACCCAAGTCTTTAGATATTCTTGGGTGTTCATGTAGAATAAATTGTGTAAAACTAGACATGTATAATTCTGTGTACACTTCTTCTTAACCTGGGTGTATTTTTCATATTGCTTAAATATTATTATGATTTTTAATCTCTTAGTTCATTCAGCTTGCTTGATGAACCATTTTTCTACTGTTGGACATCAGAATTGTTTCCTAGTTATTGTAATCACAAAAAATTTAACAGACAGTTCTAGGAAGTGGATTACTTGAACAAGCACCAATATTTGTGTGGCCAAAAAGGGTTTCTTGCACTGACACTCAAATTGGCATGCGTGTGCATCTTTGGGATCTTACTGTGTCATTGGGTATTATCGATTTTTCAATTTTTAAAAAATGATTATAAGTGAAGGTGTATCATTTACTACTCTATTCGTGTCTTTTTTTCTCTCCTGGGAGGCTGAACACATTCTCACTTTTTGTTTATCTGTGAAAAGTTTTTAGTGTTGGAATCATGATTTTCTTAATTTCTATGAATTCTTTATGGAATAATTAGCCCATTGATACTTGCGCCACTTAATCTGTTATAACTTGGGGTTGTCTATAAAAACTAGGATTTTGATTATTGCTTCTAGTTTGGCAAATGAATTTGTTTTTAATTTAGAGAAATGACATTGATTTACTTCTATTTCTCTTTTTGTTTTTTTCCTAGATACTCTCTAAGTGGTGGAGGAACTTCATCCCACTGAAATTCCTTTGGCATTTGGGTTTTGTTTTTTTCCTTTTTTTCTTCTTCATCCTCCTCCTTTTTAAAAGTCAACGAGAGCCTTTGCTGACTTTGCTGAAGAGGTGCACCATCGCGGGGGGGCCATTCCCCCCACAGCGAGGTCGCCTGTCCAGGGCCCGATGAAGTCTCCAGATGGGGTGGGGAGGGTCAGCTCCTGCGAGCGAGCATTTTATTTTATTTTATTATTCTTGTTTTTAATTCTAACCATAGTGCACATATCAAGGAAAGTGTCTTTAGAAACAAAAATAAACCCTGAAATGTATATTTGGGATTATGATAAGGTGACTGAAGAAATGAAACCTCAGGTATCCTGCTTTACGTTGATAACTCCCCCTCCCTGGGAGACGGAGAATCGCTCTGGTGGATCAGTGTACAGATTTGTATATAGTGTCATTTTTAAGGAAACCCTTTTGGCGTGCATAGGGATCACTGTGTACACACTGGCCAAGTGCTTCTGTAGATACTGTCAGTGGGGTAAATATTTGACAGACCGTAACTTGAGTCTATTGCCTTGCCTTTATTACATGTAAATTTTGAATTATGTGACCAGTGATTTGGGTTTGACTTTGTATTTGCAGGGTTTGCCATTAATAATAATTAACGCCCCCCCCCTTATGGAACACTCCTATATTTGTACCTCAACAAATGCAAATTTTCCTCTTGTTTGCCCTACAACCCTTTTGGTACACTTAGAAGTTGATTTGCTTTTTCATCGATGGTACTATTTCTTAGTGTGTTAAATTGGAACATACCTTGCCTCATGAAGCTTTAAATTATTATTTTAAATTTCTCCCCGATGAAGCGTTCTCGTCTCACTTTCATTCGTGCCCTGCCAGTCCTGCGCCAGCTGTACCGTCCTTCCAGTAGGGTTTTCTGTTGCACCTTGTAGTGAAATCTGCGTATCATCTTTCCCACCTAAACATGTCTGAATGCTTACACAAATAAATTTTATAACACAGATTTTGCATACTCGCCTTGGAACATGACTCTTGAGAGGGCAGTGCACCTGCCGTGTGTGTGTGTGTATGTGTGTGTGTGTGTATGAGGCTCTGGGAAGAAGTGCCCACATTCAAGCTGTGGAATGTCCATGTCAGCTCCCTTTGCAACTTTTAAAAATGGTCCTGAGAAGATATGGGTGAATATTGCTGATCTGTAAAACTGCTGTCTTCCCAGGGACCTGGAGGGAAGGTTGCTGGTTTTCTTAAAGGAGCTGGTGCCCGCCAGGTGTCTGTATTTTTCTTGGCTTGTGGCAGCGTCTTGCTTGCCAAGGGGGTTAATAACCTCTGGGTCTCTGGGGTGGGAAATACTTCTTGCAGCCATTCTTGACTGATCTGAGTACGTGTGACATTTTTTTTTTTTATTTGTTGATACGAATCGTTGTCATCTCTTGTTGGAGTAGCAGTTCTTGAGGTGGAATACAAAGGCTTTGGGCAGCAGGGAAGTTACTGGGTAAACCTGAGGACGGAAGGTCAGTTATCTGCTGGCCCGGTGGCCTGGAGGTTACAGGGAGAGGACAGTGGCCTGAGCTAGAGACGTCTGAGGGGTGGTTATTGTTTTGGTTAATGCAATGGAGCTGGTTTTTAAACTCTTAAAATCGTCGTGATTTTTTAATTAAAGGTAGATTCGGATTAATTTCTGTAAGGGATATGTTTTGGTTAGGGGAAATAGAACCAAATTGCTATCGTGCAAGTTTGTTAACTTGAACAGTAAAAATTGAGAATATTTCATTTTGTGTTTCGGAGAGTATTCTGTATGACAGAGCCGTTTGTTTCCCTCTGTGAGGCATGAGCCAAAGATCAGTTTTGTCCATTTTGCTGGAGAAAGAATCCAAGAAATGGAGCATGTTCCCGAGGCGTGCTGCTTGTCTGATCTTGAGAGCACCAGGGTCGACCACAGCTTTCTGATCTGGAGTTCTTCAGATTTGCAAATGGACAGTGGTTTCAAGACTTGACGCTGACTGACCGCCATGTCAAATATGAATGATGCTTACACTGATTGGCAGATGGGATCCCAGCTAAGTGAGGTGCTGTGAATGGTTAGTAGCTGCCCTGCAGTCTTTGGACGGTAACAACAAAGCTCCGTCTCCCAGGCAAAGCGGCAAATTACTCTATTGAGTTTATTGGAAACGTCTTCTGTTGATGAAGCTTCTCGGGGAAGATGTGCTTTGACAGGCTTTGGAAAGTGGGTCACCTCCCCCTACAATATCTCCTGGTTTGTTACTTTCTGTAGACAAAGAAAAATCAGGGCATCTGCTTGAGGCTAGCATTTGTCCACTTCAAGTCCTTTATTAAAAGACAGACGAGGTACCAGAGCTACAACAGGACCTGCCTCGGGCTATAAACCGCTGGTGGTATTTAGCCAGACCTGTGAGCTCAGCACTCAAGGTAGATTGACTGCTCCTCGGAAGCCTCTGGATGCTGAACTGCAGCAGTTAGCGGCTCCTCTGCCTACACTGCTGATGGCTGGGTGGCTTCACCCAGAAGCACAGACAGCCTCTTGGAGGTTGGGGGCTGTGTCTGGCTGGTTGTCGACACCTTTTTGAAGTGGTCTTTTTCTGCACTGGCTGCACCCATGTGGTCTGGGGGCCTCGGCACTGACACAGTCGTGTGATTGTCTCGCTGTAACCAGGGGCCACACACCTTCCCGATCTGACGGTTTTGCTCTCCGAGTGGTCTTTTGAAGCCTTTAGTTGGAATGCAGCATTTTGTACCTTTCTTTTGGCAAAACATAGGTCTGTTTATGAGCATTTTTATATTTTCTTCCTTAAACGTGGCTTGTGTATTTCTGCTTTAAAATATGGCAATAACTGAGGAGTGCTGCAAGGTGTGTTCTTAAGCACAGGGTCTGTATCATGCAAGGGTCAATAAAGTTCACAGAAATAATTTTTTGTAATTGTGTCTTGTGTGTAGAGGGGGAGTAGACGTTTGTGTCCCCCACACCTCTGAATTTATATGTTGAGATCCTGAGCCCCCAGTGTGATGGCATTAGGAGGTGGGAGCCTTTGGGGATGATTAAGCCATGAGGATGGAGCCCTCAGGACTGGGATTAGTGCCCTGACTCCACAGCGATCCCTCACCCCTTCCACCACGTGAGGACACAGCAAGAAGATGGCCATCTGTGAGCCAGGAAGTGGGCCCTCACCAGATACTGAATCTGCCGGGACCTTGATCTTGGACTTCCAGCCTCCAAACTGTAAGAAAGATATTTGTTTGTAAGCCACCCAGTTGATGGTATGTTTGTTACAGCAGCCAGAAAGGACTGAGATAGCGGGTGTCTTTGAAACTCCGTTTCTGGCAGTTTGGGAGTGGTCTGAGTCGCCTATATGATTTGCACTTAGGTTTTCTTTGAAGTCACAGGGGGACACAGGTGTGAATCATAGCTGGGAGCAGAAGACTGACTGAGGAGACCATCTTGTCTCCACGCCTTGTAGAGGTGAGTGACAGGTGTGACTTTTGGAGGGAGAAGCTCATGATTCCGCCATCTCAGCAGCCCAGGGACTGGGGTCAGAGGCTTCCCAGTCCCCTCCCTGCCCACCTTGCCCTCACCCCTTGTCTTCTAGAGCCTCTGACGTGACGGTCAGTCTTCCGGAAATGTTCTGCTTTCCCGGTCCCACGTTGGAAGCAGCAAAGATCACATAATGTATCAAAATACGTTGTCTTAAGAGAACAGACTCAGCAGCTCATTCATCCCACCCCACAGTGACCCGCTGACTCCCCGACCCACCTGCCTGAGATTCAGTCAAAGACAAGAGACGAGGTTGGTTGTTTTGCCTTAAAACTTCAGGATGCTGGATTGTGGCATGAGGTATTTTTATTCCCTTTTGTTAGTACTTAAAACCGTCTGTACAGACTGTAAGGCAAATGATTCACACACATCTCGAGCTACTCATCGTCCATTCGTATGTTTCCACGTACGCCGGTCACAGCCCCCCAGTCGGGGTGGTCCTGGGTGTCTTAGGTGAGGGCCCCCAGCTGTGGTGTGGGGCACTGGATGGGAACCGTGTTGGATGGGTCGCCCCCTCGGGGGGCGGCATCAGGAAAGGGCTTAACAATACCAAGGGAATAGCAGCCACTCAATCCCCATGGAGAAGAGGCAAACGGATTTTGACTAGTGGGCCCCAGCAGTTACTGGAACCCTGTTCCCTGTGTTGTCCGACTCTCAAGGATGTGCAATGTCATATGTCCGTACCCCAGGCCGGGGGTGGGGGTTTGGCGGGGGGGGGGCGGTGAGTATAAAAAGGAGAAAAGAATGGATTGTGAAGACAGGCACGATATATATACCACTATTGAGTGTGCAGTTCCAAACCACAGTTGCAGTAGGATACAGGTATGATCACGGGAGCCAGGGGACTACACACTGTGACTCAGAGCTCCTGCATCCACAGGAAGCTCAGACACGCTCCACAACATAACACAGCACAAATGGCCCTGGTCACTGCCATACAGGTTCTCATGCTTGTGAAACATACAGCAAAACACCACAGCTTACTACCCTCCCATCGGATACGCCACTCAGTACACCGACAGTCCAGAGAGTGCACTGGATTTCCGCTTCTCTTAACAGAAAACAACCCGCTACACTTTGTAAATAGTCATTGCTTTAAACAATTTGGTCAACTTGTGCCAAGAAGTAGGTCTGGGAACCAGCGTTTCACTGGAGCCTGCAGCCCCCAGTGGAACACAGGATGCTGGAAACTGCTCATTTATCAAAAAAGTAAATCCTACTAATTTTCTATTATAAAAGTAGAAAGAGTGAGAAAAAAAATCTGAAAATGATCTCATTTGCTTAAGACTGCCAAGTGTATCGCAAACAAACAATGGAAAATCCATTTTGTAAAATGCAGCAGCCTAGAAATCAAAATCATAAGTTTGTCAATCATCTTTTTTTAAAAAAAGAGCCCTTGCCCTGTCTTTTGGTTGCATGGATGTGTTTGTACTGACTTTAAGGTGCAGTTGCGGAGGGAAAAAATGTCATTCGGCACTCTATCCGTGACAATGTTTTAATACTGGCACAAGCTGAAGACAGCCCACAGAGGGCATGCCGGCCGAGACGCCCCCCGTGTTGAAGGCAGGGGTGCGGTCCTGTTCCGATGAGAAATTAACAGCTGCGAAGACAAGGTTTAAAATGGTTCTGTGGAGACAGATGAGAGTCGCTGTGAAACCATGTATTACTTTGTTTTCCAGACAGACAGGTGTTAATTTTACTAGGCTTCATTAATACAGAAGAAAGAACGTGTCCTCCGGGAAAGTCGCCACTGCTGAAACAATCAACACGTGTCCCGTCCTGCCATCAATACACGTGAGATTCTCTGCGACTCAGAGCGTGGGCACGGGAGGCCGAGCTGGTGGCACTTCGGATCACCCCCATCCATCTATAGGACAAGAAAGTGAAGTAACTGTCAGGGGCCACCTTTTACCAGCCCGTGTCCCTGAAATCTGCTTTTCTTGTTTGTTGCAGCTTCTTGACCCCTGGCGGCCGTTACTTACTAAGCCCCAGCGTGACGTAATACTGCCTGGCGTAGAATCTGCTTTTGTAGCAGGGGAGCTCCTAGCTTCCAGGTAAAGGAAAGCGGGGTTAAGGCCTCCTCCAGGTACTCCTGAGGACCACTTTGAGAACCACTGACCGGGGCACGCTCGTTCTGCAGCCGTGCCCGAGGCGGGGCCACAGCGCACACTGCCGGTCTTTCTCAGGACAGTGGGGCGCGGCCCATCCTAGACGCAGGGCTGTTTGTGGTCTAGAACCAGGGGGCAGAGAGGCCCAGGCTGCTGCTGAGCGTCCCCCACCCGCAACAACAAAGCGTCATCTGGTCTACCACGTCAGGAGTGCCAGGCGGAGGAGACCTGGGGTGGCCCAGCTTCCCGCCTTTGTGGAGCTTAGAGGGCTTTAGAAACCCCTAATCCCAGGGCCACGTGCTCCCTGCCACAGCAGTGACGGCATCTCAGTTTTCCAGCCCAGGATCACATTTGAGGAGTGCTACCCGTCTGGGCTCCCTTTTCAACCAGTGTAGCTTAGGGCCCCGCTGCTCTGGGGTGGGTGTCCATGGCGGCTTCGACCCTGGTCTTAAACCACTGTGCTGTTTCCCGTGAACTAACTTTATGTGAGTTTGTGCACGGATGACTGGCCCATTCATCGGAAACCCTTGTGGGTTCTCAGAAGAAGAGTTTCTCCCTCAGTGGCAGCTTCCCTGTCTGGTCTGGTGCCCCAGGATGCGAGGCCCAGGATTTGTACTTGAGTATGGTCACAGGGAGAGCCTGGCTCCTTCACTTCTTGGCTAAAGGAAGACCACTACCTTGGGTCTCCACCCCACGGAGCCAGTCTCATTGGTAAGGTAACTAACTCTAAGAGGCACTAGGATTTTTTTTCCCTCCCTTACGTGGTCTTTTGACTTGAAGCTTACTTATTAGCCTTTTAGCCACGGGATGAAGCAACTACTGTAGTCATCGACTGGAAAAACACAAGTTAGAGATGGAAAAGTGTACCCCGCATGTTGTGAACTAGCATACAGGTTTTGGGCTGATGTGTCCCAGGGAAGGTCACGGTTCCACTTGCTCCTGTGAAAACAGCCGTGTACTCGCATTGGGCAGACAGAGCCCAGGTCTTATGAAGTGCTTTCATTTTAAGCATGTAGCAGGGTGAGAACAAGCAGCCCATTCTGGAAGGGAGTCACTGCCCAGGCAGCTGCTGCTACGAGGCCTTATGCCCTTGCTCACTTGGGAGAAAGCGCGCTGCTCAGAAGAAGAGTGTCCTTTCTCTGCAGGTACCCTGTGGAGGGGGACTTTTACCTTTCAAACGTGTATTCGCTTTCAGCCCTGAAGTAGTACACGTGGGACTTGAAATGCAGCTTGAACACGTAGTCCTTGTGGAGGTCTTCGGACTCCGAGGGAATGGTGAGCGAGTACCCAAGCAGAGGCAGGCTGGCGAGGGGGTGACTGTCCTGGAAGGGGGCACAGAAGGTGGGAGCAGCCACAAGTGTGGCACCTGCCCGCAGCAGCTGGGCTGAGGTCCGGGCCCAGATGCGTCGCGTCGGCCACCGGTGACATCACCCGCGCCCGCCTCCCCGCATCCAACCAGCAGACGCACAGCCCTTGGGCAAGTGGATAATGGCAGCTTTCGCTTGGAGCCTCTGATGGCCTTGCCCAGCCTGCTGTGGCCCCCCTCCGACACCTGGGTGGCTCAGGGGTCAAGTTGTTCATCCTTCCAGAGGAAAGCTGCCTGCTCCCCGAGGAGGGAGGGTCCTTCAGGCTCTGCCCCAGGCGCCCCCCTGGGCACATACCTGGTGCGACTTGTAGAAGAACAGGCAGAAGTTTGTGAAGACTACCCACAGCTTCTGCCATCCGTTGCTGTTTTTGAATTTCCTCAGCAGGTTCCCAGACAGCTGATTCTGCAAGACAAGTCAGCCTGTAAGGAGCCCGGGTTGGGGCACCCCTGGTCCGGTGGAAAGGCCAACTCAGTGTCACAGTCCAGTGGGGCCCATCGGCAGGGCTGTGCTTCTGTAAGCAGGCTTCCTGGGGGGCACTTAAGAAAACGGGCTTTCGCTCTGTGTGAGCCTGGTTTAATTTTCCTGTCACCTGGTGTGGGCTGAATTCTGTCCCCCAAATGTATCTTGAAATCCTAACCACCACCGCCCCACCCCCGGATCTCAGAATGTGACCTTATTTGGAAATAGGGCCATCGGCTGTAGAAGGAAGGAGGAGATCGTCCTGGACTATAGGCCCGTATCCACTACGGCTGACATCCTTCTAAGAAGGAGACAGACACAAGGCAGCGCCTGTGACAACAGACAGGCTCGAGTGATGCGTCTACAGCCAAAGAACACCAAGGCTGGTCAGCAACCTCCAGGAGCCGGGAGTGGCAAGGCAGCCTCCTCCCACCCAGGGTTAGAGGGAGCTTGGCCCTCTTGCCACCTTGATTTCTGGACCTGGGACCTCCAGGATGGTGAGACATCTGCCCAGCTGGTGGTGCTTGTTATGGCATCCATGGGAAAGGATCCATCACCCTAAGGATCCATCACTCTAAGCCGTCTGGAGCCCAGCTCCTGACCGCCACCTGGTGGCCCTGGCTGCAATGCTGGATTTCAGCGCGGAGCCTCCAGGCCCCAGCCTACGCTGGTGGGAACAGGCGTTCCGGGCGTCCTGGTTTAACTCCGGAGCTCCATGGTCTCCTGAGGCCCGCAGCAGCTGCCAGCACAGAGCATCACCGTGACACCACAGGCAGCCAAGAGCAGAGCCTGTGCGTCCTCGCCTCCTCTCAAAGGCCCCTGTGTCACCTCTCAGAGGACCCTGAGAGGCCTCGTCCGTGTTCCTGACAAGACGCAGCTCATTGCCAGGTGGGAACCTCGACGTAGAGACATGGATGGTGAGTGTAGTCACTGCCGCTGGGCCATTCACTTCAAAGGGGGAGACAGGCAAACGCACCGCAATAAGATACACAGATACACACACCTGCATCTACTTCCTTCCATCCCTTTGGGGCTTTTCCAGTAACCTGTATTTAATCCAAGAGGCATTCTTAAGTAAGGCGCCTGTGAGGAGCGGTTAAAGGGCTCTGGCTGCGAGTCACTTGCAGTCTGATGGGGGAGACGGCGTGTTAGGCCGGGAGAACCCAGGAAGCAGAGCTGTCCCTCCCTGTGGCCACCGCGCCGCCACTCCTGGCTGCCACTTGCCCACTGGCGAAAGGCACAAGAAAAGGGGAGCTGTGGGTTCCAGCGGGTGATGGTGGCAACCCGAGTGGGGATTTGATGCCTGTGCAATATAGCACACGTGATAACATGCAAGTCTCACTCTGGAGGAAGGAGAGTAGCACATTTTCCTTTCCTTATTTTTATACTGAAATCAAGTAAATTCCTCCAGATAGAGCCCCCCAAAAAACCTTTCTCTTAGAGATGCATTTACCTTTGGAACAATAGCCAGTCCAACCCACAGTGTGGTTTGCACACTTCACTGATGAACCAGGTTCCAGGCCAGTGTGTTTTCCAAGGCAGGTTCACGAGAACGCTCTTACCTTCTGCCAGCAGCCTTGACTCCTCCTGGAACATGCCAGGGTATTCGTTCTGAGTAAGTCCTTCTAGCTTTGCCAGCTTAATAGATGACACGCTTCTTAGAAATTGTATCCACTGGTCTCTCCTTGCTCCCCGTGCCCTCCAAAGTTGCCAACCCCACCGAAACTCTCGCGCCCTTGGCTTCACGCCCATACACACTTCAAGCCTCCTACTCAGGTCACACGGCCCCTAAGCTACTCTCAAGAGCCTGAGCATTTTGTCTACGCAAATGACCTTTGGGTCTGTCTCCAACCCGGACCAGTCTCCGTGTGCTGCCTTTACGGGAGAGGTCAACATTCCCAGTCTGGCACCGGCTGATGCCCGTTCCCTGCCTTTCCCAGCCCGGAGGAAGCACCTCTTTGCTCTTCCTGGCTCCCAACTGCTCCATCCCTGTTGTGATTGATTCGTGTCCCCCCAGAAGATATTCATGCCCAAAGTCCCAGTACCTGTGAAGATGACCGTATTTAGAAATAGGGTCGTTGCAGATACAATTAAGATAAGGTCCTACTGGAGTACGGTGGGTCCTAACCCCACTGCCTGGTGTCCTCACAGGAAGAGGACTTTTTAACAGATACACAGGGAGACCCCCAAGTGAGACAGGCGGAGACTGGGGTGATGTGTCCACAAGCCAAGAGAACACCAAGCCAGGAGCGAGACCTGGACCAGGGCCTCCGGAAGGAGCTGACCCTGCTGACACCTTGATCATGGACTTACGGCCTCCAGCACTGTGAGAGGACACATTTCTGTTAAGCGGTTTCTGATGTGTTACGGCAGCCACAGGAAATGAGGGTCCCCACCGCTCGTTCTCCCTCTCACTGCAGTTCCCCCCATCCTCCTGGTCCTCACCTGTGTTCAGACGGCTGAGTAACACCCTCCTCTCTCCCCAGTCTCCACCGCCTCCCAACTCCAGTCCTACAACACAACTTTGATTGTTTCACCTCTGAACCCTCCGCTGGCCCTACGCAAGGCTTCACACTGGCCGTCCTAGCGTCAGCACCCCGATGTCGACGGTGCCCCCAGACTTTCTGCGGAGGCCAGCTCAATTTCACGCCGCCCCCAAACATGCCCTGGACTCACGTCTACCTGCACGAGCCCTAGAAGAGAGAGAACCTGGTGCCGGGGACGGTGAGAAAGCAGCAGGTCAAGAAGGAAGGAGGCACTCCCTCGCCCCCCTTCCCCCAACTCCGGTCATCCAGGAGCCTGTGGCACCCACAGGAGCCCACCACGGACACCAGACTGAAGCCACACGCCTTGGGGAAGGGGGATCGGGCAAGGAAGGGGCATTTACAGAGTGACAGACGCGCCAGTTCCACAAGCACCCAAGCTGCATCACTGCCACCTTAAAACCACACTGGCTCAGGGCTCGCTCCCATGGGCTACAGCATTCAGCAAACCTTTCCTCAAAGGGCCAAATACTATTTTAAGGTTTTTGGGCCAAGGGGCAAAATCAAAGATAGTTGTAGTAACCACTCAAAAACGGAAAGCCCTGTTCTTCGTTGACAGGCTGTAACCAAGCAGGGGGCGGGCAGGATGGTCTGAGGCTGCAGTGTGCTGACCACCCGGCTGGCCGACACACACACACACGCACGCGGCACCAGTGCAGGCTGTCACCCCGAAAAGCTGGGCTCGAGGAGCTGTGTCTGGGCCGCATTCTTGAATGGCCTGCCTGCCTCCAGGATTAGGGAGGAAGGTTCATGCTTACCAAATTCCCACACCTCCACGGCCCTGACTACACATCGCAAAAGTGAGTATAAAGCGAAGCAAAGCGGATTTCTCCCGCACGGCCCCGCCCTTCCCCTGGCCTCGCCTGGACAGAAGAGATACCATCAGGTATTTTCTGCCTCCAGATGGTCACTGCCCTCTCCTTGCTGGAAAGATCCCTGTTCCCTGGAAGAAATCTCCGGTTGGCAAAGCTTCGCCAACGGATGCAGTGGAAATGTGATGGGAGGGAGAATGAATACAGTGAGCCCCTTGGGAAGAGAAAGCCCCGCCCCCCGTGGGGCAGATGCAGGAGAGGGAAGGCCCGGCACAGGCGGGGAGCTCCACGCGGCTGGGACGGCCCCCTGAGGATGAGGATGTTTTGACAAGGAAGCATGGGTTTTAGAACATTCGCTGTAGCAGGGAAACTCAACAAACGCAGTTCCGTGGAACTGTGAAGGTCAGTTCCAGAAAACAGTCTCAGAACCCCTACGGACTATCCATCAGGAAATGTTCGGCTCATTGGAACCAACATACTGTTGGCTCAGAAAGCAAACCAACCGCTGCTCTTGGCTCGCAATCGCCTATGTGACATTTTTGGGCCAGGCACACGTATACTTAGGAATTCAGAAGTTGTCAGATTTTAGAACATCCAGTGCCTGTCCTCTATGGCACCCCAGGCAGTGGGGTCTGGGGTTGTAGCCCAGAATCAAACACAGCGATTCTGTAGTAAAACAGGACACGCTCACAAAACCGATAAACAGCCTCCTGACTGGTCAGGTCAGGTTCTGCTGTCAATGGGGTATGAGGAGAACTTCGTGGTTTTAGAGTTTTCTGGGCTTCGCATGTTCTGAAAGGTTAGGGATTATGGACCTGGACTGGAGGACGCTTAGGGAATAAGGTTTGGAGAGTTCTGGAAGGTTCACGGTCACAATACAGGGATAGCCCCCCATCCCCAAAGCCATGTCTTCAGGACGCTCCGAGAGCCGGCTTCTTGCAGGTTCTTCCATGAACTACACCTACCTGCTGTGGCCCTGGCTGGCACCAGCTTTCCGACCATACCGCCTCCCCGCACCCGATTCCGGGGGCTGCTCCAGGGCGCAGCAAGAAAGGCGCCTGGGCGGCCCATCCGGACCTCTCGGCACGGACACACGAATAAAGGCACGCACAGTCCCCACCCTGTGGCTAACTCGGCGAGAGGAGAGGGCACGGTCCAGAGAACAAAAGAAAACCATCACTGCACAGGCTGCCTGGAAACGGACAGACGCCAAGGCCGGTGCACCTGCCGGCCCACAGAGCGCGCGTGCTCAGAAGACCGACGCCCGTGGCCGGATTCCGCCCCCCGCCGGCCCTACCTCCACGGCCACGCTGAAGTCCACCATGGAGACGCTGGTGTTGCGGTGCCAGCACACGTGCACCATGGTGTTGCCACGGTGCGGGGCCTGGCGCTCCAACGAGGTGCGCGAGGCGCTGAGGTCGTCCTCCGACTCCTGGTCGCCCGCCGCCTCCTCCGGGGACTCTGCGGGGAAGCAAGAGGCGGCGCTTTCCTCTCTGCACCCAGGAGGGCCCCTGTCCCGCCCCCGCCCAGGGGCCGAATGGGATGGGAAGGCTGGGGGTCCCGGGCACCCACCGAGCAGGAAGTCACACTGGCAGCGAGGGCTTGGCCAGGGGCGTCCCACCAGTCCCTCTGCCAGGGAGCCCCTAACAGTTTTCTCCCCGCCCCTCGCCCCCCAGAGGCTGACAAGCGGCAGTGCTGGCCCAGAAAAGATGCGATTTCTCCGCTCGCTCATTCTCTTTTAAGGGGTTTTGCCTGTTTGTTTTTTTTAACTTTTATAAAAAGTTCCTTGATTTTTAGCTTAAAACACAAACGTAGACTGTGGCTATGGGGCGCATCGGTAAGGCAGTTTTCAGTGCCACGCTTACTGCTGTCGGGAGGGCTGCTGGCCAGGAACTCGGGGGCGGGGCCGCTGCTTTTCTCGGCCAAGTCGATGGCCATCTGTATGTCCTCCACCCACTTTTCCATCTCGGACCGCGAACTGGAGGAGGAGAGATGGACGTCAGGTATTTCCAGGCCACAGCGGGGAGAAGGGGTACCGAGGTCAAAGGTCCGGCTTCCCGCGTTACCTGGCAGCCACGACGATGGACTGGCGCTGGCCCCGCAGGGTGAGGCAGTGAGGCACGCCCCACTCGTCCTCACTTTCCTCCACCTGTGGGGCGAGTGTTCCTAAGTTACTGCCGAGCAGGGGGTGGGATACTCGGTGCATGTTCAAACGGTCACCGAACTGACCACAGCTCGGCGGAATCAAGTCCAAAAAAGTCCCCATCGGGAGGGTGAAAGCAAGGTCAAAACGCATCCTAGTTTTTCGTCAGAGCCATAAACCTCCCTCTACCCGACCACTGAGGAGAGTGGGGGGATAAGCCACACTGGTGCACAGGGTGCCCTGTCTGCCTCTGCCCACCCAGGATCACAGAATATAGACACCCGTCCACTGGGCATCTCGGGAGAAAGGCTGCTTCCTGGTCTTCACTTCACGTGGACGGTGAGGATGGCCTCTCAGGGCCCCGGGGCCAGGCACCGGGCAGTGAAAGGCACGTTCGCACCACGCAGGCACGGCAGCGTGCCTCTGCCCTTGATTCCGGAAGGAACATAGCCGTGCATCCCAGGTGCAGGACAGCGAGTGAGGTCCCGGGGCCCCTCTAGGGGAGCCCTAACAAGGCCCAGGTTTTTCACAGCGCCTGTCACTGGCTCCTGCACCCCGCAGGCAGCCCAGAGGCAGAGGTCCCCATCCCGTGCCCACGGCGCATACTCACGGTCATGCCGTAGAGCGGGAGCTGCCCGTGAACTTTAAACTGATTCGAGGCTGTCAGCCCCCTGCTCGTGTACAGCAAGACGTCGTTGAACTAGAAGAACAAGGACAAGCGCGGCTGAGATGAACGGGCTCCGTTTGAAACCAACAAGTACAGAAACTACGTTTTCAGAATCTGACGAGACAATTCGTGAATCTCAACAACTCCAGTCTGAGCAGCTCTGGCTGCTGCTCCTGTCTCCCAGGTACCCCCTCTGGGGTGGCTGAGGCCCAGCGCCGTGACCTTTGCTGGTTCCACGGGCTCACAAGTCACCAATCACCTTGAACAAACAGCTCTCACCACTTACCAGGAAGAACATGCGCTGCTGGAGCCCCTTCCCGGAGAGCTTGCTGAGGCTGCCCAGGCGGATGAATTCCTGCAGAGAAAACACACCTGCGAGCTGGCTCAGAGCCTGCAAAGCCGCGTCAGCGCAGACCCAACGCGATGTGAGATGCTTCCGCCCATCGTGGTCCCTTTCACGCTAAAACTCGTATCCGTCATAGCTCCTATTTACTGAATGCCGTGCTGTGCCGCCTCTAAGCTCCTTTCCTTCTGAGCAACCTGCAAGGCAGGGGCTAGCTTTACCTCCACTACCAGAGAAGCAGCTGGCGGTCGGAGGTCCGCTGGCCTGTGCGGTGTGCTGGTTCACACCCGGACCTATAACTCTACACTTAACCCCCAGGCCCTCAGGGCTTCTGGCTGCGAGGAGGGGACAAGGCCCCTGGATGGATACAAAATGGCAGCCGGGGACCAGGAAGACAGATACGCCACAGGAGAGAACTGTGCATAGAGGAATCTTCTCCACGACTTAAAATCTGGTTCTCAAAAACTAGTAACTGTGTTCTAGGATGAAAGGGCCAGAAAGGAACTCTCCCTCCCGCCTATAAACTTCTGAGGGCACAGACCATTCAGGGGCACTTCAGAAACCCTCCACAAAACTATCATTTAAACAATTGTGGTAAAATACACATAAAACTTACCCTGCATGACCTTTAGTGCATTCATCAATACCATCTAGGTCCAGAACTTTCCATCACCCGAAAGGAAACCTCATCACCATTAAGCAGTCAGTCCCCATTTCTCACTCCCCCGTTTCCGCCTCCCCTAGCAAACTGGCAACCACCAATCTGTTTTCTGTCTCTATGGATTTGCCTATTTCATATAAGTCAAACATGTAATATGTAGCTTTTTGTGTCTGGCCTATTTCACTTAGCACAATGTTTTCAAGGTTCGTCCATGCTGTGGCACGTGTCAGAAACTCGTTCCTCTCTGTGGCTGAATATTCCACTGCATGGATAACACTTTGTTTACCCACTTAGGCTGTTGATGGGTATTTGAGTTGTTTCCCCTTCTGGCTACTCTGAACAGTGCTGCTGTAGACATGCATGTTCAAGTTTTTGTTTGAACACCTATTTTCAATTCTGGGTACAGAGCCAGGAGTGGAATTGCTGGGTCATGAGGAAATTCTATGGTTAACTTATTAAGGAACCGCCAAACTATGTTTCCACAGAGCTGCGTTTAAAACACAGCTGCAGGGCTTCCCTGGTGGTGCGGTGGTTGAGAGTCCGCCTGCCAATGCAGGGGACATGGGTTCATGCCCTGGTCCGGGAAGATCCCACGTGCCGCGGAGCGGCTGGGCCCGTGAGCCATGGCCGCTGAGCCTGTGCGTCCGGAGCCTGTGCTCCGCAACGGGAGAGGCCAAAACAGTGAGAGGCCCGCGTACCGCAAAATAAAACACAAACAAACAAACAATACAGCTGCAAGTTCTTTGACATTCTTCCCACAGAGGCTGGTCTCTGTCCCCTTCCCTTGGATGTGGGTAGACTGGTGCCCAATTTGACAAAGAGAGTATAGAAGTGATACTGTGTGACCTCTGAGACCAGGTCATAAAACTACACATAGCCTCTCCTTTGTCCCTGGGAACACTTGCTCTGGGAACCCTAAACTGCACATTAAGCAGTGAGCCCACCCTGAACCCACGCTGGGGAGGCCCCTCGTGGGCTCTCGGGTGCACGGTCCCAGCTGAGCCCAGCCTCCAGCCGTCTGCCAAGCGTAAGCCTTGGCCCCTCCAGGTCAGCCCATCTGGGACCTCTGTCAATGCCGTACAGAAAGAAGACTCACCTGGCTGAGTCCTGCCCCATTCCCAACTCACAAAACCGTGACATATACTAAAAGGTTGTCTTCAGTCACTAAGTATTGGGGCTGTTTGTTACCTAGTTTCCCTGTGACCTCAGTAGCTAACGAGCCAAGAACAGGGACTCAACCAGGTCATTTGCATTCTGTAGACTCTGCACAGCCTGACTCTTGCTTCGGTCCTTTAGGAAATGTCAATCAAAGACAACATCTGCTGGCGACTTAACTGACACATTTTGGAGATCAACAAAGTGACACATAACAAATACGTGCTGGTCCACGGGATGGATGCTATCAGACAGCAACGGTACCATATGAAGAAACGGTGTCTGGGGACTGCTTTCATCACTGGAGGGGGTCAGAGAACGAGGAGTGGTGACCCTGCTGTGCTATCCCTCCCGCTCCTGGCTCGCACATCCGATGTTGTTACATGTGCGTTTTCTTAACGAATCTTAGGGATGTGGGAAGGGGAAGACAGAGCTTCTGCAGAAGGGCTGTGGACTCAGATCACTGTCTCAGGGCTGGAGATGGAAAATGCCTCTGGCCCAGCATTGTTTTTTAATTTTTTTAAAAAACCCATGAAATAGGAGAAAAAGAAAAGGCTCCTAATATCCTTAAGCTCAAGCTGCTTCCTACTGGAATGAAATTCACAATATCCAGGCCTCTGAGTTTTATCCAAATGAACCTCCACTACCCTCCTGGAAGAACTCTCAGGCACAGAACTCTTAGGGACAGAAAACACACGCTGGGGGCCTGGCTCAGGCCAGAGTGTGCTGGGGCTTTTTGCCTCCGGGGCGGGGAATCCTGCCTTCCAGGACATGACCTCGTCTCAGCCTGACCCTAGCGGGAGGGCAGCAGGATTATGCCCGAAAGCTGCGTGAGGAATTAGACCGCAGGGAGCTGGAACATTAGCCGCTCACCTTTAAATCTCAATTTTTCAAATTCCACCGGTAGATACATCTGTCAGAGCCTTCTTTCCACGCATCAGGTTATTCGATAATTTAAAATTAAAACAAACAAAAAACCAGGGTACTTCCCTGGTGGTCCAGTGGTTAACACTTTCCCTTCCAATGCAGGGGGTGCGGGTTCGATCCCTGGTCGGGGAGCTAAGATCCCACATGCCTCGTGGCCAAAAAAACCAAAAACATAAAACAGAAGTAATACTGTAACAAATTCAATAAAGACTTAAAGAAAAAAGAAAGATAATCAATTAGCCTCCGTGTGTGCAACAGCCCATCTTAGAACTCGCCCCTCTGAGGGTCTTAGATCCCTCCTTCCCATTTCAGTCAGGGCTGACTTTGAAACAGTGAGTGGCCGTAAAGCAGGCAGATGAACATAAGAATGTGCAGATAAGGCGGGTCTGCAGTGTGTAACCAGCACCCCAATTCTGACTTCAGCTTCATCAATAATAATGACCTTCTTTTATTTAGCACGTGGTGTGAGCCTGACATGTGCTGGGTGCTTATGTTAGCTGCATATGTGAGCCTGTAAATTCATCCCCAGTTTTCAGATAAGGAAACTGAGGAGCAAAATGAGTAAGGAACTTGCCCGGATCACCTGGTCGGTTGGTGGGTGAGAGAGCCTGTATCTGATGAAAAGCTTCTGGTGCCTTCTACGATGCTGTGCTGTGTACTCAATGACATTATAATAAGCATAAACTTAGTCTCTTCAGATAAGTGTAGGTGGGGGAAGAGGAAGATAATTCGTATTTATTGTGTTAGTTTTGCACATTAAATCTCATTTGATCCGTATCACCTACGACGGAGAAGGTATGATCCATGATCCCCATGTTACAGAAGGGAAGGAACATTCCAGTAAGTGAGCCATCCCAATTCTGGTGGAGCCAGAAATTGAACCCGGGCCACCTATTCCAATCCACTGCTCTTCTCATAGCACCGTGGAAACTATTCCTCAAAATAAGTCCCTTACAAATGCTCTGTTTGCCACGTAGCATGATATGCTAAATATTTTATAACATCCAAAGTTAAGAGAAAATTACATTGATTCCACGAGGCTTTAAAGGCTTCTGCATGGATGGGTAAACGTGATTGTCGTGTACTGAGTCCCGGCAGAATTTTCTCACCAGCAGAGCTGAAGTAAATCCCAGCTTTAATTTCCACCCAGCATTTACCACATAACTCTTCTGACAACATTTTATAACTGGTATTCTGGTCAGCTTTGTAATTAGGATTCCCAACAGAAAGACCCAAATACCCAAAAGATGAGGGATGTTCCCTTATCTTCTCTGAGTTACACAGATTTAAAGTTTCCAGGGAGGCTACCTGTCAGATAAAACTAGAAGCCCCTGACACACGGGATACTTGTCTGAAGATGAAGGCAGCTCCAAGAGGCTAAAATTCCCTTCTGAACCTGGATGAGGTTCAAGATAGGGGACTAGTGGCAAAAATTCCCACAGAGAGATTTGACGAGGCACAGCAACTGACTAGTATTTTTAATTCCTGGTCAATGACTGCTTCCTAGGAAGAGAATTGGAAAAAGGCAGGCTACCCTGTATTTTTTAAATGCCCACTGGCGTGGAGAGAGTGTGTTTGGATAGCGAGGCCCTACTTTTATTGTGAATGACCTACATGTCATGCACATGGGGAAGTAAAGGTTAATAGCATAAGTGAATTTGCATCTCTCCCAGAATCATGTTCTGGCTAAAATGTTATTTTAATTCCAAATTAAAATTACATTATGCAAATTGCATCTTTTTTGGGGGGGGGGCCACACCACATAGCATGTGGGATCTTAGTTCCCCAACCAGGGATCGAACCTGTGCCCCCTGCAGTGGAAGCACAGTCTTAACCACTGGACCACCAGGGAAGTCCCTGTAAATTGCATCTTAGAAAAAATACTTTTCTTACATGGGAATTTATTGCCTGCTTTCACGCACTAGCTTTTTCTCTGCTATCGCCATTTTACCCAATTCTTAAAAAAAATTTTTTTATCTTCCATTTTTATTTACCTAAATTAAAAAAAACAAAATAGGCAATCTCAAATCTGCTCAGAATATGGTGGGGAAAAAATAAATGAGCGGATCAACCAGTAAGGAGAAAAAGCAGCATATGAGGTGAAAGGATTGATTGATTGATCTCCTTCTAACACAAAATTTTTGAATTGACACACCGTAATGTTCAAGGCATTTTCCCAAAGGAACCCACTTCGGAAGGAGGATATTTTAACTTGGGAGTGTCCATATTCAAAAGGTTCAAATGTAAGTCATTTCAATGTTGTCTTTCTGGCTTTACCTCCAAAGCATACAGAGAGCACAGCTGCTTACCCTTCCTGGAATCACAAGATTGTCAACGCCAATCAAATCTTTCTTGAGTTCATGCAGCTTCTGGAAATTCTCCATCTTGATCATCGTACCGTGAAGCTGGGCCACCATTTCCGTGATCTCTGCCAAAGCAGCTAAGGAAGGAAACGGACACAAAAGCTGCAGCATTAATGGCAGATGTGGGTCATTTTTTTCCCCAATATCTTTAAGATCAGTTCTCCAGGGTAATATCCTCCTGGAGCTGAACTATAACGAAGCCATCCTTCTAGGGAAAACACTGCTAATTCTCAATAATAAAACTTGAGTGATGTACTTTATGTATTGATTGGCTTTGCTTTAGTTTCCCCAAAACCATCTTGAAAATATCAATGCCCCCTTCATAGCTTGGTGGTGTAGAGCTGTCCTTCAGTTAGAATTACTTGTTGGCATAAAGGGGCAACAGCAAGGGAATAAGAGTGCCTGGAACTCTGTCCCAGGGGCAGAGATTTCCCTCCCTTCCCTGCTACCGGGAAAGAACAGAGCAGAGAGAGCACAGAAAAGCCACAGAAAAATCTAGGGCAAAGGAGGGATCTTTCTGGCAAAGGGTCTAACTGGCAGTGCAACACTTTTGGGTAACGAACATTCCAACACACCCCGCTTCTTCCTTCTGCAGACATTTATAGTGTTTATAAAATGGTTGTAAAGAACAGCTGCAAACTAAATTTTCCAATGTGGGCACATCTCCCCTATACTGACGGGCATCCGATATGGAAAAGGAGCTGGTGCCCTGTTAGCACGGGTTTGGGGGGCAGGCACATCCACAGTAGCTGAGCATTTTGGTCTGTTTGTCAAGGGAAAGCAAGAAACATTTGTCCACTGAACTTCGATCTTCAGGACAGTAAACACCGCCTCCCCCCTCCCCCAGCACCTCAACTGTGGCAGGAAGCATTCCTTGTTTTTTGCTGTCTCCCTGGGGATGCAAAGGAAATGCTTCCTGGCTTCTTATCACAGAATGCTTCTTGTCTCAGCCATAGTGACAAACCCAGAGCTTGCTCTGTCTTTAGACATGACCAGCCGATTGGGTCCAACAAACAATTCCCGGGCACTGAATGTTTAGTGCGGTGGGTGTGCAGAAGCTCTAAGAGGACAACGGATGGCAGCCTGGCCCCAGAAGCACCTAGAACAGCTCTTGGCTCTCTGCATCCCTCACGTTCAGGAAATCTATGTTCAGATAGTCCTCGATTTGCCCAGTCTTTCTACAATGATGCCACCTTACGTTTTCAGCTAGGGAACAGACGTTTTTGCCATTTAATTGTGAAGAACAGACTTTTCTCAGTGGAGACTGTTTAGCAAAATAGTAAAATGCAAAACTAGGCAAGTTGGCCTGAGAACAGCACGTGCAAAACTAGAGACATCCCTCTCCCTCGCCCTCACCCTCCCGGGTAAGAGATCTGCGCAGGTCTGAGTCCTGGGAGCTGGGAAGGGGCCTAGGTCATCTCATCCAGGCACAGCCAACTGGGACTGCTGATACGGCAGGACAAGGCAGATGGGGGGGAGGGTCACGCAGCCTTGAGGGTGAGGCACAGATTAAGCCTTAAAAGAGGACTGTGCCAGGGAAAGGACCAGGTGGTGGTAAGGAGCCCCAGCAGAAGGAACAGACTACACTAAGGCACAAGGCAGGGGGCACCATGGTCTCTTTCAAAGACTACCATCTAAAGCAAGCCAAAACCGCGCCTTGAGCCATTTCTGTTGCCCTTCCGTGAACTGTCAATGTCTTAACTACTCTGACAAATCTTTTCTTTGGTTGTCTTTCTAAAAACTAAGATTAAGTTTATAATACTTTAGGCAAGAGACACCGGTCTTGACATACTAACGGGTGTGCGAATTCATGTTATCTGTCAAGAGCCACCTGCAGAGGGTGCATTCTGTGCATGGACTGGCTGCAGAGTGCAGGGGACCCAGCAATAGGCCTCAGGGCCTGGCCCCCAAGGGGCTGCAGGTCCAAGCCAGGGAGCGTGGACAGTAACAGAGCACATACAACGCGAGGCAGAGGACGCAGGTCCAAACAGACGATGCGTGGCCCAGTGGGAAAAGCATGGTCTGGAATGCCAGCTCTGCTCTTTTGCCAGCTGAGTGACACTCACAAGTCCTTCACCCCCCCTGAGCCTCAGTATTCTTATCTATAAAATGGGATAACAATAGTTCTCTCATGGGGCTGTTAAAGGATTAAAGGTGTTAGCGTAAGAAAGATACCTGGCAGAGTACCCGGCCCAGGTGCTGAGTGAGGGACAGTGAGTAATATCATGAGCCAGTAGGGAGGACAGGATGGTCGAGAACATGGGTTCTGGGTTTAGGCTACGTGTCCTTTACTTTCCAGCTGTGTGACTCTGGGCAGGTTCCTTAACTTCCCTGGTCTCAGTAGCCCCCATATGTAAAGTGAGCTCACCACTGTCTCATAGGCTTCTCGTGAAGATTGAGAGTTAACACAGGTGAAATGCTTATTGGGGTGACCTTACAAACGCCCCGCAGCAATGAGGAATAGTAATTTATTACCAGCCATTTTCTGTGGCCCATCCAAGGGGAGGTGATGAGTTTCCACCATGGAGGTAGAGGAAAGCTTCCGGTAAGGGGCTGACTCTAAGTGGAGCTTCTCCAGGGCTCTCTGCACTAAACCAGGCAGGATGGAAGGAGAAAATGCATGCAAGAGGGGACGGAAAAGAGAAGCCACGGTGATCATTACCGCCTTCTTTACGTGAAAGACCAAAAGGGGACAGAAAATATTTGACCAGGTCCTAAAAAGCGCAACTGCCCCTCTTGGGACACAGTAGCCCCGAGACACCCCGCCCCCCCAAGCACTCACCTCGGCAGTCCCTGAAGTCGGCGTGGCTGGGCGGGTGGTGCTTGCACAGCCGCTCCAGGACCTGCTTGTAGTGCATGAGCCGGTGCAGCGGGCGTAGGAGAAAGGTGTTGAGCGACAGGTAGCACACCTTCTGCAGCTCGAAGTCTCGGCACAAGCTCTCCAGCCGCCGGGAGCCCCGGATGCCGGTCTCCAGCGCCTCCAGAGCCTCGCTGTGCTTCCACAGATGAGCAGCCAGTTGCTGGCGGGCGAGACACGGGAGCGGGTGGGGCAGGGAGCCGGGGAGACAAACGGGGGAGGGGGGAGGGAGGGGGAGGGGGGAGGAGGGGCGGAGTCCTGCTCAGCCACATGGTCCACCCATTTTGACACTCAAAAGAGATCACCTTCGCTTTCATTACTTCATTCATTTAATTTCATGTTTTTAATATTTCACTATTTAACTTCTCAGGATGGAATAAAAAGCTCTATTAAAGCATTGCGCAGTTTAAAATACGCAGGGATTATAAAATATTTGAGATGTATCTATAACATTAGAGGTATACATGCCCTTTCAAAACAAGACTGGCAAAACTGAGGGGAAATAAAACAATGGGAGCTCCTTCAGGGGGCTTGGGATTTTCTCCTAAACATCAAAAAACGACAAACAGGCCAAGGCCACTGAATAAACGTCATATAGTTAAAACTACGTATTTCTGTTTATCCCCCCCACCCCCACCGATTTGCTCATGTAATATTTGAGCATATCCTGCTCTGCTGGATTCCGGGAGCGGATGGGAATGAGACTCAGTCCTCCTCTACTGGGGTCTGACCGAGATCCTTTGCTTGAGCAAACTTTTGTCAGCCTCCTGAAGCTTCTCCCAGGCCAGCCTGTGCCATTCCCTGTACAATCCCGTTTCGCTGAGAACCCTGCTAAGTCAGTTCAACCAGGACCCTCCACCCTGGAGACCTGGTCACCCTTGACATTGGGGTCTGCATCCCCCGCCGTCCCCAGGTGATGTCTGAGCACCCAACTTGTCTTCGGCAAAGAATCCCATTAAGTCGGTTCAGCCAGAGTACCCACCCCCCCCAACCACGACCGTGATGTTTGATCACAGAAATTTTCCATCCTCTGAGCCCCGCCCTGCTCCTTGGCTGTAGATCCCCACTTGCCCCCGGTGCACTTGGAGCTGAGCCCAATCCCTGTCTCCCACTGGAAAATCCCACTGCAGGGTCCCCATACCTACGGCAGCGGTCCTGAATAAAGTGCTCTACCGTCTTTAACAAGCGCTGTCGAATATCGCTTTCCTTGAACAGGTGGTGGAGGAGACAGACGCGGGGCAAGAAGTTTGACACCGTCCAGGAGGAATTCACTCCTCACGCAGCTGTCGTCCTCACGTCTTACCCCATCAGTATTTCCCAGAGGTGGGCTCCCTACCCGTGTGCTGCGAACTCCCACATCTGGATTCCCCATCCCGGCACCTCCATTCCCACGCTCCACAAAGAGCGGGAAACACAGTGAGTCCAGACACCGACCCAGTACCCCCCTGCTGCAGCTGCGGCTGCCCTGGGATCCTCTAACACCAGGATGGGTGCCGCCACCAACCGCCTACTCAGGACAGAAAACCTGGACAAGATTCCAGGTCCCCTCAGTTTTTGAATCCTTCACCAAGTCCTGCCAAATCTACCTCCTAAAAACAGCAAGCCTGTTCCTGGCTTCACGCCATGGTCACTGCCTTTGTTTTGGCCACTGCAATGGTGTCTCCATCGGGGTCTCTGTCTCCACTCCTGACGCCTTTCGAGCGCCACCAGAAGGAACTTAACACCAACGCAAATGGGCACATCGTCTCTTGCTTGGAACGCGACAAGAACGTCCACCCTCTCGGGACAAACTCCAGAGTCGTCGTTAGGGCACGTGGGGCCCTTGGCACGTAACCCCTTCTGCCTCTCCGTCATGGCCTCGTGCTACTCGCCCTGGACACCCATTGAACCACCTGCCCTTGAATGTGCCGGGCCCTGGCACCCAGAACCTTGGCACAGGGCGCTCTGTTCCTAAGACGCGCCCCCCTCAGCCCCCACCTGTCCTTCAGGGTCAGCTCTGGGGCCTTCCCTGCTCTCCAGGCCGAGTGAGTGACTCCTCTTTCCTCCTGGACTTATTGTCCATCTTAGCCTTTATCACGTGGTCTCCCTGCTGACTTTGTGACTTTAAAAAAACATACATAGATTCATAGGAAGTTGCAAAGACAAGTACAGGGGGATCCTATGTACCCTTCAGCCGGCTTCCCCTAATGCTCACATCTTGCCTAACTACAGCACAATATCCCAACCAGGACGTTGACACTGGGACAATCCAGAGTTTATTTGGATTTTGCCAGTTATACATGTGCTCACTTGTGTGTGTGTGCATGCATGTGCACATATAAGTATGTGGCATGGGTGTGCGTGCGTGTAGCTCTGTGCAGTGTTTTCACACGTGCAGTCCCTTATTTGAGAGAGTGCATGTGTCCTGTCACTACATCCTTGGGGCCTGATATACACCACAGGTGCCCCACAGATGTCTGCTGCCTGCATGCATTAATGAGCAAACGAACCAATGCGTGCACCCCGCTCAGAAAGGGGTCTTGCAAGGCCGAGTGCCTGGAGAGGTGGATTCAAGGTCATTGGAGCACAGAGTGGAACGTGAAGGACGGGAGGTGGAAGGTGAAAGGTCATCTAGGGAAGGCTTCCTCGGTCGGGTTTAGAGCTTGGACTGTATTCTCTAAACCACAGAGAGGCCAGGCGGGTTTGGAGCCTAGTCGGTCTACGATATAAATGGTGGCTGGGGAGGACGGGTGGACGAGACGCAGCTGGTGAGTCAGCTGGGAAAGAGAGAACTGAGAGGCGGAGGGAGGGAAGTGGGAGGGTGGAGGAGGAGAGGGGGCAGGCGGGAGAGGCTCAGGAAGACGGGGCCCGGTGGGGAAGGTCACAGCCTGGCCGGCAGGGGAAGGTCCAGGTAAAAGGTGAGGGCCTCCCTGGCCTGCGTGGACTGTGAAATGCCTTTGGGCATCTGGGCAGATGTTTCCAGTTGAAAGTTCACAGCCCGGGCTGGAGATCACCATCTGGAGAGCCTCTGACTTTCAGGCAGGGATTGGAGCCCGTGGCCGGCCCCCCTCGGTCCCGTGCGGAGGGTCTGGGGACAGCTGCAGGGTGATGTCAGCATCCCTGCTGAGCCCCTGAACACGTGCAGGTAAATGCACAGGTGGGGGGGACGAGCAGAAAAGACAGCGCAAGCTGGAGCTCGCCCGAAGCATTTTGGACAGAAGTGCCAACCTGGGCCTTCTGCTGTTCCCCTCCACACTTTATAAAAATTCTTTAAGACCAACAATAACAACCACAATAAAAAAACAACCCAGGGGCTTCCCTGGTGGCGCAGTGGTTGAGAGTCCGCCTGCCAATGCAAGGGACACGGGTTCGTGCCCCTGTCCGGGAAGATCCACATGCTGCGGAGCGGCTGGGCCCGTGAGCCATGGCCGCTGAGCCTGCGCGTCTGGAGCCTGTGCTCCGCAACGGGAGAGGCCACGACAGTGAGAGGCCCGCGTACCACAAAAACAAAAACAAACAAACAAACAAAAAACAATTTCTCCAAAAGGCTGCCAGAGGCTCTCTAAGCCTCTCCATCTATTTTTATTCTGCCTGCACAGAGTTCCATGCTATAAATGCCGGTGGCATCGGCACAATAATTAAAACGCCAGCACAGCCGAGGGTTAGCCAACTACATGCAAAAATGCCAACTCATTAGACTGACGGGGAAAGAATTGCTCTGGGCGGAAATCAGGTCTATTTTTAGGAGGCCTTAGGTGCTAGGTGACCAGAGAGGGGGACAGATGTCTACCGTAGGGCACCCTTCCACCAAAGGGTCACGAGGGGAGGTGGCAAACAGGAGAACTCTGGGGCCGTCCCAAGGGGGCGGGGACCGAGCTGGCAGGTGTCTGCCGCTGTCCCGAGGTCCATGGAGGAGCCCCAGCCTCAGATGGGAGCCCCCATCCCAGGCAGGCAGAAGGGAGCACCATGAGAACAGGTAAAAACCAAACTGGGCCAAGAAAAAGGTGCAGAACATGGGGAGAGAGGCTTCCTGTGAGGGAAGTCAGGAAGCACAACAGTAACGGAAACGTGTTGTAGAAGAGAGAGAAAAGCTATTTTTATCAAGTGAGAAAAGCCAGTCAGAAAAGGCTACACTGGGCGAGTCCAACTATGTAACATTCTGGAAAAGACTATGGAGACGGTAAAAGAGGAGTGGTCTGCAGGGGCTGGGGGAGGGGAGGGATGACAGGTGGAGAATGGAGGGTTTCTAGGGCAGTGACACTGTCCTGTGTGACGCTGTCATGGTGGGTTAGTGACGTCACGCCCTTGGCGAAACCCATGGAACATAAGACACGAACAGTGAACCCGAATGTAAACTACAGGTTTAGTTAATGATAATAATGTCTCAATACTGGCTCACGGTTGTAACAAATACCCCACACCAGGGGACAGAGACAGTGTGTGTGTGTGTGTGTGTGTGTGTGTGTGCGCGCGCGCGCACGCGCACGTGTGTCGAGGCGAGAATATGGAAACTCCGTGTGAGTTTTCTGCTCAATTTTTCTGTAAACCTAAAATTGCTCTAAAAAATAAAATAATAGGGCTTCCCTGGTGGCGCAGTGGTTGGGAGTCCGCCTCCCGAGGCAGGGGACACGGGTTCGTGCCCCGGTCCGGGAAGATCCCACATGCCGCGGAGCGGCTGGGCCCATAAGCCATGGCCGCTGAGCCTGCGCATCCGGAGCCTGTGCTCCGCAATGAGAGAGGCCACAGCAGTGAGAGGCCCGCGTACCGTAAAAAAAATTAAAAAAAATAAAAAATAAAAAATAAAATAAAATAATAAAAAACACTATGGAAAGTGAAAAGATGTCTGTTACTGTTCCATCCGAGTTTTGTATATCCACCTTACTTAGGGCATTAAAAATACTATCGTCATGGAACACCTTAGATGACTCTTCGCTTTTTTTTGTATAGGATTCTGCAGTCCTGCTGGCTTCCGTGGCCTCTCTCTGAGACAGCCCAAAGCGGGGAGTGTTGCTTTTTGAACACCAGGAAAAAGCAAGCAATAGGCTCAAGGTCTGTTAAATAATATCTTGAACTTGTTAAGAGGAACAGGAAATCCCTTGAGTCGTTTCAGATCCTATCTTTTCTGCATCCCCTTGCCCCATCCCTCCGCCTCCACTGTCCTATCTCAGGAGACACATGATTCTAAGGGGGAACCAATCGAACACGAACAACTTAGATGCTTAGGAGTTAATTCAAACCTCAACAATAACTTTTACTCTATGAGTGCCTCAGACGTTAGAGGTGCTCAGCTAGTATGCGTGGCCTGTGGGTGGACACAGACGGATGGTTGGATGGGCTGCACGGTGGCAGTACAAGCACCCTGCCCTCTTTGGGGGGTTGCGAGCCTGCTCTTAGTCACTAGGTAAGGTTATTCAAAAGATAAATTATGTGAATTAAAACATTCCATATTCAAGGAATGATGAATGGATTAAAATGAAAAGGCAAAAATGAACATTCCAGATGTAAGAGGTGGGGCAGGTTTCAAACACGAGGCAGAATATTGGTTCACTGCGTACTGACTTCCCTGGGGAGACTTTGGCTCTTTTGGATCATTGTAGATATTGCTGGATGGTTAAAAGTATATTCACCTTATAAACCAACTGAAAGCCACAGAATTGACTGGAATTCCTACACAGCTCCGAATCCAATATTTTTGTCACACCCACAAGAAGCCAAAACAACGGACTAAAAGTGAAATGCTCAGTCAACCAATGTTTTGTCTACATAATTTTAAAAAACAAGTTTCGAATGACTTAGTCACAGAAAATACCTGGTGTTTTGGTTACAACACAGAGCTTTGGAAGAGGAAAAGAACTGCAAGTGCTTCCCCCAAAGTGACGGGATCTTCCTTCATGCTTCCAAATAAAAGTATCTAGAGGAGACGGAAGAGTTTCCCCTGCGGCTGTGCTACATGCAGACTCGAATCAGGCCATGTGTTCACGGGCAAGGATCACAAACAAGGCCTCCGGCAGCCTCAGCATTATTCTCCCCGGGGAACTCCCTCTCCCGACCCCCCAAGCAGCTCACCTTCATGCCCTGGATGTTCTTCAGCATCACGTCTCCAATCCTTTGGTAATCTCCTCTGATGTGAGCATTCGAGCGGCCTTCCCTGCGAGCAAAGCGTTGGAAACCAAAGTGTTAGCAGTGAAAACATCACTGGAAGGTGTGCCAGCCCCAGATGACAAAATATCAACATGTATGTCTTCCTTTCCAATCACCTGTTTGTACCTCTCCCTTCTCTGTGTGTCACAGAACGTTAGTGCCAGAAGGAGACTTTGAAATTACCCCAGTCATTCCGCAGACAAATAATTCCACCTGTGCTTTGAAAGAGATACAGGGAAGAGCCATTTTCTGTTCATTTTAATTTGGCCTCATTTTACATTCCTTTTCCCATCCCCACTGGGGTGATTTTCTCAGCATTAGGATAGCGTGGAGGTGACTTGCAGTAACAAGCTCATGAAACGGATTCTTTCTTACAGATTGGCGCTAACAGACACTTGTAGGAAGCAAGACTTAGCCTCAAAATTAAAGTTTCGGCTCGCAAGAGCCCTTAGTCTAAAACAGATAAAGGGCTGTGTGAAAAGCCCTTGGGAAGAGAAAAATATAATTGAGGAAGTGCAGGAGACCCATGCACGGAGGTAGGTATGGGGAGAATGACCCAGAAGAGGGCAAGATGGGAGTCCCAGGTTCAGAGACAGGTCAGGGGTCCCCTAGATATCCTGGCTGGTAGTTGACAAAGATGTGGGCACTTTTTTTTTTTTTTTTTTAAATATCTTTACTGGAGTATAATTGCTTTACAGTGTTGTGTTAAGTTTCTATTTGTTACTGTACAAGGTGAATCAGCCATGTGTATACATGTATCCCCATAACCCCTCCCTCTTGAGCCTCCCTCCCACCCTCCCTATCCCACCCCTCTAGGTGGTCACAAAGCACCAAGCTGATCTCCCTGTGCTACACGGCTGCTTCCCACTAGCTATCTGTTTTACACTTGGTAGTGTATGTGTGTCAGTGCCACTCTCTCATTTCACCCCAGCTTCCCCTTCACTCCCTTGTGTCCTCGAGTCCGTTCTCTATGTCTGCATCTTTATTCCTGTCACTATGTTCATCAGTACCGTTTTTTTAGATTCCAAAAATGTGCGTTAGGATACGTTATTTATTTTTCTCTTTCTGACTTACTTCACTCTGTATGACAGACTCTAGGTCCATCCATCTCACTACAAGTAACTCAATTTTTTTCCTTTTTATGGCTGAGTAATATTCCATTGTATATATGTGCCACATCTTTTTTATCCATTTATCTGTTGATGGACATTTAGGTTGCTTCCATGTCCTGGCTATTGTAAATAGTGCTGCAATGAACATTGTGGTACATGTATCTTTTTGAATTATGGTTTTCTCAGGGTATGTGGATGTGGGCACTTTTAACAGAGCAGTTGGGTATATATTTATATCTCTTTGGCTCCAGGCTGTATCTGATGTTGCTAATCCAGGAGCTTGAACGGCAGTGAGAAAAATACTAATAGTAATGGTAGCTGGTGGTTACTGAGGACTGGTTACAGTGCTGAGTGCATTACATCACTGAATCCCCGTGGCAGCACTGTGACCAGGTACCACCATCACCCCCATTAAACAGCTAAATACTGAGGCACAAAGAAATGAAGCAACATGTCTAGTGTCAGTGGTCACGAGGTGGAAGCTTGTACCTGAGCCTAGGAGCCCAGCCTATAGGATCCCAGCCTATACAACCTCTAACCACAATACCCGTGCACATCTGCCAGTTTACCCGCTGAATTTCCCAGAGAAAATTAAAACATGATTTTCAACAACAAACCTGGCTAATATTTTCAAACCAACTGTTCAGGATAGCCAGAAGCCAACTTAAAGGAAAAAGAAGAATCAGACATGAAGAAACGTAAAAATCTGGGCACGGAAGTGAAAGGTACTCAGAGCGGAATAAAACACCTGAAGCCCGAGTGCAGAGGGTGATGATTTACACCCAGAGATGCCACCGCCCTACGCCTCCAGCACCGGGAGGAGTGACCCCCTCTCGGCATTTGGAGCTTTCCGTAACTGCCAGCTCAACCTCTGATGCAGCAAGGATCTCAGGATGGGGAGAGGAAGGCAGGGAGGAAGGCACTTAATGAAGCAGCCCAGGGGGTAGAATAGTCAGGGTCGATAGAAACAGGGGGGCTGGCTCCTCCCCTAGCTCCCGGCTCCACCCCCAACCAGGCAGTGACAACACCCTATATTCCACTGGTTCTAACTGAGCATACACTGTAAATTACATCACAGGGGAGATGGGCACCCAGACCCATTAGGGAATTAAAGTTTCTCTAAAATAAAAGGAGCAGACTTTCCTGGTGGCACAGTGGTTAAGAATCCGCCTGCCGATGCAGGGGACACGGGTTCGAGCCCTGGTCCGGGAAGATCCCACATGCTGTGGAGCAACTAAGCCCGTGTGCCACAACTACTGAGCCTGCGCTCTAGAGCCCGTGAGCCACAATTATTGAGCCCGCGTGCCACAACTACTGAAGCCCGTGCACCTAGAGCCCATGCTCCACAACAAGAGAAGCCTGCACACCACAACAAAGGGTATCCCCACCCACTCGCCACAACTAGAGAAAGCCCGCGTGCAGCAACGAAGACCCAACGCAGCCATAAATAAATAAATAAATAAATTTTAAAAAATAATAATAAAATAAAATAAAAGGAGCGAGGGTACCCATGATGCTCCAGCCCCTGCCAGGGTCTTCTACGGCTCCCCTAGGGCTGGCTTTCTTTCCCTATTCCATTCTCTTCCAGCGCAATGCAGAATCCCTCAGTCCTTCTCCTTCCTCTTAGCTGCCAAAACAAACAAGTTGGCCGATGGCTTTAATTACTGTTCACCTCTCCTCTAATTAAAATATGGATTCTCCCCTCACCACTCCCTGAATTGGTTCTGTGTAAGTTTAGCCTTAACCTAATCCACCGAAGCAAGCACGTATTGTCACTTCTGCTCCTGGTCACTCTCTCTTGCGTGGCTGGGCCCAAAGTCCTGGCACTCTGTTCTCTGGCTTCTGGAAGCCTCTCTCTCCGGCGCCCTGGTTTCTATCTTGGTCAGGTCTTCCGTCCTCTTTGCCAAGCTCTGCTCTTCAGGCCACTCCTAAGATGTCTCTGTGTTGGGAACCCAGCCCTGGTTCTCTTCTCTCTTCGCTTTCTACTTCTCCCTAAGCAAGCCCTTCTGTTCCCCGTGGTTTCAATTCACGATGCCAAATCTATGCCTCAGTAACCTGGGTAATTATTTCATACCTTCGAGAGGGAACTGCGTGAGTGACCCACAGGCACCTCAGACTCAAGGGATTCTGCACAGAGTTAATTGCTGCCCAAACCCAGTCTTTTCCTCCACTTCCTTCCTTAATGAAGTGGCTGCCTTGCCTCAGCCTCAAGCTAGGAGCTTCGGTTATCCCCACTGGTCCGCCTCCCTGATCCTCAGCCATCGGGTCACGTTCTCCCCCAAAACGGGCTCAGTGGAGAATGCTCAGGCGTCTCACGGAGACCAGCCTTCCCTCCGAGACAGCCCTCAGCTCGCGATCAAGTATTATTCCGCCCCGTCAGCTACAGGGTCGTAGCATCTCTGGATTTTTGGCACATGGCTATTAATCGAGTCACGATGGAGATGCTTATGGTTTGGCCATCCTGGGGATCCTGCGTGCGTCTGGGTGCAGCTGCGAAGTTACTGGTTGCTCTCCTCCTGACACACCTGGGGCAGAAAGGAGCTCCCGCCCGAAGTGGGGGCGTTCCTGCTGTTCAGAACCCCCCACCCCCACCCCGCCCCTTCAACATCACAGGAAGCTCCTAACTGCTGAGCCAGAATGGCCTGATGTCAGTAAAAGGAGGCAAGACACAATGTAAACTTGATTTCCAGGTCTGTAGCTATTACCCTGGAACTGAGATCACTGACCCCCAAACTTCCAAATGGACGTGCCATTTGACAACACACATGAGAAAGGGCTTTAGTTAAACATCCACAGGAGATAATTTAAATGTTTTAGCGAGAATGTTCTGGATCGCGGGTGGGAGCAAAAGGGGAGAAACAGGGGTCTCGGCTCCCTTTAGCACTGAACGATCCTTTCCCTCTCACGGAGAGCACCGTGACCCAAGGGAAACGGAGAGCAGCAAAGCAGACTGGGAGGTGGGGCAGGCGCCGTGATGGAGGCCAAACCTGACAGACTTTGCTTCCTTCCTTTCTTCTTTGCCAACTGTTTATTAAAAGAAAACGTACTGATGTTAAAACCCCAGACGCAAGGAGACCTTCCTTCCTGCATCAGCTGACCAGCAGAACCTCATCTGTTTCTCTAAGTCTTCAGCGTCTTTACTTTCATTTGAGAAACTTCTCTGGGTATCACTGGTCCCCTGTGCGCAGGGAACACCCTGATGTCGATCTACCGAGGCGGGGCAGCTCTAGGCCATGTGGGGACAACAGGCTGGGGCCTGGGAAGTTCATGCAGCCAGCATAGGCAGCTCGGCCCCCTGCCTGTCCCCTCCCCATTGCAGCACACGGCAAGCGCCAGCCCCGCTTGGTTCCAGAACATGGAGTCAGCCCCCGGGAAAGGGGACGAGACCTGATGCTCTTGCTGCCTTGTACAGAATTACCCTCGTGTTTTACACTTCCTCTACGTGTTAATGCCAGCAAATCCACAAGTCCAAAGCACTGGCTTTACTGTAAAGAGCTAAAAGGTCACTTTAGGGACTCCCTGGCGGTCCAGTGGTTAGGACTCCACACTTCCAAGGCAGCGGGCGCAGATTCGATCCCTGCTTGGGGAATTAAGATCCCACATGCCGTGCGGCGCATCCAAAAAAAAAAAAAAAGGTCACTTTACTATGGAGAACATTAAAAAAGTAATTATAACTCTCCCGGACCAGCCTCTGGATGTTAACCTCACAAGAAAAGAGTCCTTGTTTGGAAGATGGGGACACATACTTGTTGTCTGGGTAATTACCACGCGGCAAGGCAGCTGACAATTCTTTTGACAATTTCGCTTTGGAAACCCATGTACCAAGAAGCCTTCCAGATGCTAAATTCTGACCTGGGCACAATTAATGTGCTCCCGGGAGCAACTACACATTATCTCAGCACAAGGTTGAACACACACACACACACACACACACACACACACTCACATGGAATCTGAGTCTTCCCAACCCTCCGTAAACATTTCACTGACCACTATGTGAGCTGGTCAGCAGCTCAGACACAGGCAGACCAAAGTCTGGCCCTGCCCTCCCACTCAGAACAAAGAACCATCTCATCAGATTAAAACATAAAAGTAAACCATGCAGCCTGGAGCGGGAAGGCTGACTTTTTCAACCCGGCTCTGTGTCGGGGTGCTCTCGGACCCCAGGAAAACAGACTTAACTTTGTGAATTTTTAGGCCTCATTTGCAAAACAAACATCATGCCCTAATTCTTACTGTTCCTTGTGCTCCTATGATTCTCAATGGAAAAAAAAAAAAAAAGGCCGTGATTGTGTGTGCTTGTGTATCTATGTAAATAAAAGAATAATATGTAAATGAGCAAATGAGTAAAGACAAATTTTCCATTAATATGTAGGGTAGGGAGGGTGACTGGGTTCAAAAAGCCAACAAATTAGTCAAAGTAATAGATTTTTGTATGTGTATATATATATACAAATATTATAAATATATTATATATATATTAGCCGCATGTAATGTAGTTGTGGATTTCAATATTCTTTGATGAATTTCAATATCCTTTGAAATCCCTGGAGAGGAAAATCCCATTAATGTGAACATTAATTCACATCCCCACTTGTGGGGAAGGCTTTTGTGCGAGAGGTGTCCCCACTGGGCCAGGGTACACGGTTTCTCTCCGGCAGTGACAGGTAAGGGATCCATCCTGTCCTTCAGTGCAGGTGGGACACGGCAGCCTCATGCTTTCCACCTTCAGTTACACTACCGGGTTGCTTAAAGCTATGGCTTTTCTTCTTCTGAGGTTTAACACCAGGTCCTGTTTAATAAGAGGCACAAGTTACAGCCCACTCACAGGCAGGCTTGATAGCACCCAGATGAGACCTGGGTCCAGTACTGTTGACGGCCACGTATTAAAACGCAGCAGAACAGAAAGGCCGTTTCAAATTCATAAGCGGCCTGGCGAGCGCTCTCTCTCAAGTGTTTCCCAGCAGAAACCCACCTGCGATTCAGGCAATTGGAAAAATCATTTCTGTTTTTCTAAAAAAAGTAGCTTGCTCTTAAAGCACAGTGGGCTAACACAGTCGGGAATACAGCAGATAATCCAAGAAAAATAACTCCTGCATGTGCCCGAGAACAGGCAATTTTACTCATGTGTTAAAAGGAAACAATCACCAACCACCACTGTCCCTGGAACCCTAGGTAGACAGTGGGAAGCTGAGTCAGGGCAGAATACAGTGGGAAGATCACAGTGTCTTTCTTGCCTTTGAAACAAAGATGAAATTTTAAATTTTAAATAAATTTATTTTAAAAAAGTAAGTGTATACATGTCCCCCACCCCACCATGGTACACCCATGATCCATATCTTGTTCTAACTTCCTTCCACTGTGTATTTTTTCCAAGCTGTTTTCCAGGTAGATCATGCTGCCTTTCTCCAGTGAGTTTCATTGTTTATTTTGAGAGTAATGACTTTAAACCCTTTTTGCACAGTCTTCTTTTTAAAACCAATGAAAATCTTCTTCAAACAAAAGCTTTTTTTTTTTTTTTTTTTTTTGCAGTACGCGGGCCTCTCACTGCTGTGGCCTCTCCCGTTGTGGAGCACAGGCTCCGGACGCGCAGGCTCAGCGGCCGCGGCTCACGGGCCCAGCCGCTCCGCGGCATGCGGGACCCTCCCGGACCGGAGCTCGAACCCGCGTCCCCTGCATCGGCAGGCAGACTCCCAACCACTGCGCCACCAGGGAAGCCCCAAACAAAAGCTTTTACACAAGGGAAGTAGCCCTGATCTGCCTGAAGCAGGGAGCGGAGGGATCAGAGAACCGCCTTTGAGTCTTGCGTGTTAAATCAATGACTCTGATTTCTAAGAAGGTGGATGGTGGGGCATTCGGTCCTAATGGGAAAGGCAGACTGCGTCCACTGTCTGTCTTCCACTCAGAGTTCCTCCCCTTTACGTCTCCAAAACTGTGCTGTCCAATACAGTATCCACGTATGGTTATTTAAATTTTAACTTTAAATAAAATTTAAAAATTCAATTCCTCAGGCACACTAGCCCTATTTCAAGGGCTCAAGAGCTGCATGTGGCTAATGGCTGTTGCACTGAACAATGCGGACACAAGAGTATCTCCATCAGCACAGTTCCACTGGAGAGCACTGCTCTAGGCAGAACCAGAGAAAAAGCTAACAGTTACTGTTTCTGCCTCCTGGTTCATGGGCTCCAGGGAAAGTTAGAAGTGGGGTGTGGGGCTTCCCTGGTGGCGCAGTGGTTAAGAATCCGCCTGCCAATGCAGGGGACACGGGTTCGAGCCCTGGCCTGGAAGATCCCACATGCCGCAGAGCAACTAAGCCCGTACGCCACAACTGCTGAGCCCACGTGCCACAACTACTGAAGCCCACGTGCCACAGCTACTGAATCCGGCGTGCCTAGAGCCCATGCTCTGCAACAAGAGAAGCCACCGCAATGAGAAGCCCGCGCACCGCAACGAAGAGTAGCCCCCGCTCGCCACAACTAGAGAAAGCCTGTGCACAGCAACGAAGACCCAACACAGCCAAAAAATAAAAACAAGTTATGAAGCAAATAAATCTATAAAAAAAAAAAAAGAAGAGGGGTGTGGTCCTCCCTAGCTTTACACTGAAGAACTTCTGGCAAGGCACTTCCCTTTCAGAGCCTTATTTTCCATAGGCATAAAGATGGGGATAGGCCCACCAGACTGTTTGGATTGTCCAAGGAGACAATTTAAGGGAAAACGCTTTAAAAGATACCGTAGACGTGCAAGGTGTTTTACCGTATACATATCTATGGTCTTTTTTTTTTTTTTTTTTTAACACCTCTAGAATACTGACGGTTTCTGTTCTGGAAAAGGGTCAGATGCCCAATGGTCTCTTGGCATGAGTAGAAATCAGAACAGGAGCTCTGGAGCTCTGCCCGGGCTCTGCTTCCAAGTCTTTTCAGGCTGCTTCTGGCTGCCTCCTCGGTGCAGGGCACAGGGAGAGATGTAACTGGAACACAAGCTCTCAAAGCGCAGGAACTGTGGCCTGTTTGGTTCACTGAACGCTGAGAACGGTGCCTAATACACAGTAAGGGCACAGTAAACATTTGCTGAAGAAATGAAAGTGACCACCTTGCCGTAAAAACTCTTAGAGATTAGAAAAAATTCAAATCCATCTTCTCAGACTCTAGACCCAAAGGCGATACTTCTGCAGACAAAGTCACCATAGGGCGAGCGTTGACCAGATGCCATGAGCTTCCTGCCACTTTCGAGAGGAGGACAAACACCACTGGAGAGTGCTCGGGGCAGAGGGGCCAGCAGTGCCGACCTCCCGGAGCCAGAGTGGGAAGGAAGGACGCAATTCTCGAAACCAGGGGGCTGGGTGGGGCTCTGCCGGCGTCTGCCGTGTGGCCCAGGGCGAGCCGTGCCCTCATGCTCTCCTCTGAAGAACGAGGAAGTCATGGCAGATGCTGTCCCAGCCCCCTTCCAGGTGTTCAAAACCCTGTGCTTTGACAACACAGCTTCCAAGACGCCAACTATGGATCAGCTCAGACCTAAGTCCAAGTCATGCCTCTGTCACTTAAGGGCTGTGTGGCCATGAGCAAGGAGCTTGACCTCTCTGAGCCTTTTTCCCATTTTATGATCAACACCCGGGGAAATTCTTTTTCACCAAGGATTGGCAAGCTTTTTCTGTCAAGAGCCAGACAGGAAGTACTGTAGGCTCTGCAGGCCATCCGAGCCCTGTCCCAACTACTCAGCTCTGCTGATGGAGCACCAAAGCAGCCGCAGACAATAGGGCAAAGGACGGGCACGGCTGTGCTCTAAATAAAACTTTATTAACACACACAGGGGGCGGAGCAGGTCTGGCCACGGGCTGTCGTTTGCCAAGCCGTGATGTTGAAGATCAAGTGGGAAAAGCAGAGCGGTCATTTTATTTTGACTAATAGTGCCAACCTGGCAGTGGTATGAGGTACACGAAGAGTCTGCACATAATAAGTGCCCACGAATGGAAGTTTATTATTAATAGTAATGCCGCAAACACTGCATTGTGAATACTGGTTTTCTAAGTGTAAAAGCACTGCCCATCCTCATCTGCCAGGCCTCCTTCTGCTCTGGGTCTTTGAAACATAACAACAGACAAATTTAACAATCTTCAAGATTTACCCCGGAGGAAACCAAGACGTTTTCATGAATTTGATTTGTAAGTATTTTGAGCACCGATTGTGTGGTGGTCCTTGTGTTTGGTGTAATGAGTACTATTCATTCTTTTGTTTTTAAATACAATTTTTAAAGCTTACACTCCATTCACAGTTATTACAAAATATTTGGCTATATTCCCCGTGTTATATAATACATCCCTGCAGCCTATCTTACACCCAATCGTTTGTACCTCCCAATGCTGTGAAAAAGTACTTTCTGTGATGACGGAATCGCCTTTTATGTCTGCTGTCTAATACGTAGCCACTAGCCGCATGGGACTCACAGCCCTTGAAATATGGCTCGTGTTACTGAGAAACTGAATTTTTAATTTAAATTATTTTAAACCAACCGCTCCAAGGGGCTAGTGGCTACCGCATGGGACAGCGCAGCTTTAGAGGTCCTCGTTTATCCTGTCTTACATTGTTTTCCATTTGTGAACTGTCTCAGAATCTGTGTGGAAGCTGAGGCATAAAAGGATTGAAAACCACAACAAAAACTGAGCCTTAGCAAGAGCTGTGATGCAGTTTACCAATGAGAAGTCATACATTCGTTCAGACAGGCAAATATCACCCGAGTTCCACCCTAGTCTAAGGGACACAGGAATAGCTCCCCCGCCTCCCCCGAGGAGACGACCGTCTGGGCAGATGCTAAGACGTGCGCGTCAGCAGCTGAGCTTGCGGGTGAACCGTGAGGGGCAGGTGACCAGTAACTGTCTCGGGAAGTCAGAGGAGGAGAGACGGAGGTTAGTGGGGAAGGAGGGAGGGAGGGAGGAATCACGGCTTCTGAACCGGGCTAAGTCAATTTTACAGGTGGAAAAATCAATGCGGTTAATCGACTTTGCTGGATTCAAGAGTGACTCAGGATTCCTGACATGAGGGGTCGTCACCCTAACTTCCTGCTCATGACAAAACTCATGACGGTTGGAATGCTGGGAACACATCAAGGCTGCGAGGCAGTGGGATTCAACATCGGACAAGAACGTTCCAAGAGATAAGGCACCACAGCTGATTTTACTCTAAAAGAGTAACGTTGTGGGCTTCCCTGGTGGCGCAGTGGTTGAGAGTCCGCCTGCCGATGAAGGGGACACGGGTTCGTGCCCCGGTCCGGGAAGATCCCACATGCCGCGGAGCAACTAAGCCCGTGCACCACAGCTACTGAGCCTGCATGTCTGGAGCCTGTGCTCCGCAACAAGAGAGGCCGCGACAGTGAGTGGCCCGTGCACTGCGATGAAGAGTGGCCCCCTCTTGCCACAACTAGAGAAAGCCCTCGCACAGAAACGAAGACCCAACACAGCCAAAGATTAATAACTTAAAAAAAAAAAAAAAGAGTAACGTTGTCATTGCCGGCAGTAAGCGCACCGTGGTTAGGACAGGAGCCCGCCGCCCATGAGAATTATCCAGCCGTGAAGAAAGCGTGCGGGGCGGGAATGATTACTCCATGAAATAACTACAGGGGTTCTCCGCAGTCAACCTTCACAAATATTTTGATCTTGGGCAACAACAAAATATCATAGAAATCAGAGCCTTTCCTCATGTGGATGTGGGAAACGGTCCACAGACATCAACTCTGGGGGCAACCAAAGCGTTCATTTCACATAAACTACCTGCAGGGGCAAAGCCAGCCAGTGCTGCACGCTGTGGCAGGAAGCATCAGCCACTGGTGACCTCTCAAAAGTATGGTGGCCAGGGTCCGGTCCATCCTCGGTGATCCTGAGATGAAGCGTGGGGGGCAGACTCTCCGGGTTGAAGGGGGGGGCGTGTGCACGTGTGTTTCTCTGGGTTGAAAGCGGGGGGAGGTGTGTGCACGTGTGTGGTACAGGCATGTGCTCCTGCCTCAACCACAAGAGGACGCTACCCTTCTTGAGAGAGGATGCTGTGAGAAACTGCTCTGACTGGAGGGCCAGCTAGCTGCCTTTGGGAGTGGTGGCCACTGCAGCCCCCAGGGGCTGGGAAAAAGAACAGGGTCTCTGCCCACCCTGCTTACAGGACCCTTGGGCGTACAAGCTCATGACAACAGGTTGTCCAGTCACAGGGCTCCTTTCTACATTTCCCATAATGATCCCAAGTTCCAACACAGGTCAGAGAAGACAGTGTGTTAATTAACATCAAAGGTCTCCACCTCAGGATAAAAGCACAGCATCTGCCCAGCTGGGATGATCGCTCACCACACTCCTCACAGGGTCACTTAAGAAAGGTAAAAAAGCCTGTTTTTACTTCCCTACCTGTTTAAAATAAAGCCCACGGCCCTCACAGAGCTGTAGGGCCATGAAGGGAAACAATAATGGGAGATGAAAAGAGCCTCCAAGAATGAGGAAGATGCCGAGAAGTGAGACTTGGCGTTGTGAGGTCCGCCTTCAGATGGAAAGGCACCTGGACAGGTGAGCCCCACCCACCCTCAACGGCGTTCTCAATCAGTAAGATGACAAGAGCTGAGCTCTCCGCTTAGGTACCATTTTAGCTTTAAACTGAGGTCCTATGTTCAGTTTAACCCACCAAGGCCTGGCTGCGAAGGCTGCCTGGGTCGGAATGGAGGCAATTCAATCAGCAGACGCACCCGCCACCCTCTGTGATGTTCCAGGAAGTGAATCCAGGGAAGCACTTGGCAGTGCCCACAGAGAACCCGCAGGTGTGGTGGCCCTCGTGTGCAAGGCACTGTTTTGAAGCCTCTGGTCTTATCCTGCACTGGATTCCTTGTGACTTTCTTTTCTCTATTTTAAAAAAGTTGTGGCTACATATATACAACCTAGCATTTCCCTTCGAAACTATTTTTTAGGTGTACAGTTCAGTGGCATCAAGTACAGTCACACTGCTGTGCAACCACCAGCACCAGGCTTCTCTAGAACTTTTTCATCTTTCCAAACTGAGATCCCATATCCCCTGAACACTAACTCCCCATTTCCCTCTACCCAGCCCCTGGCAGCCACCATTCTCTTTTCCATCTCCATCAATTGACTACTCCAGGTGCCTCATAGAATTGGAATCATATAGTATTTGTCCTGGCTTTTACTCCACTTACTATAATGCCTTCAAGGTTCATCCACGTTGTAGCAGGTGTCAGACTGTCCTTCCTTCTTACAGGCTGAATAACATTCCATTGCATAGATCGACCACATTGGGTTTATCCATTCACATGTCAATGGCCATTAGGTTGTTTCTACCTTTTGGCTATTGTGAATAACGCTGTTACGAACACGGATGTACGAGTTACCTATTTTGAGTTCTTTCTTTCAAATCTTTTGAGTATATACCTAAGAGTGGAGCTCCTGGATCATACGGTAATTCCATACTTACTTTTTTGAGGCATCCGTATGCTTTTCTCTCCATGATACCCAGAGCTGGTAGGATGATAAGAAAAATATTCTATTCACTTTTGTTCTACGATGGTTCACTGGTGCTTCTTTCTGTAAAGATGTTCCACTTTTGGGGGCAGATACAAACGATCGTCTCACCCATTCAGCCATGTCCACTCCACTTCGAGCTCAGCCACGCTGAGGCAGAACCACTCCGCCAGGGAAACTCCTCATCACAGCCTGCAAGACGGCCACGGCCCTGGAAGAGGAGCCTCCTTTCCGCTCTGGATGGACACCCGATCCCTCGTGGACGCCGTCCTGTCTCTCCTCCCCACAGAAGCCCCCGGCATCCTGAGGCTGCACCTGCACCCTGGGGAGCCTCCAGCCATCTCTACCCCCTGGGCGTCACTCTCCAACCCACGCTCCCCTCTGGCACCCTCCACCCCCGCCCTCTCATTCTTTTTTCAAATCTCCGGTGGCTTCTCCAGCTTCCTTTGCGGGCTCTTGCTCTGCCGTAAGCCATGAGTATAGAAAGGTGCCCCCCAACGTGTATTCAACAAGATTCTGTCCCCGGCTCTCTTGTGTCTCAACATTCTCTTCCTTAAAGATCTGATTCTTCCTGTGGATAATTTCCACATCTACAGCACTGTGTCTGATTTCTTTCCCAAGTCGGAGACTGGTGTTTCCAGCTGCCTGTATGGCTTCATTATCGACCCCTCGAAACTGATGCGCCCCAAAGCAAGCCCCTGTTCCCTCCACTTTACTTGCTTTTTCCCTTTTCTTCTTCCATGTTGCTCTTAATTTCACGACCATCCTCCCAGTCAGCCAGGCTCAAAGCTCCAGGGACCTCCCCTTTGCTTCTCCTTTGTCCCACGAGCCCTGAGACTTGGTGAATTTCCACCTGGGGTCTTTCCAGCCCTCTTGGCTGAACTTCTGCTCTCCTACCAAGCGACGACGCTACCTCAAGTTTCTTCTAAAAAAAAAAAAAACCCAGCTGATCCTTCTTCGAAGCTGAGTGCCCACAGCCAACGCCGAGTGCCTCCTTGCATGCCCCTCCTTGGGTCCCAGCTCCCCGCCAGCTGTCAGCCGAGTTCCGTCCCCAGCAGAACCCACCAAGACGCACTGTTCCAGGGCAGGTCTGCATCCATCTCTGGGGGAATGACTTGGCCAGTTTGTCCTCAGCACCTGTCGGTCATTTCAGGGCTGGAATCTGGGGCTCCTGCCCAGGGACCAAAGATCTTTAGAGGCTTTCTCTGAATGCATTTGAACAGCTGAGTAAAACGTCCTTACTTTCAAAGGGAAAAGCGTTCTGCATGTTTTCAGAAGTCACTGAACCTGTTCTGTTTCCTTGTTTTTGAAGAAACAGGGCAACTTGGGCCAGAATGAAACGGTCCAGCCTCTTCTCAGGTGTGTTGACTTAGGAGAACCACCCTTTGGACACGGGCAGGTGTGTTTACTCAGCCGGGGTCCAGTCTAATCATTTGGGAAAACTTCCTGGTAATTTTTCTGCCCTGTAATTTCCCACTGCTGATGGAAGTTTATGACAACCTAACTTAGGCCTGCAAAGAAAGGCAGGGTGGCTGTGATATTTAAGCCCCAAATCTGGGGGACCTTGAGGTGCATTGTAAACTTTAGACTTCTTTCTATTAACCATAATTAAAAATATTATTACTGAATAAAGTCTGGAGTTTAGTGGATAATAATGTAGTGTTAAAAGAGAAAGGACAGGTCCTTACTTGGGCTAAAACCAAGACCTAATACCTAACCTAACTGCAGTTACAACCTCCTCCAGGAATGTAATCCTAGCCAGTCAGCCAGGAATTTTCCGGGCAGCACCAATGAGGTCATCTGTCACGTGGGCCTTCTCAATCCCCAAAGATGAGGTCACCTGCCACACAGACCCCTTCTGTCCCCCAGGTAGGTTACCTACGTCAAAAATAATGTTTTTTGTTTATTCCTTGTTTTGCCTTTAATGACCGTTCCCTTCCCAGAGCTCCAGCTCATCTCTACTAGCTAAATGGAATGCTGCCCATTCATGAATCATCTAATAAAGCCAATCAGACCTTGAAAATTTACTCACTCAAATTTTGCTTTTTAATAGAAGCAACACTGGTTCCTTAGTTTTGACGACTGTGCCCAGTGATATAAGAAGTTGACGTCAGCAAGAGGGTAGGGGAGAGGCGTGTGCAGAAATTCTATTCTCATGGCAACTTTTCTCTAAACCTAAGATTTCGATTTATAGAAGTTTACATTAAAAAATGGTCTGGGGACTTCCCTGGTGGTCCAGTGGGTAAGACTCCACGCTCCCAGTGCAGGGGGCCTGGGTTCGATCCCTCGTCGGGGAACTAGATGCTGCATACCACAACTAAGAGTCCACACGCTGCAACTAAGATCTGGCGCAGCCAAAATGAATGAATGAGTGAATGGATAAGTATTAAACAATTTTTAAAAATGGATAAAAAAAGTATTAAAAAAGTAAAAAATGGTTCGTCTTCCCCACCTTTTTCTGTGTGGGACAGGACACCGAGCCCTTTACAGACACTGTCCCATGTAGTGGTGTGATGGCCCTGTGACATGGAGACCGCACCCCACACCTTACAGGTGAGGAAACGAAGCCGTGCAAGGCCACAGACAGCTGGATGCGGACCTCAGGCGGCGTGATGGAGGATGCAGGCTCAGCCATCCCACGCCACGTGAGCCAGGCCACGCCTCCCATCAACACACACACACACACACACACACACACGTCTGTCAGTCAACAACCCGGAGCAAACGCCTTTCTTAATAAACTCCATGTGATCCATTCTTCTCATTGAACATATGTGCTCACGGGTTGCCTCTTCTGTGTGGGCATTAATGGCCCACGTGTCCTCCAAGACAGAACTGGCCAGTGACACCCTCTGCCCACCCTGGACACGGCCCACTCATCCACGAGAGGGCCTGGCCTTCCTTGCCCCACGAGCCTGCACCCTCCCCTGAGACCGCAAGTCCCCAGTGGGCGAAGCCTGACACTCACCGGCTCACTCCCCACCCACCCACCTGGCTCACCCATGCACTCATCCGTTCACTCATTCAGCCACTGCTTATAGAAGAAACCAGAGTTATATGCCAAATGCAAACCAAGGAATCAGAGAATCTTCGGTGTGTCACAGGCAGCCTACATCAGTTGTTTCAGAAAAGTCATTCATCACGGTCATCTCAAGAAGCAATTTAAAATGCAAGTTTCTGGGTCTGCCCCCAATGTTCTAACTAAGGAAGGCCAGGTGGGGCCTGGCTGTCTGTATTTTTTCAAAACTTCTCTGGCCCATCAACCCCAGGTGACCCTGACGCCCTGCCGGGTTTGGGGCTTCGCCCAATAGATAAGTACCTTCTGGAAATGGGCAACCTCAGCTCAAGGTGCCCCGAGGCAGAAGAGCTCATTACCTCGTAGGGCAGCCTCTCATCGCCAAGCTGCGCTTACTGCGAGGAAACCTTTTTCTATACTCGGACACAAGGCGCCTCTTTGGAAATTCACTCCTCTGTTTAAATTGTGTCCTCTGGTACAATTAAGATGACGCCGACGCCCTCTTTCATACAACCAGCCTGAAAAGGGCCATCCTATTTTCCAAAATCTTCTCCCTTTTAGGCCAAATGCCCATACTTCCAACAATTTTTAAAAAGTGAAATGCATTCTACTATTATCCCATTTCAAATGTGAAACTCAGAATTGGGTACGGTATTCTGACGGAGCTCAGAGCCTTCCAGTTTCAAGGGGCAATCCTTTCCCATGCTCCGGTCTCCTTCTAATGAGGCACGGTCTATGGAAGAGGTTCTGGACCTTGGCTGCACGTTGGAATAATCACCTGGGAAGCTTTAGGAACTATTGATGCTTAGGGCCTACCTCTCAAGAGATTCTGATACAACCATCTGGGGCCCTGCCTGGTCATCAAGATTTTTTTTTTTTGAAGGTTCTAGGTGATTTTAATGAGCAGTCAATGTTGAGAGCTACAGATACAACAGACGTTGATCTCTCTCCCTGTTATTCTATTGGTTCACACTAAACTCAATCACACTCAACCTTTTGCCTTGAACCCCTGCCAAGCCAGGTCTTCCTCATCATGCCCTTGAGGAACTGATTAGCTGAACTTAATGGCAGGCTTTTACAATGACTCCCAATAAATGTCAGCAGTTTGGTGTGGGTCCACTGTTGTAAGGCTATTGAAGGACAAGTCAATTGAGCTGCATATTGACTATCTGCTCTCTCTTTAGCTTTGAGTCTTTAACATGCTTCTGGTATCTTCATGGAAAACATGAATAAAATGGTAGATCTCTGAACGATACTCTACTGAAAATTCTATGGGAAATAAATTACAGCAGGTGCTTTTTAAGCCACTGGATATTCTTTCACAGATAAGTGCTAAAGATTTATGGTCACAGATAAGTCCAAGAGCATGGCGTCATTCCTAGAATGAAATGTTTCATACAGCTCTCCCAAGTTCTCTGGTGGCAGTGTTAGGTAGTCAGGCACGAGCAGGTCCCTGCCCCGTCCTGGATGGGGATCATCTTTCCCTTCCCCATCTGGACACTGGTGATCAGAACATGCCCAGAGGTCCTCCCTCTTGTGGTCAAGGACCACCGCTAAGTTTCCAGCCTTATCAGGACCAAGCAAGATAAAACTGCCAGAACAGGTTGGTGCAGGTGCACCAAGACCCAAAAGGTGACTCAGACTAACAGGGCGGGGTTCGTTATGCTGCAATTATAATAAATCAGCATTGCAGTTTTTGTTCCTCCACCCCCCACCCGTGTTTCACTTCAGTGTTTATGGGTAAGCACCTGCACACTAAGGGAGAAGTAATATAACCTAAAGCTGTCAATCAACTTGTCAGTCAAATGACGCAGGACACAGGGAGGGACCACTACTCTAAAAAACCCAACCCTACCCCCATTGTGGGACTGCTTCTGGTTTCCAGACAGCCCACTCTTGTCCTTTCTCAGGAGCATATTTTTGCTTTGTTTAACAAAACTCTTGCTACTTGAAACTGCTCTATGTCTCTCGTCTGAATTCTTTCCCTTGAGAGGACAAGAGCCAAGGAAAAGGCTGTTCTGCCAGTGACAGCAGCTGTTCGCGCAGCCCCCATGGGCTGCCAGGGCGCTGCCGGCGGAGGACGCCTCCTGTGTGTGACCGGCCCAGTCTTCTTTATTTATTTTATTGTAAAAAATTTACGTATTTATTTATATTTGGCTGCACTGGGTCTGCGTTGCTGCGCGCGGGCTTTCTCTAGTTGCGGCGAGTGGGGGCTACTCTTCGTTGTGGTGCGTGGGCTTCTCATTGCGGTGGCTTCTCTTGTTGTGGAGCATGGGCTCTAGGCACGTGGGCTCAGCAGCTGTGGCACATGGGCCCTAGAGCACAGGCTCAGTAGTTGTGGCGCACGGGCTTAGTTGCTCCGCGGCATGTGGGATCTTCCTGGACCAGGGTTCGAACCCGTGTCCCCTGCATTGGCAGGCGGATTCTTAACCACTACGCCACCCGGGAAGCCCTCCCCAACCTTATTTAAATCAACTGCCATGTGGACCAAAACCGCTCTAGTGATACCATCTCAAGATGCTCTGGGCCTACAGGAAGACTATATTAATACACATCTCACTGGCCAGAAAATGAAGTGTTAATTGGTTTCTCCAGAGCTGGAAGGTCTTTGACTCCATTATGAAAGCATCATTCAACTTTGTATGACTGAGGGGACAACATGGCAGAACACAATCAAAAGGCTTCCGGTAAGTTTTGGGAAGGTAAAGTTAGATTTTGTAGAATATTTTTTTTAATTTCAAAAAGTGGTATTTCTCTTGCATTCATAGCACCAAACTAGAGTAAGACTCTAAACTGGCATTTTCAGTCTTTCCCCATCTTCAGTGAAGCTGATCTTGTACCTGTTCTTTCTCAGTCCTGGCTGTGCTCTCCTCCCTGGGGCACCTGAGTGAAGTCTCCTCCTTCCTTCTATCACAGCAAAGAGAGCTGCACTTGAATTATCTCCAGGTATAAAAAACATACAGGGCTTCCCTGGTGGTGCAGAGGTTGAGAGTCCGCCTGCCAATGCAAGGGACACGGGTTCGTGCCCCTGTCCGGGAAGATCCACATGCTGCGGAGCGGCTGGGCCCGTGAGCCATGGCCGCTGAGCCTGCGCGTCTGGAGCCTGTGCTCCGCAACGGGAGAGGCCACAACAGTGAGAGGCCCGCGTACCGCAAAAACAAAACAAAACAAAAACATACAAAGTCAGACGTCTGAGCACATCTGCTTCCCAACACAGGGAGCAGCTCTGCGAACCTGTTAACTGGTGCCTGAATCTCATTCTTGGAATCGCCTGGGGCAGGACCACCTCGTCCAGGGCTCCTGCAGGCCCCCTAACAGTCACTGAACACCCCTGAGACCACTCTGAACCAAACTCTCACCTGTGGTGCGGATGGATACGGTATACAGTGGGTTCCATTTCCACCCGGAACACAGCAGAAAATGTCTGCTAACATCTCCTGGCATTTTTCAAATGCGTGTTTAGTAGACAGACAACTCCTCCTGTTTCTACACACGTCTTTAAAAAAAAAACCCCGTAAGAATTTTCTATAGGGGACTTCCCTGGTGGCGCAGTGGATGAGACTCCACGCTCCCAATGCAGGGGGCCTGGGTTCAATCCCTGGTCAGGCAACTAGATCCCACACTCTCAGTGCCACAAGTAAGAGTTCGCATGCCACAACTAAGGAGCCTGCCTGCTGCAACTAAGGAGCCCGCGTGCCGCAACTAAGGAGCCCACGAGCTGCAACTAAGGCCCGGCGCAACCAAATAAATAAATAAATAATTTTTAGAAAAAGAATTTTCTATAAAAGATTCCACTTTAGGCCAAGGGTACATCAGACTTTGCATTCTGTAGTATAGACAATTTTTCCTGAATTTTTGCACTCACATATCAATCTTTTATATGGTATTTAATAAACAGACTTAACATTATTTTTAGCCAGCCTGCTCTTCCTGGATACTTAGGTCAGTTCCAATCGTTTAGTTCTGCCTTGGCTATCTTTGCCATTTGTCATTTCACATATTAGAATGTATCCTTAAGATAAATTCCTAGCAGTGGGATTCAAGGTAAAAGTGTATGTGTGTGTGTGCTGTATGGGGTTCTTACTTTTCTTTATAAACACCGTGAAATATAATACTGAAAGCTACATGAGACGTATAATACTTAAATGACTATAAAGCAAGCACCAGTAAAATGTTACCAACACCCCCCCCAAGTCCCTCTTTTGCCTCTACCCTTTATAACCCTCATCATCCTTCCAGAAGAAATTACTGTATTTTGTGGTATTCATTTAATTATCATCAGAAAACATGCATTTTGAAGAACTGTAAGCCAACGGAAAAAAAAATCCAGGATGAGATCTAACACGTGTAGATTTAATAGGAAATCACTGTAAGCTTGGCTTGTCTGAAGCCAGCTTCTCGCTTTATCTTTGCTCATGGGTGCCGCTTATAAGGAACAATATAAAAATAACATGAGAAACAGAAAGAAGAGTTGGTGGTGGGAGAGAGAACTGTCACACGGGATTGTACTCACCACAGGGCGAGTCGTTGCTCAATTTCCTTGAGAAAATTTGTATGAAATTTGTGCAAAGGTTCAAAATTCGGGAAAATGAGACTTTTCAAGGTTTCGGGCATGGAGTCCTCTTTGCTTACTGTGCTCTGAAACCACTGGGAATAAAAAGAGAACACTCTTAGAGGCCTTAAGGTGAAGGATGAAGGTCTGCAACTCTTCAGAGGTAACGCTGCAGCCCACCACGCGTGGAGGCTAAAGCGCTTTGCTGCCAAGTCTGTAGCATTTCAAGAGCGTCAAGGGCTTTCAAGCTCTACTGCTTTCCCTCCTTTCATTAGATGGGGTAAGAAGTACCCATCTCTTCGTTACCGCTTCCTGAAGTTTGTTACCAACTGACTGTGGAAGTCGGGACAAATCTCTGAAGTGGGCAGATACTGAAATCAAAACTTCCATTATGGCCAGCTCACTGGGTCATCACTGAGTTATACCACTTCACGCCCTCTGGTTTAGTCCTTGAGAAACTTCCATCTCTGCTCTTTCGTTGAAATACTGAGCAGGAAGATGGCTGAACCAGAGAGGTGAAGCCTCTGCCTTCACACACATTACTCATCTCGTTGACCTGGAGTCCAGGTGGGTCCCACAATGATTGCTGAGCACCTGCCCAGGTCACCACGGCTGCCCTAGAGGCACAGAAACCCAACGATTCCAACTGACCTCCAGTGGGCTAGGTTCCTTCCCAAGTCATCTGCCATGCTTTGAATTTGTTTCCAAGACTGAACAGGACTGATTAATAAAAGGCAGTCTTTTGGGCAGATTTTGCTGACATGGCTCAACTTATTGGCCAAGATAAAACAAGGCTTCTAATTCGCCTCTGAGGTCTCCCTCAAGCAAAAAGAAAGGGCAAAACATGAAATGTTCTCCATCGGTGCAGGCAGACAGTATAACATTTAAATTTCTCCACTTTAGAAACTTCCTTCCTTTGCACTTAAAAATCACAGTTATAAAAGCTTTTTAGAGCATATTCCAAATTAAACATACTATTACTGCCTAATTTCTAGAACCCAGAACCAAAATTCTTTTAATTGGAGTCAGAGAACCCAACATTTAATTAGATCCAGCTTGTCTCCTAAAGCTGAGTATCAATCAAGATAAATTATGTAATCTAAGGCTTTAGGGGAAATGCTACACATACCGAAGTGATGACTTCAAGATCCTTCAGATATGTTCTCTCAGTGGTGGAGACTTCCTTAGCGATGAAGTACGCTTTGTCAGTCGGGAATCTCTGCAAAATCCATTAAAAGAAAGAAGACATAATAATTTGAGCCTAAAGTCTCTAAACATGTCCTGATTATAAGAAAGTCCTAACTTAAGTGATACATTGCTAACTTACGATCTTTGGTTGACTGGTGTCAAGGCTAAATAAACTCTTATCTATTCTCCTTTTTTGGTGTGAGAGGAAGGAGGATAGGAAATGGATTTCTACCATGAGAAAACTGCTTAGGAATGTTTCCTTCCAGGTAAATACCACCCGCAGTGAAAGGCCTCGAATGAGTGTGTTAGCTGCCACTGAGGACTGTTCATTCACTACTGGGCACCTAAAAATCTAATTAGTCAGGAGAATAGAGTGGTGCAGGCTTCAAGGAAATGAATGAAACAGAAAGCACAGCAGCCTTTGTCCAGGGCATCGTGGGCTGGTGGTATTGATTTTTAGGAAATGGAAGTTACTTTGTTCATGGGAACATGAAGGGTGCTGACTCAAAGGGACGAGGGTTACAGCAGCTAGAGTCCACTGGTTAGGTGGGCAGGCAGCACCGCCCTAGAGCCTAGGCCTGCCACTGGTTTTGCTTCTCTTTAACCAACAATTAAAAGGAAATCCCTTGTTGTTAACCATCTCGCTTCCCCCAAGAGTCCAACTGATTCCACCTCTGGGGATACGCACGAAGCAGAGATGAGAAGAGATACTTGTACACCCACGTTCCCAGCACATTAAGACGAAACAGCCAAAAGGAGGAAACAACCCAGCTGTCCATCAACGGATGGATGAATACACAAAATGTGGTATTCTCCATACAATGGAATACTTAGTCAACCTAAAAAAGGAAGGACATTCTGACATGTGCTACCAACGTGGATAAACCTTGAGGACAATTATGCTCAAGGACATAAACCAATTACAAAGGGACACTGTATGATTCCACTTATAGGAGGTTAATGCCTAGGGTAGTCAGTTCACGGAGACAGAAAGCAGAACGGTGGTTGCCAGAGGCCAGGCGTGGGGAGACGGTGCTCCACGTGCATGGAGTTTGCTCGAAGGATGACCGAGCTCTGGAAATAGTGATGATGGTCACACAACACTGTGAGTGCACTGAGTGTCACTGAACGGTGTGCTTAAGAATGGTCCAGGGGCTTCCCTGGTGGTGCAGTGGTGGAGAGCCCGCCTGCCGATGCAGGGGACACGGGTTCGTGCCCCGGTCCGGGAAGATCCCACATGCCGCGGAGCGGCTGGGCCCGTGAGCCATGGCCGCTGAGCCTGCACGTCCGGAGCCTGTGCTCCGCAACGGGAGAGGCCACAACAGTGAGAGGCCCGCGTACCGCAAAAAAAAAAAAAATGGTTTAGATGGTAAATTTTATGTTATGTCTATTATTGGAAATGAAAACAAAAGATCAGCAGGCGAGCGCCCGCCATCCGCCCACCTTTCTCCGGCCGTCGTCTTCGTCGTCAGTCCGAGGGCCCGCCTGGTCGTTCAGCAACGGGCTGACCAAGGGAGAGGCCTGCTTGGTGTCGGGGCTCAGGTTGGGTGACAGGACGGTGCTGGTGGGCGCAGCTCCCCCCTGCGAGTTGATGGACAGCTCTGAAAGGTGAGGGCTGCCAGTCAGGGAGCCTGTTTGGGGATGAGAAGTATTAAAGAAAGAAAAAAAAAAAGTAATTCCTTCTGGGACCTGGTGTCTACTTACAATTTTCACCTAATCAAACCTTTAGAAGCTTGACTACCATATGGCACACTTATAATGCCCTTTGTGATTTTCTAGTTTTTTCCCTAAGTTGCAGCTGCCTGAATCCTAAAGATACTATTCATTGGAACACAGTTATATCATTAATGATAAGGCGGAGAACTCTGCTTAGAGCGTAATTACAATAGTTTAAAAGCATCGTGTACCTGCAAATAGAATCTTCATCTCCTAACGACTACCTCAGCTTCTAAGAATGACTTGAGAAAGACAGTGTCTATATCACAAGGAAGACGTGGGAAGTGACTAGAAAACAGAGCTATTCTAATAGAAGACTAAAGGACTTGGGACACCCAGGACACACTACATCTTGGAACAACGGGCCACAGCTAGAGAAAGGGAAAGCAGCCACCTCCCCATTCTACGAAGAACAGAAGCGAGCTTGTTATACCTGGTGATGTCACTCCATGTCTCTCTCACTGTTTGGGACAGAAACACTAGTGTCACAATTACAGCAAAGGTGATCATTTAAAAATGCAAAGCTGGAGGTCATTACATTATCACAATTCCCCTTTATGAGTCAAAAAATGATAGGTAATTAATCATTCCTCTGAGAAGGATACCACAGTAAATAACAGGAAAATGTATAATTACCCGAGTCAGCCAAATGAGATGATGTGCACATGAAACTCTGTGCCAACAGAATTTTGCCAATACCGATACCTCAACCTTTTGAAACTATTAATACAATGAGATGTCTCTACTTCTAAACTAAGTGTTTTGCCTAACAGTTTTATAATTCTAAAGCAGATCTGCAAAAACTAGGATTAGGGTAAACAAAGTTCCAGTAGCCTGCAGTCCTGTCAGTTACCATCATAGGGAAAGACGACATCAACGCTTTCTCCATTTTCCAATATACAGGTTCATGGTCACGGCTACTCAGCACAGAGTAGCGAGGGTCTCGGAAGGAAAGGGGAACTGCAGTTTTCCAGGAATCCCCCCATTTGCTGGACCTCTGTCCTTTCTCTCTGGATTCATTCACATTCACTCAGAAATTACAAGACAGGTCAGCCTCGAAGGAAGCTGATGCAGTTGGGTAATGAACTTGATCCCAGTATGAATGAACCTTGCAGAAGCCGCCACCAGCCCCCACCCGGTCCCAGGTTGACCAGCTAGCTGTGTCACCTACACACGGGTGAAAAGCCACCACGCCCACAAAAGCAACGGAAAGCAGACATCCTGCCCACTGACTGTCGGTCAGTACAATCATCCCTGAAGAACAAGATTAGAAAATGTCAGGTAAAGTCAGATTCCAGAAGTTCGCATTAAAAAATAATCCATTCAAATTCCTTGCATTTTCGTAGACATGATTAAAACAAAGTCCTGATGTGAGACAAAGACGCAATCACCCCACACACCACCAGACCCAGTAAAACCCGGAGAAAAAGGCCAGAAATTGCTTCACAAATGTCAATTTTATTGACACTAGTGCACAACCGAATACAATCATTTCGAGAGAATTGGAACTTGTCAAATAGAAATCGTGACAACAATCATAACTGCAATTGATTCAAGGTACTGCACTATTCTCTTTAAAAAAAATGAATCACAAAAAGAAAAATGTTATCGCTACAAAGAGGAATTAGAGAAGAGAAATTCTGGCAGTCTGTCTGGAGATCAAAACATTTCATGCATTTGTGAGTTGCTATTGGAGGGTCACCTTTTATTTGTCCACCACCATCTGGCAAAGCACGGGGGCTTACCTTCAGCTCTCACACTATGTGTGAGACCAGGTGAGGCAGTGTAAGTGAGAACATGCCGGGCCTTGGATCTGCAGTGACGTGGGACAGAGAACGCGTTCGCCTCCTCATTGAAAGAGTTGGAGCCAAGAACAAAAAGCAGTTAGGAGGGTGGCTTGGAGGAGGCGTGCAGGCGGGGAAACAGTACTGATCAGTCCCTGGACGGCATCCAGCAGCAGATAAAAAAACCAACTGCCACATGGTGAGGGAGAAAATAAGGGGAAACACACTCGAGTACAACCATGTCCACCCTCCAAAGGTCGACAGTTGCCCTTGTGAATTTCCCTGGGGACGCTTCAGTTTGGTAGACCTAGCGGGCCAGAAGGGTGAGCTAACAGACCAGGGCTCCGGGAGAGGTGCCACCCTGCCAAGAAGGCAGGACACACTGCAAAGAAGATAGCAATCTAGAAGACACCCCACTGGAGCACACTGGAGACAGGATTCAGAAAGCAGGACGCCGAGAGTGAACCTGATGACAACCAATGTTCCTAGGTAGAGTCCGGGACAGTTCTGGGTTCAGCTACGTTCTCACTCACGTGGCCTAAAGGTGTGTGTGACACCGATGTTACATGTGCAATACACAACCTTGGAGGATGACCAAATCTGGGTAGCCCATTTCCATTTCCTGAGAGGCTACTTCAACGGGCTTTGTGTCTACTAACGGGGCCCCAGAAGGCCAAGGCGATGAGTGTATTTAAACAGTAAGACCAATAAATCAATAAAGACCAAGCAGCCTGTTCTAGAAATCTATCAGCAATGCTAAGGAAGGGAAAGGCCCCAAACTCTGTGGTTCCATTTACCAATCTGAGCCACATCCATGGAGAATAGCCTCCTTCCTCCCTTTGCAAGAGAAACTCCCCAAGGCTTTGAAAATTCATAGATGACATGTGTCCCAAACAAAAATAGGTAGCTCATTTACCATTCAACAACAATGGAATATGCTGACGAGAGTAATTAGTAGAATTCGGCTGCTTGGTAATTAAAATTCTCTTTCGACTTGGAGCCAGTGTGTGACAAGGGTCTGTACAAACTGGTGTCCACGCAGGGCCTGACCTCGGGCAAGTGTGAAGAGTTGTGTCTGAAAGGTCAATGTCTAAGGTCACAGCTACTAGAGCTACACGTAACCAATATTCACTGAAGTCGTCCATCTGACAGAAAAAGCAAACAAACATGGCGATGTTAGATAAAGTGACTCTGCCAGGTTTCTGCAGCCTTATAAAGCTTGTTCCCATCTCACAGCCTGTCACCTGCCTTGAAGGCACAGCCGTGGACAATGAGGAGAAATGGTGACGTGTTCACGGCTACTCCATGAACTTATTAATGCCTGGGAATTTTAATCATTTTCCTCCTCTATGACAAACTGACACAAAGGAATTTCTTTCAGCAAGGGGCTCTAGGTAAATAACTTGGTGGGGGGGAGAGAATCTTCTAAGAAACCACCTGGATATTAAGGCAATAGGTGGAAAAAAGTCTGAAGAGATTAGAAAAAGATCAGTTACCGCCCTACAAGTCTGGAAGCTTTTGATTCTTAAAAGAATGTTTTCCTATTTTTAGAAATTGCCCTGCAGGTTTTTAGGCATTCAGTTATATTTCTGGTTAATAACTTTCAAGTCCCTCACCTCTACCAAATCATGACACACCTCCCTTCCCCACCCCCAGATCTCCATGTCCCCGTCCCTACCCTTGATCTGTATCAAGAGGGCTGAGTTTATGTCACTCCCACGGATTAAACATGCCTTCACTAATGCTACTCTCAAGGGGGGCATTTCCGGTAACTGCTTTAAAAAAAATCCCTTTAAATGTACACATTCTCATGGCACAAACAATTATGGAACTTCAAATTAGCACAGCAATAGGTATGGATTTCAATTTATCACCCAGCCCAGAAACTGGGTTAGCTGCTCTTTTTAATGTAATATACATTCATAATTCTTCTCTCTGGCTGCACAGGGGAAGTTGGATTTGCAGCCCCACCCAGACTGGAGCATCTCTTGACCAGCCCTCCACCAGAGGCACATAAACAGCAGGAACATGGTTTATGATCAAGAAGCCAAACTCACGCCTGCCTTCCGTGCTTGGGACTGGGTACAAGCCGCCTAGTGACCATCTACTTCCTCTGACTATACTAAAAGGCTTAAGAACAAACTCACACAAGCCTGGGGGAAGAGAACTTTCTAATCTGTTTTTCCAGTCATAAAAATGGCATTTCAAATACTTAGTTGTACCTGTCCTGTGTTTTAAACTAGTCAATAAATTGGGAATCCTCATTTTTAATTAGATAAGTGTTATTTTTCCTGTTAAGGAGGGAACCAGAAAACCTGACAACTTTAAAAATAGTAATCCATAGATTTGGTAAATATTAAAATATCTGAGAATGAGAATACAGATGAAAATGAGGAAATGTTGATTGCTTTCTCAAGTCCTCTTTTCAAAATTATAAAAAGTACAATTATTTAAAAAGTATCTATGAGGATTTCCTCAATATTCTCCCAAAGTTCTGTATTTGGCAAACGTCTAGATGCCACTCATCTACTGTGATTTGTCTCCTGCCATTTGCTTCTAAAATATAGGAGATTGTAACTCTATGTACCCAGAATACACTTCAAAGGCCCATGTAGGAAATACATTACAGATGCAGGTTTGCATTTATTTTTAAAAAGGCTCTTTTTAAATCCACAATCTCCCTCTAAAAGAGAAAACAAACTCTCTCTGGAGATGGTCTGCATTTGAAAGCCAGTTACCAAAAAAAAAGTCAGTACTGTATTGATTCATGAGAAGTCTCCAGACCAGGCAGGATTCACTCTAGTCTGATAACTAAGCTGGGTCCCACCCCAATGGAATATGTGAGAAAAAAAAAAAAGAGAGAGAAAAAAAAAAGGGCTGACAATGTTTCATTGAAGTTACAAGATTCCACAAGAAAAACCAGGTTAAAGGATTACCAATCACAGCAGGGTGGCCTTCTTCTTGATAACTTAGGTTGTTGTGCGTAATGTACGTGCTTCTTAGACCAAGTTCCTTGAAGAAAAGTTTTACAAGCAGCCAAACATCAACGTTACTGTTCATCATCAAGCAATTCAGAAAAGCAACAGAAATGCAACTTGCAGAAAAATAAAGAGAAATGCTGCTAATGGGAAAATGACAGCGAATGCACTAGCTTGTTCTTGGTTATGGGGAAAAGATAAAGGAGAATTCTCCTTTGAACACGGTGGTGGTGTTTGGCAGTGTCTGGGCTGTGGGGGACATGGTGCTTCGTACCAGTGAAAAACACCATCTTGTACTCAGGACAAAGCTTCCGCCACCAGTCGGAAAAAACAGTTACAATGGACAGTTTTTACAGCAAGATACCTGTTAGGACAAGTAAAAGCCTCTTCAGTTGAGATTAACAAGGGCTATTAATCCCGTGCATACACCGTTACATGAGTTTGGCCTTCCACGCTTAAAGAATCACCAAGCTCATCGTTACTGGAGAAACCAGCCACCTTCCCGGTGGAGTAAATCCACGCTTTCGTGAAATACTGCACTCTCGGCCGTGGAGAGAAGGTAGAACCAGACAGTATCTGTGAGAGCCTACATTCTGGGTAGACAGCTCACTGGCCAAGAGGAGCCACCTGGGCTGAGCTGGAGAGGTCTTCTCTGCATTTCTACCTATCCCCGCTCCCCAACAAAACACACGCACACACAGCCAAATTCGCTTATAAGCTACGGAACGTTTGCTATCCCCATTGGAAGAGATGGCACCATCCAAAATAGGAAGCCGCTCCTCTGGTTGGCTGTCTGAGCTCCGCCCACGTAAGCAGCTGCCACAGATGCTCTCTGTTTCCATGAGCCCTGCCCCGCCCTACAGAGATCCTGGCTCCCTTCCAAGGACCATCCCCACCGCCACACAGCACAGAAGTGCAGGCCTGGAGAAGATGGAATCAGAAAAGTGAAGTGTTCCGTTCATCTTCCATTTCCCCACCTTTAGTGAAATACGGTACCACCGAGCACGAGCGCTCAGGATGCCTCCGTGACAAGGCTTGCTGTTTAGTGAGCAGGATCACTGTATTCTAGAAGAAACAGGTGTTCCAAGTACAAACTGGTATTCAGTCATGTTAAAAAAAAAAAAAAAAAAAGACATCAGACAGTGCTCCAACAATGCAGGGAACAGAAGGTACACCATGCTTTGAGGATAAAAGACAGAACGCTGAAAAAAAAAAAAAAAAGTTTTCTCTTAGATAGGTACATGCTGACCACACAGTGCATACCATGGCACAACAGAAAAATGTTTTCTCAAATTTATTAAACAAATGACAAAAATGAGAATGAAGTCCCCAGCCTTGTCTATTTTAAAATTAATTCAGAGTATTAGAAATTTTTAATAAAATATTAAATGTACACACAGAGAGAACAGAAGGGAACTGGATTAATAACACAGGCCAAGCTTGTGAGATTGGGTTAGTTAGGTTTTCACAGCAACCTTCCAGGCAGAAAGGAGGTGAGGGTAAGGGACTGAATTCACTGGCCCTTCAGGTGCATGTGCAGAGAGCAGCGGGTGTGTGTTCTTGACTAAGGAAAGCCTATCTTTGGTCTTTCTATAAATCACTGCGGGCAGACTGACAAATGCTTTCCTTCTTACAAAGGAACTGCAAGGCCCAGGAAAAAGCAATTGTTGGCCCAGTTTCATGAGCCAGAAAGGTCATCTGTGAATACTGACAGGCCCATCAGAGGCTCCAAAATGACCCTTCTGCTGTTTCCTATTTGAGAGCCAGTTAACATCCCCAATTTATAATAAAGCAGAAGGACTGCCTCCAAACTCCTGGTATCACTAACACCTCTACCTCTTACTCAAAAGTAAAGTTAATTACTGTCCGATGCTTTGCTTTACACCCCCCTCCCCCCCACACACACACTGGTCCTTGCTCCCGCCTTAGTACTCTTGGTTTATGTTGCATTTTGCAGTGATTTCTAACTTCTATTCTTCAATATTCTGAAGTTCTTGCACCTGACCCCCAGCAACAAGCTCACATAATTCTCAGTAGCATTTCCATGACTGCAGTAACAGCACCTGCCTTGAAGCTAACCGTTCACACCAGCTCTCAACTACAAACTTAGATCAGATACCCTCTGTCAACAGTTGATTTTCAATCCTCCCTACTTTCAAATACCAAACCACCCTAAGACATATCAGAGCAACCTGATCTAATACCCACACGAAGACGCCAAGGAGCTGCCTTCCACCGGAAGTTATAACCAAACACCAGAGGCCAAGGAGATTGCCAAAGGCTGCTTCCAAGGCTAAGCTGTGATGTGGGCATCATTCAGTCCATCCACACTGAAACGATCCTGAACAAATCAGAGTCTCTTCAATTTCTAAAGCTTTAAAAAAGGAGATTTACTAATTCTACCTAAGCTTCCACTAGGGTGTTTAACTGCTTTGATTGGGGGGAAAAAAAAATTCCCCATGCTGGAAGTTTCATCTATGTTTTCTGGAGTGATGTTTTCTGAACTTTATGAAGCAAGACCTGTTTTTCCCAACTCTACTCACCTCCTCCCAAATATGTATCTGACACACAAATCAGCATTTGCAACTTTTGTTTATAGAGGAAATACTTAAAATCCCTAGGTTACCCAGGAAACAATAAATAGCTCTTTTCCAAGTATGTATTCCAAACAGGTGGCAACCAGGCCACTTTTGATCTTTGATGCCTACAACGCTAGGCCAAACCATCATGGGTATTTTTTGTTTTTCATTATTATTATTTTTGTAATAAAAAGAGAGCTGCTACATTAAGTGGCATGCTTATTATGATCTAAACATCATGGCTTCATTTTAACAACTAGCAACTGGTGTTAGAGGTACACATAGTGTACACTAGAGACCCCATTTCCCTGTATTACGTTTCATTCAACTAAACAGAAACAGATGGAATTAGACTAACGAGGAAAAAGCAGCGCCAGTCAATTCTTTAAATGTCGCCAGACTCAAGTTCTTTAATCACTTCCTTCTTGCAGAAGTTCATCCGCTAGTACCTTTCCTTCCGTATGTTCTTATGAACTTGGCTAACATGGCTGAGTGTAAACTCAGAGAGCTGTCAGCAACAGGTTCTTTTGAAATGTTCACCTCTTTCGGGTTCCAAGAAACTTTCTCTATTGCAAAGACTGCACTGAAAGACTCTTCCGCCGTTTGCTTTGTAAAATTGGCAGCAATAGAGTTGACCCTTGGACAACACAGGGGTCAGGGGTGCAGACCCTCCGAGCAGTGGAAAATCCATGTGTAACTTACAGTCAGCCCTCTGTATATATCTACACTTCCACATCTGCGGATTCCACCAACCTTGGATTGTGTGGTACTGTGGTATTTACTACTGAAAAAAATCTCAGCGTAAGTGGACCTGCGCCATTCACACCCATGTTGTCCCAGAGTCAACTGTAGACTCATCCCCACGAGACTAGAGGAAGGCCAGCCTTAGAGTAATTAAGCTCATCAGAGGAGGAATGTCTATAGACTACAAAGGAGAAGATCCAGAAAAACAGAGCCTTTCTTGGGGATGCAGCTCGGACAGCTTTAAACTCTGGTTAATGAAAACGAGGGCCCTACGCAAAGAAGAGTGATCGAGACCAAAGCAAATAAACTCAAAATAAACCTAATAATGAAGGGGACCCCACGTTTCTTAATTTAAGGCTGGGCCTACCTGTAGCCCAATCACTCACTGATGACTTCAATTGCACCAAACCCATACTGTGTTGAAACAGGGAATAGCATTTTAAGTGGAAAAAGTTGATTAAAGCCATAGGAACACTGGTTAAAGCTATGAAAAAGGGAGGTGATGCACATTCACAACGGTTTTCACAAAATTTAAAATGGCAGCTTAATATTTTAATTGCTTCTTCTTTTAGGAACTGCTTGCCAACACAATCAAACTGACTCCACAGCGAAGATGCAAGTGGGGTTTCTGATTCAACTGAGGACAGGCTGGATTTCGTATACTTGGTGGAAATTTCAAGAGGCTCATGCTGTATTTTGGTTCTGCAGGCCTAGTGTATATACATATATATATATATATATATATATATTTTTTTTTTTTTAAAGCATTACTTGGTTTGAATCTTCAAAGAAGTTCTGGAGCATCAAATGGAAATTATTCACATTTTTCAGTGCAGGCCACAGCAGCACCATTTGGTGAGATAAATCTGTGAGAAATTTCCAAATACGAATCACATATGTGGAGAAGAATCTGGCTCACAGACTTCCTTTAACTAAATGCCTGTCTAATAAAATAGCATCATGGCATACAGATGACTGGTCAAGGAGCTGGGGCAATCCACTGTGAGTTCTGGAACTCATTAAACGCAGTTCTTTACGAGAATTTCTTGCATTTTTATGCTGCCCGAACAAGCAGCAACAAAAATCAGTCACAAAAGGATCTATAATTTACATGTTTTGAAATACTATCTAACAAAAGACATTCATGCGCGGAGGCCCCAGCATAGCCCTGAGTGGCTGGAAGGTTTCTGTTTCTATATTTGGTTTGTCTTCCACCCAAGGCTTTAAGGTATCATTGCACAGAAGCAGCTGCGATCTGAAGACTTGGCTTCCTTATTGATGCAGGCGACCCCTACACTAGCTGCTGCCTTAGAAAAACTGGCTCTGACAGGTCTTGGGAAACCCTTTGGAAGTCTGAAAGAATTCACAGGTCTCTAATCTCTGCTGCCTATTGGTCACACCCAACCCCATCTCTGATCTTCCTGCACTTAGTTCAACTTCAGGCATGTGCCTGCCTTTCTCATACCACACAGTGAGATTCCAGAGGCCAGGGAAGGACCTGGGGACCAGAGTCTCACAGCAGGCAGAAGGCATGGAAGGTGCGGGGCGCTGGGGGTGGCATGCAGCCTGCTGGCTTTCTCTGACTTCCTCACCTCAGTGAACTGGCTCTACCATCAGACTCAAAGAATGCCTAGGTTCACTCACTCAGCAGCTCTCTTTACTAGTGCAGGGAAAGCTCTCCCAGAGGCAACGAGTGAATATTGCCAGCACGTCAGAATACGTGGCTTTTGAAAAAACTACACACTTTTCCCCAGCCCCCCTTTCTTTTAAGCACCGTTAATCACACCAAAACTGCCACTCTCACAAAGACTGACTGAGAAGCAGAAACTGAGTTGCTTGGCTGGTACAAAACCAAAGCGGAGAAAAACTCTACCAGTGACCCTAAAAGTGGAAAATCTCGTCAATATAGCACTGGGTACACCACCGTTGATCAGTTGCTTTTGAAACACTTTGGATAAAAAAGTCATCTCTTCGGGGAAAAAAGCAAAACAAAATAATTACTGGAATATGTTTTGCTTTGGGGGTTTACATCTGATGATTCACATTCTAAGCCAGCTAAGTTAATACCTTTTGCTCATTCACATTTCATGATCAGACTGCTGTACGATTAGAGGTAAAAAGAAAACTCATTTGAACACACCACCTTCACAAATAAACCACAGATTCCACATGTGACTCCGCTTAACTCACGTTTGACTACTTTTTTTTTTTTTTTTTTTTTTTTTTTTTTTTTTGCGGTACGTGGGCCTCTCACTGTACGGGCCTCTCCCGTTGCGGAGCACAGGCTCCGGACGCGCAGGCTCAGCGGCCATGGCTCACGGGCCCAGCCGCTCCGCGGCATATGGGATCCTCCCGGACCGGGGCACGAACCCGCATCCCCTGCATCGGCAGGCGGACTCTCAACCACTGCGCCACCAGGGAGGCCCTGACTACTTTTTTATATAGCAAATTGACATCTTTCTCTAAGCTCAGAACAGAATATGCAAAAATGGGTTATAACTGCAAAACTCCCACAATATAAAAAGCAGCAGTTCTTCCTACCTAATATGGACTGTAATAACCTAAGTCTACATGATTCCTGATCTCCATATGATTTTAATTATTAATCCATACAAGAGTCTCAAAATATAAAACACTGAATCCAAAAGGTTCTAGTGCATCAAGCTGTCACACAGAGTAAAACACTGAAGTCCAGAGACCAAGGTTCTGGTTTTAGATTTGTCATGCAACGGCTGTAGGACTATGGGAAGTCTCTTCCCTTTGTCAGAACAAGGTTTCTCATCCATAAATAAAGGTTTAATCTAGGTGACCTCCAAGGTCCCTTCTGGCTTCAAAATTCTGTGACTGTTAAACATGTAAATCTAAATAAAGCAAAAGATGAATAGACTGCTTCAGTGAACATCTTTCAAGCTATCCAATAATCAACCTGATTCATCAACCATGCACTGAATCAAATGATTAGGAAGATAAAACTAAAGTGTGTGTAAAAATGGATTAAGTTTTCAGAATCTTTAAAATCAACTTCTCAACATTCATGTGGACAGTCACGTGTGAACCACAGGGTCTGTCAAAATTTCTGCTTATTCAACACTGTGGCCAAATTCTACTCAGTTTCCTAAACTTGCTTAGCTCTTCCCCATGACAAAGCCACACGATGAGTTTTAATAAGGCCACTCGCAATGGCGGCACATTAGGGCTGGATCATCATTACAACTCTTTTCAATAATTTTGTAGTTACTTAGGATCTAAAATTTTTATTCTACAATTTATCTTTTTTTAAAAAAAGTACCAAAGACTAAAAAGTACCAAAGAGCAGGCATGAAGAAAAGCATTTCATTGGTGATGCTTTTCTTATTCGGCGAGCCAGCCAACATTTCAGCTGACACTTCCATCACGTTCCACTAGATTCTAGAAGGCAATAGTGTCTGGCTCAGAAATGACCCTGGCAGCCTAGCAGAGCCATCTGGGGACCCCAAGGGGCACTCCAGACCAATTTGATCCACATTTCTAGGGTCAGGGCTCAGGCAATACCAATTTTTTAAATGTCCCAGGTGATTCCAAAGTGCAGCTAAGGCTGAGAAGCAATGCAAGTTCAAACCAGGCTTTTCCATCTGAAACGCAGAAACGCTGGGTGAAAGGCACTGGTGTAGATGGTAAGATTTAAAAAGAAACCAAACCTCTCACTACTTCTACTTTCTTTTTTCCTGCACAGAGAAGCAGCCAGAAGTCACTGCTCCTGAGCGTGTGAATATCAAGAATGTGCGTAAAAATCTATCAAGGGCAGTGAGACTGGGAAACAGCCCTTCTCGGTACCGTGCACTATTCAAAGGCAGGCGTTGAGTTTGCTAACCCCCTGGCGCCCACAGTACCTATCCTGCGAGGTCTTACTTTTTTCCCTGCATCGTTACTCAGCAGCATCTCTGTGTTTCACCATAACTAACGTCTGACCCATGAAAGCAAACCCAAACCAAACCAGCAATCTCATGTCGATTACAGTTCATGAAGATTTATATCATTTCATGTCTGCAAAGAAGAAATAATCCCAAATGCTTCCAATTAAAATATTCACTAATCTCATTAACTAATATTTCAACAACACTTCATTTCAACTAGCAACCAACTTATATTTGGCCTTGAATTTTGTCCATTCCTCACTTTATGAGGCACAGCAAAGCAGCCCTCCTTTCAAAGAAGGGGTTCAAAGTAAAACCCACACCTTTCCTGGGATCTCAGTGATACTTCCGTCCCAATAATCAACCAGATGGGAGGGTGATCTGTGTACACAACTGAAGATACACAGAAAATTTCCACATAAATACAACACACTATACACATGATCAGATTCATAATAAAGGATTTCTTCCTAGCCTTCAGCCAGAAAGAGAAACAAGCTCTTGGTAACTTGTCACATGATGTGTGAAATTCTGTCCTTCTGAAAGATTTGAGAAGCCAGGCGTGCCCTAGCCAAGCATGTGCCTGCCCCCAAACCTCCTCTAACAAAGGTCGATTAAAAATTAACAAGTCACTAGGACAGATCATCTCCAGGGAAACCCCGGATGCATGACTCCAGGTTCCCAGCCCTTGAAGACCTGCCCTCTGGTCCCCTCACTCATCCTCCTCTCCCTCCTCGTTCAAGGGCAGGCCACCCAAGGACCTCTTTCTCCTCACCCCGGAGGGGGAACCCAGCACAGCTGGATTACCAAACACGAGGGGCTGGCCCAGAGGGCCGACCAGTTCAGAGTCTGAATCGCTGGATTCAGTCCCACTGCTGGTGGAGCCCTCGGTCATTTGTAAGGGTGCCAGCTGGGCTGCCTTGCCAGGGGCACACGCTGACTGCGCCACGGGGATCCTTGAGGTTGGACCCACGAGAGGTGTACCATTAGCCAGCGTTCTACCTTCCGAAGCGGCCGGGCCGGCCAGGCCTCCCTTTCCATGGCCATCAAGACTATCCACAGCCTTCGGGGTTGATGCTACCTGGCTAAGAATGAGTGGATCTGTCTCTGACTTATTATACCTCAGATCCCTTAAGTGTGGCCTTTGTAAGGTGGGGGAACCGTCTTCGTAACAAGGACCCTGGCTTGGGAGAGGATCTCCTCCCACACTTCTGTCTCTATAGTCATGTGCGTTTTCGGAAACATAGCCTTGAGACCCGGTCCTGTCCCAACTCATACTTGGACTTGAACTTCCGCTGCTGGGAGACAAGGGGGTGGCCAGGGGACTGTGACCGCCTGAGGCCCTGAACATCTCATCTACCAGAGAGCTATGTCTTGGGAGTCTGGGGCTCCCACTCATGTCAAAGGTGATGTCTGCTGAATCATCGTCACGGAATTCTTTGGAAGGAGGCCGGGAGGACTTCACAGAGTGAGGGGAAGCCCTGCGCCTAGCCTCTATTTGCCTCTCATCCCTGGACAGCAGATAAACACCACTGGTCAAATCACCCTCATAGTTGTCATTTGTTTGGGACCGTGATCGGGACGCTTGTTCCCTGAGGAGGTCGTATTCACTGTCTACATCACTGCAGTCAATGAAAGGAATGGAAGTGCTGCTGCCTTGGGCAGCCCTGGATGCTGGACCTGTGCTTGGCTGCGGGGGCCGAGGTCTACTCTGCTGGGTCCTGTCCTTAGCGACCTCCTCCTCTTCCTCCGTCTCCGCCCTGCTGGCCCCGTCTGCCTTCGTGCTCCCCGCCGGGCTCCTCTGCGGAGTGGGGGTGCGCTGTGGCCCGCGCTCCTCGGCCGAAGCGGGCGGGTCCCTTCCCGGCTGGCAGCTCTGGCCGCCCAGGGATGCAGCACCTTCTCCGAAGGTAAGGCTGGCACTCTGCTGAGCCTGGGTGGGGCGGGGGTGTGCAAGGAAAGGGGGAGGGAGATGAAGAGAAAACGGAGAGGTTACACCACAGCTGAAAGCGACAGAGACGTGGAGTCCAACTTAATGGCATCTCCGGAAGCATCGGGTGGCCAAGGACTGCCAAAGAAAGCCTGCCCTCCCCGGCCTTAGAACAAAGCACCCTGTCAGGAACCGGGCATTCCCGAGGCTGTCTGGTCGGGATCCAGAACGTTCTTTCAGGGTGTGGAAGCCGACAGTGCAGGGTCCCCGGCAGCACAGGTGAGGCAGTGCCTCTGCGTTCCAGGACCGGCAGTCCCCTCTGGGGCGTCCAAAGTTTCTACGGAAGAAGACGGTCCCTCCGGCCCACAGGGGACTGACTTCCTGCGGGGGTGGGGGCAGGGGGAGGAGGAAAGGCATCGTGGACCTCCAAAGGCGAGTTGACACGGATTTCAGACAAATGACAAAAACGTCTTTGTTTCGATGCCTAAGGGCAGGATAGGCAGCTTACAGACTCTCTGGATTCACACAGTGAAATTGCCTTCATGTTCTTTCCCAACAAAGTTCTTATTCTCTTGTAGAGAAAACCCTGAAAGCTCATCCAGAGACCAACTCCAGGGAAAACGAGCTCTGGCCACCCTCAGAGCAAGAGTGATGATGTGTCTTGCTGCCAACTGTGGTCGCTGCTCTGTAACATGAGCCCTGGGAACGCACCGTCCGGTCCTGCGCCAGCGCAAGGTTCTGACCTTGGCAGCCAAGGGGAGCTACACCCGTCACCCCCCGAGCTAAATCCCGATCTCGTCACACAAGCAGTTTAGCTGGAGGGTGGGCTCAGCTCTAGCTCTGGATGGCTCCAGGCCTAAGCTGAGTTCAGGCCAATAGAGCAAACTTCCCCAGGGCGAGGGCATGGGAGGGAGGAGGGGAAAGGATACAGGCCAGGGCGAGAAGCACACAGCCAGCCTGTGCCTGGTCAGAGCCAAGGCACAGGGCTAGACTGTCCTCTAGAAAACACCCCGAAGTGGAAGGATGAAGAACAACAAAGCAGACTAGGAAACCCAGTCCCCAGCAGAGGACGTTTGGTGGAAAACAGAGCTATAATAGTGACTATCGCCATCACTGACTTGTTTTGGCACTTCTGAATTCGGTTCTGTAGGCTGCGTAGCAAGGCTTCCGATGGAATGAATCTTGCTGTGTTTCCTGGGAGAAATCACACGAGAGAACTAAAGTTAGGTGAAATGGTTTTTTTAATTGGTTTTACATGAAAAATAACGGCATTAGGCATTCCCTCAGTAGTGAAGGCACCCAAAGTAGTTTGGATAAATGCTCCCTGGAGACAGACCCAGTCACCCTTTCTGTATCACTTGTAGGATTCGGGGGTTGCTTCAGCCTTGAAAAAGTTCTCAGCATTCCCAGCTCCCACTGCCGTGGTCCAGCTGGTTGGGAGCACAACCACTGAACGCTCACTCTCTAGTTACGGGAAATGTCACCGGGAGGGAGAGGCTGGCTGGGCCCGAGTACGCTCTGAATTGCGAGCCCTGGCCTAACAATATGGAATCAATTTGTGTGCTTTGGGTAATGGTTTTCTAGATCAGTTCTATAACAGAGGCCTCGGCCACTAATGAGCTACTCCTTCACAGCGCTCAGTTCAGAGAAAAGGCCCTGCTCCAGGAATGAATTTATAGACTCCACAGTAGAAGAAACTGTTTTTTAATGCCACCAACACCTTCCCTTTAATCTTCTCCTTCCCTTAGTGTGTCGGTCCCCAACTTCCCAGGGGACAAGCGTGAGGAACTTTTCAGGTACTCAAACACATGAAACTGCATAAATATAGAGATTAAATTCCAGTGTCCATCCAGCTTTTCTTTAAAATACTCCACATTAACACACCAAGGCTCTGGAGGCCCCACATTCTGAGTCAGAGAGAGGCAGACCACTTCTTATACGATCCTCAAAAGATCAATCGTGGATCGTCTGAGAAAATGATGGGGTTTGCTACATCTAGATAAGCATACAAATAACCATCTGAACATTACGTTTCTATATACAGGGAGGGCAAAACAACCCCAGATCTCCATCAGGAGAAATACACAAGGATGGTCAAGGCAGCACATTTGTTTCAGCACAAGCAAAACAAAACACCAAACAACCTGTTTGATGTTGAAACATTCAACCTGTTGAATGTTTATCAACAGGGAATCAGATACCTAAAAGGTAACACTTTCACAATACCATAAAATGCTTAAGATAGATCTCAAAATCAGGGTAGGTTTAAAAAGCAAGACGCATGATTATGTACAATGTAATACTGATTATATAAATGAAAAAGGACACCCCCAGAGCAATTCTGCCTATTCTTTTTGGGTGCATGAATGTTTCTAATAGAAGTAACATGAATAAGGTAGTTGTTGCCTCTGGCGAGGGAAGGAGGGAAGTAATGAAGGCTGTTGGTTAAAGGGGGTTTTCACTACGTCTGTAACCACAATAGCTGCAAATAAGAGAAGAAGAAATAAAATCCCAGAAACCAATGTTAAATGTTACTAGTTAATTCTAAGTACTAGGAACATGGGTGTTTGCTGTATTCTCTGTGCTTTATTGTAATTTTTAAATGTGTTAAACTGAAAAAAGAAAATCATTAAAACAAACACTTGCAACTAAACAGTCACTGGCGCACCATCCCTTCACCCCTTTACCCTTTTCTTTTAGTCCCTGTGGGCAGAGCAGTGCTGAAGGGCGGTGAGCTCTGGAGCTGGATGACCAGGGCCCACTTACCAGCTCTGAGACCCGGGCGAGTTACTCAACATCTTTGAGCTGCCATGTCTCCATCTTTAAAAAGGAAATAAAATAGCACGGACCTCACAGAGCAGGTATGAAGACTCCAGGAGTTCCTATGTCTCAAGGGCTTGGAACAGTGCCTGGCATACAGTAAGAGCTATCAGCTTTTGCTGACAACAATAATAAATCCTGTTTCTCTTCAATCAAATGTTACTGAATTAAAAAGTTTACAGAACTCTCCTCAGTGTTGTGTAATGACCTATATGGGAATAGAATCTAAAAAAGAGTGGATATATGTATAACTGATTCACTTTGCTGTACACGTGAAACTAACACAACACTGTACATCAACGACACTCCGATAAAAGTCAATTAAAAAAAAAAACTAAAGAAAAGGGTTTGCAATTTTTCCAATTAAAAAAAATAGTTTATAGAAATACTTCCAATTCAAATCCCCAAATATTTAAGGACTCACCGGTGAGTAGGGTTTTTTTTGTTGTTGTTGTTTTTTTGCGGTACGCGGGCCTCTCACTGTTGTGGCCTCTCCCGTTGCGGAGCACAGGCTCCGGACGCGCAGGCTCAGCGGCCATGGCTCACGGGCCCAGCCGCTCCGCGGCATGTGGGATCTTCCCGGACCGGGGCATGAACCCACGTCCCCTGCATCGGCAGGCGGACTCTCAACCACTGCGCCACCAGGGAAGCCCGGTGAGTAGGTTTTAACAGCGCTTTACCCCCTCTGTCGGCTCCTGTTCCTCTGGCATCCGTGCCCTCTGCTGGCTTCCTCTCACCCTGGAGTTAAGTGTCCCTGGGCCTCAGCTGTTCCTAACACCGAACCGGCCGAGACTGACCGGGCGGCAGCGATCCTCTAGCTCACCGGGCCTGGGGGGGAGCGATGCTCAGCCACAGAGCACCACGGCCTGCAGAGAACGACTCTCCTCAGATCGCAGGCGGCCCTGGCGTTTCTCTTACCTTTCAAACTGCACCTTCTTATGTCCTCCTTCTTTAACATAGTCGAGAACCTGCTTCTGAGTCCGGCCACTAAAATGAAGACCACGAGAGGGGGCGGAGAAGACAGCAAGGCGTTCTCAGTTCACACCCAGCACCGCCCTCCACCAGCTTTGCCTCCCTCTCTTCCCACTGCGGGGAGACACGGGAGTTTTCTCGGCTAGCCCGGGACGAAAGCAGCCCCGAGAGAAACTGTGCTTTGGCGTCCATTCTGTCTCTTGATATTTCCCTTATACACGACAGAAAATGTTCAATGAACTCAACAACTTAACAGTTCTGTGTTTGATTATTAAGCAACCATCCCCAGAGCCTGTATACTTCATGAAGGCAGGGATAGTTCTGTTCACTGTATACCCCCAACACCTAGAGCAGAATCTGACATGCAGTAGACACGCAAAGGTTGGCTGAAAGAATGAGTGAGAAATTGAACCAGTGATGGGCAGGTCTACATAGCATTCGGTGAAGCTACAGCAAGGGTTAACAAGGTGCTTTTGCTTCTACAGAGAAAGGAAATCCTTTCTGAATTAGAGCAGTTCCACTAGGCGTTGTCTGTGGCTGGGTAGACTGCCTTGCGGCTACCTAACGTTCAAACCGAACACAGCAAGGGGCTGCCAGAAGCCTTCTGCGATGACCGAGCAAACGTGCCATCTGCCAAAGCTCTCAGAAGCCAACTTTCCCAAGGAAAGTCTTGGGGAAAATGACCACGTGGCAAACGGAGAGATGTGAAGCAGAATCCTTACCTGAACCGAAACGATGACCCTCGGCTAAAGAGAACAGGCTTTGGCTTTGGTTTGGGCTCTTCAAAAAGTCTAAAAAAGGCATGATGTTCAACACAGATTTTCCAGAAGGATTTGCAAAAATCCCGACTGGCCATTAGGAATTCCAAGGTATCCTGGTATGAGCTCTAGAAAGAGAAAATAACACTTTGGTTGTTTCCATTACCCATAGACATTCAGTTACAATATGGGAAAGGGGGCAGAAAACAAATTTGTCCAATAAAATTTCAATTGTGTATTTTATTATAGTGTGACCATAAGTCCACATATTTAGTAAAATACATTTGTTCCTCATGACGAAATAGTCATCATCGTTCAACCATTTTCTTCCCCACTTAATTCCTTAGAGGAACAAACAGAAAATGGGGATACTCAGCAGAAGTTACAACATTTCCTTTGACAGAAATCATAAACAAATGCTGTTTACTTGGCTTACATTTCCTTCTTTAAAAAATATCCAAGTACTGAAATGCTTTCTCTGCCTCCTTAAAATAACTGAAACACATTTCTTCTTTCTGTTTTCTCCCCCATGGTTCATGCCAACTTTGAATATTGTGCTTAAGCCTTTTCTCCATCAAAAAGCATATGGCTCCAGCCTCCAGGTGGCCCCAGGGACCATACATGAAATGAACATTTTTTCTGGAGCACTGAAGTATCACCCAAGGCTGAAAAAGTCATGTCCTTTGATTTGGGAAAGGGGATATGGTAATTTTCTACTTCCAGACTGAATGCTCTCAATTTAAGTGATCATATTATATAAACAAATGTTACCACAGCCCTTAACATTCTCAGTGGTTCCAGCCATTTTGGGAGAATCTCACAGTTCTCGGTAGTGCAGTCTCAACTTACAGACAAGTTGTGCTGCAGTACCCAGTCTTTTGGACTCAAAACACGTCTTCTCATAGAAAACAACTTCCAGTGGGTGCGTGCTTCCCAAATCAGGCCTTAAAAACCTATTTCATCCATAATGTAACCAAATTACTATAAACCTAGACTGCCATTTATAATCTTCTTTTTCCCCCATGGGAAAAAGCACTCCAGTTCTGCCTGGGGACATCAGCACTCTGTCGCCCATCCATCCCTATTTTTATGGTGGATGGAGAAAACGCTTTCTTCCTTCTCTGACCCGGCGCCACATGAGCGACATCTTTAGAGGGAGGGTCTTTGGGAAGTGTGCTAGGGGAGGGGCCGGGTCAGCATGTGACAGTGCGCTGTCAGGGGCTGGGGACAACAGCAGGACCGCCCCTGGGTGGGGAGGGACAGACCTGGAGCACGGCAGGATGCTGACCGGGGTGTTGAGGTGGCCGAGGCTGGAGACACGGCGACTGCACAGGAGGGGGCGGCCCGTAGGTGCACAGCGAAGTGACCCCTCCCCGGGCACACATCTGTGCCCTCTGTCTACTGCTGATGACAGCTGTGGAGGGACTGAGCGTCTGGATACACCGTACAGACTGGCAGACACCTGGAGAGCTGCCGGCCATGGGTTCCACCTGCGCCCTAGCGGGACCCGCCCCACCCCGAGGGGGCTCACTGGTCTCCCCTCTTTCCCAAGAGGCACTTACGTTCACATCTGGGCGGAGCTTGATGAGAAAGCGCTTCCTCTTGAAGCTCAGCTTCCGCACCTTTGCCCAGTTGAAGGCATTGATCTTCGTAAAACCCTGGGAAGAAAGGTATCGGCCAGTGAGCCGGGAGATGAATGACAAGCAACGTGGGAGTTGGTCTGCTCTGCTCACGGGGAGCTGAAAGCGGGGCTGACGTTCTACTGCTCCTAAGAATGCCTCTTGCTGGAGGATTCCCGGGCTCTGCGACTGTGCGATGATCCCCATTCCCTTCCTGGATCATTGTTTCTCACTAATTACATGATCTGGCCTTCAAATTAAGTCTGCCTCCAGGGAGAGAAGAGGCTGGCCGAGGGGCTGATACAGAGAACGATAAATAAAAATAAACACCATGACGACCACCACAACGACTGGCGACCATCATGGCCGAGGGCCAGGCACTGTCCCTAGTCCTCTACAGCCCTTATCTTGTGAAGCCTTACTCGAAACCTGAGGAGCTGGATTTATTATCTTCATTCTACACCTGTGGAAACTGCAGCATGGCTAGATTTTAATTTGCCCGAAATCACATGGTTATTACTGCAGCAGAATGAGATTCCCGGGCATGTGCCTTAAGCAGCAGCTGTTGTTATAGCCACAGAAGCAACACAGCGGTTAGCGATCACCTGCTCTGTCCACACTTCTCTGCTTCCAACAGCACAAGCAGGGCTGGGGAGGGGAGACCCCATCCTCCGTGTGTCTCTGAGGCCAGAGAACAGTCTCCGGGAGGGACGCACACATCTTCATCTTTGATCGCCAGGTGGGACTGGGGCAGAGACAGTGGGGAGTTGCCAGATACCAGCTCCTATCTGTCCCGTCCTCTCCAATGAAATTAGAATTCCTCGAGCCCATTTGAACACCAGAACCATTTGTTTCAATTGGTTAGAATGAAGCAATTAGGCACAGGCAAGAAGATTAATTTCAAGACACAGTCCTTGTAATATGATGACATTACGGAACAATTCTCAACACTTCAAGTGTCTCAAACACGATCCAAGCAAATTAATTCAATTGTGAGGCACTTCTTGCCCCGACTGTGATCTTTAGGAGTGTTTAAGGGTTTTAACTTTGAAGTGGAATGGCAGGACTGACGGCCACATGGTTTCACTGTTGTTTTTCTCATCAGGGACGCCTAGACGATTTCTGCAGGTCAGTGAGTGTTAAGTGTTAGGGACAGTCACCTCCTCAAACACCATGCTGCTCACAAAATGTCACTTCCTCATGTCCCACAGGAAACCCAACTTCAACCTCTCTTGGGACACGAACCTTTGGTAATTAGTGTCCGTCATAAACATCGGATACAGGAGCAAAGCATCACTGGGGTTGCTTTGGTAAAATACAAAGGGGGAAATGTAACCCAATCTGGCAAAGCTCAAAAAAAGAGTTTTAGGTCATGCACGTAATTACACCTTCAAAACTGGGTGAAATCTGACCCTATTTCATGAGATGAAATAGGGTCAGATGCTTTCTTCATACCCCTTTGAAACCAAAGCAACCGAAGCACAGATTATCCACTTTTGTTTAAAAGAGAAAGCCTTGAGGGATATATTGTACAGCACAGGGAATCTAGGCTATATATATATATATATATATATATATATTCTTTTTTAAATTAGGTATCCTTTTCTTTTTTTTAATTGAAGTATAGTTGATTTACAATACTGTGTAAGTTTCAGGTGTACAGCAAAATGATTCTGTTATATATATTTATATATATATATATGTAAACGTCTATAGTCTTTCAAAAATTCTTTTCCATTGTAGTTTATTCTAGGCAATATTTTATAGCAACTTTAAATGGAGTATAACCTATAAACTATTCAATCACTATGTCATGTACCTGAAAGTAACATAATATTGTGAACCAACGACTTCAATATAGAAAAAGAAAAAAGAGGGCTTCCCTGGTGGCGCAGTGGTTGAGACTCCGCCTGCCGATGCAGGGGACACGGGTTCGTGCCCTGGTCTGGGAGGATCCCACATGCCGCGGAGTGGCTGGGCCCGTGAGCCGTGGCCGCTGAGCCTGCGCGTCTGGAGCCTGTGCTCCGCAACGGGAGAGGCCACAACAGTGAGAGGCCCGCGTACCGCCAAAAAAAAAAAGAAAAAAGTCTTGAGGAAAACTTTGGGGTGACAAATATGTTCACTGTCTTGATTTCACTGATGGTTTCACAAGATATACATATTTAAGAACAGCATGCTTTAAATGTGTGCATTTAATTGTATGTCAATAATACTTCAATGAAATTGTCAAGAAAGAGAGATGCATCAATCAATAGCAGTACAGCAGCAGTGTGATCAAGGGTGCACACATTTCAGAGTGCAGAGTGCTATGTCCTTATGTAAAACACAGGTAAGGGTCCAAGAGCAGTATGTGTGTAGCTGCAAAATTATAGCAGGACATGGACGTAGCTTCTGTGAATTTATAAAACTGCTGTATCTTCTAAGTTAGGTAAATGTGAAACCACAAACAAGCTAACTTAGGTAAAACCCAAATCAGGTTAAAAAAAAAAAGAACCCAAATTAGGTTAAAAAAAATCAGATGACTATCATGGGCAACCGTGAAAAAGGTGTTTATTTTGGGGCTCTGAAGCCTTGATTCCATTACACTATGTTCAAAGTTAGGTCAACAGAGAGATAGGGATTTCTAGGATCCTACAAAGTCAATAAATGCAAACAAATCTGCAGTCATGGATTTCCCAACCAGAGCAAGGCAAAGGAAATCAAACCTGCAAGTTTGAGGGTCTGGACAGAAACAGGAAACCCTGAGATGAGGTTTGTTTTTCCCTGTTCACCTAAAAATCACTCTCAGAGGTCTTAGCCTGGACCACCCAACATGGAATCAGAGTTGAAGGGCCAACTCTTATCTCTGCAACACCAAGGGAACTGAGCTGGTTCTAAACGCTCTTACCTGAAACACTAGAATCCCCGTGTTGGCCACAGCCAGGTTGATCTTAGTGCCTTCCCGGTCCTTAGCTGGGTGCAATCGGATGCCGTACATCTCCAGCCTGCGGGCAATCTCCAGGAGCTGGAAATCCGATTCTGCTGGTGTTTGTCCACTGACAAAACAAAAATTCAAGAGAAAGAGGCCAGGAGATTTGAATTCTCCATGTCTATGAATTCAAGATTAAGCATCTTCTCTTCGGAAATAAAAAGGCATTTCACCACCAACAATGGGGCTACCCGATCGGATGACACCCAGCCTCCCATTCATTATAATCCGAAGTTGAGCAACTGGAACAAAAGCTCTATTGCTTGTGTAACACAAAACCCCAAAAGTCTATCTCAAACTTGGCCAGTTTTTTGGAATCTCAAAGAGTTTCCTTTAAGGTCATATAAAAGCAAAACACGACCATGTTGAAACAAGTTTCTAGTCACTTACAATAGCCCTAAACTTGCAAAGTTCAACATTCTGTCAAGGCAACTATCACCAAGACTCAAGTGCCTTCCTTGAAATACAACAACAAAAACAAAAGGCACAGAGAATGCTTTGAAAATATTTTATTGATCAAAACAGAAAACCAGGGCTTCCCTGGTGGCACAGTGGTTGAGAGTCCGCCTGCTGATGCAGGGGACACGGGTTCGTGCCCCGGTCCGGGAAGATCCCACAGGCCACGGAGCGGCTGGGCCTGTGAGCCATGGCTGCTGAGCCTGCGCTCCGCAACGGGAGAGGCCACAAAAGTGAGAGGCCCACGTACCTCAAAACAAAACAAACAAACAAACAAACAAAAAACAGAAAACCAAAATGGACATGGCACAAAGGTTCTCCATTTTCACAATATTCTTATACTGTCCCTAGTTACCATGTCCCCTTCCTGATTTCCTGGTACTTGGTCTTATACTCTTCCTTTTACTCCAAAGCATGGGGTGTCCTAAATTCCAGTGTTACTTTGGTCTCACAGGAAAGCAAGCAAGGAGCCCAGAGGTCTGGTCTTGAGTGGGTAACCTGTGTTACCAATAGTCCAGGATAAGTAACAACACTCACTGAGCCTCTGTGCTCTCCTCCCTCACCCTTTGTATATTTCTTCCCAATAAGTCACGGGTGTGTGTGCGTGTGTGTGTGTGTGTGTGTGTGTGTGTGTATCCACGTATGTCGAAGGATAGAGAGAAGGAGCTCAAAGCAAGTAGGAAGCAACAAAGGAGACTTACATGTGGTTATGGTGAAATTCCACAATTTTGTCTTCTAGTGCATCTTGCTGAGGTATGTACTTATTTTTTGCTAAATGCTCTCTGTCCGATGCTTCATCAAAATCTCCAATCTCAGCTACAAAGAAAGAGAGAAAGAAAAACCAGCCACATATGATTAACACTTCACAATTTGTTATACTCCCAGTGGACTGTTCCCCAACTAGCAAACCGGAAAAAACTAGCAGACAACACAAGGCAATCCCAGCTGGTAGGTATACTAAGGGCTAGATGTGAGAAGCGGTGGCTGTAAGGGCATATTTAACAACCGTGACAACGTAAGATGACTGTTTCCGCTTTTTCTCATCTCTGCCAGTTGGAAAGAAAACTTCAGAATCATCCATCTTTAGCCATCCATGTTCCTGGTTTGTTTCTTTCCTCCCCACCCCAACTAGGGGTTCACTTCTATTTCAGGCAGTACATTCTAGATATGTGGATTAAGGCCTTCTGACTTCTAAGTAAGCCCCAGAATTTCAGGGCTTGACAAAATCAACTTTGGAGACACACGTATAGCAATTATTAGTGCAAATCCCAAATGCTTTATCATGTAGAGAAAAGAACGATAGTAACTAGGGGTAAACGTACATAATCTAATTTGGTAAACATAAATTCAAGTGTCTTAAATTTTGTGTAGTTGTGTTGTCAGAAATGACAGATCAGATCGCAAATTCTTACAAATTTTTAGTCTACAAGGAAGTGGATGCATGATTTTCTCAAGTCTCCAAATTGCTCTAATCTGGAAAACTAAAGGATAGAGCTTTAACTTAATAACTGTACCTTAACACTAGCTCCAGCTCAGTTTACAGCAACTTAATACAGATGGAACAGCATGCCTTTATCATATAGTCTGTGTAACAAGCTTAATAAAATGACCGGAGTCTAACTGTTTACAATAAAAGTAAGTAAACCATTGCCATGAAGCCTAATTTTCACTTTGTCATGTGAAGCAGCTTGTCACACTTTGGGCAATGCACCCCAGTAATCATGCAGGATGTGGCCTATATATTGCTACAAACCACAGCCACTGAGAATATTTGCTTGGCACCAGCTGGGCCATTGGAAGAATCGGTCACCCACTAGCTTCTCACCGCCACGGCAAATCAATAACATCATTTCCTAGTTGGCACTTTGTGAACAGATTTCACCTTCCCTGAGTCAAGCTGCCACCCTCCATCACAGGAAACCGTGCAGGAGTGGCCATACTGCCATGCTCACTGGTTTGCCATGGCGATGGTGACACTGTCTTTTCTGCACCTCCTCCTATCCGGCCTCAAGAAAGCACAGTTCACCTCATCAGCCACGGGACTGTTGCTGCATCAAGTCCCCACGCACACCGAATTAGCGAAGACGAAACCATCATTCCCAGGGGAAATACAGGGTTAGGTTCCTGCGAGACTTTGAAACATTTTCACCAACTAACCTTGTTTTCTGTGTGTTTCTGTTGAAAGACATCCTACTTTATGTACCTTGTTGATTCGTTAACACTGGACCCGCGGCCAGCAGCACTGTAACTCACGTCTGAACGAAGCTTATCTACACCCATAAACACCCGTGTTTACTTTCTCCGTGAGGCACATCGAAACCTTCTTGCACTTAGGAACACGACACAGCACTTCAGCAACGATGCTTGGGGGCCATTTAAAACAGGGAAATCCACAAAAAGCACAGAAATGCAAAAAGCGTGGCTCCAAACAGATCACAAAAAGGACACTTGTTTCCAGTATGACAGCTGAAACCAGAAGGCAGAGCATCACCTCCTCTGACCTCCACTGGGGAGGTGAGGGAGGGGCGACTCAAATTTTTTACCCTCTTGCCCGTGTCTGCGAGTAACCGAGAAAGCATCCACAGAGCTGATGCTGGGCTTACAAATAAATTTTAGAGAGCAGGTGAATTTGCAAACATGAAATCTGCAAATAATGAAGACGGACTGCGTATGGTGGGAGGGAGAGGGGACTCACCTAAATCCTAAATTTCTTACTTTTTTTTTTTTTTTTTTTTTTTTTTTGCGGTACGCGGGCCTCTCACTGCTGTGGCCTCTCCCGTTGCGGAGCACAGGCTCCGGACGCGCAGGCTCAGCGGCCATGGCTCACGGGCCCAGCCGCTCCGCGGCACGTGGGATCTTCCCGGACCGGGGCACGAACCCGTGTCCCCTGCATCGGCAGGCGGACTCTCAACCACTGCGCCACCAGGGAAGCCCTCTTACGAGTTTTAAGTTTGGGTTTCTTAACATATATGGATTTTATAACAGAGCCTTTTCCATAATTTAATATAAACGAGCTAAGAATTCCAGTTTTTCCTTTGGCATCAGGGTCAATATGCCTAAACTGTCTTTCCCTCGGAGTCACTTGCTTTTCAACTCCTAAAATGCAAGGGCAACACGACGGTGAAATCCACTTTCTCCCACATGCTCTTTTCTTGGAAACATGGAAATAGGCACCTCCTTATGTCTGGAGAGTCTGAGAACTGTAAGTGTGCAAGATATGACTATTTTTTAATTAAAGGTGTCATATTAGCTGATGTATACACTAAATTCCTTAGCAGTCTACTCTTGGCAAAAAAATAAGAACACCACCAGCCCCAAATCCTGTGAGAAGTCTCATGAGTATGTGCTTGCACAAACTTGTTCTCCCAGGTACAATTCTTAGAATGGACGCACACACAACCTGCAGAAATCTAGTCCCACCATGCCTCCTCTGTTACATCAGGTCCAAATAGTGTTTGATTCTTCTCTTCATCAGCTTGTCCCACTTGGTCTATTCATAATCAACTAGAGAGTATTAAAAGTCTGAAATATATACAGGGGATACCTAAGGCCAGTAACAGAGGAACCAATGAAAACAATACAGACTATGTGAAAGATGACTCCATGAATTCAAATGAAAGGGAGGAAAATTTTTTAAAAATCAGATTGTGTAGGGCTTCCCTGGTGGCGCAGTGGTTGAGAGTCCGCCTGCCGATGCAGGGGACATGGGTTCGTGCCCCGGTCCGGGAAGATCCCACATGCCGCGGAGCAGCTGGGCCCGTGAGCCATGGCCGCTGAGCCTGCGCGTCCGGAGCCTGTGCTCCGCAACGGGAGAGGCCACAACAGTGAGAGGCCCGCATACCGCAAAAACAAACAAACAAACAAACAAACAAATCAGATTGTGTGTATAGATACAGAGGTGATGAAAATATGGCTCACTAGAGATAATTTTCCATCAGCATTAATATCGCTTTTGCAGAAGGGAGATGAGTTGACCCCTCCTACCTTACTGATGACGTCAATAACTACCATTAATTTAAATGAACACACGATTCACAGAGGACTCTGTGAAATTTCTCCTTCCATGACAGAATGTACAGGATGCTTAAAAATACAGAAACGGGGCTTTGTAAGTATACGATTATAGAAACAGTGTGTCATGCAACTGCGTATCACAGAGTACAGAAATAGCAGAAATACTTCTGAACCCACCTATTTCATTTCCTTTGGAGAACTCAAGATTCTCAGGGGATTTTGAACCCCTTGTTGGTGTCTGGGGGTGAGGGGGTCCATCAGACCAAGCACATGGTTTTCTGGATTCCCGTGACCCTCCACTTCCCATGTGTGCAAGCAAGATTCACTCCTTGTTTAAAAAGGAAGATTCACTCTTTCTTTAAAAAGGAAGGGCCTTAGGAGGACGGGGCTACAAGACTGAATGGCATCGGGAATAACTGACTAAATTTCTCTTCTCTCACCAAAGGCCCAGGGTCAGAGAGCTTTGCTGAAGTTGCTAGTCCAGTAAGGAAGCTTTATGTCAAAATTTCCCACTGTTTGGAAAGGGAGGGCCCTAGGTGAGTGAGGATGAAGAAAGGAGGGTGTGTTTAGTGAACACCTAACATATGCTGAATATTGAAGCATCAATCTGTTATGAAACAGATTCTATTATCCCCCCGTTCCAGAGGAAAGAGAGGCTGGCCACTTAGTAACTTGCCAGGGTGAACCATCAACTAACAGAAACGAGGTCTGCCTGATTCAAAGCCCTCCTCTGTCCACTGTCACTGTAAGAAGAGAGAAGACCAAACACGGGAAAGGCAAAAGTCATGTAACTTTCTGTGTCAAAGCTTCCTCATTTTAAAAAGGGGATAACAGTACTGAGCTCACAGGGTTGTTATAAGCATTAAATGAGATAATATACACAGAGCTGGAACATAGTAAAGTTTAAAAAGTTTACGTACTTTTTTCTTTTTGGCCTGTCTTTTCTTTCTCACATCATTTTTTCCAAATTAATAAGAAAACATCCATCTACTAAGTCTGGCAGATATTCAACAATGGCCATGCACAAAAAGTAAGATGAGCATGGTCTCTAGAAACACCTCATCATTTTGGACTAAGGTAATTTGTTGACCACTGGGAGTGACCCTTCCTACAAACCTGTGGAAAGCTTGTTAACTGGGCAGTTATCTGGACAGGATGGGGCTGATTATATGGGACTACTTTGCATACAATGGAAACTTGAGAATCCTATGCTAGCGCTAGTGCTTTTATACGTTGACCTTGGTCTAGATACATAATTTCCTTCCTGAAACACAATGGGTATATTCCATTTCAAGTAACTTCTGCCTTGACCAAGACAAAAAAAAAAAATGCCCAGGTGAGTAGTCAGGAAGGCTTAGAATGGGCACAATCTAACTTATCCTTTGCCTAGAGGAAGAAAGTTAAAGTAGGTAGCTTCAAGCATCACTTGGGTTCCGTCCAGCTTCATGTGTCTTGGTTTACTGAGCTCTCAAGCAGAACACAAGAAGGGGAATCTTTGACAGTTTTATGTCTGAAGGCTAATGTGCCATATTCAATGATGAATATTAAATGCAAGAACAGGATAGAACGAGTTTAGTCTACTTTGCCACCGTGTATCCAAGCTTCTCCTTTGAGTCAACTGAGTTTTCAACAAACGCGTAGTCCTTAGAAAGAGTAGACAAACACGAGAACACAACATTCCCGGGTCAGCGTTTGGTGGGGGAGTATACATACACAAAGTTAGGAGTACTGTTTTCCACCCCTTGGGTTTCATGCTCACAGCAGCGTAAGACAAAGACATTACTGCTTTCAGTGGATGTCATTTTTCTCCCCGCCAAGCAGATCACTGTGTTATTTCCCACATGCTTTCTGAAGGAAACCCACAGAACTTACATTGCACAATGTGTGAGATCAAGAGGGCAGCGCTGGTGTCACTACACGTCAGTCTGCCTTGAGCCAGGTCCTGCTTCACCTGCAGAGCAAATAGGTACCTGCGAATACAAAGAGAGATGGGCGTCAGATACACAGAGATGGGTGTCAAGCAAAGAGGGTGGGGAGGTTTGGCAACAAAGCCAGGCTCACTTCGCTCACTGGCAGCTTGCCCACACAGTGAGGACCCAAAGAAAGGTATATAAGCCAAAGAACAAGAAAGTCTGCAAAGGAGGGATGAATTCCTGTTGCTACTGGCTGCAATGTAAATATTCACACCTCCCTTACAGCACCGGGAGACATATGCTGCAATCTTTCCACACAATGAGTAATGCATTTCATTTTATATGGAGAGATACAGCCATAAGTAATTAAGACTATAACTTACCACCCTATCTATTTTTGCAGGGTATAGCACACATTTAAAATGTTTTCACAGATCAAATATACTAGAAAAATGGCTTTATGGCTCAGACAATAACAGTAGGCTATCATGGTTAGGAGAAGCCTTGCCAATGGAACTGGAAACACAAGAGTGTCTTTTTTTGTGGTATAATAAGTCACTCAGCTTCTTCCATAAGCCTCGGTTGCCAGATCTTTAAAAATCAATTTAAGTTATTTAAAAATTCTTTTATTTAGTAGAATAAAGCAAGTAACATTTCTGGTGGAAGAAAAAAAGTATAAATCAAAGAAATTAAGTAAAAACAGGGCGATGTTAAAATCGATTTGAGAATATCAATATGAACGCATAGATTTTTAGAAAGATATTTGCTAGTTTTGCCCACTGTCTAGAAGGTGCGTCACTTCGGCAGCAACCCTTAGCCACCAGATCCTGGCCCTCACACAATTACCCATGAGAAGGATACAGAGGTAGGACCTTGCAGAAATGGTAGGTTCCAGGTGTGGGGCAGAGGAAGGTACAAAGCAAGCCTGGAAGGTCTAGTTATGCCAGAGAGCAAGGCAGCTTGCAAATACAAGTGGGTTATATTAAAAGGGGGAAAAAAAAACCTTGAAGGGGCATCCACTGGCCAAAGTTGTGACAACTTGAGTAGCAATAAAGAATGATTAAAGTGAACTGAAACACATGGAACTAATGTAACTTTATGAGTCCATTATAATAGCCATAAAAATAGAAAGCAGAAAAACTAGAATGTATCACCATTTGAGGAGTCTATTCAAGAAATTCTTTTTTTAGGAAACTGGTAACCCAAGGCAACTTGGGCATGTAATCTGCCTCTCCAGTAGGAAGGGTATTCCAGGATATACAGACAATCTAAGAAGATGAGGCAAAGTTCTACTTTACAGAAGAACACCGACAAATAACACAGAAAAAGTAACATAATTATAAAACCCTCATCCCACACCTCTAAAGAAATTATTGACTTGGCAAGGATTGTTAATCAGTATAAAAACCACTTAGGAGTTTGGACATTTGCATACAAAGTCATATGACTTTCCCTCACAATGGAAAGGTCAGGATGTCACCACCCTTAACTCAGTGATCAACCTCAGCATCACTAATGAAAGAGGAAACACACGACATCACTTAGGATGGGATTCTAGCCAAGAATGTTTAACTTGTATCCTTTAGAACTAAGGTCTAGTTTGCAGGAAATACAGAAGATAGAGGAATAAGCTAAACAGGAAGCAACCAGACAAATTTAGCAGGTAGGCTATTTTTTTTTCTTTTTTTTTTTGCGGTACGCAGGCCTCTCACTGTTGTGGCCTCTCCTGTCGCGGAGCACAGGCTCGGGACGCACAGGGTCAGCGGCTATGGCTCACGGGCCCAGCCGCTCCGCAGCATGTGGGATCTTCCGGGACCAGGGCACGAACCCGCGTCCCCCGCATCGGCAGGCGGACTCTCAACCACTGCGCCAGCAGCGAAGCCCCAGGTAGGCTATTTTATAGTATGACCGGTTCAGTTTCTTCAACAAGATGGTATCACAAAGAGAAAAAAAAGAGAGACTCTGCTAGATTAAGAGGTCCAAAGGGCGTAACAACCAGATGCAACGTGGTCCTACAGTGAATTTCACATTAGATGAGCAGATATAAATGACATCTGGGGAACAAAGGGGGACATTTGAGTACGGCCAGGATACCAGATGAGCTGAACAGTACATGTATACGCCCAGAAAAAACCAGGAAGGTTCTCTCACTGATGTGTTAACAACCCTCAACTCTGGGCAGCAAGAGCACAGTAGTTTTATCTTCTTACTCTTGTTTACCTGTATATGCTAACTTCCTACACTGTACATCGACTACTTTTGTAATAACAAAGGGTTCTTTTTAATTTAAAAAAAAGGGCTTTTTTTTAAAGAAGATGTTGGGGGTAGGAGTTTATTAATTAATTTATGTATTTTTGCTCTGCTGGGTCTTCGTTTCTGTGCGAGGGCTTTCTCTAGTTGCGGCAAGCGGGGGCCACTCTTCATCACAGTGCGTGGGCCTCTCACTATCGCGGCCTCTCTTGTTGCGGAGCACAGGCTCCAGACGCGCAGGCTCAGTAGCTGTGGCTCACGGGCCTAGTTGCTCCGCGGCATGTGGGATCCTCCCAGACCAGGGCTCGAACCCGTGTCCCCTGCATTGGCAGGCAGATTCTCAACCACCGCACCACCAGGGAAGCCCCAAAAAAGGGCTTTTAACACGACTAACCATAGAGGTGGCCTTAAGAATTAAATGAGATAATATATGGAAAGCATAGTGACCAGAATGAAGACATTCAGTATATGTTAGCAATTTTTTTTTTAAATAAAAGGAAAAGGAATCCCCTTTAAGTCACTTAGGAAATTCCATGATTAAGAACTAAAGAACTACAGAGGCATTCTGTAACCAGAAAAAAACCAAAACGAGAAAACACCCACAGATCCACTAGTTGACAACAGTTGACCTTTATCCACGCCCCCAATGTAACGTTTGTTCATTCATTCACTTTCTTTTATCTCTCTCTGTCTCTCTCTCTCCTTGGAAAGTCAAAGTAGAGAATGGCAGAGCATATAAAGTAATCACAACATCAGCACATAGGTTTATACGGGAAGACGTGGTACAAACCGTATCTCTGGATTAGGCAGTGGTTATTGTTTCTTGAAGCCAACACTTAGAACGACAGGCTTTCATTCTTATCTGTGTGGTTAGTTTTTACCTAAGTAGGAAGAATGTATGTTTTAAAAGCATGACGTTCCGAACATGGTAACGGCTACCAGTTCAAACACAGGATGCCGTGTCCAGGGACAGACTCAGGGTCAGGGTCCGACAGGCTTCGGGGCCTCTGGCGAGGGTCTCCTGTGGGTGGCGAGACGGCACTGGGTTCCGAGAGCTCACCTACTTAGACAGAGGACGAGTGCCCCGTTGCCGACTGCAGGAGGACTGTGTCACTCCCTGATTACGCTGACTTGTGCTAAGGCCCTTGTAATCTGAGAAAGACCTTCCTGGGTACCGTCCCGTGTTCTGGTAAAGACAGCTGTAAGCCCCGCACGCTGGCTGCAGGGCTAACTTTGGAAATTCCGCAGCACCTTTTGCATTCTAAACTGAAGCAGCTCCAATCAAATTCACATGAACGGCTCAAAACGGAATCAACTCTCCTTGGCGGAAGGATGGATGTGAGGAGGGCGGCGATGACAGCGGCAGAGCCAATCAGAGGGCCGTCACTTCCAGGGACCACGGGGGAGGAAATCACACCCATCTTGATGCCATGGTTTAAACATGCCTGTTTCAATTTACGTCATCCGGGAGCTCTTCATCTGTCTTTCCTCATTCAGTGTACAGTACGACGTCTCTGCCAGCCAAAGGACAACAATGCAGCAGGCCCCGCAGAGCGGCAAATTCTGATAGGCCCCCTGCACCCTTAAGAACACAGCCAAGTAGAAACTGGATCCCACGTCAGTCGCGGTGCTCAGAGAGTAGTGGAGTACGTCTGACCTCACCAGCACAGCCAAGTGATTCTGAGCTCTGCCGGAAGAAAGCCTGCTGACTTCTTTTCCAAAGACCCCTCCCCCAAGCGGTTTTAAACTTGCCTCTCGGAGTCAGTACTTTTCTCCTTCTAGATGCCTGAGCCCTGGTGTCAGTAGGACAAGAGCTCCAGTGAGCATGTAGTTCAATAAATAGAAAGGAATTCAGCTTCTTGTTTAACAGCAAAGTGCAATTTAATCTCCGATCTATATAAATGGGAAGCCGAAAGCTATTCCTGGAGGCCCGAAGAATTAGCTGCAGCTCGAGTCACTTCAAGTCTGAACCGCGGGCCCGTTTCTGTCTGTCTCACTCTCGTCTGCACCTCCTTCGCCTATGAAGTAGTGTCCATATAGGGCTTCTCCCAAACGCTCCCTCCTTCACCATCTGCCATAGAAAACTGCCTGGCATCTCAACGGTCCCATCCTTAAATTTCTGCTTGAATAGGTATTTGAGAGTGTGGGAGAACAACACTTTGGCTCTGGGAAGTCGCCTTCCCGGCATACCTTGTGACAAAGCGGAAAGCAACGGGGAGCTTCTCAACTTCCTATCAGTTTTATCACCCCAGAGCCAAAGGAATTCTCTCCGGAAAAGATTTCTAAAACGCCAGTTAACACTGGGAGCCAGAAAACAGCGACAACAAACCCCCAAACCTGCTACGTCCATCTGAGCTTGTGTCACTTGAGGAATTTATCAGATCGGTCGGAACAGCTGGCAAAATACCAGGCACACACACACGGCTTGATGGTCACAAGTTGTCTGGAATGTTATAACAAGGACCAGAATGGTAGAAAATCACAAACCTCTAGAGATGACGATTCACAAAAACTGAAAAGGTGCAAAACTCATTGCCAAGTAGAATGGGGAGAAAGGACTGGGGTTGGGGGGCAGTGGTAATTTATGCCACCCACTTCCTAAGCAGGATGAAGGCCCAGTGAAATGCGGGAGGAAAAGGCACGCTACTGACCAACGGCTGGACTGGCCTTCAGATTCATTTCAATATTCTGAGCTTCGAGCAACATACGTTCCAACAACAGGAAAACCAGCCCCAGAAGCTGAGACACGGTAGCCCCAATAAGGACACCGCACGAAGATGCTACTGGTGTCGGCAGCTTGGAACGCGGGTGGCAGCCCCAGCTGCCCCTCCTCCACGGGAAGCGCCCTAGCCGAGGCATGTGCTTCCCAGAAGGCTGACGGCCTCTGCAGTTCCCGGCCACTTAGCTGCTTCATTCATTCGAGGGGTGAAAGTGGAGGTAAACTATCAGCGGTGACTTGTTCAGAACACGCGAAGCCGTGGGAAGCGTCTTTGCCTGCCTCTCTTTCTGGAATCGCACAGTCGTGCACCTGGTGCCCCTCCTGACGCAGCCCCGGGATGCCCAGCTGGGACCTCAGACGTGATCTGGCAGAACCACACCCGTGACTCTCCACCCTGCCCAGTCCTCTCCTTCCCTCCACCCTTCCCATTCTAGCTGTCACCCTTCCATCCAGTTGCTGCTGAAGTCAAAATCTTAAGTGTCCCTTCTCCTTCCCTCAGCCTCCACCCACAACCCGTCACAGATTCAAACCGACCCCACCTCCAGCACGTGCTCCAAATGCATGTGTTTTCTCCATTTCCACTCCTACCACCTCCGCTGCCGCCATCATCTTGGCCTGGGTGTCGGCCATCTCCTCCTGTCATCCTCCCCTCGGCATCTATGGCAACCAGTCTCTCAACACTACGCCTCTGCCCCACCTCAGTGCACTTCGCCCTCAGTGTTCCCGCCATGAGAACCCTCTTGTAGGTATCTGAACGTCTGGAGGTTGTTTCCGCCTTGGGCACCGCCTAAGCGTTCCTTCTACCTGGAAAGCTCTTCCTCTGAAAATGACTGACAGATCCTTGTCACTTTCTCAGCCCAAGCAGCCCGGACCAAGCACTGTAAAGGCATCACCGGTCACCTTCTATCATGTCATCTACTTCCATTGCCTAAAGGCTCTGACCATTATCTGGTATTTTTCTTGTCCATTTAATCATTGTGTCTGTTCCCGTGATAGTCAGGCCAGTCTCTTCACCAGTATGCTCCCCGTCCCTGGAGCAAGGCTTGCACAGCATGTACACTGCATCAGTACTGTTGACCGAATGTTTTCACCGCTTGGATGAATGACGAACCATCTAACCAACTCAACCACCCCAAATACTGTGCTCTCAACCCAGAGGGACAAGAGACACATGACAGCCCTCATCTTGAACAGCTCAAGCTTGAAAGGCACGTGCGGCAGCCATCTGGCTGCTCAGGCCAGTGCAGTGCAGTCCTGAAAGGGAGGCGGTTTATCTTCGCCTGTTCCCGCCAGGCTCGGCTCTCTTTGGGAAGACCACGTGTCTTGCTGTAAGTTATGAAATGGGCAGTAGCAGGGATGAAGATGAGGAAGACGGTGATGAGGATGATGGAGGCTGTCACTCAGAGCATGCCTGCCGGCTTCCGGGCGCTCCATGCATACTAGCGCTCATCCTCAAAACCCCGCTGGCCAAGCGAGCACTGCAGTCGCGTGGCCACGGGACTTAACAGAGGTGCAGGGGCGTGTAGTAACCGGCTGCTCACACAGCTACCAGCCCCGCCCCGCCCACTTGGCCACACTCTCAAAGAAACTGACGTACAGTTCATGTCGATGCACCCACTGCAGCAACAGGGAGAAACTGAGGTCACATCTTGGTTTCATGTCTTGTGATGTAACAGGTACAGGAGGGGGAAATACGACAGTAAAGATGATAAGCCCAGATACTTCATAGCACAGCCTTCGAGAAACCAGCTTTCAGGGACACTGTGGTACTTTCTTTCTTCCCATGTTTATGAACACAACTGGGAGGGAGGAAGGTTAAACGGTCAAGCACAGAGCAGATGCTGGTCAAGGAAACATTGTGAAGATGTTTCATCAGCTGACTTAGAACATTCACTCTCTCCACTCCACAGCAATAAATACCCAGTTTCCAAACCACTAACCTTGTGAGTTCTTCTTGGAGTTGTGTGTGGTCAGGTGGAAAGAATTTCACCACAAACTTAACAACGACATGCTTTGGCCCTAGAAAGGGGGGAAAAAGCAGTAAAGCATTGATTAATTTGCCTTTCAAATGCCATTAAAGGAAAAGATGTAAGAGGGTATATTAGATACCAAATAATAAGTCTTATTCCGAGCTGCCCAGAGCACTTCTGCCAACATCCAAGTCACTTAATAGCTGGTTAAGTTGGTTACTAATTCGTGGGGAGACAGACACCTGTTGGGTTTTTTTTTTTTAATTATATTTTTTGGCCACACCGCGTGGCATGTAGGATCTTAGTTCCCCGACCAGGGATGGAACTCACGCCCATCCCTGCGTTGGAAGCGTGGAGTCTCAACTACTGGACCCCCAGGGAAGTTCCAGATACCCGGTTTTTAAAAATACTGTGACAGGCGCTTTACATTGAGGCATCAAACTTTTCCCCTGGAGACGTAAATTGTACCCAGATTTTAAAAGCAGGCATTTGTCTTCAAAAATTTATCTGTCTGCTTTAGTCCAAATATAGGCTTTAGACAGCTTAAGGAAGAGATAACGAAAAAGTAAATCAGTTACGTAATTTATTATTTCTAACTCTCTCCAAGGTACAGTGGCTACTGTGTTCATCACAGTTAGTCAAAGCCTTTACTGAGTGTCTCATACACCATCTTATCAATAAATTCCAACAAAATTAGGAAGCAGATCTGGGAGGGGGTGGGCAGGGTAATACTGGGAACGAGACAGGTAACTTTCCAGAATTCAAACAGAACATCAAATAGGTTATAAAATAATAATTTGTAACCTGAGTCAGAGTTTATTTTGCTGTATAAGCCACAGTACAAAAGCAATCTTACAGGTTCTGCCATTTGGAATAACAGCGAAAGTTTATGTTCTATGAAACACAAGGTATTGTGATGAAATCCAAATTTTAACAGCAGTTGTATAAAAGTAAAAAATGTCTTTTTTGCTCTACCTTTCACCGTCACAAAAGATGTTGTACTTTAATTTTTATAACACACTCCAATTTAGGGAAAAACCCCAAATGATGTATCAGAAGATGAAGATGTTGGCAATACATACAAAATTAGGAGGGAAAAAAAACAAGGCACAGGAATACTGAAACCCAGAGAAGCCGGGCTTCTTTCCGCTAACGATTCTAAAAATGAACAGAAATCCTCGCGTGTCAATTCTGGATCACGAAATAGCAAGAACAAAACGGGGAAGATGGGAAGGTCTCGCTCATTCTTCCCAGCAGTTTTCACAGACAGGGAATTAAATGAGGCTACTTGGATCCTTAGAAAACCCGAAGCTAGGAAGATGCTGGCACTCAATGCAAAATGACAGCTTTGTCACACGGGGCGAGTCACAGCCCACAGAGATGAAAAGAAGAGCCTCTGCTCGGGGGCTAAGCCAAACCACAGCCGCTGTCCTGGGTCGGACACTTTTCCACCATCAGCAGTTCCCACCGCGGGTTACTGCGGGAACAAATGTCATCAATTTAGATGCTGTGCTTCCTCCAGCCTTCAGGCCTGGCGGCTGCTCACAGCAACGTGTCCTCCACACTTAGTCCTAGGCCAGCCACCCATAAACGCTGAACAACGGCTGTTTCGTTTTCTGCATTAACGATTGCTTAATTTAAATGATGGAAGATCAATATCAATTTCAACTGCATAAGGGCCACTCAACACAGCGTGACTGTTTATTACAGCCACATAAATTGCTGTAAGTAGCCTGGTGGGTTTTTTTTTTTTTTAAATAAACTTAGTTTGTTTATTTATTTTTCGCTGTGTTGGGTCTTCGTGGTGGTGCGCGGGCTTCTCACTGCGGTGGCTTCTTGTGTTGCGGAGCACGGGCTCTAGTTGCGTGGGCTTCAGTAGTTGTGGCACTCAGGCTCAGTAGTTGTGGCTCGCAGGCTCTAGAGCACAGGCTCTGGACGCGCAGGCTCAGTAGTTGTGGCGCACGGGCCTGGCTGCTCCGCGGCATGTGGGATCTACCCGGAACAGGGCTTGAACCCGTGTCCCTTACATTGGCAGGCGGATTCTTAACCACTGCACTGGTGGGGTTTCTTAATCAGACATAAAACCGACCCCAAGAGGTATTGTGTGACTCATGTTCAACTAAAGGAATGCAGTTTTGTCACCATCCTCAGTCTCTTGCCTGGTCTCTGGCTGCAGTGAGGGACAATTCGGGATGAACTGGAGAAGACAGCTTGTCTTTGAACTTGACCTCACAGCGGAGAGAGGGGAGGATGGTCTGGTGCTGACGCACAATGAAAAGGGAGGGAAAAAGCAAGTGTTCCCTTTCCTTACTTCTCTCCTAGACCCTCCTTTATCTTTCCTTCGACAACACGGTCTAAATGCAAGGCAGACTCCCTTCTGTCCTGCTTGCCAAACACACACACACACACACACACACACACACACACCACCACCACCCCCTTTGGGCACCTTATTTTTCCAAACACCACTTGCATTCTGATCTCACAGGCTTTGAAAAGGCAGCACAGAAAACCTAATAGCAATTTTATGAATAAATGGTGCCACCTCCCCCCTTCAAAAGTGACAGTAAGAAACATGAACACAGACCAGAAAAGCTCAGCTGCCTGGGGCCTTGAGGGCCTGCTTTAGTCGTTAATTAAAATGACATTTGTTTTCCAAGTTTTGATTACCAAATTGTTATATATTAAAATTGCAGAAGATACATTTAATAGTAGGTGGATTAGTGGATGCTGAAACGCAATCACGGGGTAAAAAAAGAAAGTATGGCCCCAGTGCTTGACACCACAGGGCAGACGACGCCTAGACAAGGAAGACGTCTGGCTTTATATTTGACATCACTGTTAAACAGGCGGGGGTGGGGTGGGGTGGGGTGGGGATATACTTACTTCTAATCTGCTTGACAATAGGTTTTAAGAGATCCAGCCACACCTACAAAGGAAAAGAGAACAGACTGAGACATCAGTTCTCAATGAGACAGTGTAAGTATTTTGAGACTCCACTAGGAGCTGTTTAAAATCAAAATATTTTTGAGGATTTGAAGCGGCCTGTGCCTTTTTTTTTCCCCTCCAGAATGCCATAACTTACATTGTCTCCCATGTTTACAGAACAGATCCGAACTTGCTAATATTATCCCTGAGCTTGAAAATTAAAAATCTCTCCTAGATGCAAATAGTGCACGGTTCACTAAGAATTTTTCTATTCTCACTGGTACTTTGATCACAGTTAACTATTCAGTAAATATTAACGCGTGATTGCACATCTGGCTATAAATGGAGTAAAATATGCATGCTTCTTAGTGAAACAAAATACATGTATATAGATGTACATACAGAACAGCACATCTTTGAGGGGTACAGAGAGGGAGTGAACTTTTATAGAACATACTTCTGCACAAGGCACCATCCATAAGCTATTTACCTCTCAAAGCAAGGCCAGAGGATTCCTGTTAGTCACGAGAGAAATCTGAGACTTGCAGAGGCTCAATAATTTGTCCCAGGCCCTCAGCTACAATGTGGCAGAGGTAGGACTGAAATCAGGTTTGTCCAACTTCAAAGTCCAGACTCTTTTCACACACATTCTCCTTAGCATGCAATTCAAGCGGCAAAATTTTAAAAGAAGACAGAAACCAGTTGTCATTAATAAAGTATAAGTTAACCCCTGAACTTGTGATCATGTGAAAGGGTTCTACTGAAGCTCATATTTGCATATATGATTTTTAAAAAGTTAATGGGCTTAATGTAAAGAGGGTTTTATAAGTAAATATGAAAAAGAGAAACACTCCTAAAGAAAATTATGCAAAGAATAACAGGTAATTGGTGAAGAAAAAATGCCAACGGCTAACAAGAGAATGTCCAAGTTCACGAGTAACTTGCACTACAAATGCAAATTTAATCAAATACCATTTCCACCCATTAAATATGCATCTAGATATGCCTGTATGCAGTGCATGCCTGTATTTTATAAACCCAGAGTTGGCAAGGGTGCCAGGAGATGGACACTGCCCTACTCTACTGGTGGATGTATGAACTGGCACAACGTTTCTGGAGACCAATTAGGGAATAATTATCTAAAGCCTAAAAAGCATTCATATATATACTCTTTCATCCCATAACTTGACTTCTGATGAATTATTTGAGAGTGTGGGAAAATGTGTTTGGGAGGTGGGAAGATGGGTGATTTCTTCTTTTCTTCTGCCTTTCTATATCATCCAAATTACCTTTAATGATCACTCAGAATTCTCATAATGAAAAAGGTAAAAGTAAAAAAATTTAAGTGTCTATGTATTCAGGTTAATCTTCCCCACCACCTTTTCAAATAAATATGATTTTCTAATGAACTTCTCATTTCTATATTCCCCGTCCCCCCTGTTATATGAGAAAAACAATAAAGGCATTAGTTGACTTAGGATCACCTCCACTGTCACATTCATAAGACTCAACCTTAAAATGAGAGAGAATAATCATTCAAAACAACAATCGTCGTTTGTGAGATGAATTATTTTTCTCCCAAGAATCCTAAAAGGTGGCAAAAATATCTCCATTTGACAGAGGAGAAAAGTGGGATTCAGACCATAGCTGCCCAGGGCTGGGACTCAAACCCTGTTCTTTAAAACCATTTATTCATTCAACAGCACATCACTGTGTTGCTCTGCTGGGTTCTGGGAATACAATGATGGGAGACCAATCATGGTGCCTGCTTCATGGAGCATATGGTCTAGTGAGAAAGACAGGAAACAAAACCTTCCCAAGAAAAGTAAAGAAGTACCTGAGACAAAGGAAACAAGGGGGAGTCCCAGAGGACTCTGAGTGTCAGGATAGAGAGGTGTGACCCAGTTACAGGTGGGGTAGAGGCAGGAGGAAGCCTTCCCTGAAGGTGAGATTGCGCTGAAATCTGAAGAGAGGTGAGAAGAAGCTATGAAGACATGCTATGAAGTAAAAACACCTGTCCAGGTGACTTAACATTAGAGGAGAGAAATATGACAGTAGAACAAGGTTGGTGGGTCAGGAAGGGGCCAGACCCTACAGAGGCCACGTTAAGACACTTCATCGTTATCCTGAGGACACTGGGAAGAAGTTTAAATATGGGGCTGATATGATCAGGTTTGCACTTTGAAAGGATTACGCTGGCAGTGTGAGAACAGGAAGAGGGGGTCAGAATAGACGCAGGTTATCTGCTGCGGTCGTCCAGGCAAAAGAGGATGGTGTTTTGGACCAGGAGGGCAGAAGTAGAGTTGGGGAAAATCAGGTGGAATCAAGAGAAATGTAACATGGACTTCCCTGGTGGCACAGTGGTTAAGAATCCGCCTGCCAATGCAGGGGACACGGGTTCGAGCCCTGGTCTGAGAAGATCCCACACGCTGCGGAGCAACTAAGCCCGTGTGCCACAACTACTGAACCTGCGCTCTAGAGCCCGCACACCTAGAGCCCGTGCTCTGCAACAAGAGAAGCCACCGCAGTGAGAAGCCCGCGCACCGCAAAGAAGAGTAGCCCCCGCTTGACACAACTAGAGAGAGCCCACGTGCAACAACGAAGACCAAACGCAACCAAAAATAAATAAATAAAATAAATAAATGTTAAAAAGAAGAAGAAAGAAAGAAAAGAAAAATGTAACAGGTAAAATCCAGTGGGATTTACCGATGGGCTAGATGTGGTGGCCGAGGAGGAGACGATATCCAGAATGACACTGAGATGTCTGCCGCAGGCACGTGGATGGAGGTTGCTGCCATTCAGAGACAGGGAGCACTGGAAGAGGGCCAGGACGGAGGGGCTCTAGACACTTTCATTTTAGGAGGTGCCCTTGGATTTCATGAGGAAGAAACAGTATGAAAATGGTGGGACACACTCATCCAAAGCTCAGAGAAGCCTGGGCGGGAGATCTCACATTTAGAGGCTGCCAGCACTGTGACTCCATGAGGACAAGACGGCCTCGTGGAGCCCAGAGGATGAGATGCATCAGCACTGATGACGCGTCTGCCTTAGAACGGCCGACGGGCGCAGACAAGGACAGAAGGAACGTAAGGAGACAGTCACGTCATGGTAGCCACGGGAACACAGCGCTTCCAGAAGGAAGAACATCCAGAGCTGCTGAAAGATCAAACAAGATGAGAGCTGGAGTATCTGCTAGTCAGTGGACTTAGAGAGGGGCCTGAAAGTCTGGTGGACGGTGAGGAGACAGGAAGGATGAACAGCTTTTCCAAGAAGCTTGGCTGTGAAGGAAAAGGCCAGAGAATGGGTGTGTGCAGGAGGGAGAAGAATCAAATAAAGGTACTGTTGGGGCTTCCCTGGTGGCACAGTGGTTGAGAGTCTGCCTGCCAATGCAGGGGACACGGGTTCGTGCCCCGGTCCAGGAAGATCCCACATGCTGCGGAGCGGCTGGGCCCGTGAGCCATGGCTGCTGAGCCTGCGCGTCTGGAGCCTGTGCTCCGCAACGGGAGAGGCCGCAACAGTGAGAGGCCCGCGGACCGCAAAAATAAATAAATAAATAAAATAAAGGTACTGTTGATTTGCTTGTCTTCCACAGGAAGGACCTGGGGGTGCTTAAAAGGGGGAGGGGTTGGGACTTCCCTGGCGGTCCAGTGGTTAAGAATTTGTACTTCACTGCAGAGAGCAGGGGTTCAATCCCTGGTCAGGGAACTAGGATCCCGCATGCCATGTGCTGTGGCCAAAAAAAAAAAAAGAAAGAAAGAAAGAAAAAGGCGGAGGGAGGGGTTGAGAGTATGAGCAAGAAGGGATAACCAGTATCCTAAGACACCTGGGATGGTGCGGAAAGAGAGCTCTAAAACATAGGGCACCGGAGACAGAAAGAAGAGCTTTTCCAGCGGCGCAGGGAGGGAGCAGAAAGGCTGATGGTAGATGGACGTCAGTTTACACTTTTGCGCGGGAAGATAAGAAAGCTCCTCTTTGACACCATCTGTTTACCCCCGTAAAACCTGAGGGTTGGAGGATGTGGGCGAGTGGAGAAGGTCTGACATGTTGTGTTTGCGTGTGAGAGAATTAACCGAAGAACTCTAGAGGGATTTCCTGCAGCTGCGGAGCGTCCACTCGTGAGCCTGCCAGCCTGTGCTCTGTGGGCCTCCAAGCCTATCTCAGGGGCACCACCTCTGAGGTCTTTCACCATTGCCAATTCTGCCACAGAATCTGCCTAAACTTCTGCAAACCACTCAGGACCAAACAGATATGCTCTGGCAATGTAGCAGCCAATTTTATGAATTGTTTTAAAACATCTCTCTTCTGTTTTTGGCATTTCTGTGGAATTCATCAAATATAAGCACCAATTTGAGCCAACCGAGCATGTGGTTTTAAACCATGAAGGCCTGGGAACATCACACTGGACTGAATTAGCCTGTCTAGTAGAGTTCTATGGGAATAACGCTCCAAGGCATCGGTTACGTCACAGCTAAACTGGCCTGGGTGAGAAAGCGGGGCCCACAAGACCCTCTCCATTTACCAGTCAGATTGATATTTGCAGAGCTGAGAGGAAAGGCCTTGCATGCTAAGGACTTAAACCACTAAAAAAGGATGAGCTGGAGGGAGCAGGAAGAAAAATAGGGTTGCTGCTCGACTAAAGGACTGAAGTTCGTTTAGGTCATCCTAGCCAAATCACTTCTTCATTCAACCTAAGCAGAACAGAAACAAGTTCCAGATGAACTAAAAAGGCAACAAAAGCACCATAAACTTTCTTTTCCTGCCAACGGATCTCTGGAGGGTCACAACTGTAATCATCCATCTCTAACCTCACCCCCACAACTCCTTCAACCAAGCCACACATCCCTGTTCTCACTAAAATCATGCTGCTGGTCTCCAGAGCACAGCTACAGATCCACATTACCTGACTGTAGAGGGATTTGGTTAAAACGAATGGGCTTCTAGAAATGCCATACCTAGTCAGGAGGACTCACGGAATCAAGGAACTTCCCCTGCTGGGATTTGAAGGCCTATAAAGTAAGAGTTTGCTCAAGCTGTCATAACAAAGTACCACAGACTGGGTGGCTTAAACAATAGAAATCCATTTCTTCCCGGTTCTGGAGGCTGAAGGTGTCCCAGGTTTGGTTTCTCCTGAGGCCTCTCTTGCTGACTGGCAGACGACCGCCTTCTGGCTGTGTCCTCACAAGGTCTCCCCTCTGTGCACACAGGCTCTCATGTCCCGTGGGTATCTCCCAGTTTCCTCTTCTTAAAATGATACTGTTCAGACTCGACTAGGGCCCACTCCCACAGCCCCATTTTAACTTAATCACCTCTCTCAAGGCCCTGTCTTCAAGGACCGTCACATTCTGAGGTGCTGGGCGTCACAGATTCAACATACACATTTTCGGGGGACACAATTCAGCTCATAACACCTATCTTCCACAATTTAGTTTCAACACAGCTTTTCAGCCCCATCTTGCCCTGCTTGCCTACATTTCAGTCAGCCTCCCTATTTTCCTTGGATACCCTGTTAAATGTTACTTTCCCCTTTTGGACTGTGTTTTCTGCACTGAAATACTCTTAGAGAAGAAAGGCTTTAATGCCTAGGCATCAAAGGCAAAGCAAGATGAATCGCTGTCCCCGAAGCCTTTATGTTCTTTTCCTAAAAATCTTTTCCCCCTATTATTTGGTGAGTGACATTTCAGTTGGATTTTGTAGGCAACTAAAAGATTTGAGGTATTTTGGAAAGAGTCTTATTAAAAGAGAGTCACTTACATGACATCGGGCAGGGGGACAGCGAAGAGTCGATTTCCTGAGCACCTACTGTGTGCCAGGCATTGGACAGGTGCTTTATACACTCTCATTTAATATCCACAACAATGTGGTTGTTTTACACACGAAGGAAGCCAAGCTCAGAGAGCTTATTTAAGTTGCCCAAGGTCAAACGGCTGGGATTCCACTTCAAGTCCATCTGACTCCACACCTGTGCTTTTTCTGCAACATAATATGCTGCTCCTCTAAAAAGACTCAACGAAAGTTCATCTTTCTTCTTATTTAGAAGTCAAAACTGCACACAGCAGAACTATTTCATCATCAACTATAAGATATATAGGAACCAGGTAAAATATGATACAAAAAATTATCCAGTGTCTAGAACTCATTGCAACAAACGAATTTTTCTGCAGGCTGGCTCCTACAAGAAATGACTTTACTTTGAATTTTTGTTTGTAATAGTTTGTTTGAATGTAATTTTTCATATTGATCTTAATTAGTTTATTAATTTTACATATGGGTATATTTATAAGATATGTTAAGTGTGGCTTTCTTTTTAAAAACCTATTAATTTTTAGAGATTTCTGGTTCTGGTCAAAAGAGAGTAACAGGGACTAGATTTATCTTCCTACATGAAACAACAAAAGAAGGAAGAAAGAAAGAAAGAAAAGGAAAGGAAAGAAACATGACAGATCTGAAGATTTGGGACACCAATGAGAAACAGTGATCCCCGAGAGACCGGAAACTAAAATCATGACCTCTATGACTACACCAGCCTCTGCCTTGAGCAAGTTTTCAGGCTATGGTGCAGAGAGAAAGAACATAGGCAGAACCTGGCAAAATCCATGAGTTGAAAAGATGGGGCTGAGAGTGCAGGGGATCAAGGTAAAGAGAGTTCACAGGAAAGTAGAAAGCATTTAGGAGACTACAGAGGGTTACCCTTGAGCAGGCAACAGAGTACTGATCAACGTGTGCTTGTGAGGAAAGTAGCCAAGATGGGGCAAAAAAATTAAATAAACAAAAAAAACCACAGAGGATTAGAGGTTACAGGCCTGTTGCTCACACAGGGCCAGGAATACTACCTATTCTCACCAGCCAGATGGGAAGACCTCATGACTCATGGGCACTGGGTAGAGTACTGAAGGGTCATCCGTTAGGAGTAGGGAATCATTCACCCCAGACTGCACACTACACCAGTCCTACCTAACAAGTCTTAAAAGCCAGATCTGAAAGGACTGAATTGTTTCCAAATAACTTACATGCATCCCCCCCGCAAACTCAGTAACATTTACAGGAATACAAAACTACCCAGCACTCAACAAGGTAAAGTGCACAATATCTGACATCCAATTAAAAAAAAAAAAATCACCAGGCATACAAAGCAGGAAAATATGACCCATAATTAGACAAAAAAAAAAACCCAAACCAAAACAAAACAAAAAAAGCAACCCCCCCCAGAAAAAAACAATCAAATGGGACCTAGAATTGACATAGATGTTAGAATTAGTAAAAAAGATATGAAGACAGTTATTATAACTGTATTCTCTATGTTCAAAAGGTTGAGATATAGAAGATTTTAAGGAGACCCAAACTAAATTTCTGGAGATGAAAACTACAGAGTGTGATACAAACATACACACACATGCAGACGCACGCACACACACACACTGGATGAGATTAACAGCAAATGAAACACTGCAGAAGAAATACTACTGAACTTGAAGAACTAGCAATAGAAACCATCCAAAATCAAACACAGAAAGAAAAATTACCAAAAAATTAACAGAGCATTAGAGAACTATAGAGTAACTTTAGGCAGCCTAATATGCATGTAATTGGAGTCCAGAAGGAGAGGAGGTGGCAGGGGAGGGGGAAAGAAATGGAAAAATATTAGAAGAAATAATGGCTGTGATTTTTCAAAATTAAAAAAAACTATAAACCCACAGATCAAGAATCTCAGCAAACTCCAAGCATAAGAAACATGAAGAAAACTGCATGGAAGCACATCACAATCAAATTATCAAAAACAGTGATATAGAAAAAAATCTTAAAACTCAGCCAGAGCAAAAAGAGACATTATATATAAAGTAACAAAGATAAAGATGACAGGAGATTTCTTGCCAGAAACAATGTGAGAATGCAATGGTGCAAGATTTTTAACATACTCAAAACATCTTAGAATTTTAGACCAGGCAAAAAACATCTTTCAAAAAGGAAGGCAAAATAAAAACATTTCCAAACATGAAAGCTCAGAGAATTCATCGCCAGCAGAACCACATAATAAGCTACGTTAAAGGAAGGCCTCTCTGAGCAGGAAGAAAGTGATATCAGATGGAAATCTGTGTCTACACAAAGGAATGAGGAACACCAAAATGGCAACTGTATGGTTAATATATGTTTTAAGAATTTTTTATTATTTAAATCTCTGTAGAAGATAACTAACTGGTAATCAAATGTACTTCAATTAAAAAAAGATAACTGACTGGCAAACAAAAATAACAACAATGTAATGTGGGGTTCATAACTTATGTTAAAAAAACAGTAACAACAAGAGCAAAAAGGTCAAAAAGTGGAAAATGGAAGTAAGGCTTTATACTGTATGTGAAGAGGAATAATATCACTTGAAGGCAGGTTGTGATAAGTTGAAGATGGACATTATAAACCCCAAAGCAACCACTCAAGTTACAGATCAAAGAGCTATAGCTAATAAACCAACAAGGAAAGTAACATAAAATCATCAGAATATTCAATTAATCAAAAGGAAGACAGGAAAAAGGAACAAAGACGAATAAGACAAATAGAAAACAAACAGCAAGATGGCCAATTTAACTTTTTTGTTTGTTTTCCTATAAAAAGATTTTTTATTCTACTTTTTAATTTTTTAATTAATTTTTATTGGAGTATAGCTGATTAACAATGTTGTGCTAGTTTCTGCTGTACAGCAAAGTGAATCGGTAATACATATACATACATACACTCTTTTTTTAGATTATTTTCCCATATAGGTCATTACAGAGTATTGACCCAAGTTCCCTGTGCTATGCAGTAGGTTCTTATTAGTTATCTATTTTATATATAGTAGTAAGATGACCAGTTTTAATGATATCAATAATCACATTAAATGTAAACGATCTAAACATTCCCAATTAAAAAGGATTGTCAGATTTGATAAAAAGGCAAGACCCAACTCTGTGCTTGACTACAAGAATCAGACTGCAAATATAAAGACATAAATTGGTTAAAAGGAAAGGGACGGAAAAAGGCATATCATGCTAACATTAATAATTTTTTTAAAAACTGAAATGGTTAAATTAGTATCAAAGTAGACATCAGAAGACTATCACGTGTATTTATTTCACAAATACACTTTATACACCCGTGTTTAGTCTTCCCTATTTTCATAATTTCTTATGACAAAGGAGTCAATTAATTAAGAGGATATAAAAATCTGAAGTATTTATATACTTAATAACAGAACTTCAAAGTACATGAAGCAAAAACTGATCAAACTACAAGGAGAAATAGACACATCCACAATTATGGTTGGAGATTTTAATACCTCTCACTCAATAACTAACAGAACATATAGACAGAAATTCACTAAGGATACAGATGATTTGAACAGCACTATCAACCAACATGATCTAACTGCCATAGATGGAATGCTCCGTCCCACTCACAGGATGAGCATTCTTTTCAAGTACACATAAAACATATACCAAAATAAACCATATTCTGGGCCATTAAAGAGATATCAGTGAATTATTTAAAAGTCCTCATGTCATACAAACTATATTCTCCAGCAACCACAGAATTAAATTAAAACTCAATAATAGAAAGAACTGGAAAATCCTTATATTTGGAAACAAAATAACATACTTCTAAATAACACGAGTCAAAGGAGAAACCAAGGGGAAATTAGAAAGGATTTTAAACTGAAAGTGAAAACACACTAAACTAAAATTTGTGGGATGCTACTAAAAACCTTTTAATTTAAAAATAATCTATCGGTATAGAATTCATCTATAGGCAAGCTAGAAAATTAGAAAATTCACAAAAGCAAAATTTTAAAAATTGTCCACCACCAAGAGATCATGGCTAACACTTTAATGAAGCTGTTCTCAGAATGGAGCTTGTATCACATTCACCCTAAGAGCTTGTTAAAACATATACTATGGGGGGGGCTCTACTCACATACTTCCTCATCTGGGTGAGGACCTGAGAATCTGCACTGCTCAGGTGATGCTGATGCTGCTTGCTGACCTGGGGAGTGTGCTTTAAGACCCACTGCCTTCATGTATATCCCTTCCACATTTTTTTTTTTTTTTTTTTTTTTTTTTTTTTTTTTGCGGTATGCGGGCCTCTCACTGTTGTGGCCTCTCCCATTGCGGAGCACAGGCTCCAGACGCGCAGGCTCAGCGGCCATGGCTCACGGGCCCAGCCGCTCCGCGGCATGTGGGATCTTCCCGGACCGGGGCACGAACCCGTGTCCCCTGCCTCGGCAGGCGGACTCTCAACCACTGCGCCACCAGGGAAGCCCCCACATTTTTTTTTGAAGAGCGATGTGCATGGATATAAACATACATACACTTTTTAAAAACCCAAATGAGATCATATTGTTTATAACCTACTTTTTTCTTTCTAGTCAATGATTTCTATCTTTCTATTTTGTAAACTTTTCTTCTCACCAAATAATCACACTCTATTCAAATTCCTTCATGTGAATAAAGAATGTCCTTACTGGGATCTGTCAAAACTCACCTCCAATCCAGGACCATGCTTCATATCTGATTATGTCCACTAAGTCTCTCTTAATCTAGCCTCATCCCCTACACCACCACCCCCCCCGTTAAAAAAACAAAAACAAAACAAAAAATTGACTGCAGAAGGAATGCATGAATAAAATTTGAACTGAAAAACTGAGGGTATGTTTTTATTCATTTACAAGGAAAGCTCTAAATAAAAAGGAATTAAAGATAGATCTGTAAACCAAAGCATGAAATGAAATGTATAAAGAGGGCCATCTTTATGCATTAGTGCATTAAATTCATTAAGCAGTATCTGATATCCCAGATGTATGCAAAGGAAAGTTTTGGAATAAAACTAGAACTTAATGTTATAATGCAATGTGCCTGGGGCTTCAGGGGGCCTTTGCCTCCTGGGAAATTTTAACCTTTGGGAACCTTTATTTTTTAAGAAGGGCTCAGCAATACACCTCAGGCATGGTACTTATAACACATCAATTACTCGGTTTTAACTAATTTAAAATCATTTGTTTAATTTGCATTAGCTTTGAAAAATTCAGTTCAAAGGATTTCACGTGGGTATTCTGGTGACTTCATTGGATTTCCCCCCCTTTAATCTATAGTTTGCTCCTTCTGGTTTTTTGTTTTTTGTATCACCTTTTTTTTTTTAAATTTATTTATTTTTGGCTGCATTGGGTCTTTGTTGCTGCACGCGGACTTTCTCTAGTTGCGGGGAGCGGAGGTTACTCTTCATTGCAGTGCGTGGCCTTCTCATTGCGGTGGCTTCTCTTGTTGTGGAGCACAGGCTCTAGGGCACACAGACTTCAGTAGTTGTGGCACACGGGCTCAGTAGTTGTGGCTCACGGGCTCTAGGGCGCAGGCTCAGAAGTTGTGGCACACGGGCTCAGTTGCTCCGCGGCATGTGGGATCCTTCCGGACCAGGGCTCAAACCCGTGTCCCCTGCATTGGCAGGCGGATTCTCAACCACTGCACCACCAGGGAAGTCCTGCTCCTTCTGTTTTAATTTTTTTTCTCCCTTCTGAGACTGTCTAATTTAAAAGAACACACAGATGCTTAAAACTACTGAAAACAAACCTACAGCTTAGTGAATTATGAAATAGCAAACACCCTTGTATCCATTAACCGAGTCAAGAAACAGAACTCTGTCGGCCATCTTATCCTAAAACCAGCCCCCTCCCTCTAAAAGTAACCACTACCTAGATTTTTACAGTAACCACGCACATTTCTGGATGTTTTATTTCACAAAGTGGTGCATCTTTTAGTCTTCCTTATTTTCAAAAATGTGATGTCCTTCAAGTATCTTTTCACCTATAGTTTCTTCCTCCATCCCTCTCTTTTCCTTATAGTTTATCTGAATAATTTCTGGGTCTGGATTTTGCAGACCGCACACTCATGGCGCCACTCAGCATGTTCTTCTATCCTCCTGACTGAGTACAATTTGGCAGCTGGATCCAACTGGTCCCTTGGGCAAGGCCCTACATGGTATGTTGGGAGGAACACACTTAAGTTTTTTGTTTTCTGGTATTTGTTTTCTAATATCATGACTGTGACACCTTTCTGTTACTCATTTTTATGTGAAAACTGTTTCCTAACCTTCTGAGAAGAAAGTATGGTTCATGGTAGCTTTCCTACCTTCCCAGAGCTTCCTCTTCTATTAATTTTGGGCAGTGTTAAAAAACATGGTGGCTTGCTTTCCGAGATTTCCTGCCTCTGTTTCCCTCCCCTTCTCTATTATTCCTCTCTAGTGTCCTTACCTGGCTCAATTTCACGCCCGTTCTCCACAGTTTCTCCTAAGTGGTGTCCTGTCCCAGAAGGTCAGTTACTGCTCACTGGAGCTGGACTGTTCCAGCACCATCAAGCCTCTCAGCTTCCACTGTTCTTCTCAAACTGTCCCCCTGGGATTTCTAGTGGCTCTCTGGGGGTTCTCTTCTCCATTCCATCAGATGCCCTGCTGTTCCCTCTGTTTCCTCCTGTACAGACTCTGATAGCGTGCAGACCTTGTGTCTGGCTGATGTTTTATCTCCGACTGCTTGTACTTTGGGATCCAGGGCTTATACTCTGACACCTAGTTTTACCATAAATGTTGTCCATGGGTTTTTGATGTTGTTAAGTAGCTGTTTTTATGTGGGTCTTGGGTTTGGGAAGATCCAAAAACTATGATCCCACTTCTACCTTCTCAAGACTATCCATTTTAGAAACCTATTTCCAGGTATTTTTTAAACCAAATTGTTTTAAGATGTAGCCTTCATCAGTCACATACGGTGGAACCAACAGGTTAGGAGACAGCTGCCATTGAAAAGATGGTTTGTTACAACCACTGAAAAGATGGTTTGTTACATATGGTTCCCAGGAGGAGGGGGGCATGCCACACCATGCGGGGGCATGCCACACCATGCAGGGCCATGCGGGGAAGCACCAGGGTCCGCCAGGAGGCAGAAAGGGTGAGGACAAAGCATGGGCAGGAGGCTTTACTGTGGTTTCCATGGGAAAAGACAAGGTAAGTCAGGGTAAGCAGCTTAGGATTGGCTAGCTTGAGTCATCTTAGTGGGCTCTGGGGTGTCAGGCCATCTCTAGGTGTCTGACACCGGCCCTGGGATGATTAAGGCAGAGGAATTTTGTCTCCTGCAGTGTAAGAGCGAGATAGAAGCGGTGGTTCAGAGTATGGCCTCTGGATTGGTTCATTTCCATGTGGGAGGTATGCTGGCAGGGGAGCCATTTGCTATGTCTAAGAACTGGCCAGTCCTGGGAAGGGCAGACTCTCCTCAGTCAACAAGGCCTCAAATGCTGAAGCATCAAGAACACAGAAAATAAGAAAATGCTGAAGGAAAAGATCAGTGGTTCTCAGGGGCTCAGCGGGGAGAGAGGTGTAGTGGGGATTTTCAGGGCAGTGAAACTATTCTTGTTGGTATTGTAATGGTGGATATATGTCATTATACATTTGTCAAAACGTATAGAATGTACAACACAAAGAAGGAACCCTAATTTGAACTTGGAACTGTAATGATAATGTATTCATACTAGCTCATCGATTGCAACACAGCGTCACAGTAATGGGTGACGTTAATAATAGGGGCACTGTGCAGGGGAGACAGCATAGGGGACCTCTCTTCTCTCTTTACTTTCTGCTCATTTTTTCTGTAAACCTAAAGCTGCTCTAAAAACCGAAGTCTATTAATTAAAAAACAAACTGACAACAAATGAAACCCCATATAGCTTCCTTCCAGCTTAAGAAATAGAATATTACCCACAGCTGTATTTTTCCAGCGAGTTGCCTTTCCCCAGACTCTCTGGGACCTGCCCTGTCACCGCAGCCGAACCATGTCCAGCCGAACCATGGGGCTGCTCTGTGTGGTGACCGGGCTGCTCCACCGCCCCACCTCTGCTGGCTTCCCGAACTTTCCTCTGTCCTTGGGTCTGCAGGGCTCTTCACCCTCCACGACTGGCATGTTCCACAAAGAGCCCCTTCTGGTCCCAGATGTCTACAGGCCCCCAGGAAGAAGCAAAGTCAGAAGCCTGCAACTAAGCATAGATGAAGGAGGCCTGTCTGACCCTAGAGGGACTGGGAAACCACCAGTTAGCGATGTCTGTCATCCCAGGTAGGTGTAGGTTCTATGACCTCAAGGCCCCTAGAAAGCACGCCTGCTGCTATGGACTGAATTGTGTCCCTCAAATTCCTGTGTTGAAGCCTTGACCCCCTTAATGTGACTGTATCTAGAGACAGGGTCCTTAGAAGGTAATTAAGGCTTAATGACATCATATGGATGGGGCCCTGATCTAACAGGACGGCAACCTTACAAGAAGAGAAAGAGATCTCTCTCTCTCTCTGCTCTTTGAGACACAGTGAGAAGGTGGCCGTCTACAAGCCAGAAAAAGAATCCTCACCAGAATTTGATCACGCTGGTACCCTGATCTTGGACTCCAATACTGAAAGAAATGAAACATCTGTTGTTCAAGCCACCTACTCTATGGTATTTTGTTATGGCAGCCTGAGCTAAGACACCTGCCAAGGGTAAAACTTTTTTCCTGGTGTAAAGAAGATTACAAAATGAACGAAAAGATGCCAGTTTTCTTCCTGAGCTTTACCAGTATTTTACTTTAATTTAATTAATTAATTTATTTTTGGTCGCGTTGGGTCTTCGTTGCTGCACGTGAGCTTTCTCTAGCTGCGGTGAGCGGGGGCTACTCTTTGTTGCTGAGTGTGCGCTTCTCACTGCCGTGGCTTCTCTTGTTGCAGAGCACGGGCTCTAGGCGCGTGGGCTTCAGTAGTTGTGGCACATGGGCTCAGCAGTTGTGGCTCGCAGGCTCTACGGCGCAGGCTTAGTAGTTGTGGCGCACAGCTTAGTTGCTCCGTGGCATGTGGGATCTTCCCAGACCACAGCTCGAACCCGTGTCCCCTGCATTGGCAGGCGGATTCTTAACCACTGCGCCATCAGGGAATTCCCTTTACCAGTATTTATTTATACAAAACCAGAATTGTTTATCAGATCACTGAGCATTGTAGCTTTCATGAAATATTGGCAGGCCAGCCTCACTGGTTTCCGAGCCAGAATGCAAGAAAAAAGTACAGCAGATAGCTGACTGACTGCTATGCCGGGAAGCCTGCTGGGGTCAACACTGTAAAGTATCTGAATTAATCCTCATGATAACCTTGTAAAATAGTCATTTATTAATCCCAATTTTTTCAGATAAAGTACAAAATCAAAGAAGTTCAGAATCTACCCAGTTGCTAAATGAGAAAGCAAATGTTTAAACAGAGATTTACAGGCCATAACACAGAGCTGTTCCCACTCTCCCCAATAGGTCCACGAGATACATCTTACATATACAACCATCTCTGCTGGCCAGGTGTGCGCAGCTCTTTGAGATGGGGAGATGTGAGGAAAGGCAGCCCAGTGAAGCAGAGAGAACTTGCATCGCCTGAGATGGGTCTGTGTGTGACTCGGGGTCATAAAGCTGGTTATGCAGTTCATACTGAATTTGCTCACTGTAAAACATGGATGATAAAGTACTTACCTCGGAGAAATGTTATAAAGCAGAGACTGGTAAACAAAGGCCTATGGGCCAAATCCAGACTACGACCTGTTTTGCTATAGCGCAAAGAGCAAAGATGGGATTTTAAGTGGTTGCGGGAAAAAAAAATCAAAAGTAGCCATGGGCTTCCCTGGTTGGCGCAGTGGTTGAGAGTCCGCCTGCCGATGCAGGGGACACAGGTTCGTGCACCGGTCCAGGAAGATCCCACATGCTGCGGAGCGGCTGGGCCTGTGAGCCATGGCCGCTAAGCATGAGCGTCCGGAGCCTGTGCTCCGCAACGGGAGAGGCCACAGCAGTGAGGGGCCCGCGTGCCACAAAAAAAAAAAAAAATCAAAAGTAGCCATATATTTCATGACGTGTGAAAACTCTACGAAATTCAAATGTCCATGCCCGTAACTAAAGTTTTACTGGAGCGCAACCACAATCATTTACGTTATCTATGGCTGCCTTGCACTGCAGTGGCAGAGCTGGGCGGTTGCCACAGAGACGGTATGGGCTGCAAAGCCTAACACGCTTACTCTCTGGCTCTCTCTGCCGACCCTGATGTGAAGAACGAATGACGTGAAGTTAAGTTTATAGCCGAGTCCATGGAACACAGTAGAAGCCCAAGAACAGTGAGCTCCCTGCATCCACCCCAATGGCAACCCAACATCTCTCTGGCCTTTTACCAGCCTTCAGACTCCAGGTACCCATTAGCTGGCATATTAAGTAAAGGGTCTTGATTCCTAAGATCAGTAATAGCGTCTCTGCCATGGGAAGGCAAATCAATGGGGGGGGGAAAAAGCCAATTAAAAGACTTCTCTACTTCTGTGGGGCAATCCCACGGGGCAGCTGCCTGGACTCAAGGGCAACACGTGCCCGACTTGCATGTAAACACAGCAATCAACTCTATTAATTGACATGCCATGGGGCAAGTCTAATTGAGGGTGGAGCACAATTGATTACTTACTAATTATCACTAGATTATTTCCAATCTTGAGAAACACATCTTAGACCAGGGAAAGCACTCATTCTCCCCTTGAGCTTTTTCAAACCCTGACTATGAAGAATGCTCTGACATGGGCTATTTATGTGATAGAAGTGATGAGAAAGGGGTGAAAGGCTGAGCTGCAGTGCGAGTTGCCTGAACTTACCACCCAGGGACAAAGGTCCACAACCCTGCATGCCGGGGACCCTGGGGGAACAACTAGCTTCCCGTGTCTCACACAGAGATAAATGGGCAAAACCAGATGTCTGGGCATTTCGAGAGTAACCATGCTTCCTGCTGGTGTGTCAGATATGTGAGCAGCCTCCCAAAAGAAGCCTGGCAGAGATAATAACCACAACAGTAGTATTAAAAATAATAACGACAACACGTCCATGTTCATTGCAGCATTATTCACAACAAGCAAGGGGGAAGCAACCTAAATGTCCATCAACAGATGAGTGGGTAAGCAAAATGTGGTCTATCCACACAATGCAGTATTATTCAGCCTTTCTTGGACTTCCCTCGTGGCGCAGTGGTTGAGAATCCGCCTGCCAGTGCAGGGGACACGGGTTCGAGCTCTGGTCCTGGAAGATCCCACATGCCACGGAGCAACTAAGCCCGTGCGCCACAACTACTGAGCATTCGCTCTAGAGTCCACGAGCCACAACTACGGAGCCCGCGTGCCACAACTACTGAAGCCCTCACACCTAGAGCCTGTGCTCCACAACAAGAGAAGCCACCGCAATGAGAAGCCCGCGCACCACAACGAACAGTAGCCCCCGATCGCCACAACTAGAGGAAGCCGGAGCGTGGCAACAAAGAGCCAATGCAGCCATAAATACATAAATAAGGGCTTCCCTGGTGGCGCAGTGGTTGAGAATCTGCCTGCTGGTGCGGGGGACACGGGTTCGAGCCCTGGTATGGGAAGATCCCACGTGCTGCAGAGCAGCTGGGCCCGTGAGCCACAACTGCTGAGCCTGCACGTCTGGAGCCTGTGCTCCGCAATGGGAGAGGCCGCAATAGTGGGAGGCCCGCGCACCGCGATGAAGAGTGGCCCCCGCTTGCCACAACTGGAGAAGGCCCTCACGCAGAAACGAAGACCCAACACAGACAAGAATAAATAAAATTTAAAAAAATACATAAATAAATATTAAAAGAAAAAAAAAGGACATTCTGACACATGCTCCAACATGGATGGACCTTGAGGACATTACACTAAGTGAAATAAGTCAGACCCAAAACAACAAATAATGCATGATGCCACTTATACGAGGTATCCAAAGTGGTCGAACTCATAGAAACAGAAAGCAGAATGGTAGTTACCAGGGGCTGGGGAGGAAGAAAGGCAGCTGTTGTTTAATGGGTATGGAGTTTCAGTTTTACATGAGGAAAATGTTCTAGAGGCCTACTGCACGACAATGAATATAGCTAACACCACTGTACTACTGTAGACTTACTTGAAAATGGCTAAGATGATACATTTCATGTTATCTGTGTTTGACCACAAAAAACTGTAATGATGAAAATGATGATAGTTTCCATAACTAATACTTTCTGAACACTACATACATAGTTCCCAGACCCTGGGCTACATGCTGACCGATACCGTGTGTGATCGTTTCAAAAACCCCACGAGATGGGCACTATCGTCCCCATTTTACCTTCAGGCAAAGTGAGGCACTGGAAGGCCAGCAACCTGCCCCAGTCACCCCGCTGCTAAGAGTCAAAGCAGGGGTTTGGGGGCCGGCAGTCCGACCCACCACTATGATACAACAGCCAGCTAGGAAGTCAGCACTGACAGAATCTGGGAAGGAGACAAAAACCCTATGATGTAAACCTTAAATCTTCAAGAAAGTCTATCTGAGAGTAGAGGTGAAACGCAGCTCGTGTTGACTAGTCGCACACGTGAGTCTCCCTCAGCTCATCCCGTCAAGACCCGTCCTTGGCTCTTCCAGAACAGATTCCATCAGCCAGCCTCTGGGTGCTTTTTGGTCATTATTTCTGTTTCTGTGTGCTTTTATTTCACTGCATTTTGGGGGTAAACTTTTATTGAAGATATGTGTGTGTGTGTGTGTGTGTGTGTGTGTGTGTGTGTACACACACATTACAAGTGTACGTGTTACAAGTGTATGGCTCACTGAATTTTTACAAACTGATTGCACCCATAGAATAAGCACTGAGATCAAGAAAAAGAACATGGCCAGGACCCCAGAAGCCCTCCTTGTACCCATTTGCACCATCCTATCTAATACCACAGATCAATTTTGTTAAAACAACCTATTTTTAAAATTACATGAAATTAGCTTTCAGGTTGCGATTCGAAATTGACATAGAGCAAAATATAGGGACACGGTCAGAGCAGGATGGTGACTGAGAGCATTTAGAAAGATCTGAACTTGGATCCTGGATCTATCACTGCTCAGCTGTCTGCCTTGTTGAAAATGACTTACTCTTTTTTTTTTTTTTTTAAGAGGTAAATAGACTTTTTGAAGATGTTGGGGGTAGGAGTTTATTAATTAATTTATTTATTTTTGCTGTGTTGGGTCTTCGTTTCTGCGCGAGGGCTTTCTCTAGTTGTGGCAAGCGGGGGCCCCTCTTCATCGCGATGCGCGGGCCTCTCACTATCGCGGCCTCTCTTGTTGCGGAGCACAGGCTCCAGACACTCAGGCTCAGTAGTTGTGGCTCACGGGCCCAGCTGCTCCGCGGCATGTGGGATCCTCCCAGACCAGGGCTCGAACCCGTGTCCCTTGCATTAGCAGGCAGATTCTCAACCACTGCACCACCAGGGAAGCCCCGAAATGACTCACTCTTTAAGCTAAGGCTTCCTTATCAGAAAAAGGAGGTATAAAGGGCTAGAATAAATGAACCGGAATAAACGAAATAGTACACATAAACCTATTACGATGCCTTGAACAGAGCTATTACTTCCTAGAGCACGTGTTGGCAAACTACAGCTTCCTATTTTATAAATAAAGTTTTACTGGGACACATCCATGCCGATTCATTTACACTACAAGGGTAGAAGTGAAGAGCTGGAGCAGAGACTCTCTGGCGTGCAAAGTCTATTCTAGTATCCACTATCTGGCCCTTGACAGAAGTTTGCTGATCCCTGCTTTAGAATATGGGCCAGGGGCTTCCCTGGTGGCGCAGTGGTTGAGAATCTGCCTGCTAATGCAGGGGACACGGGTTCGAGCCCTGGTCTGGGAAGATCCCACATGCCACGGAGCAACTAGGCCCGTGAGCCACAGCTACTGAGCCTGCGCGTCTGGAGCCTGTGCTCCACAACAAGAGAGGCCGCGATAGTGAGAGGCCCACGCACCGCGATGAAGAGTGGCCCCCGCTTGCCACAACTAGAGAAAGCCCTCGCACAGAAACGAAGACCCAACACAGCAAAAATAAATAAATTACTAAACTCCTACCCCCAACATCTTCTTTAAAAAAAAAAAAAAAAAAGAATATGGGCCATGTTTGCTGCTGTGTCCACAGGAACTAGAGCGCCCTGGTGCGTGGTGGGCACTCAGGTAGTGGCCTTTATTTGTAACAATATCTACTTCTTTTAGTTATCATTAGTGGGTTTAGGGAATTTTGCAGTTGAACACATTCCTAAACAATATGACAAGGAAACGGTGAAATCACAAAAATCAAGCCTCATAAAACTTGAAACAAGTCAGCCCTGGAGGTAGCCTGAAAGATTAATAGGTCTGTAAACCCTAGCAAAAGAGAAACACCCAAGGTCAACACAAGAGGCACTGAACGTGAGGTCAGAAGAATGTGGTTAGAATCCTAGCTCTGCCATTAGCTCATTGGTTGACCCAGATACGGAACCATTCTCAGTCTTGGTACCCTCACCACTGCTAATTTACAGTTGAGAAAAGAAACTCCAGCACGATCGGAAGGGGACAAGACTGGAGTCAGGAAAGCCGCTGGGACCCTGAGTTATGCAGGCAGCAGTTGCTAGAAATAATGAGAGAACAAATCTTCAAGTGTCTTGAGAATCATTATTTTGACATAAAACAAGTTTATGAAACAATGTTCCACTGACCTTGCTACACTGTATGATAATTTCTGTTTCGCTGTCAACCTTCCTAAGCAGGCTCGGCTAATGACTGGAAACAGTAACGGTTACTTGCTAGCCGTCCCTTCGTATCAGGTGTCTTCTACGGTATGAAGTGCGATGCAGGACGCAGCACTGACACAAAATAATCGTTAGGTGCATAAATGAATGTGGAATTCGATGTGGCCCGTCTGCGGTCGTCTGCCACATCAGAACGAGGACGGGGAGTCACAGCAGCTTCGAGTTAATATAAGCACTAGAAAACGGCAGTGCTTAGAGGTTAGACGTATGTCTCGAAAACACAATTTGTGCACGTCTTTAGGTGCATGACCAGTTCCTGCCAGCCATTCCCAGACACTGCCTCGGTCCCAGCCAGCACCACCTCCAGCCCGATACCATGAACCCCAAACAGCTCTCCTGACTCTTGTCCGATTCCAGTCTGGCTACAGTTGTCTTTCTAAGCCATAAATCAGACCATATCACACTTTATTTTTTATTCATTTCATTATTTAGTTATTTATTTTTGGCCGTGCCTTGCACGCGGCTTGTGGGAGCTTAGCTCCCCAACCAGGGCTTGAACCCAGGTCCACGGCAGTGAAAGCCCATGTCCTAACCACTGGGCCGCCAGGGAATCCCCCCACACTCCCTTTAAAATGCATTACCAGCTTCCTAAACACATCAGCTCGGTACAGAACTGTGCTGCCCCATACAAGGGCCGCTAGCTACATGTGACCACTGAGCACTTGAAATACAGCTGGTCTGGCTGTGAGTGTCACATACATATCAGATTCAAAGACTTAGCAGGAAAAAAGTGTAAAATCTGTGATTTGTAGGTTTTGAGACTGATTACATGTTGAAATGATAATGATTTTAGATGTGTTAAATCAAATTAAACAAGCTATGAAATTAATTTCACTTTTCAAAAACTTTTTGAACATAACTGCTGGTAAACTTGAAATTAAGTGAGTGGTTCATCTTCTGTTTCTACTAGATAGCAACGGGGCAGAAAGCCCTTCCAGATACACCTGGCTCCGGTTCTCTCTCTCACCTCCACCGGCAGAGCCCTGTTCCCTCACCTCTAAACTTCAGCCTTCTCTGCAGGTTTCTGAATAGCCCACTTGCTGTCTGGTCTTTGGGCATCTGGTGCCCCCTCTCCCTGGAACATTCTATCAGGTCAACTCCTCCTGGCCTCACAGGACTCTGTTTCACAGTATCTGTGAAGGATTTCCTGAACACAGATGCTGTTTGTTTCTCGACTGCCCAACGCCCCCGGGCTCCAGTGGACCACCTGCCACATGTCCTGAACTGGCCACTGACTCAGTCTGATGCCCCACCTGGATTATACATTCTCTCCATCTCACTCCTGTTGGATCCCCAGTGCAGGGGGCCAGCAAAAGTTCCAGGCACTCAGTGTGCACGGAATAGAGATGCCGTCCATGAACTTACACCCTAACAGGGTGTCTCATAAGAGGTAGACTAGGATACAGCCTTAAGAAAGTGCCATCGGCCAAAAGAGAAAAAAGAACAGTGCTCTATGATCTAAATTTGGGGTTCAAATCAGTGGAACCTTTTTAAAGAACAACATGACATATTTAGCAAACTTTAAGATGCTCAAACCCACGGATGATGCAACCTCCGTGCCTGTGGATCTGAACTACTGAGAGAAACCCTTGACCATGACTGCAAACATGAACGTATCAGTATGTTCACTGGAGCACCATTTGTAAAAGCAAATGATTCAGTACAACCTAAGTATCCCACCCTTTACAGCCAGGGTTGTAAGTTATGGCACATCCATTCAGCAGAACAGCATGAAACTGTGAAAAGGAAGGAAGTGGAGTCTATGTGCTGCAGAGGAAAGATGTCCAGGATATATGAACGGTGTGTGGGTGGAGTATAGGGCATTGTGTATTGTTTCCTCACATTATCGTATTTCAAAAACATGTGTTTGTTGAAACACGACATTGTTAACTATACCCTAATATAAAATTTAAAAATAGGGCTTCCCTGGTGGTGCAGTGGTTGAGAGTCCGCCTGCCGATGCAGGGGACGTGGGTTTGTGCCCCGGTCCAGGAGGATCCCACGTGCCGCAGAGCGGCTGGGCCCGTGAGCCATGGCTGCTGAGCCTGTGTGTCCGGAGCCTTTGCTCCTCAACGGGAGAGGCCACAACAGTGAGAGGCCCACGTACCACAAAAAAAAAAAAAAAAAAATTTAAAAATAAAATAAATGCAACTAACACAACATTGTCAATCAACTATACCCCAGTATAAAAAAAATTACGTGTGTGTACACATATACACAGACTCTTATCAGAAGGATACACAAGACAACTGGTGATGGTGGTTCTTAGAGGCAGAGGTGGAGGGAGATGGTGGGGGGAGACAGCCTGCACTGTGTATTCCCTTTGAACTTGCTAATCATATGCACACATTACTTTCAAAAACAGATTATCAAGGGCTTTCTGGGTACCTTTTCTGTTGTACATTTCCGTATGGCCAAGGAAGGTCCCAATTATTTCCCTCCCCCAAGTCGAACAGACGGTAAAACAGCAACATCCCATGGACGTCACCTACCGTGATCTTCTTGTGGTCGGGAAACTCGAGGCCAAAATAGTCTCCTTCCACGAGGTTCAGGTGGCTGCACACCGCATCCAGCAGCACTTTCCCGGGGGCTCTTTGCTGGGAACAGAAACAGCGGGAGTTACGCCCTGAGACAGGCAGCTATGGACGCAAACCGCGGCTCCTACTACAGGAAGCTTCTTCATGCCCGAGTCTGTAACAGCTCGCCACCAAGCACCGCCACTACACCCTGGTCACCGGCCCTGTGCCCACCACCGATTCCCTTCTCCTGCTGCCCTCACACTTAGGTGCTGACCTCTGCCATCTTCTCCCTACCCCAATGCCAGGCACTACACCCCCTTAAAAATAACAGGCAAATACCATATGATATCACTTATATGTGGAATCTAAAGTATGAGAGAAATGAACTTATCTGTGAAACAGACTCACAGACATAGAGAGCAAACCTGTGGTTGCCAGGGGGTGGGGGGAGAAGTGATGGATTGGGAGTTTGGGGTTAGCAGATGCAGACTCATACACAGAATGGATAAACGACAAGGTCCTACGGCATCATACAGGGAACCATATTCAGTACCCTGTGATCAATCAGAGTGGAAAAGAATATGAAAAAGAATGTATATATATGTACAACTGAATCTCTTTGCTGTACAGCAGAAATTAGCACACCACTGTAAATACTTAATAAATTACAGAAATAATACTTTATTTTTTAGAGCAGCTTTCGGTTTACAGAAAATTGAGCAGGAAGTCCATGGGGAGAGTTCTCAGCACCTCTCCCCTCCACAGCCAGCGCCCCACTTACTAACATCCTGGATTAGTCTGGTACATTTGTTACAATTGTTAAGCCAATACTGATACATCATCACCACCCAAAGTCCGTAGTTTACACTGGGATTCACTCTTTGTGCTGTATCGTTCTATGGATTTCAACAAATGCATACTATCACAGAGCCCCCATAACCGGATCACACAGGAGAGTTTCACCAGCCTAAACAACCCCTGTGCTTCCTTGGTCCACGCTCACCACCCCCCAAAACTCCTGGCAACCACTGATCTTTTTATTGTCTCTCTAGTTTTGCCTCTTCTAGAATGTCATATAGTTGGAATCGTAGAGAATGTAGCCTTTTCAGATTGGCTTATTTCACTTAGCAGTATGCATCTAAGTTTCCTCTATTCTTCTTATTGATGAATAATATGCCACTGTGTGGATGGACCACAGTTTGTTTACCCATTCACTTGTTGAAGGACATCTCGGTTGCCCAAGTTTGGGCAATTGTGAATAAAGCTGCTATTAATATTTGTATGCATTTCTGTAACTTTTCAGCTCATGATCCCATGCCCTTTTTGTGGCAGTTGAAAGCCTGTCCCTGTTCCTCTTGCTTCCCCTCCGCCAAATGTGGCAGAATGTACGGCTTTCTTCTCTAGACGTTGCATAGACTCTCATCTAGACTTCATAGGAACTGAGGGTAAAGGCCGTAGGTTACTTAGTTATTTTTTTAGGCCATAGGTTATTCATCGCCTTACCCACGATGCCTAAATGCCAATCAGTCTTGTTGAAAAGAATGAATGAACAAATGATTACAATTACTCTTTCTATTGTATTCTCTGTAGTTAAACATCTATGAGTCTGTCTCCCCAATGAAACTCTGGGCTACCTGTTCACCTTTCTATTCCTATTGGCTAGCGCAGCCCCTGGCACTCCCTCAATGTCTGCTGAAATCAATACTATACATGTATTTTCTATACCCTGAATCTATAAAACCAGTAACTGGAGGCAACACTGCCTTGAGACGTTTTTCTTGCAGTGTTTGATCTGTGTGGTGAAACTGGATCCATTTTGCAAGTGGGTCGTTAGGAATCTACCGGAAGGTGAAGAGAAACCAAGGCATATGATTCTAAGCTCTTTAGGGTAGAAAGGGAAGATGATATATATGAACCCACTTTCTACCCTAAAGAGCTTAGAACCATATGCCTTGGTTTCTCTTCACCATCCGGTAGATTCCTAACGACCCACTTGCAAAATGGATCCAGTTTCACCACACAGATCAAACACTGCAAGAAAAACGTCTCAAGGCAGTGTTGCCTCCAGTTACTGGGTTTATACTTCCACTTCCCCTCTGCTAACAGCAGAGCAATCTGGGACCCGATTAGTAACCCAGGAGACTAATTGACAGTAGCAGTCAGAGCCTGACAAGTACAATGACGGGCACATCCATTAGGCCACCCAACAGCGTGACCTGAGGGGCCAGCAAAGATGCTTCCATGTCCAGCGATAAAGCATCTTTCTTTTCTTTTTTTTTAAACAGACACCACTTTATGCTCCCACATTCCTCATGGTTGAAATCCAGAAGATATTCCCAGTTATCTAAGGGTATGCAGTAGCCTCCATGGATAATCCCAAACTCACCAGGCTCTAGACTTTGAATGCCTGGTCCAAGGGTCACCAGGAGACTCGTTTCGCTCGCCCTGATGGCAGTACTAACATGGAATGGTGTGTAAACCCCGTCCTTGTCTGTCCAACGTATCCCCCCCACTACACCCCAGCACACACACCCCTGTGTTTATCCACTGTTAACAGCTGAACGGATTACTGGTCACCAATCTTATTTCCCACTTCTTTGTCAAAGCAACGCACCCTCGGTCACGCTGAGAGCACTTGGGAATTCACCAGCCAGGCTCACGGGGGGGTCTTGAGTTCAATTCCTCACACCTGCCTCCATAGAACTGTATGAATAACTTAGGCATGGCTACTTGTTCGAGGTCCTCTTCTCCGGCCAGTAAAATCTGCAGAGGCTAGCTAGTAAGAACATGATAGAAATGGGCCAGGTGTTAAGAAGTTGTGGAAGAATTCCGGTATCGTAAGATCTTTTTAAGAGAAGACCACATTCCAGTTTCACAATTCTTCTTTCTCACCATTCTTGACATTTCCTATTTGTTACAAACTGAACCACCAATTATCTGACCAGCTGGCAAGCACTCACGTCTCCCAGAGAATTCCTGGAACTAAGTGAATTTGATAACTTCATCTAGATTTACAGAGTCTGGGAAATGAGACTTCACAATTCAACGCTGGAAGTCTAAACAAATAAAAAATCAACATACAATGGATGCCTTTATGGAATGATGTTCAACTAAGCACTTCATGCAACACCCCAAGGAGAGGTAGAGTTACCCTCTGAATCAGGTCCTTTACTGAGTCAGCAGAAATTTTTGTGACCACACTGAGCATATCTTGGTAATAATAAGAGGCTGGAAATAGATGCTTGGAATCTAGTTAATATATAAGCCTGGTCCCAAGTCTTAAAATTTTCCTTAAAATTTATTATTTCGTACAAATCTTTGATGCAAAAATGACTTTTCAATGGGACCCAAATTTTTATATAGGGAGAAGTTAATTTAGAGTTTGAACGATATTATATAGTTCCTAAAATTCATCTGTAAAATAGATGCCTTTAATGCATTATATGAATTGTCCTGTGAACACTGGCTATCTTCAGGGGTATAAGGAAAGTCAGCATGTAGAATTACTAGAAAGTATTCATAAGGGCTGAAATGCAGTCACTAGATGACAATTTCATGGGTAAACGGGCAAGGCATTAACTTCCCAATGTATACCAGGCAGCTATGGCCTAAAATGTTCCCAGATAGACTTCACGATACCAAAGTTCAGGGACACTGTTTCCCTTTCTTTTAGGGGTTGGTGTAGCAATGTCTGGGTTTAATCAATGCACCCAGGGCTGAATTCCGCTTCAGAGAAAGCATCTCAGAGAAGGGAAGCAGGAAGAGTTGTATCCACATTCTTTAAGAAAAATTATCCCCTCTTTCTTTCCAGCAGTGGATTCACTCAGTCCACAGCATCATTTCTTTACACTTGCCTCCAATGAATTTTTTGAACTTCACATTAAAAGTAATTCTGCTCAAAAATCACATCACAGAATATAAAATGGATGGTGGCAATGGCTGCACAACCCTGTGAATGTATTTAATACCACTGAACTGTACACTTAAAAATGGCTAAAATGGTAAATCTTTTGTTGTGTTCATTTTACCAAATGTAAAAAATTCAGAAAAAAAGATGAAAAAAAATAACTGAGGATGGTGTTCACATCTACATACAAATGACTGAAGAGGGTTATTCACACTAGAATCTGTTTAAACTATTTTTAAGAACAAGAAAATCAAGAATCCACTTCCTTTACATTAGATCTTCAAGAAACACTGAGGGGTAGGACCCAGCTCAAGTTAAGCAGCTGTGAAGAGCCGTATCACACGAGGAGAATGAGTGAATATCCGTGTGTGCGCTAAAGGGCTGTTAATATTTCTCAGCACAAAAGGTTCTTTTACTTTGTGGTGAAAAAAAAGGCATGACATGAACATCGTCAGAAGTAACCACAAATTATGCACCTGGGGCAGGCTTTGCACAAGACAGATGATGGGGTTCAACAGCTACAAATCCACCAGCCCTTTGTTGCTAAAACAAACCTATAAATGAGTCAATAAAGTCTGGATGTGGGGAAAGGTGGCAACACCGTAGACTAGGCTGGCAGAACACCAAAGAGGAGGCGCTCAGGAAAATTCATCTGTAAACGTACTTTCTCAAAGAGTAACTTACTTTAAGACACACACACACACACACACACACATTTATGGCTGCACAAATGATCATACACAAGGAAGGAAAATCAAATCACTTAGGCTTCATCTGAAAACCTGTATCTGTTAGAAATGGTTTAACATGAAAGGGACCTCGTGATGAATGTTTTTCAAATTGTCCCCAAGTGTTTGTACTGGGGCTGAGGGGGCACATCTCTGAGACTCCCACACCCTCTAAGAAACTAAGAGTCTGGCTGACCTTGCACATGGCCAGTCTTGATTAAAACAGTCCAGAAGTGTACTCCTTACAGAAAAGAAACCAAATAGTAATTATATGTCATATTTTGGAGAACAAACTGGTGATTAGTGAAACCACATAAGCAAATTTTTATCACTTTTTTCTTACTGGCTACTTTAAATTATGCTCCAAGAGGCATCGGAAGTTTAATCTAGTGCACAAATAAGGTGGCTGATTGCTCATTGTGCGTCCCCACTGCTTTCTCCATTTTAAATAGGCTTTTCATGGAAGCCTATAAAATTAAATTTTAGGAGGAGGTTTACATGCTTGGGGAGTGTCTGGCAACTAAATACTGGATAATAAATAGTAGGAACATTCACACAGAGCTTCAAGCTATTAAAAACTGTGAATCAAAAGTCCCTTTGGTTTATTGTGCCTTTAAAATATGTCTCTGCCTTCAGGTTATTTCTATTACATCAAGTTTTATGAGGAAGTGTTTTCTTTTTCCTCTAAAAGAATAAAGACAATTCTTTCTGGGTTGGGGGTGTCCCCACCTCCTCAAAGGGTCCGAACAAAGGAGTCACCCTACGTGATACAAGCTAAAATCTGCCTTGCTGAAATAATCTCACAGACAGAAATCGATAAAGATAACATCTGACCAACTTTACAAAATATGCATCTGCTGAGGTTTCAGAGAGCTGTTTCTGGAAATATTTTGTTTTTCTCTCCTTTGGGATTAAGGTAACCAAGACAACCAGGGCATGCTCTTCTACAGCAGAAGGGAATGGCTTCTCTCAAAGGCCTCAGCCCCTTTTTCCTACCACTAATATCTATTAGAATATTGTTCAAATTTCCATAGCCCACTAACCCTCACCACGGGTGTCGTTAACATGGCAGATTTCCTCCTGGCCCTTTGGCGGTTTTTGACCAGGTGGGTAGAAGTATTAATAACCATGATGGCTTACAGAGCCTAGGGTACATTTGTCAAGTGAGTAGCCGCATGCAGGCACTGTGCTAGGGGCTAAGGGAATGGAAATCAATACAACAAGTATCTCTCCCTGAGTTGGAGGTTAGAGAATAAAGCAGCTAAATTAGAAGGTATGGTAACTGCTATGAGCGGGGGGGGGGGGGGGGGAGAGTGCACATGCACTCTAGTGTCTTTTCTTATAAAGGACACTAATCCTGTCAGATCAGGGCTACACCCTTATGACCTCATTTGACCTTACTTACTTCTTTATTCCAAATACAGCCACATTGGGAGTCGGGGTGTCAACAATTTGGGGGAGTGGGGACACAATTTAGTCTAGTAGGTGGAGCCATGAAAGGACTGGAGATACTGTCGACCCCTTAGGATCAATGTGAGGATTAAATAAATGTGATTAAATCAATGTGAGGATTAAATAAAACTCTGACTGCAAAGTATTTAGCAAAGACCCTGGCATGTAACACAAGTTCTCTATACTGTTGCTTCTACTGTGATGGGGAAATGTTAGTTTATAAAATTAAGGGCAGGGGAATGGCTGACATTGAGGAGGATGTCCCATTTCCCAACCCCAAAGGCATGTCTCCGCAACGTCATGGGATGGAAAGCCTGGCTACCACATCTGTGTGTGTGTGACCATGTCCCCAAGGGCAGAGTCCATAGCCAGGTATGCTTATTCTGCCCTAGAATTCTGCTGGAGGCGATTCGGAGCAGTGCTTCTCTGATTTGTGTGCCCATCGATCACCTGCAGACCTTGATAAGCTGCAGATGCTGATTCGGGAGGGCTGGGGTGAGGCCCAAGAATCTGCATTTCTGACAAGCTCCCAGTGGATGCTGCAAAGACTCTGCTTTGAGAGCCCGGTGCCAGTCATGTTGATACATGGACCCCCATCAGGCAGGGCCAGCGCACTTGGCGGTCTCTGGCTCCAATCTCCATTTTGGGATAACTTCACACTTGAGATGCAACCGTAGCAAAAAATACCGAACCCACTGTTACGGGCTGAATTGTGTCTCAAAAAGATATGAAGTCCTCACTCCTGGTCCCTGTGAATGCGGCCTTATTTGGAAGCAGGGTCTCTGCAGATGTGATCAAGTTAAGATGAGGTCATTAGGGCGGGCACTAATCCAACAGGAGTGGTGTCCTTATGAGATGGTGTGAAGACAGAGACACACAGGGAGAAGGCCACGTGATGACAGAGGCAGAGACAAGTGACGTGGCTGTGAGCCAAGGAATGCCAAGGACGGATGGTCCCCACCAGCAGCTGGAAGAGGCAAGGGAGGGAATCCCCCAGGGTCTCAGAGGGAGTATGTCCCTGCTGGTACCTTGACTTTGAACTTCTAGCCTCCAGCACTGTGAGAGAATAAATTTCTGATGTTTCAAGCCACCAGTCTGTGGTACTGTGTTACAGCAGCCCTAGCAAACTCATACAGCCGCCTTCCACAGTGCTGTTACCCACCTCTCAGCCACATGGGGGCAGAGACGACGCCGTCACACCCTGCTCTGTTCTTGTCGAATGAACGAAGAGATTATAATGAAATAATAACGTGGTAAGTGGATTGGGGATAAGATACACATTCTGGCCTTGAAAATTTCTCTAACTGGAAAAATCAAATAAACTCAGTAAGTAGGAGATAACTGACTTTTCCTGCCTATTGTTAAAAGGTGTTCCTCTTTTTACTGTTGCTGCTCTAGATATGAGCAGTATTCTACAATCAAAGTTCTTTTTACACCCTAAGTCTCTTTTGGACCCTTCCACCCCTGATGGGGGAGGGGCAGGGTCCAGGCTGGGAAGTCCCCCAGCTCACGCAGCCTCCCACCAACCAGCCCTCCGTCCAGAGTTCCCCTTTCCTGACCCCTCAGCATGTAGTCAGCAGCTGCCAGTGAAGCAGAGATCCAAGAATACAATTGGAGAAATCTCATAGGAACTCACCCATCTGTCCATAAATACATTTTTTTTCTTAGAAATTTTAGCACAAGGCCACCGCAGACTGGGCTTAATATAAATGATTAAGAAGGTGACACTTGTGGCTAAAGATGGCAGACTGAATACACGCAGCTCATCTCCACGGTACCCAGAAACCCTGCTTAAAAGAAACAGTAAAAGAATGTAAAAAGGAATAAATACACAGGAAACCGAGAAAATGAGAGAAGAGACAGCGGGTAAGAGATTTCCCCCAAATTCTATAAGATGACAGAGGAGAAAACTGCAGTCTAATTACAGAGGAGAAGAGAGGCAGCAATAAGGAAGCGGCCAAATTCCGCAGAACTACCCAAAAGGTCAGGAACGGGAGACGCCAAGTACTTCCGATAAGGCAGCGTAGAGTGAAAAACTTTTAAAAACATTGTAATTTGTGTCCTCATATAGCTCAGAGTTTATAACTAACATAACCCCAGGAGGTTATAAAAAGGAATATTTGGTTAACAAGAAAGAGCTCTTCGAAATGAAAAATAGCACAGCAGAAATTAAAATGCCACTGTGAGAGTTTAAAGATACAGTGGAGAACTCTCCTAGAACCTACACCAGGCGACCAAGGGGTGGCAGCGGGGAGGGGAGGACGCGAGACATTTAGAAAGGCTCAGCATCTGAATCGTGTGACCCCTACACAGAGAGACCCAAGGGCAAGGGGAATTATGCAAGCATAATATAAGGACATTTCCAGAACTGAGGAGTATGGCTTTCAAGATTGAAAAAGGGCCAGAGAGTATCTCATGGAATGAGCGCAATCCATTTCAATGCAAATCATTGGGAAGTTTGGGAACACAAGGGAAAAAAAGAAGATTCTAAAAGTCATGAGAGAGAAAAGCAAAGGCTAGTGAATCAGAATGGCTCAGGACTTCCAGACAGCACACTGGAAGCCAGTACAGAGTCCCAACCAAATCCAGTTATGGGACATCAATAATCATGTCTAAGATGCAGCTGCCCTGGGGGCGGAAGGACCGGTACATCTGCACACCCACAATGCACCTAAGTTGCACCCCGGGGACACTCCAGGCCAGAGGACACAGAGTTGGCGCCAAGGTGACACTCGCTGTGGAGCTGGGATTCAAACTCAGCTTCAGAGAATCTGCTCCTAACCGGCAGCCTCAGAGTCTATTTTCCCTCTTATCTCCAAGACTTCCATCCCTAATTTTGATGATGCAAACTGTCCTGGAGAAAATTTGCTGGTAAAACCAAGGGAAGAGGCTGACATTTGCAACTGCTGTAACTTGGGGGCACCAAAGCCGGTCAGTAGGACATACAGTCTGATATATATGGAAGGTGTGACCGTAGTATGGCACAGCCCCTGCAGGCCAGGGTGATTGTCACATAAACCAGTCGTGACCTGCTGCAAAGGCAGGACTCCTTAGTTAACCAAGAAATGGAACAGCGGAAATGTGGGAGATGTTTCTCAAGCTGTGTCTCCAGCCCCTGGGGGTCTTAGAGAGGCAGTATAATTATTAAGAATACAAACTCTGGAGGCATCTGTCTTCTTGCAAATTCCCCATCTCCACTCCATGGCAGTGTGACCTGGGATGAGTTACTCTTTGGGCCTCAGCTTCCACTTCAGTAGAATGGGAGCAGGACTGAAACACCTCATAGGATGTAGTGAAGATTAAACAGCTCAGTACACAGCAAGCCTAGGGACGGTACCCAGAACTCAGCAAACTCTACTGGGTATTAGCTATGATGATGATGATGATGACGATGAGAAGGGGAGAAGGAGGACGAGGGGGAGGTGAGGGAGGAGGAAAATGATTCAAAGCCCAACAGTGGACCCAGTAGCAGCCTTGGCTGCAAACACTGTGATCACCATTGCTGTGAGATGCCAAGTAGAGCAAGAACAGGAACTACAACTATAAAACCAAAGTCTGGGGAGCCGGGACAAGTCTTTCATTCTGGGGGAAAGTAGCTAAATGTTGAGGCCTGCCCATCTACTGGGTGCACAAACGCAGCAATTCTTCCTCAGCGCCGCGGCTCCAAGGGTGGCCACGGTGTCTGGGGTGGGGGACACACTGTGCTCCTTGTTCCCTCCACACTGAGCCCCAGCGTTCAGAACACTCATTAAACACACTTCAGATTGGATTTCAGAGTCCCGACTCCGGGCCGCAAAGAGAATGGATCCTTTCAGCTCCTTTGCTGTAATTTAGTTACATCACAACCACAGTGTCATTAGTACAGAACTGCCCATCTTCCTTCATTCCAAGACTGTGTGTGTGTGTGTGTGTGTGTGTGTGTGTGTGTGTGTGTGTGTGTGTGTGTGTGTGTGTGTGTGTGTGTGTGTGTGTGTGTGTGTGTGTGTGTGTGTGTGTGTGTGTGTGTGTGTGCGCGTGTGCGTGCAGACGTGGTAGAAGATTTCTATTGATTTCCTGCAAACCTGTAGTATGTGAACAAAAATGTTTATAGAGAATTTGGCTATTCATAGTGCAGGGTTTGTCTGCTCTTGACCTTGAGCAATTCATTGGCTTTTGATCACTTTTAGAAGTAGATGAAAAAAAAAAGTCCAAGATTTACTGAAATTAAAAAATCTTGCTTGACACTTTGTTCCTTTAAATATCCATTAGATAGGGAATAAAGCATCCCGCAGATAATGAATAAGGCAAGTATAAACCAGATTCTGACGGCTCAGGGGAAGCACAGCACCCTTTCCAGCAACAGAAACATGCTCGCCTCTTTCTTATGTCTATTTACTTTGGCACTTTTTTCTCTGGACTCCGTGGTCTAATTTAAACCTCAAAAGTGCATTCAGGTCTCTGAGCCTGAACTTTCTGAAAATACACCTAATATCATACCTTGCCCTCCAAAATTATTATCCCAAAGGAAGAAGAAAAGCAGATATTGTGTTGAATTTAGCTTAACATTTGAGCAGAAAGGTGAAGCCTTTGTAAAACCCAGCGACACCCGCGGTTCCCGGTTCTCATTCTTCTCCACGTGCACACGAGCTCTCCGGTCATGTCTCGGAAACACAACCTTCCTCAGAACCCATCTCCAAGGCTCCTGGAGAACCTCCAAGCACATTAAGTGAAAGAAAAATCATTTTACATGTTTACAGCCACTTTCAACAGAAAACATTTTTTAACATTTTTCAATTAGTAGGGAGGATGAGCACACTTTCCCCGTCCTGAAAAGGGATTTTAAAATTACTTCTTATGCAGAACGCTTTTAAATTAAATATATGTAAATCAAAGGGTGAAAACATAGCTTGTCAGATCCTTTAAGAATCCTTGGCTCTGGAGTCCCCAGAAAACTTCCCAGACAAATACTATTATTTTTCCATCTTTTTCATGCACGTCTCAGGTTTGAGAGACTGTTAGCTGGGGAAGTGACAGGAGGTGGGGTGGGCTCCAGCCCATAAATATACGTTCATGTATTTACAAGGAGGTCAGAGCTTTAGGCAGAGTTAGGACTTCTCTTCCTTTGAAAAACTGGAAAGCTCAGATAACTAGAAAGCTCAGCTGAATGGAAGCCCAGAAGCTCGAGACTTGGGGAAAAGAAACAAGTAAGTACAGAACAAAAATACAAGATGCATATCTAAAAGAGACAGAAGGTAGAATGGTGGCTCCCAGGGGCAGGGAGTCAGGTGGGGACACAGCTCAATTTGGGAAAATGAAGAGAGGCCTGGAGCCGGATGGGTGATGGATGTACAACAGTGTGAATGTATTTATTGCCACTGAACCATATGCTTAAAAATGCTGAAGATGGTAATTTTTATACCTTTATTTTAGGTGTGTTTTACCACAATAAAAAAAAATGGAAAAAATATTCCCAAATACTGACAGTCTGGAAGGAACTGGTAAATTTAGAGGTGGGGGGTAAGAAAAAGTCAAGTACCATACAGGGTATTTTCCTCATAAAGATAGAGGGGAACCTAACATTTGAGGCATTTCCAGCGGACAAAACCATTACTTACTATATGTATAAAAACGTGCGAGGTTACATTTGAGAGCAGCACATGGGAAGACGCGGGTTCTAGGGTCCTCAGGTTATAACTTCCACGCCAGCCTATGTTGCCCAGACTGGGCATTGATTTTCTCTTCTGAGCAATGGAACGGTGATATCCCCTACTGAGGTGTCTGGGAGAAGTAAATGAGGGAAATACACACCAAGTGCCAAGCACCAGGGCCCGAGTTTGGCAGCAGACTCAAGAAATCTTAGTCAACCATTATGTTTCATTTTTAGTGGAAACTTTTTCCAAGTTATTTCCAACTTTTGGTAGCTACGCAAACTCCCTCTTAAGCATTTTTAAGCCTCACTACACTTTAACCACTATGAAATAAAATTTATATTTGCCCTTATGTTCCAGTATCTTCTGATGAGAGACTGGGGAATCAAGATCCATTGATATTAGAGGAAGGGGGTGGGGTGGGAAACAGACTGTGTGATGAACAAACTAGGAAAGCACTAAAAAGCGATAAAAAACTGCATGTGTTCACTGTTGATAACAGTCCTTTCCTGCCAGCAAGTTGCTAGAATAAGACGAAATACAAGCACATAGACCCTAGAATTCGGCAAAAGAAACTTACAGATAAGTATACAACAAAAGTACAGAAAGCACATCCCCAAATACGACCGGTCTGTTAGAAGGACTGAAAGCCTGAAAAAAATGCATTTTTAAGTATCAGACAACAAGCTCCTTGAGTGTTAATAAACCACAGCACTGACACACAAGATCGTTCTGCATGGTTTACATACGGATTCTTTAAGTTCTTATAAACTCAACAGAAAGGAACGCTGACCACCAGCCAGGCTTTAATTAAGGAACTAATTGCAGTATAGCAATGATTCAGAGGGGACTCTGAAAATCAGGCTGACCTGGAGACGTCAAATCCTCCATCTCCTCTAACCTCATGATTCCCTAGAGAGTCTCAAAAGCATGAAGAGTTTGGAAAAGGAACCCGCGCCCCTGAAACAATTCTGATCCACACACACCTCACACACATTCGTGACACATGAGAACTTGGAAACCATGCAGCTTACTCTTTTATGGCATTCTTCTCGATTCACCAGTTTGAATACCTTGTTGACACTTTTTTTCAGTACAATTCCCTTGTATTTCTCCTCTGCTTTTGACTTCTGTCACTTATGATTACCATCTGACTTATTACATAAATAATTCCCAAATAGCTTCTCAAGTCAGTTCTATCAGAAACAGTTCATCTACTAATAAATTAGATGTTGTCACTCTGCTGCTCAAAACTCAAGAGTAAAAGCCAGACAATGGAAATGAAGGTCCCAGGGGGTCTGCTCCACCCCGCATCACCATGTCACCCTGTCAACAGCGACTGATGACATATCCAACTGCTCCCGCCCCCCCCTTGCTCACTCTGATCCAGCCATTCTCAGCATATCAGGTACACACCAGCCTCAGAGCCTTTGCACTGACTGCTCCCTCTGCCTGGAAGGCTCTCTCCCCAGAAATCCTCGCTGATAATTCCCTCACCTCTTTGGAGTCTTTGCACAAATGTCAGCTTCTCAATGGGGCTGACCCTAAGTATCCTACTTAAAACTACAATTTATCCCCACACCTCCATCCTCTTATTCTGGTCTATTTCTTTCATTATTCCCTTTCAGTTATCATTCTCTAGCACCCAAAACAGTGCATCTCTTCATAATGTTTCTGGGTCTTTTTTTGGCCACGCCGTGGCACGTGGAATCTTAGTTCCCCGACCAAGGATCAAACCCATGCCCCCTGCAGTGGAAGCACGGAGCCCTAACCACTGGACTGCCAGGGAATTCCCCATAATGTTCCTCATACGTGGTAGTCTCTCTCTGGTAGAATGCACGCTCTGCCAGAATATGAATCTTTGTCTGTTTTGTTCACTAGAACAGCATGATACACAGAAGGTGCTTGTAAAGATTTGCTGAACGGATGGATGAATGAATGAAACCATTTTAAAACCACAATTCTCACGAAGAGACTCTAATAGCACAGTCCTTAACAAAAACAACTCTAAACTGGGGTCTAGATTCTTATGTGAATTTGAGAATATACTTTTATTTCAAGAAATTGTTGCCCAAAGAGTTGACATCTTCCAAAAGCCATACATGGAAGCCACTCATGAAAGGCCAACCTTAGGGGAAATGTTAAAAGGAAAATGAGAAAATGAAAGATGACATTCTATTGATCAGGAAACATATGTCAAACTGGGCACGATGTGCAACAAATCAAGTCATGTAACAGTCACCCAGGGACAGAAACACCTACGGGAAGGCTGTACTGCACGGTGAAACCGTTACATCACAAACAGTAATAGGCCATGGGGCCTCTCTGCCTTATCCTTCAGACGGCTTTTGTGAATATACTATACATGTGAAAGGGAAGGAGGGTCTGTGTTCTTTTTAGTGCTGTTCAGCGGCTACACCAATGTGCCGACAATTCCTGATGCAGTGCTTCTGGAGTGTCTGGAATTTCAGTTTTCTTTTGAACTGGTTCACTAGTTTGCTCTTGTGTGTGATTATTTCAAAATTTGGTAAAGAGAAAGATGCCTTGGATTTAGCGCATTCTGTTGTTAACTCATACCAGCTCTCAGGTTTTGGCTCAGTGCAAGCCCCCTGTGACAAAACCTTGTTTAAAAGTAGAATATCCCATAAACAAGGTTTTATCACAGGGGGCTTGCACTGAGCCAAAACCTGAGAGCTGGTATGAGTTAACGACAGGATGTGCTAACTCCTGGGTGTATATATATGGAGAAAAACATGGTCCGAAAGGATACATGCACCCCAGTGTTCACTGCAGCACTGTTTACAACAGCCGAGACATGGAAGCAACCTAAATGTCCATCGAGAGAGGAATGGATAAAGAAGATGTGGTACATATATACAATGGAATATTACTCAGCCATTAAAAAGAATGAAATAATGCCATTTGCAGCAACATGGATGGACCCAGAGATGGTCATACTGAATGAAGTAAGTCAGACCGAGAAAGAGAAATTGTATGATATCCCTTATATGTGGAATCTAAAAAGAAATGATACAAATGAACTCATCTACAAAACAGAAACAGACTCATAGACTTAGAGAATGAACTTGTGGTTACGGGGCGGGGTGGGGGGAAGGGATACTTAGGGAGTTTGGGATCGACATGTACACTCTGCTATATTTAAGATGGATAATCAACAAGGACCTACTACTGTACAGCACAGGGAACTCTGCTCAATATTATGTGGCAGCCTGGATGGGAGGGGAGTTTGGGGGCAAATGGATACATGTATATGTATGGCTGAGTCGCTTTGCTGTGCACCTGAAACTATTACAACATTGTTAATCAGCTATACCCCAATATAAACTAAAAAGTTAAAAAAAACTTTTTTTAAGGTAGAGCATCCCAGCAATCAGCATTTTAGTGATACTTCAATTTTCTGTACCATCACCGCTGTTCAGAGTAAGTGGCGGGAAAATAAAAGGCAAATAAATGTAAGATATGTAATAAAAAGCACAGGTATAGATCATGTCTTTTATACCAAATCCTGCCTAATTCTAATTCAGTAACGTGGGCAGCCTACGGTCTCCCAATATCACCACTGAGAGAAAAGCCATGTTTGAAACATACAGATGTTTCTGAAAAAACAAAAGCAAGCAATAAGAACTATCTTTAAAAACAGTCCTCTGTGGTTCAGTAGCATTCAAAACATTCACCTGCAGTGGTGACAAGCAGCAAGGGATGCACGCAGCTGAAAACTCAGTGTGTTCCCCTCAATTTTGGGTTATTCGGGGTGACAGCCTTCTATCGACGGAGTGGACTTGTTAAATGCGTTCTGTCCAAATTTACAAACAATTACACTAGTGCTAAAGCCAAATTAAACGAAAATACCAGAGGGCAATAATAAGCATGTTTTTGAGACAGCGTCTGTCACCTGTTGAAAATTAAATCCACCCTGATAAGAAACAGAGTTCACAAGTCTGCCTAGAAATTGGGCACTTAAGATTCAATTCTGGTGGAGAGAGGCCGGAAAAAGGTCTAGTTTTTAAAGCTTGGACCGGCCTTTCACTGCCTAATTTCTTAGTTCATCATGCAAGATGACTTTAACAAATTTTAAACAGTGATGCCAAAAGAAATGCTAATTAGAGCCCCATATACCCACGGGTATATGCTGGCACTCTATTTTACGAAACCTCTGTGAAAATTATGGATTGGTCTCTCTTCCTTAAAGGCATGATTAGCCCAAATTGCACCTAAGCAGGAGAGAAGACTCAGAAATGAATATATTTGGAAAAGAAAGCAGGGAACAAATTCATAGAAAGTAGAATGGTGGTTATCAGGGGGCAAGGGGGTAAAGTTTCAGATTTGCAGATGGAAAAAGTTCTGGAGAGGTGTTTTACAAGCATGGGAATATACTTAATACTACCGAAGTGTACACTTAAAAATGGGTAAGGTGGGAAATGTTATGGGTTTTTAACCACAATTTGAAAACAGAAAAGAAAGCAAGGAAGACTAAATCTCCAAGTCTGAGCCTGTGAAAACAAATCTTTCTTTCTTTAAGTATACTATAGGCCACCCTGGTTTAATTAATTGCATGGAACAAAAGTATAAAGCATAAGTAACACACCACAGGCAGGCAACACACATGCACTTGAATGTTCTTTGGCATATGTTTATTCATTACCAAGTAGAGTGAGCCATGTGCGCCTTTATGTTTGATTTTCATTCATTTTTCAAAACAGTCAAATCTATTGATGGATTGCCCGATGGAAAAATTTCAAAAGCATTTATTATATCATTAACAGCTACGTTTCAGCTCAATGTGCCTCCAAGCCTGTCAGGCAAACCTATGAAGAGCAGTGATAAAACAAGCTTTGTTTTCTCTGCTGAAATGCCCGGTGGCTGTTTCAGGGTATTGGGAACAAAGTACAGCTTTCAGACTCGGTGGTTCCAGTTTTTTCCTTCTTTTTTTTTTTTTTTTTAACACATAAGACATTAACTCTACACAACATGCTGTGCTGTAGCAACTCCCCAGCTACAAATTATTTCTGTAGGACAGCTCTAGCAAGACCAAACTGGAAATGCTATAAATAGTAAGATTAATGCTCTTGAAAGATCTTCTGAGTGTGTTCAAGAGGGTACCTCTCTGATTTATCAATGACTTTTGCCCCACGTGTAATTTTGAATTAGGGAACCTGATTTTGCCTTCACAGGTACAAGATGCATTAGCAAGATAGGTAGGCCTAGCATTTCCCCTGGATCTCAGCTTGTAACCCTCCACCCAGAAGTCTGCAACAGTTCACGAATGAAGAAGCTGGCAGAGTGCTAAAGAGACTGTTTACTCCAAAAATGACCAGCTTAACCTGAATTTAATCAGCAAGCCAATGAGGCAAGCAGGAGCCTTCATTTTTAGGAACATCGTATGGTTACCGAAATACCAAGAACACTACATAAGAGAGAGAACAAGGAACAAAGGTCAATAGTTTTATTAATCAAATCAATAATAAGCTGAGTGTAAAGATGGATCTAGTGATATTGTTTAAAAAATTAAATATATATTTCTAGAAGTACTGTTTCAGTACTCATGGGAAGATGGCTGTTGAAATACAGGAAAGAAATAATTTCACCTACTGCAACATCAGATGCATAAACTCAGTCCCCCTGGTGCAAAAGACTGAATGTATGTGTCCTCCCAAAGTTCATATGTTGAAACCTAATCCCCAATGTGATGGTATTAGGAGGTGGAGCCCTCATGAATGGGATTAGTGCCCTTTTAAGCGAGATCCCCAAGAGTTCTCTTGTCCCTTCCTCTGTGTGAGGACCCAGGGAGAAGACAGCCATCTAGAAACCAAGGCTGGGCTCTCAGCAGACACCACATCGGCCAGCACCTTGATCTTGGACTTGCCAGCCTCCAGAACTGTGAGGCATAAATTCCTAGTGTTTATAAGCCACCCAAGTCTATTGTATCTGTTACAGCAGACCAAACTAAGACCTCTGGGTACTATATCAAAACAAATTTTACATTTGAAAGAAGAAGAGTGGGAGGAGAACTTTACCCATATCATTGGGAATATGACCATCCATGAAGAATACATCTGTTCTTGTCTTTCTGCAGAGAGGTGACCTCTGAGGTATGGAAGGATTCAGGAAGAGAGGTACGGGACACGGAGATTGAACAGGTAGCAGAAACAGGAGCCAGCAAAGAAAATTTAACGTTAGCAAAATTTACAACACCTAGTTCTCCGCTTCCTAAGAACGGCAAACCTGGGACCATTCCAACAACAAATACCGTGGACGCAGCTGACTCCAAACTCAAGAGCAGCCAACCCTGTGGGTGATAATGGAGAGCCGGGCTGTTGCTCCAGCCAGAGAAACAGGACAGGCTGGGGCTCCAAGACTAAGGGAAAGGGAAAGTAAAAACTTACAGGAAAGGAGATTTTTAGCTTAGAGAGAATGAATATCCTAAAATAAAAGTATTCAACTGTGTTAACAGTTTGTCTTGGAAAGCAATGAGCTGCCACCTCCAACAGGGTCTAACTATAAATGGGATGGGAGAGAAGATGCCAGCTTCAGGAAGAAGGTTGCTCTTCCTGCCTCGTGGTGTCTTCTTCCCCCCAAATCCCAGATAGCAGTTGTTCTCCCTCTTGCCTTCTAATTCTTTTCTTACTCCTGGGTGGGCCCATGGTTAGCTTTTTTTTTTTTTCTTTTTTAAAGAAAGGTTACAGTTACAAGATATAATACGAGGCAGAATATTCTGTATCTAGAGAAGCTCAGGTACCACCAGATACAAAGACACACTGGGATCCAGTGGGGAAACAGAAAATCACTTGACACAATATGGTGCATGCAACTCAGAAGGAATGAAACAGATCTATTAATTAACGGTAACCTGCATGCACGCGTGGGTGTGCATGTATGTGCCCACAAATGATTTGCACAACAAAATTTACAGAGGAACTGGCAACCTGTATCTCAAATAAATATTTATTTTGTAGAAGACAGCTGGTTTCCTATTACAGCCGGTAGAGGCTGTCTGTCCAGGTCCACCACTGGGCCAATTCTTACCCCAGCATCCAGAACTCAAGATCTTTCCACACATCACCCCCTCCCCAACTAAATAAAACCATGTTACCATTACAATTTAAAGGAAACTTGAGGTTTGCCATTTTTGTGTGTGTGTGGGGGGAAGTTCCACAAAAGGTTAGTTAAGTCTGTTTAAGAAGGGACAGAATTGAAAACACATGATATTAAACACATTTGGGGGCTTCCTTGGTGGCGCAGTGGTTGGGAGTCCGCCTGCCGATGCGGGGGACGCGGGTTCGTGCCCCGGTCCGGGAAGATCCCACATGCCACGGAGCGGCTGGGCCCGTGAGCCATGGCCGCTGAGCCTGCGCGTCTGGAGCCTATGCTCCGCAAGGGGAGAGGCCACAACAGTGAGAGGCCCATGTACCGCAAAAAAAAAAAAAAAAGACATCTGAAAAAAATGTAAAGTTTAGTAGGCTTAGTACTGAAAGGAGTGAAGGAGGGGGAGGCCTACAATTTGGGATTTTCCCATAAATGGGATCCAATTCTGGCCCAGAGGGAAAAGAAAGGAGACTATCAAATGAATTGCATTTATGGAGAGAATAAATCCCTTCGACATTTCCCAGCTGAAAGAAAAAAAGTACTGTGATTAATCACGGTCATTTTAGTCACCATCCCAAAGAAGTCACTAAGCTTCTAGTATGATGAACTCCTCAAGGCATTTCACCTGATGTCAAGTCCTTTGGGTGCTCACAAATGTATTTCAGTTTTACGGGATGAAAAAGTTCTAGGAACTGGCTGCACAGCGACATGAATGTACTTAACAGTGAACTTCAAAAGGGTTAAGGTGGTAAGTTTTAGGTTACACGTATTTTACCACAATTAAAAACATTTTTGAAAATATATTAGGAGAAAGACAGACAATACTAAATGTTGGTGAAAACGTGGAGCAGCCAGAACTCCTGGGAAAGGAAGCGAGGACCACTCCTCTGGAAAACTGCTGGGCAGTTTCTAAGCTGGATGTTTGCAGAGACCCAGCAATTTCATAAAATGAGAGGGAAGTCAGTATATATATTTATGTATTCATCAAAAGACATTGTGTAACCGCCCCAAATCAGAAACAATCCATCATCGGGAGAAAGAATAAATAAATTGTGGTGCTCATTCCAGCAATGAGAAGGCATACACTGTGGCGGCAGGAACACCATGGATGAATCTCTCACACACAACGTCCAATGACAGAATTCACACAAAAGAACACACGCCGCTGGGCCTCCGTATCCATGGGTTTCTGCACATTCAACGAACCGCGGATACGGAGAGCTGACTGTATTCCACCACTTTATATAAGGGACTTGACCATCTGTGGATTTTGGTATCTGGGTGGTGGTGGTGGGGGGGAAATCCTGAAACCAATCCCCTGAGGATAACAAGGGATGACTGTAGTTGATTCCATGGATCATGAATCCATTTGCCATACTAATCTACAGTGTTAAAAATCAGGATAGTACCTATCCTGCGGGGGGAAGCAATGACCAAGAGAGACTTTAGGGGGGTTGAACATCTTCTATTACTTGATCTGGGTGAAGGACACCTGAGTTGTTCACCTTGTGATCTGGGCATGTTTCTGTATGAGTTTTATACTATAATAATGTTTTTAAAACTTACTGTTTGGTATTTTTTTTAAGATTTTTTTTTGATGTGGACCTTCTTTTTAAAGTCTTTTTTGAATTTGTTACAATATTGCTTCTGTTTTATGTTTTGGTTTTTCGGCCAGGAGGCATGTGGGATCTTAGCTCCCTGACCCGGGATCGAACCCACACCCCACTCCTGCATGGGAAGGCAAAGTCTTAACCACTGGACCACCAGGGAAGTCCCTAAAAGTTACTGTTTTAACTTGATAGAGTTCATTTATTTTTATGACTGACGTAACTCAATGCTCCTAAAATTGGGCAAACATCTAAGTCCTGGATTCTTACTCTTCCAGTCAGGTTTCTGCATGCAATAGTAACTTGCAACAGCGATCTGCCACACTAGGCCCACACACCGCCTGCTCGAGGGATATCGCCTGGATAGCCACAGGAACGCTGATTCTGTCCTGTATGTAGATTCTCCCTGTTGCCTTGGTGGGTTTCTGCCAATATCCCTCCCAGACCAGGGGAGAATGAGCATCAGCCAGGGGAGGACCTGTTCACCTTCTGCCGTGTTATGCAAACTTGATTTCCTGGTAAGACGAGTTCTGAAACATGGATAAAAGGGTGGAAGGACCACTCCCCAGTGCTGACCTTCTACTGAAGTACATGTTCCTTGGCATGCAAAAATAGTAAAAAAAAAAAAAAAAAAAAAACCACGTGCTTCAAGAATGTCTAGAGCATAGAAATAGGAAACATACAGGATTGGCCTAAGTGCCGTAACATACCAAAGGAAGCCCCATAACATAATGAGGTTTCAAGATAGTGCTGTTTATTATTCCGTAATAATAACTGCCACTTGGTAGCCAGCAATTCTTCTTCTTCTTTTTATTTTCACAAATGTTCCTTCCAAGTTATTTGCCGATCAAGCTGGGAAACCTTCATTAGTTCCCAATGGTTCCCAACAAAGTGTCTCCAATTGCTTTAACAGCACCTACTTCACTTTCTCTATCCAGTTCGGCTAAGAAATTTCAATTACCTTGTTAATGTCTCAACAAAAAGAACCCCACGATGCCCTCCATGATTGGTACTATGAAGGCAGTCAAGAGTCACAGAGGCCAATAGGTGGCAAAGTCTTCACTGGTGAAAGGCAGAAGCACAGACCCTGACGAGCCCTGGAAGGTGGTCCGGCCCATAAGACCTGATGCTTCCAGGGGTCTTCCTGGCCCAAAGGGGAAAAAGGAAAGGAGTTTGGGAAAAGAGTGGCTGTGAAGGTATAGGCTGTGGAAGATGCTCAAAACACATACAAGGTTTGCTCAGCACATTTTGACCACAAAAAAATAAACCAGTGAGGGCTCCATATTTTTTCTGATGGTAGTAAACAATCTATTTTCTTTTGTAGACATTAGAAAAAGAGGTCTGTAAAGGCAACATATCAAAAAGTAGGCTCTTTCCAGAAAATGTCAAATCATTATTCCATCAAGCTATTCAGACTTCACGAATGAATCATGAAGTTCAGCTTGGTTACAATCTGCAGACAGTTGTAAATTAAATGTGAAAACTCTGAATGCCCAGGTTACCCACTACATAATAAATCTTACATAAGGAGCAGTAAGCACTGTGCTTTCCTTGTCTCTACTGCCAAAATACATAGGCTGGATTAGATGTAGCAAGATTTCCTCATGAAAATGGGATTTCCTTCGTGAAAGACTGGGCAATACAGTCTGAAAGTAACTTGAGTTTTTATTCTTTCCAAGCCACAAACTGGAACACAAAGAAAACTAAGAGCCACCGGAACTGAGAAAACACCTTAGAAACCAAGACTACACCAAAACTCAAATTTATAGATGAAATAAAGGATTATTTTAACCCTTAAGTCACAGACCTCAAGGGAAAATTTTCCTAGTACGCCGAACATATTAATCAAGTGACACAACTCTGACTTATGTGCAATTCTGTTTATTTTTTTTAATTGGCTGCACTGTGTGGCATGTGGGATCTTAGTTCCCTGACCACGGATGGAACCTGTGCCCCCTTCACTGGAAGGGTGGAGTCTTAACTACTGGACCACCAGGGAAGTCCATTATATGCAATTCTTTAGACATAGTTCAGCTGTGATGCATCTCAGAATGTATATTAGTTATAAATACAAAGATGACTAAATTCTATTCTGGTTCTTAAGTATTTAATCGCTCTGAAGTTAACATCCTTAAAGGCTAAAAAAAAAAAAAATCACACTGTTGACACTCAACAGGAAGACAAAATTATGAGGTTTTACAAATATTCTCTGAATTATTCTAGAAAAGGAGAGACATTTTTTAATTCCCTCTAAAGACTGAATAAAATTAACTACAAATAGTAAGAATCTAAATTTTTTGTTATCTACATAGCAGCAAGATAAACTAGAAAATTTTTATTGGAAGATCTGTTTTTCTAGTCTCCTTTAAAAGTAAAAATAACAGAGAAATGCCAAAAAAAAGAGAGAGAGAGCCAATTAGAGAAACCTTCAAAGATGGCTTTCAAGAATTTTCCTTTAAAATGAAACAAAACAAAGAATAGATAGACATGTAGATCAAAACAAGTATGTAATATTTTCATGTGTTAGAAAGAGGCTAGAAAATATTTCACAGGCATAAATTCAATACATTTATTATTGATACAATAATGGGAGTCTCAAATGGGAAAAAAGACTATCTTAAATAACCACGTCTTCAAACCCAGCAAGAAACACAGCAAGAAAAAAACTTAAAAGCTCATTATGAATCAATGAATTTCTCGTGATAGAGACAATGTGAACCACATTTAAAATAAAATCTTATTCCACTACTTGGGCACACCTGCTTAAACTTACTAATGAAAACTGCAAGAACAAATCTAAAGCCTTTTATAAAACAGGTGTATGTCAATTGCTCCCAGCCCCCAACCCAAAAATCAAACCCCTCAAAGGTGTTCATATACTGATCATCTTACTGATTATAAGTAACAAATGCTTTCTTTCACCACAGATGATTACAAATGAGATAAATACACTCATTTCTGTAATGCAGTTCTGTGTGTTGCTGACATTAGTGTATGTGGTATGGATGATGTGTATGTGTGAGTGTGTGTGCACGTGCGTGTTTTCTTTTGGCTGGTTTTGGCTGCCTATTGTGCAAGATGGCTACTACAACAAACTGAAACCTACAATTGCCAACATAATTCTGACGAAAAATAACAAACCTGGAGGGCTTCCCTGGCGGCGAAGTGGTTAAGAATCCACTTGCCAATGCAGCAGACACGGGTTCAAGCCCTGGTCCAGGAAGATCCCACAGGCCATGGAGCAATTAAGCCTGTGCGCCACAACTACTGAGCCTGCCCTCTAGAGCCCACGAGCCACAACTACCAAAGACCATGAGCCTAGAGCCCGTGCTCCACAACAAGAGAAGCCACCGCAATGAGAAGCTGCGCACCGCAACGAAGAGTAGCCCCCGCGTACCACAGGTGGAGAAAGCTGCACGCAGCAACAAAGACCCAATGCAGCCAAAATAAATCAATTAGGAAAAAAAAAAAAAGAACCTGGAGGCATAGCCCTCCCAGACTTTAGACAATACTACAAAGCTACAGTAATCAAAACAGTGTGATATTGGCACAAAAACAGACATATGGATCAATGGCACAGAACAAAGAGCCCGGAAGCAAACCCACATACGTACAGTCAATTAATCTTCGACAAAGGAGCCAAGAAGAATATAAAAAGGAGAAAAGACAGTTTCTTCAGCAAGTGGTGTTGGGAAAGCTGAACAGCCAGATATAAATCGATGAAGTCAGAACACTTCCTCATACCCTACACAAAAATTAACTCAAAATGGCTTAAAGACTTAAATATAAGACATGACACCATAAAAGTCCTAGAAGAGAACACAGGCAAAACATAATCGGACATAAATTGTAGTAATACCTTCTTAGAGCAGTCTCCCAAGGCAGAAGAAATAAAAGCAAAAATAAACAGATGGGACCGAGTCAAACTTTTAAGATTTTGCAAAGCAAAGGAAACCATAAACAAAACGAAAAGACAACCTACAGACTGGGAGAAAATATTTGCAAACAATGTGACTGACAATGCCTTAACTTCCAAAATATACAGCCAGTTCATACAACTCAATATCAAAAAAAACCAAACAACCCAATCAAAAAATGGGCAGAAGACCTAAATAGACATTTCTCCTAAAAAGACATAAAGATGGCCAACAGGGGCATAAAAAGATGCTCTACATCGCTAACTACTAGAAATGAAATTTCTATTAATTAGAGAAATGCAGCTCAAAACTACGAGGAGGTGCCACCTCACACTGGTCAGAATGGCCATCATTAAAAAGTCTACAAATAATAAGTGCTGGAGAGGGTGTGGAGAAAAGGGAACCCCCCCTACACTGTTGGTAGGAATGTAAATTGGTGCAGGTAGCCACTATGGAAAACAGTCTGGAGGTTCCTTAAAAAACTAAAAATATAGAACTACCATATGATCCAGCAGTCCCACTCCTGGGCATATACCCAGAAAAGACGAAAACTCTAATTCAAAAAGATACGTGTACCCCAATGTTCACAGCAGCACTATGTACAAAGGCCAAGACATGGAAGCAACCTAAATGTCCACCGACAGAGGAATGGATAAAGAAGATGTGGTAATGGAATATTACTCAGCCATAAAAAAGAATAAATACTGCCATTTGCAGCAACATGGATGGACCTAGATTTATCATACTAAGTGAAGTAAGTCACACAGAGGAAGACAAATATTATATGATATCATTTATATGTGGAATCTAAAAAATAATATAAATCAACTTATTTACAAAACAGAAACACTCGCAGACATAGAACAAATTTATGGTTACTAAAGGGGAATGGGAAGGGGGAGGGATAAATTAGGAGTATGAGATTAATAGATACACACCACTATATATAAAATAAACAACAAGGATTTACTGTACAGCACAGGGAACTATATTCAGTATCTCATAATAACCTACAATGAAAAAGAATCTGAAGCTGTACACCTGAAACTAACACAATATTGTAAATCAACTACAGTAAAATAAAAATACGTATATATATTGAACTGTGCTAGGCAAAAGTATAAAATATTGACCAGCCTACCTTCTTGGCTTACAAGAATTAAATATAATAATGCATTTAGAGCAATGAATAAAATATATGGAATACAAAAAAAGAAAAAGAAAATTAATGTTATGAATTTGCAAAAAAAGAAAAGAAAAAAGGGGACGAGAACAAGGCCCACATTTTTTCAAAGGTCACTGCTGGAGAAGTTCCGACTAAATGTCTGCTTTAAGACAGTTTCATTTACAATTCAAATTCCAACAAATCCTGAGGTTTATCTAACAGTCTAAGGTATCCCATGGACACCGAGAGACAGCAAGCTGAATCTGCTCATTGTTAGCTGACTTAAGAACCCACCTGAGCACCCCATTAGGCACTGTGCCATCAGCTGTCGGGATAAGAGAAGTGCATCCCTGTTCTCCCTTGCCTTTCATTCTAATCTTCTAAAGAGGATCCAAAATATTCAGCCTCACGAGGCTTAGGATGGGTACATGTAACCAGCAAGTTGGGCACAACTATTATCAGACAAACAGAAACCAGGTAGCAAGAGGTGCACATCCAGACTGTTTGGAGGGCGGGGGAGGGGCGGGTAGGAGCGGGGGCGGGGAGACAGAGTCCTGAGCACACCTGGGCCAATCAGAGCGCCTTTTCAGGAATTGAAAAAGGCAGCTGAGAAAATGACCTTGCATCTCTCCTAGGGGCGGGGCTGTGATTCTGGGCTCACATCCCAGGATGGGCATCTTCCACCTTCCATGAAGCCTGGGGAAGCTGGGAATGCAGGTCTGCAGATAGAAGGAAGAAGGCAGGCCCATGAGGGGAAGAGAGAGTGTGTCTGACCCCCAGACCAAGTTTGGATAACATCACAGTCCTCAACTGCATTCCCAACCTGGTGTCTGAGATGCCCTTGGAGCCTGAGAATCAATTTCCATTTTCTGCTTAAGTCTTCTTTTGATTATAGCCTCAGGTGTCCTAAGTAATTCTGAAAAACACCTTTAATTTTTTTCCAAATGATTTCAAGAAAAGAATATTTTTTTCAGTGAATACAGGTGTCCAGATTTCAAAAAATAAAGACAAGACTTGTATTTATATTAAAAATATTCTAGAATATTATGCTAAGTGAAATAAGACAGGCAGAGAAAGACAAATACTGCGTGGTATCACTTATATGTGTAATCTTAAAAAAAAAAGTCAAACTCATAGAAACAGAGAGTGGAATGGTGGTTGCCAAGTGCTGGGGGATGGGTAAAATAGGGAGAAGCTGGTAAAAGAGTATAAACTTCCAGTTATGAGTAAGATCTGAGGATCTAACAGGTAACATGGTGACTACAGTTAACGCTGTATTGTATAAAATTGAAATTTGCTGAGAGAGTAGAACTTAAATGTTCTCATCCACACACAAAGATAAATGTGAGACAATGGATGTGTTAATTAACTAGATGGGGAGAATCCTTTCATATATACATGTATCAAATCACCACAATGTACACTTTGAAAATCATATAACTTTATATGTCAATTATACCCCAATAAAGCTGAAATTTTAAAAATGTTCTAAAGCAGCTGCATAGCACAGGGAGATCAGCCTGGTGCTTTGTGACCACCTACAGGGGTGGGATAGGGAGGGTGGGAGGGAGACACAAGACGGAGGAGATATGGGGATATATGTATACGTATAGCTGATTCACTTTGTTATAAAGCAGAAACTAACACACCATTGTAAAGCAATTACACTCCAATAAAGATGTAAAATAAAAAATAAAAATATTAAAATATTCTAGAATAGTGGATTATAACAAGCTGTTTGAGAAATAAAACTAATTTGATCTTATCAAGTTATACTTGAGTTGTAAATTTTTTTAAACACACTCCACTGTGTGTTTATATATAAATTTATATATAAAGTAGAGAAATAAGTGAGGACCCTAAACCTTTGCTTGATTTTCCATAATGGGTTGTATTCTTCTCTTCCTAGTATTTACTAATTGTTTAAAAACTAAACTCCAAAGGGTGTAATATATGTACATCTGAAGACCTACGTATTTTATATATTACACAGATGTATGAATTACACACACACACACACACACACATAAATTTCCATATGCAAAAGCCACAGGATGCACAGACAAGCAATGGCAACCCCATCACCCACTGCCTGGAACTGGAAGCAGGGCAGGGAACTTGGGGGAACAGGGCAGAGGGCAAAAGAAATGGAAGGAAAGGTGGGCTGTTTCGTGGGGCAGCGGCAGCAGCCCGGGTACCAGTCCAGGTGAGTCCCCAGCTCACCTCACCACCCGGGAGAATGCAAGACCAGTCAGGGAAGGTGGCAAGAAGCCCAGGAAAGCAAGAGCCGCCTTCAACTGGCAGATGCTGGGGAAACTCAGGGTGGTCTGGCTACCTCCTGGTTTCTTGCCTGGGTCTCATCTTCTCCATGATTATATGAGATGACAGACAGAATTGTGTGTCCCTTCAAAATTCCTACATGTTGAAGCCCTAAACCCCCAAGTGGCTGAGTTTCAGGTAAGGAAATAATTAAGGGTTCAGTGAGGTCAGGATGGTGGAGCCCTGATCTGAGAGGATTAGTGTCCTTATAAGAGGTGCCACCAGAGAGCTCTCGCTCTCTCCCCCAACACCACCCCACCCAATAGGTGACGACGGGGAGAAGCTGGCCCTCTACAAGCCAGGAAGAGAGATCTCATCAGGAACTGAATGAGCCAGTACCTTGATCTTGCACCCCCCAACCTCCAGAACAGTGAGAAGACACATTTCCGTTGTTTAAGCCACCTAGTTTGTTGTATTTTGTAATGGCAGCTGGAACTGATCAAGAAAGCCACTTATGGGCTTCCCTGGTGGCGCAGTGGTTGAGAGTCCGCCTGCTGATGCAGGGGACACGGGTTCGTGCCCTGGTCCGGGAAGATCCCACATGCCGCGGAGCGGCTGGGCCCGTGAGCCATGGCTGTTGAGCCTGCGCGTCCGGAGCCTGTGCTCCGCAACGGGAGAGGCCACAACAGTGAGAGGCCCACATACCGCAAAAAAAAAAAAAAGAAAGCCACTTATCCCCAAAGATAGAGGGGATCCATGGACAACTCCAATTCCATCTTAACCATCTTTGGAAATCAGGTGAATAGAAAACGAAACCACCACCTTTATAGCCGAAAGGGGCGTTAGAATTTAAGGTAGCGAAATTGTGTCTCAAGAACAAAATTTCCATTTCCAAATGGTACGTTTATGGAGTGGATGCCTCCAGTTCTAAGCAACATTACAGACCATTCGAGGTGGGGTTTCACGTACAAATCTCTCTCACCCTCTAGAAGATTTCCTTTATGCTTAGCTTTGGTCAAAATAAGCAGCCATCTTTCCGAGGTGATGTCAGGACAAGGGAGTGGGTACTGGCAGCAGACAGAAGCTTCCTGCACCTGGTACAGCTGAGAATCGAGAGGAAGCCCTACACTTACCCTCAGAGTGTCTGATGCAAAAACTGTTAACGGTGGGGGCATGTTTAGAATCAGCCTTAGAGGTTTTCCTTCCCAGGTTTTCCTTACCAATCTACCAAGAACAGGTAACAACAGCAGGACGGAAGGAACACATCTGTTGGCTTTTCCACTGGTTGCTTCCGGGCAGGAGTTGACTCTTTACAACGAACCTGCTAATCACACACACTCAAACGTCAAGTCTTACCGGATCTCTCCCTACATCACATCAGTGGCCACCCAAATGCCACTTTAGGGGACAAGACCCACTTCGCCTAAATTCCCCAGTAATATAATCATTGGGTTAGATTATAAACATGCTTGAAATGTGGTCTTTTGGAATCAGCTTGTTATGAATGGAATTTTAGCTCTGTTAACAGATGGCCTTGGCAACAAAGCCAACTGCCATTCAAAGGTGCTCTCGTGGGAAAAGTAGAAGGATGAGGTGCATCTGGCTTGGGAGGCCCCCAAATGAGAGGAATGTGACTGCGCAAACGTGGGGTTGCTCGGGGCCGGCGGCACCCTTGGGGGTGATGGTCTCACGTGTGGAGGGGGGCGCTCCGGGCCCTGTGTGGAGACGGGGTACAACACCAGGGGCCTGGGGGGGAGGAGCGTCTGTCACGGCTGTTAGAGCGCAGGGTCCGCCAGGTGCGTGCTGTGTGACCTTGGGAAAGTTCTTCAACCTCTCCGTGCCTTCGTTGCCTCATCTGTGAACTTGGGGATGATGAAAGCACCTACCCAGCAGTGTTCTCATGAAGAACAAACAGGGGCTCACAACCCTTATTTTTAAAGTTAACAATTAGCAGGGGCTCACGGCAAGGCGACATGGGCGGGTGTTAGTGCCATCAACGGTGTTACAGCTGCTCTTTCAGGAAGCCCATCTGCTTCAGAAGCAGGATGACAGTCAGAGGCCAGGTAGCGGGTGTGGGAATTTGGGACAGCTGGTCCCAGCCCGGGGTGGGGGCGGGGGGGCAGCCCTCTCTGCTGAGAGGGGATCCAAAGGACCGGAAGGAAACCTCATACAAACTAGACCGAAATAAAAAGGTCTAGGGGTGGCCCCCGGACACAGGAATACCAAGCTCGGCCCAGGGCACAGCACAATCCTAGGTGCAGGACCATCAGGATGGAGCAGATAAGATACTGATGCTCTTGCTTTGGTCCCAGAGCAGAGTCCAGTCTGCAGGAAGGCGCTGAGCTGCTTAACTGGAGGTGACATATGCCCCCAAGCGGGTGACGAGGGGCTACTGTCTCTGCCTGGAGAGTGCACCTTTCCAAAATTCATCCACCCAACGGGACCGCTTCCTATTCGCGCAACTGTGCAGGCAATGGAGCACGTCCCTCAGACAGGGACTGACATAAATCCTGAATGAGAGAACAGACCGCCACCAAACACTGACACAGACAGGAATTCAATCACGGCGGCGGAGCCGTATCATCCACCCGAAACCGTCTCCCCTCACGGGCTCCCCCGCGCTCCCCACACCCATTACATAAAATTGCACTTATTTTTATAGTTGGAAGGGGTTGGCTGTACTATCTGTAGGCGGGATAGGTCTGAATTTGCTAAATATCTGAAACTATCTGAGATTATTCATGATAATTAGGCGCTGAAAAACAAAGTTCTAAGCGCTATTTTGAGGATAATAATTATGACTCAGACTTGAAACCAAGATCAGCTCGACATTTCTCACTCCCTGACTGCTCATCCGCTGAACTAGAAAACCATCAGTGAATTCTCCTAACGGTAGTGACTCAGACATTAAGAACAACATTTACATCTTTGCTTCCTGGTAACATCCTGAGGGGAAGGGAGGAAAAGAGCGCGGACGTGTGTCACTGACTTGTACCACTGCCTGTGCTCATCTTGGTCTCCAAACACAGCCTGATTCTTCTAAAGCACAGGTCCTTTTCTATAAGGCTGCGTATTCTCACATTTATGCCCTGAAACTCCCTTTGGAGTGGGGAACCAACGGGCACCGGTCAGTAACGTGAGTTGTGAAATTCACAGACTTGAATCAGACAAGCACTTGACCCTGCACCAGTGGTATGAATAGGACGTCTTTGCTTAAAACATTTCATCCTTAATTTGCGATCAACTGTGATCGTGCAACCATCTGAAAAGGCCCAAAGAGGCGTGTGGCGGAGCCCCGGCGGCCCCCCGCTCCCTTCTGTCCACCTGCCGCTCTGCCCCAGGCCCCTGTCCCCCGCGTCACCCTGGTCCTCTTCCAGACTCCTGGCTCCAAATCTGTAAACCATCTGCTGCCTCCAATCTGAGTCCCCAGGAAAACAAAAAGTGTCTCTCGGCAACACATAAACACGGTATGTGCGGATGGTCTGCTGCACGCTCTTCCCTAATCTGATCAACCTCCTTCCCCAGAAGTGGCCGGGTGGCCCCCGGAAACACCACCCTCTATTTGATTTCATTATTGCTGCCACGTCAAACGACACAGGATTCCACCACAGATTTTTTTTCCCTCTTTTTTTTTTTTTTTTGCGGTACGCGGGCCTCTCACTGTCGCGGCCTCTCCCGTTGCGGAGCACAGGCTCCGGACGCGCAGGCTCAGCGGCCATGGCTCACGGGCCCAGCCGCTCCGCTGCATGTGGGATCTTCCCGGACCGGGGCACGAACCCGTGTCCTCTGCATCGGCAGGCGGACTCTCAACCACTGCGCCACCAGGGAAGCCCTTCCCTCTTTATTGAGCTGTCTGGAAACTGTAAAATTAACAACAGTACTTTGAAGAAAATAATAAATACCATTTAGACAGCACTGTCCCTTACCTTCTCTTATTTGATTCTTTGATTGATTGATGTGAAGAAAAGAAAACCAACATTTACTGAGCGCCTACTGAATGATGCAAATTGCACCAGGTGTGGGCAGACCTCGTTTCATTGCATTTCTCCCTTTTGTGCTTTGCAGATACTGAGTGTTTTTTGTTTGTTTGTTTGTTTGTTTTTTAACAACTGAACATCATCTGTGGCAACTCTGCGTCGAACAAGCCTATCGGCACCATTTTCTAACAGAATTTGCTCACTTCGTGTCTCTGTGTCACATTTTGGTAACTCTCGAAATATTTCAAACCCTCCACCAGCAAAATGATTAAAACTTGCTGAAGGCTCAGATGACGGTTAGCATTTTTTAGCAATAAAGTCTTTTAAAATTATATTGTTTTCTTAGACGTGATGCTATTGCACACTCAACAGACTACAGTATACTGTAAATACAACTTTTACATGCACTGGGAAACCAGAAACATTCATGTGACTTGCTTTATTGCGATATTTGCTTTATTATGGTGGTCTGCAACCGAACCCACAGTATCACCGAGGTCTGTCTGTACCTTATATACCTTACCTTGTCTATCCTAATAGTACCCCCAAGAGGTAGGAATTACTGGGGGGAAATTTTAATTATTATTAGGTCACATCGGAAGCATTGTGATAAATCACTTGTTCCGAAGTGTTTTTATTTTTATTTTTTTTGGAAATGTTTTGAAAGATTAAATAAAGTAGTACATTTTGGTGCCCAGCAGAGTCCCAGGTGTATAGCAGGCTCTTGGGAAAGTGTTCGCTCCTTCTACTTTGTTAACGAATAAAATGTGAGCTTCACAGCTGCTTCTCCATCGCACACGGAGGGCATGAGTTGGGTTCAACCCCACGTGTACTCGCCTCTCCCAGCTCCACACACACACGGCCTTCTCACCCCACGGGGGGCGGGGTGGGGTGGGATCCAGACCGGTCCACCACACATGCAGACACCATAGTTTCGGGAGGCTGGTACCTGGGGCGTGAGGATCTCAGGGCAAAGGGGAGGAAGCGTCACCAGCATGTGACCCTCCAGTCCCAAGTCCAGTCTTTGTTTAGACCCTGATGACTTTCAAGGTAGTTTTTCTTGAAGTACACCCTTTTCTAAAAGTAAAAAAGCATAGGACCTTTGGTGTACAAGAAGATGGGTTAGTATCAGCCGCCAGAAGAGGGAAGCTGATCGGTTCTTTGTCTTTTACCTGTTCCCGATGCTACACTAGGCTAATTCTTCAACATTTCTCTTCTGAAGGCCACTTTCCCCTTTGTCACCAGAACAACACTTGATTCATGCTGCAGGGTTAGTATGACAAAGCGAAACTCTTTCAGCTGGGGGTGTGGGGGTGTTAGGTATACATAAGTGCCCGCAGCAGCCTGATGTGGGAAGTCTGTGTATTAGTTTCCTGGGGCTGTTGTGACAAAGGACCAGAAGCTGGGTGGCTTAAAACAACAAGCTTATTCTCTCACAATTCAGGAGGCCAGAAGTCTGAAATCCAGGCGTGAGCAGAGCTGGTTCCGACAGAAGGCTCTGGGGAGAAATCTGGTCCAGGCTTCTCTTCCCGGCTTCTGGGGCTGCTCGGCAATCCCTGGCATTCCTTGGCTTGTAGACACATCACTCCAATCTCTGCTTCCGTCTTTACTGGGCTTTCCCTCGTGTGTCTCTTCTCTTCTTATAAGGACACCAGTCCTATTGGATCAAGGACCCATACTACTCCGGTGTGACCTCATCTGAGCTCTCATCTTAATTACATCTGCAAAGACCCTTTTCCCAAACAGGGTCACATTCACAGGTACCAGGGGTTACGACATGCCTTCGGGGGAGGGGGGGTACAATTCAACCACCCTCCCTCAACAGCCCATGAGAAATTCTGCCCATTCCTCTTTCTGACCTATTTATCCAAATTATGTCTGAGATAAAGTCAGTAACAACAGTGTAAATATAGCAAGTAAGCTGGTGACATTGGCTGAGAGAAGGTAGAAATAGCCCCAGTGCTGGTCAGAGCCTAGAGTAACCCAAGAACAGCGATCAGCTCTGTTCTGTGTCAACATTTACTCTTGCTCTTACGCAAGAGATGCTTGTTTTGTTTTCTAAATTTTCTTCTTATAAATAACATCCCCATCCTCCAAATCCTCCTACAAAAAACAAAACAAAACAAACAAACAAACAAAATCCCAACCCTGCTACAGCTGGGAGTAACTGAATTATTCCACTGAGTTATGTGACCCTCTTTTCGAGTGAAAAAAAAGCATTACAAAACATCTTCACACATCATCAAAATTAGAACGAAAATGCTGGAAGAAATCTATCTTTTCTCCATCTCTAATCTTTATAATTTGGAGAGCAAACATGAACCTTGGCAATTTAGCAAAGACCGTCTTAAAAAAGACCTGAATTTGCAAGGAAGGCAAACCTGTCATTACAGAAGGCCAGTCCTGCTCATCAAAGCTTAGTTTTTAAAGTACTAGTTCTCTCCGGGAGTTGAGAGCTACATATAAAATTTCTCTTAAAAAGAGAAGATTTTTAAAGTAGAAAAGGGTCACCTACCAAAACACCAGAATTTCATTTTAAAAGCTACCACCTTACCAGTACACACCCCCCCACACATCTGATTTGCCATCTGTCAATTTTCCTTGCTCTCAGCTGGCAGAAAAAGGTTAAGAGAGCTTGTCATGGAACTAAAACACGCTAAACATCTTAAAGGCCAAAATTCAAAAAGCAAACGGGGGTTTGAGGTGCGGGGGTGGGGGTGGGGGTGGGCTTCAGATCTGCTGGCACTTTGCCAATAACATTCCTTTCGAAGTGAGAAAACCTGGGATAAAATCCCACTCAACTGCTCCTCGGCCATGACCTTGATATGGCATTGATCTTTCTGGGCTCCAGTTTCCTTGTCTGTTAAATGAGGCTCATACAAATTCCCTTTGCAGGTTTGTTGAAAGGTGACTCTCTCACATGTAACAGGTGTACCAGGCCCACAGCGGAAGCTCAACATCCGGTGTCGTTGCCGTTGCTGATTGGTGAGCGGTACTGTTTCTGCTTTCACTACAACCGTCACTGATTATTACCACCAGATGCTAACTACCTCTGCTTCCTTCCAGGGCCCTCCACATGGAACCCTTTTCCCGTTCCCAGAACCCTGACAATTTCTGGGGATGCAGGTTCTCACCCTTTCACCTCTCCTTCCCCGGTAACTGCGAAGAGGGGTGGGCTGACCCCGGTCCCCAGGGACGCCTCTGACTCCTTTGCAAAAGGGGTGAGCAGGAAGAGGCTAAACGAAGATTCTTCTCAAATGTAAAATTTAAAACAAAATCTCAACAAGCAATTCCAGTGTACTTAAAAAATACTACATATGCGCTTCCCTAGTGGCGCAGTGGTTGAGAGTCTGCCTGCCGACGCAGGGGACGCGAGTTCGTGCCCCGGTCCGGGAAGATCCCACATGCCGTGGAGCGGCTGGGCCCGTGAGCCATGGCCGCTGAGCCTGCGTGTCCGGAGCCTGTGCTCCGCAACGGGAGAGGCCACAACAGTGAGAGGCCCACATACCACAAAAAAAACAAAACAAAACAAAACAAAAAACAACCTATATATGTATATGTATAACTGAATCACTTTGCGTACACCAGAAACTAACACAACATTGTAAATCAACTATACTTCAATTAAAATTTTTTATAAATACCCTATTTCTTGGGAGATAAAGTTACTGTTAAAAACAAATCTACCTGATGACCCTCTTTGCCATCACCAGTTGAGCCGCTGGTCCACACAGAGCCCTTGCGGGAAGCATTTCTTCCCATCGCCCCAAATCTACAAAGTTTTCCCACTTGTAGCTGAAATCCACCCCACCTTCAAATGTCGGGTTATAACCTCCATGATATAGAATCTATGCATTTGTAACTTTAAAGTTCCATTAAGAATAGAAATTTTAAAATTTTGTTTTAGCTTCAGATTCCTCGACATGATGTGCTCTGGGCCGCTTTAAGGCAGCTGCACCTAGACATGTGGATGGCTGCATGTAATGACGACAGTGTTTGCTTCATCCTGAATCACTGATATTCAGATTTACTCTGAGCTACAGCTATGATGCTTTGAAGGAAGAAGGGTTTAAGCAGTGGAATTTAGGAAATGCCACTAACTGGGCGATTCCAGGGAGGCACAGAGGCAACCTGCCTCTCAGGAGTCTATGGACGCAGGTCTAGGTCACTCAAAGGTACTGTCGCCCCAACAGAGGACACCCGGGAAGGGGGTGCTGTGAGTGCTGCACTGTGGAAATGGCATTCACTCCCTCTATTTTCTGTACTCAGCAATAACGGTCTTAAAGTTAAGGTTACTGTGGGAAAATATTCGATCTATTAAAGGAGACAAAAAAGCAGATTATGAAGAGTGTATCCAAAGAATGGTCCCATTTGCATAGAAACCATACCTAAAGGCACACAAACACAGAAAGGTCTGGAAGACAGCAGAAGACCAAGGTTTAAGGGGACTATTTGTGAAGACTAGAATTATGGGTGGTGAATGTGTTTTCTCCTTTTTGCTTGCTTCCTTCTCTAATTATGCTGCAGTCAACAGGGATGACTTCATATCAAGGGGGAAACTGCAAGTTTTCACCTATTGTCTGAACCTAAGTTTGCCTGTTTCAGGTAAGGGGTTGCCTGCACGGGCTGTGTTCCCCGTCACTTATCCCACCATCAGCGCCTGTACTGTGTTTTCTGTCTTCCTCTGTGCTTTTCGCAGTGTCCGCTGTTCCTTGTTGTGCCCAATTGGCAGCCCCTCTCCTTTCTTTCCACCTCTGATTCGTTTTTAACAATTTGCTCTTGGCCTCTCATCTTGTTCCTGTCCCTTTCCCTTCCTACAGCTTCTCTCCAGCCCCAGGGGTCCAAGAGAAACAGAGTGTGAGTCACAAATGAAATTTAAATTTTTCTAGTAGCAATATATTTTTAAGTAAAAAGAAAATTGATGAAATTAATCTTAATAGTTTATGTAATCCAATATATCCAAAATATTACTTTAACATATAATCAATACTTTGAAACTGAGTTATTTTACTTTTTTTTTTTGTACTAAGTCTTCCAAATCAGTGTGTATTTTTACACTTAAAGCCCATCTCAGTTTGGATGGGCCACATTTCTAGAGCTCCCTGGCAATGTGTGGCTGCCGTGTGGCTTGCGGAATCTTACTTCCCTGACAAGGAATTGAACCCAGGTCCTTGGCACTAAAAGCATGGAGTCCTAACCGCTGGACCACCAGGGAATTCCCCTATCTTCTATCTTTATCCACCACCTTTCCTTCCCGATTTACCCAGTGCACCATCTCACAGGGCACCAGATCTGTCCATCTCTCCAAGTCATAGTTCTCAGCTGCTGGACCAACAAAGGCCGTCTTCATAACGTGGCGCTCTAGGACTAACGTGCCCCAGTGAGCACCAGAAGAGCAGTGGTCTTGGAATCTACTCACTGAATAAATATTTACCCCACACCCGCTATATGACAGATGTAGATATGACCGTTATTATCCCCAGGGTCTGTACACGATCCTTTGGGAAAAGCCACGTAAACAAAGCAAAATGTGTTACATGCTACACTCAAGGGATGTCTGTGCTACGGCGCCACAGCGGGGGGGAGGTTGTGACGAATTCTGTGGGTCTCAGAGCCCAGGAAACCTTGGAGTCTGTCCCAGGGAGTGGAGGGAGGACGGCCCAAGGCAGGGGGAAGAGCACGCAAAGGCTGAGAGGCATGAACTTGAAGAAACTTCCCCCAGACAACAGGGAGGATGCAAGAAGGGGGCAGGAAGTGACTAGTATCCCACTTATAAAGGATCTTGGACGCGCTGCTAAGTAACTGGACCTTCGACCTGTGAGCAATGAACACTCACTGAGGGGTGTTTTGCAAGAACAGAGCATTATCACGTTTGGAATTTAGAAGCCCTGGCAGAGGGAATGGTAACAGCAGAGGGGAAAAGACAAAACACATGAGGAAAACAGGCCTCATCACTTCCAGCTGGCGGCTGTAAAGAACTAAACAGAGTACCAGCACCAGATCAATGAGACGTGAGAAATGTTTACTCAGCAGGACCTGTGACTTCACGGGACCTTGAAGGAAAGTGGGTGCGAAGAAAATGATGCTGTCTTGTTGGGTGTCTGGTGTGGGATCTCTCGACGTGAGGCCTGTGGGCGAGGGAAGAGGAGTCAGGACAGAGCCTCAGGCACATCCACACTGCCGGACACCAGGGATAGAGGAGACAGTCCATGAGATGGAGTAGAAGTCAGAGGTCCAGGGAGACACCAACAGACCCGGGGCAAGGGACGGGTCTCAGTGGGAAAGGACACTTCCTTTCATTAGAATTAGTTCCACAGTTTCCATCCATAACGTGATCTGTGTGAGGTGTTCAAATTCAATTTCTAATAAGTTTTGAAAAATTCCCAGCCTAAGGCAAAAATCAACAATTTCATATCAGCTCAAACTGCCTTTGGATGAAAAAAAAAAGTCAATGTTTACATGTAAAACCCTAAACCTTGGCTTTTTCCAGCTTTCTAATCTGTTGAACCCCAGTTCATAAATGAAGAATTAAACTGTAGAATAAACCCAATGAAACGGCATGTTGGTCGCATGAGGGATGACCCGACTCTGTGACTCTTCTGTGACGTTTAACTCTTCGTGATTAACCAGCCGTGTGACTAGGTTAGTCTCAAGGCTTCGCTGAGTTGTGCACTGCTTATTCCTCTGTAACACAGGGACAGTTTTAAAGGGTTGAGGGGCCATCAGGAACAGGTGTGGCATCTTGGAAGGACATAGCCCAAGCCCACTATTTAGTGAAAACGTTGGCTTCCCTCTTTTTCCCATCACTACATTTGGTTTCTTTCCCAGAGAGTGGTCTAGTGTAAAGAGCGTGGACGGGTTTTGGAACTAGAAAGATCTGGGTTTGAATTGTCTTCCGCTTTGTATTCAAGCAAGTGACTAACCTCTCGGCCTCATTTTTCTTTCCGATAAAGCGGAACACGTGAGCATCCAGCGCAGGGATACAGTGGAAGCTGAGAACCTGCGACCCCTCCCGCCTTCTTCTAGGTAAGAAGAGAAGAGGTGGTCAGGCGATTTCCCCTTTCCCCACATTTCTGAGAATATCAGCTTTGCGTGCTGGTACACAGTCCAGCGAAACATCACCAGGCTCCCGATAACATGATTCGAATGTCAGTCACCACGGTGTATTTAGCTGTGAATAACGGCGTCAAGTACAGCCCTTCCGTCCACAAATCACCCCGTCAAGAACAGATGCACGTTTTGATCAATGACCAATCACAGCACCTCTTTCGGTTTCTAGGCGATGGGTCACGCCCACTCAGTGCCCACAGACAGCAAAGCCCGTGGCTGGGTGAGGTCCTCGTCTCCCAGTGATAAATCCACATAACATTTCACAAAAAATGGGTCTCTGAAGAGGGGGCTGACAGACAGAGAGGAAAGTGCAGCAAAGGGAAAATAAGACACGAAGCAAAATGTGAAGGGAACACACATGACGTTAAGGCAACAGCTGGACCGCAAAACGTTGACGCTGCCGCCACGTAAGAAGACTCTAATGAGGCCGCCAGAGACACCCAGTGAAGGTGAATTTCTGGGCATAACTGAGGAAGGTGCTGTGATGAAAAGGGTGAAGATGTCCTAGGAAGTGAGAGTGGAGAAAAGGTCCACGTGAAAGAAATCCTCGGAGATACGACATTGAAAGCACAAAGGATAAAGTGAAATGCTGGAAGCTGATGCCAACCTTAAGAAAGGAATACGACAACGGACCAAGGCAGAGCCAAGGTGCTCACTCGGTGTCGTGCCCTAAACTACAGCGCGAGGAGGCAAGCACTGTTCAAACTACTCTTTTTTTTCTTTTTTTCTTTTTTGGTACGCGGGCCTCTCACTGTTGTGGCCTCTCCCCTTGAGGAGCACAGGCTCCGGACGTGCAGGCCCAGCGGCCATGGCTCACGGGCCCAGCCACTCCGCGGCATGTGGGATCTTCCCGGACCGGGGCACGAACCTGTGTCCCCTGCATCGGCAGGCGGACTCTCAACCACTGCGCCACCAGGGAAGCCCCAAACTACTCTTGATACGTGTTAAAATTCTCAATGTTTCTAATGTTTTAAATTACGGCGTACTAAATACGTATGAGTTTTACTGTTTTCATTTCCCTATACATTTATAACAAACAGTGATAGGGTTTTTAATGTCTTGATGCAAAGTTTCAGAGGTCATAGAGCAACTGTAATTTTAAATTCTGGCTCTCCTACTAGCTTGTGACTTTGGCCAAGTTACTTAACCCATCGAAGCCCACGTTTCCACCTCTGTGATATGAGGATACACCTACTTCCATATAGACTCTGGGGAAGGACAGAGGGGACACGTTTACATGTTTAAAGCAACCGGCACTCGGCCTGGCATGTGACAAGTACCCACATGGTGGCCAGTACTAGGATTAAATCCCCCCAATCAATACAAATGATCCACAACATTAGTGGATGAGGAAAGGTTTTTCCTAGGGGAAAAAAGACACATTAAAAAATTCTTACTGAGCACCTACCTTCTTTTCTTTACAAAGAACAGCAAACTTTGACTTCTCTCTCTTACAAAAAATATCATGGTCATGCTATAGAGTTCACTACTCAACATAAAAAATAGAGGCCGGCCAGAGAGGCAAGGCTTAAAGGAGCTGAGGGAAAGGCAGAGTACATTTCTTTGTGATAGGTGGTCTTTCATTTTGGAAATTTCAGTTGAAAGATATGAATGCTATGTTCCAACTGGCTGACTGAGAAGTAAATACACTGACCTGTGAATACATGAACTTATGGCCAGGCCTGCTGAGGTCATGAGTTTTTAGTACTTAGAAAAGGGGCAGGGAGGGGTGTGAACACAGAGGTAAATGCAGGCCTTCCCACTTGTGAGATGAGCATCAGTGTCACGACCCATTTCTTGGGTCATCCGTTGAGTCTGCAAAGGGGCTACCAATAAAATCATGGCGCCTGCCAGCCTGGAAGAAGTCTACACATCACCTGTCCGACAACCATCACACACGGCCACTCTCTTGTTTCTATGTCTCTGGGCTCCGACCCTCTACCAGCCCGCGGTTCTCCTCCCCACCAGCCTGGAGCTCTCTCAAGGCAGGAACTCAGTCAACTTTCTGGACCCCATCACCCAGTTGACTGACCGACTGAATGAATGAACCAAGTCATGTAAGTCACTTTAAAAGCCTTTTATAATCTACACTCATTTGAAGATAATTATTTTGCCCACCTGGCCCTTAGATAAAAATCATAGTTTAAAAAAAAAAAAAACTCCTGGTGATTGTGGGTAAAAACATAAGCCTTCAATGAAGCAGTGAGAAAGTCGTCTCCCACTACCTGTAATGTTGTTGGCCTCCACAGTCAAGTCCAGCAGAGGAAGAGAAGCTTCCAGAAAGGGGCTCAGGCCCCACTAGCTGCAAACGGAGACAAAGCCGACAGTGCGGGTAGGGGAAGCAGAGCCTGCACTTGTTTCCACCAGACCTGAATCGACTCTCAGCAGCCTTGCTAATAATCACAGCATCTCCCAAAATAAACATGGGAGTAGCATTAGGTATAGAATTTTCTAGACACCAAAGGACAGGGTGACTTGCAATTAAATTCAGACCACCACTATGGCCAAATAATGAGTGAACTGATGGAATGGAACTTTCTAACTGAAAGGGCCCACGTGAACTTTGAGGTCTTTCAATCTGCTCGTCAAATACACTCCAGAGTCTTTGGATTTCTTAATCGTCTGCTATTTTTCACCATGTCTTGTCCTCTAGCTCTTAACCTTTAAAGTTCTTCCCAAGGCTGAGAATCTATAACACTTCATTCCTTCTATACATATAACTGTTACTCACTTGGACTAAGTTCAAAGTTACAAATTAGTGAGTACGTCCTGTACGTATAAACTATGAGTTCTTTTATATTCAGCATTTCAGAAGATGAAATGAGGATTATACAAGGTCTGCTTACTAAAGCTGAGGGGGGGCAAGCTCAGAGTAGGACTTCGCTTAAAAGTTCCAACTGTAAGAGCATCATTTGTACACGTTTCCCCAAATCGGAGTTAATGTAATGGGTACCAAGCCCATTCCACAGAAGTCTTTTGGTTGGTAGTCAGCTTCTCCCACCAACCCCCAAACCAAATCCAATCGAACTAAAAATCGAACAGTTTCGCTGAAGTATAATCTACATTCTATAACGTTTAACCACCACGAATAACAAATGCTGGAGAGGGCGTGGAGAAAAGGGAAGCCTCCTACACTGTTGGGAGGAATGTAAATTGGTGCAGCCACTATGGAGAACAGTATGGAGGTTCCTCAAAAAACAAAAAATAGAGCTACCATATGATCCTGCAATCCCACTCCTGGGCATATATCCAGACAAAACTATAATTCGAAAAGATATGCATGCCAGTGTTCTTTGCAGCACTATTTACAATAGCCAAGACATGGAAGCAACCTAAATGTCCATCATATTTATCCAGATGAATGGCTAAAGAAGATGTGGTACATATATAAACTCACTTCATTCAACACGTAGTCATTTGGACCTGGCTTCCTTCACATAGCATAATGCTTTTTGACGTTCACACATGTTGCAAATGCCCCATCAAAGTAAATTTTATTGAGATTCCCTTTCCTGTCAAGAGCCTGCTACCCAGAGAGCAAGTCCAAGGGAAACTGAAAACTCCATCAGGCCAACTGGTCACCTCCAGACTTGGAGCAGATACCACACAGGCACGCCAGCTAGTTCTCGTCCCAGGGGCTCCACACAACCAGGGCCTGACACCTCTTCTCTCATTTACTCAGGTGGGCTTACCCCTTGCCTAACTCTCCATCACCTTCGATTTCAAAGCACCCCCAGCTGCAGATCAGACTCCACCTGCCTCCACCCCTGGTCAATATCAACCTGGCTACAAGGCTCCCCTCATTCTCCAAAGAGGAGGGAAGAGAGGAGGGATGTTATCCCGTTACTGAGAACTGTTAGATTTTCGCCCTGATGAGATCTAGCAGATGTTCTTCCTTACTCTTCACTTTATCTGTTCTCTATCATCTGGAAAACGGGGGAAAAGATGGTGCTTGCCCCACCATGCCCCTCAAGGACAATGTCTGGCAAACTAGATCTGCCCGTGGTCGGGGAGAAGTGGCTCCGGGAAAGAGAAAGTGACCGTCTGTAGCGATTCATGGCTGCAGTGGTTTAAAAAAAAAGGTGGCGGGAGTGGGGATCACAAATGCAGCAACTAGGAACTGGAGGGTTGACGGTGAGATACAACTTAATTCCTGGCTATAGACAGAATAAGAAGCACCGACTGGCACCTGGTACTCACAGGAGTCTACAGAAGTGGCATGAATGAATTTCTTTAACTGCACTCTCCCTGTTTTTCTGGACGTGTGATTATGGCTTTCCATCAAAGAGTAGAGTCATAGCTAACTGGCCGGCCCCTGCTCTTGTGCCAGAAAAAAATGTGGCAGCTGAACCCAAAGAATGGAAAGTTCCTTTTGGCTCCCTGCTTCTCATATGGGGTCAATAATGAGGTGTGTCTCCAATACGTTTACCTTAAAAGAAACCTGGCTACCTTAGGGAAAAGAACGTTTGTCTGTGAATGTTCGTGGCTATAGCCAGGCTGATCTGTTTTGTTTGTGAAATCCGGTAACCCTAATTAACTAGGTTGCTCTGGGCAACCTCCCCGCCCTGGCCCTGGCTTTTGCTCAGAGGCAGTTTTCAGTTTCTGCTTTTTAAAGAGGCCTGAGCCATATGCCACTGAGTGCATGTGCGCTTTACTAAAGAAACAATAAAAACATTTGGTCCTTAAGCGGGTTAAGTATTCCTCCGTGTGTTTTCAATGCACCACCATTTCTCGGCTTGTTCCCCACCCACACCAAAAAAAAAAGCCTGCCAAAAGGTTTCTACAGTCACGTTAATTGATTTTGTTGAAATGCCTCTTCTTCAGGCATTAGCCTCTAGGAAGATTAAATGATACACTATAGTCTTGAAAACTCTAAGCTTTGAACAGTCCAAGTTCCAGGAATGTACTGCAAATACGGAAAAGTAAACAAACGCCAAGTTTCGAAGTTACTGCCAGGAAAACTCTAAATGAGAGAAGAAAATGAACCACATATTTTTAACGGGGCTTAGAAAACTGACACCTCCGTGTCCGTGGTGACTCTGGGTTTCTCACACTCGCCAGCAGCCACATACAATAGAAGGTCTGTCTCCTTGAATTGGGCCCATCAGACTTATCCCAGAAGCAAGCTCTTCATCGCGTCACCTAGAGAACTTGCAGATGGTAAATGAACAGTGAAAGTGGCACACAAACCAGAGAGACTCTGCAAGCCCAAAGGAGAGAAGAAAGGCACTGCGAAGGTAGGAGCCAGGCCACTGCACCGCCCCGACTTCCTCCACGTGGGGACTTTCCAATCTTGGCACGAGTGACATTTTAGGTAGATAATTCTTTGTTGCAGGGGGCTGTCCTGTGTGTTGTAGGATGACTGGCAGCATCCCTGGCCTGTACCCACTAAATGCCCTTTACCATTACCAAATGGCCCCCAATCGAGGACCACTGGTCTAAGACCAACTACAGAATCATCAGTTTCAGGGCTGCAGAGACCCTGGAGATCACCAAAGCCAAGGCCCTACCATTTCGGAAGAGTTGATGGAGTCTGAGTTAAGGAGTTAAGGTGGCTGAGCCCCTACTTAGTGGCAGCACAGAAACCAGAAGCCAGGGTACCTGAGCAGGCCACCATTCTAGGAGAAGTCTTTCTTTCAAAGAAATGACTGAGTATTAAGAGCATCGTACATATTCAAAACCACTGTTTGGTAAATAGAATAGTATTAACTATGCTGCCCTGTCCTCTTTATTTAAAAGAAGAAAAAGTACAGAGGGAACAAACAGAGTTGGCCACACGGGGACAAGGCGGGGTTGGTGTGGGGGGGGAGTGGCTTCCCCAGCTGCTGAGATGGCAGGTCTGATGAGGCCAACAGGCAAAAGAGGGCACTGTCAGAACATAAAAACAGTGAACATTTATAGAATCCATTTTGTATATGTTTAAAAAACTTACTTTTATGTAGTATGAAATTTCAACCCACTCAAAAAAGAATGAATGCACACACATCCTGGATGCTCTAACAAAAGGGACCCCGAGCATCTGGCCATCTCCCTTCACTGCCATTCAAAGAACAGACTGTTAAAAATAAGAGGGAGGGGCTTCCCCGGTGGCGCAGTGGTTGAGGTCCGCCTGCCGATGCAGGGGACGCGGGTTCGTGCCCCGGTTCGGGACGATCCCACATGCCGCGGAGCGGCTGGGCCCGTGAGCCATGGCCGCTGAGCCTGCGCATCCGGAGCCTGTGCTCCGCAACGGGAGAGGCCTCAGCGAGAGGCCCGCGTACCGCAAAAAAAAGAAAAAAATAATAATAATAAGAGGGAATTCCCAGGCAGTCCAGCGGTTTGGACTCCACTCTTTCACTGCGAAGGGCGCGAGTTCGATCCCTGATCGGGGAACTAAGATCCTGAAAGCCATGAGGCGAGGCCAAAATAATAATAATAATAATAATAATAATAATAATAATAATAATATAATGATGTGGTTTGGCTAATTACTACCAAATCTGGAGAGCCACAGGGCCCACACATGCCACAGTGGCCTGGGACCCTAAGAATACGTTCCCCGCGATTGCCAAGTGACTTACAGGAAAGCCTGATGACATCACCAAACCAGCATGGCAGCACGGACTGCTCTCCCCTTGCACCAGTACCTGCTAATCTAAGACCTGTTTCCTCTTTGCCTGAATAAATATCTTAATCTAGACACAGGGCCCTCAGGGCATGGGTGTGGGCAAAATCTGAATTTGGTGGGGTGCTTGCCATACTCTGGGGACCTAGAGGGAGTTTTATCAATACGTTCTTAAAAGATTATTTGGGGGAAACATTAGACACTATTCAAAGGTGAGCTCAGAAGAAAAGAGAGGATTTTCAGGGCTCCTGTAGTAGCATTTTAGTCCCAACTGATTAGCGTTATATACCTGCAGCAGCCGATAATCTGGGAAGCAGAAAACCAGCAAAGACATATAGACAAAGAACTATTTAAAAATAATAAAGAGCCAGAATCAAATGCACTGGTTATTAAAGTAGCAATGATTCCGGCACACATTTTTTGGTACATGTGGTCACGTTTTACAGCCACACTGCTCCATCAAACAACATTTTGTTACTATTTGTTTTCCTTAAACTCTCAAATATAATGATTAAAGAATTACATTTCTTGCTAAGGCTGCTCACAGAAAGTAAGGAAGGGAGGGAGGGAGGGAGGGAGCAAGGAACTTCTGTACAGAGTTCCTAAAATTTGTGAATTCCGGTTTCCAAGTCGATTACTGGTGTTAAGACTTTAATGTAATTCTTTGGGGCAGGACCATATCTTTATTAACATCTTTCCTTCTGTAGCAATTATGCTGTTCCCTCAGGGGCATAACTCTACACACAACCCTCTAGGCTCCTGAAGTTGCTGTAGAACCTGCAGGGAGAGAATTCACGTGAGCACATATGTCAAAATCCTGCCTTCCACAGGTAGGCCTTACAGCTTCAGCCACTTCACCTGCTGGGATCCAGCTTCCGAATGGAGCTGGTCAGTTTCAGGTCTTTTGGCTGCTGGTAAACAGTTTCATCCTCAATGCATGGCAGAGATGGTGTGAAGAGAAGAGGCTGCTTTTAGCAAAGGTCAAGATTAACAGGATGTCCTATGCAGGGAAAAATGGACCCCAGGCTTTTATAATGGCCAACTATGCATAGTAGAATTTATTTTCCTTCTTTTTACTTTCTTTGGGTTCAATTTAAAAAAAAAAAAATACGGGAACAGGTATTCCTTTCTTACTCAGAATTAAAATCAATTAATTTAAACAAACAAACAAACAAAATAGAATCGGTGCTTTCTGAAGTTGTGAATTGTGGGGTCATGCCTGGTCCTGCTCACTGCACTCCCAGTGGAAGCCCTGTTTTCCCATCCCATCCCTCCAGCCAGAAGGCGTCTCAGCGGGATGCCTCTGCATGTGGCAACCCAACACACCTACCAAGTGGTGGTCTCACCAAGCACAGTGTCTGAGAGTTCTCATTGAGACACACAACCAGCGAGTTAATAAATGTCTGATGAAGAAAAGATTCCAAGTGAAAGGTCAACAGCATAAACACACAGATAAAAACAAAACGAGGAATTTGCTGTATTCCTGGGAACAGCTGGCAGAACCAACTCAAAATAACTGAAAACCACAGGTACACCAAAAAGAATGAAGCTGATGGTCGCACCCTAACCAAATCTTTCATACCAGCTAATGGTACAAAAAGAAACACAGGGCTTCCCTGGTGGCGCAGTGGTTGAGAGTCCGCCTGCCGATGCAGGGGACACGGGTTCGTGCCCCTATCCCGGAGGATCCCGCGTGCCGCGGAGCGGCTGGGCCCGCGAGCCATGGCCGCGGGGCCTGTGTGTCCGGAGCCTGTGCTCCGCAACGGGAGAGGCCGCAGCAGTGAGAGGCCCGCGTACAGCAAAAAAAAAAAAAAAAAAAGAAACACAAAGTGCAGGTCGATGAGAGGTTGTATCTACTGCTCTGGAACTGTGTTTTCTAGGTCAGTCAGTTCAATCTGACAAATATTTATATTATCTCTGTGCAGGTATGGGATCACCCCAGTGCAGTCCCCTTAATGCATGATGGCAGCTGTCGCCATGTTGCAGGATGTTTAAACATGAGCCACAGTTGCTTCGCTTTTCTTTGGTAAGATGTGGATAACCAAGCCTCCTTCAAAATGCCAGAAGTTAAAGTAAATACAAAGTGCCTGGTATACGATAGGTGCTCAAAAAGGTGGGGTACACCTGGGGCCACCGTGTAACACAGCTCTGGGGCTGGGAGGCCTTCCCATCACAGTCCCGCGTGGCCTTACAAGGACATCCTGGGTCACCCTTTTTCCTAACATCCTGCTAAGGAGGTTCATTTCATTTTCCACCTCTTTGTCTTTACTGGTCAGAAATGCTAAATGCACAGGAAACAAGATGACGGAAGAATGGATAACTGAGAAAGCAACAGGCTTCTGACAGAGATCTACTTCTATGTGGTAGAAACAGACAAGGAACTCATTCAAGATCTACCTTTAATGCTCAGACAGAAGGGACGACTTCAAAGAATCATAAATCAACATGTGATCCTCTGATTTCCTTTGGAGGCGTGGGGTTGGGGGCTCCACAGGACCCCTTTGGGAATCTGATGAAGAACAGGCCTCCTTCCCCCAAATATACACACATACCCAGATTGTGCTTACATTTCTGGCAATTCATAAACACATCCCCGCCCGTAGCCCCTCCCCCACGGCAGTAATAAGAGAGAACCATGCAGACTGTCTTAGGATTTAAATATGGAACAAGCTGACTTCTTAAGATTATTGTACAGACAGCTGGCTGTAGTCCAAATAATTCTCTCTCTAGGTTGTGTTAAAATTCCAAGGAACAAGATAGCATGAAGAAAAAACCCTGGGAAGCTAGTGCAGTCCGTCTCCGGTCCCAAACGCCTGCTGCTTCACCAAATAATTAAGCCGTTACTTCATTTCTATTGCACACCTGCAACATAACTGCTTCACAGGACCACGCTCACAGATGGCTCTGAGAGACGTATGTCCACATAATAAAGTTCACAGCTTGGTTACTTGGACAGGGTTTGGGAATCACAGAGATGCTGCCTGAGGCAAACACATCTAATTGGCTCCCACTGAGCTGAGCTGCACTCTGCAGGGACTGTGTAGGGGCACCCCACATCCTGTCCTTCAGGCCGCATCTACCTGGAGGGCCAGCGACTGTATTCTAAACAATGAATAAAGCACAACTTCCCGCATCCGGACTTGAAGAGTAGAGTCTACAGATCGGTGGCAAATGAATGTCCATTTGCTGTCATTTAAAGACCCAAACCAATAATAACCGGCAACCACTTTATGTGTGTAAAATGCTTTACAGTTAGTTCACAGCACTTTAGCACGGCTCGGACCTCAGAAGGAAAGGCGGGTATCATCGCCAATCCATGCATCCATTAGCAAATGCTTTCTGAACACAGATTGCGCTGGGTGTGGAGGACACACATGAAGGGGGGATGGTTCCTGTCTTCTAATAGCCATGGAAACGTAAGACAAGAGTGCCAAGCCTGTCTTGGGGAGGGAGGGGCGTTTTTGCAAGGGAAGGAGCGCTAAATCTGATTCTTAGGGGGAAAGCAATTTTGTGCAGAGAGCTGGAATGGGAGGAGATTGGGGAAACAGCAATCAAGGCAAAAAGAACCGTGTGAATACAAAGGGGGAGAGGCGAGAACGGGTCTGTGCCCGTTCCGGGTGTGCCTGGAGCCTGCGGATCCAAGGGCGTGATGCGGGAGGAGGCTGGAGAAGTAGATGGGCCAAATCAAGGAGGGTCTTCCCTGCAGGTGCTAATGGGGGTTTTGAAGATATGGAGGCCGAAGACCCACATCTGCTAGAGCAGCTGTTCTCAAAGCAAGATGTGTATTAAGCCCCCGTGGGGAGCTTTTTTTAAGTGTACTGATGCTCAGGTCCCAACCCCAAAGACTTTGACTCAGTTAGCCCGGTGTGGGACCTGGGCATCAGTATTCTTTTTAGAAAGCTCCCCAGGCAAGTCTGCTGTGCGGTTGGTGTACACAAGCCCTGGGCTAGAGGTTAAACAGCCTCCTAAGGTCGTCCACGCTCAGGGCTCTTTCTTGGCCTTTGAATGCAGCAATGATTTCCCTATAACTTTGTATATAAATTTTAAGAATACAAAAGAAATTTTTTTAAGGGTGGGGAGAAAAGGCTCCTAGAACAACACATACACCCATACCCCGATCTTCATTACAGCATACAGCACTTTAGCATTTGTTATTTGATATGCATAATGTCCTAATTAACACGGATGTTAACAAATCGGAACTGACCTTTGTTTCTGGATCATGTGTTTGGACTGGGTAAAAAAACAATTCTGAAAGTCTCTTTATTCCCTGCAGCAGTCTTTAAGACCATGATGCTTTGCTGAACAAGATCAGGAAGTCAAAGAGGCTTCATGAACTGATTCACCAGCCAGCATGATATGGGGGCAGAGAGGGATAGCTGGGAGGTGAGGTTTATCTGAAGAGCCTCAGTGCTTTCAAAGATCATCTTGTGGACAAATCTGGAGTTTATAAGCAGACCAGGTGAAACAGAGGCAGTCAGCCCACACACCTCCGTAAATCTAAATGGCTGCCTCCCCCCAGGTAGCAAGGCCGGCAAACCTGGGTTCCGTCTACTGCCCCTCATCCTTCCGCATCCACAAGCCACCACTCAACGGAGCTGCCCACTCTCTTTCAACACGCTGCTCCGGCAGCCACCGTGAATCTGCTGGACTGGCAATGGAATCCAAATCAATTTATGATCCCTGCCCTATGTATGATGTAATACCACTTTTGAAAAGAACCACTCACTAGGGCTACTTCAAAAGGATACCAATTTATATCAGGCGAGGACCCAAGATTCCATTCATTTAAACTAACAAGACAGCCTTTTACATAAGGAGAAGAGGACGTGCAAAAAACATGTTGGTGGATTTAAAATTGGGGGAAGAATGAAAGGCTTTTCACTCCTGCCTAAAGAGGAAGAAGAAACAAGGGAAAAAAACCCTCAATCGCAAAACAGCCTTTGGTGCTAACCTTTGAACACATTCTCTCCCAAAGTAATTCCACGGATCCACCTTCATGCCAAGGGCGGGGTTTGTACCTACTTCATTAGGACCTTCTCTGACTCACACAGAGAAGTAAATGGTGAGGGTACTGCCTTTATCGTAAAAGCTTTTTTTTAATATAAAATCTAGAACAATGCAACTGCATGGCATGATACAAATAAAGTTTATAAAAGTATTATAGGGCTTTCCCTGGTGGCAGTGGTTAAGAATCTGCCTGCCAATGCAGGGGACATGGGTTCGAGCCCCAGTCCAGGAAGATGCCACATGCCGCGAAGCAACTAAGCCCATGCGCCACAACTACTGAGCCTGTGTTCTAGAGCCCATGAGCCACAACTACTGAAGCCCACGAGCCACAAGTACTGAGCCCACGTGCCACAACTATTGAAGCCCACGTGCCTAGAGCCCGTGCTCCACGAGAGAAGCCACCGCAGTGAGAAGCCCGCGAATTGCAACAAAGAGTAGCCCCCACTCGCCGCAACTAGAGAAAGCCCGCACACAGCAACGAAGACCCAACACAGCCAAAAATAAAGAAATAAATAAAATTTTAGAAGCCCTTTAAAAGTATTATAATATTTATCTGTATTTGCTGAATGCATGGTAAGTGATGGTTGACTCTTTCAAGCCATCCAATAATTTACCTTCTTTGAGTTCGTTGCTTTTTTTTTTTTCTTTTTTTTGCGGTACGCAGGCCTCTCACTGTTGTGGCCTCTCCCGTTGCGGAGCACAGGCTCCGGACGCTCAGGCTCAGCGGCCATGGCTCACGGGCCCAGCCGCTCCACGGCATGTGGGATCTTCCCGGACCAGGGCACGAACCCGTGTCCCCTGCATCGGCAGGCGGACTCTCAGCCACTGTGCCACCAGGGAAGACCGAGTCCATTGCTTTCGAAGTGTGTTGCTTTCCTGGTGCTCGTGACAAGCATAATGTGAGTGTCACAGGGCTGTGCTCCCACAGCTCGCATTGAGGAAGAGGCCAAGGGTCAGATGAGAGTTAAGCAAAGCAACCCTGGAGCCAAAATGATGCAGGTGAACGTATGTGCTTACCCTGTCCTTTCAGAAAGGAAAAATGATCAGCATGTTGAGAGCAATCAAATCTGGGGGAAATGGCTCAAGCCTACAGAAGTTTCGCAAGATGGATTTCTCTGTGTATAAATATACTTCCTTTGGAAAGAATAAAGGCCAACAAGACCGGCGTATCTTGAGGGATCGTCACATTTATCTCAGAGTCCAAAAGACACCTGGAAACCCAGCCATGATCAGAAGACTTGCTGACTCACTAGTGACCACCAGCAGAAAGATCTGGGTAACAAAGTGGCCATCTTAGCGAGTCTATGCCCTGAGGCCCCTCTGCCATGTGGTCCTCCCACTGGCCAGACGGAGAACCTTCCCAGGCTGCCCTGATCAACCCTTGCCCTGCCCTCCCCCAGGCTCCTCCTGTCACTGTCTGTCATCACAAATCCCCCGGCCTCATTCAACACACATGCTTGATAAGCTGTGAACGGAGACACTTCAGTTACTTACACTAACTGCATTTCACGCTGTACTGACTCTTTCCCTGTGTCACTTGGAGGTGCTTCCAGACCCCTCTGTGGGTGGACGGCATCTCACCTGGGCGTTCTCCCGGGGCGCTGGCTGGCGTCACCCGAGGCACGGAACTGGGCACCGCAGGGAAGGGTCCCACTTCCTTCACGGTCCCGACTTGGAAATCACACTACCCTCTGTCGGGTGGCCTGGAGTCACCTCCTCTGGAGTATGCCCTCCAGGCTCTGGAGGCATCGGGCAGCACAGGCTTGAGGCAGCTCTGCTATGAAGGGAATGCTCCCCACTCCCCTGCACCCCCAACCTGGTCCTGCTCTCACAGGGCCAGGCAGCTTAGTCAATATTTATCCAGCAGGCCTGGCCTCAGCCACAGCGCGATAACCACCCTTCACCTGCTCTTCACACTAGGAAAGAAAACAACTCATTCTGTTTAAATGTCACCGATAAACAGGGCAACAATATGTCAGTAATACACAACCCAGTCAAGAAAAGATCTCTCCGTCTGGTCAGCTTTTATCAAGAGTCAGATAACACGATACATGTGGGATTTTAAAGATTCCCTTCACCTCTCCTTCTACTTTCCTTCCTACATCCTGTGACCCCACAGATTTAAACTATTCCATTGCTTTCTTACTAAAACAGGTTATATTTCTATTGAAGTGTCTTGCAAAGAATTGAGCACGGGACCTATGTGGGTAACTTGTCACTGTCCTCAACCAGGGTTACCGGCAAGACAGAGGTCCAGACCGAAGGACAAGAAAATGAGTCCTTCAGAATGGGAGAACATATTTGCAAATGAAGCAACTGACAAAGGATTAATCTCCAAAATTTACAAGCAGCTCATGCAGCTCAATAGCAAAAAAAAACAAACACCCCAATCCAAAAATGGGCAGAAGACCTAAATAGACATTTCTCCACAGAAGATATACAGATTGCCAACAAACACATGCAAGAATGCTCAACATCACTAATCATTAGAGAAATGCAAATCAAAACTACAATGAGGTATAACCTCACACCAGTCAGAATGGCCATCATCAAGAAATCTACAGGGCTTCCCTGGTGGCGCAATGGTTGAGAGTCCGCCTGCCGATGCAGGGGACACGAGTTCGTGCCCCGGTCCGGGAAGATCCCACATGCCGCGGAGCGGCTAGGCCCGTGAGCCATGGCCGCTGAGCCTGCACGTCCGGAGTCTGTGCTCCACAACGGGAGAGGCCACAACAGTGAGAGGCCCGCGTACCGTGCAAAAAAAAAAAAAAATCTACAGACAATAAATGCTGGAGAGGGTGTGGAGAAAAGGGAACCCTCTTGCACTGTTGGTGGGAATGTAAATGGATACAGCTACTATGGAGAACAGTATGGAGGTTCCTTAAAAATCTAAAAATAGGGCTTCCCTGGTGGCACAGTGGTTGAGAGTCTGCCTGCCGATGCAGGGGACACAGGTTCGTGCCCTGGACCGGGAAGATCCCACATGCCACGGAGCGGATGGGCCCGTGAGCCATGGCCGCTGAGCCTGCGTGCCCGGAGCCTGTGCTCTGCAACGGGAGAGGCCACAACAGTGAGAGGCCCGCATACCGCAAAAAAAAAAAAAAAAAAAAAAAATCTAAAAATAGAACTACCATATGATCCAGCAATCCTACTACTGGGCATATACCCTGAGGAAACCATAATTCAAAAAGAGTCATGTACCAAAATGTTCACTGCAGCTCTATTTACAATAGCCAGGACGTGGAAGCAACCTAAGTGTCCATCGACAGATGAATGGATAAAGAAGATGTGGCACATATATACAATGGAATATTACTCAGCCATAAAAAGAAGTGAAATTGAGTTATTTGTAGTGAGGTGGATGGACCCAGAGTCTGTCATACAGAGTGAAGTAAGTCAGAAAGAGAAAAATAAATACCGTATGCTAACACATATATATGGAATCTAAGAAAAAAAAAAAGGTTCTGAAGAACCTAGGGGCAGGACAGGAATAAAGACACAGATGTAGAGAATGGACTTGAGGACACGGGGAGGGGGAAGGGTAAGCTGGGACAAAGTGAGAGAGTGGCATGGACACATATACACTACCAAATGTAAAACAGATAGCTAGTGGGAAGCAGCCACATAGCACAGGGAGATCAGCTTGGTGCTGTGTGACCACCTAGAGGGGTGGGATAGGGAGGGTGGGAGGGAGATGCAAGACGGAGGGGGTATGGGGGTATATGTATACGTATAGCTGATTCACTTTGTTATACAGCAAAAACTAACACATCATTGTAAAGCAATTATACTCCAATAAAGATGTTAAAAAAAAAAATGAGTCCTCACCAAGCACTTGCACCAACACCAAGATCACACCATTTTACAAGAGTGGAGATTTTCTTCACGGCTCTCTCAACACCTTCCTACCCTCAGGCCTCGAGTGAATTCAGACGAGTAAAATATATGACAATTTATTGTAGATGGTCCTTGTATTACAGTGTAAACCAGCACTGTCCAATACAGTGTTCTCCAATGAGGAAGATGGTCCATAGCTGAGCTGGTACAGTAGCCACGAGCCACAAACGGCTACTGAGCCCTTGAAGATGGCCAATGCGACTGTATCTTTAATCAGATTTCCTTTAAATTGAAGCAGTCACATGTGGTTAGTGGCTTCCGGACTGGATGGTGTGCTTCCAGACCATGAGATACATTTGTTATTCCTTTATTTAGCAACATGTTTTGGCAAACTCATTTTCCCCCATGGCTTTCCTACCAAGTACTGACTCGCATCTTCTATCACTTAGAGGCTCCACTTCTCTAATTTAAGAAAACGCTCAAAGTCAGTTTAATGGAAAAACAGGAGCCAATTCAAACTTGAGGCAGCCAGTTAAAAATATTGATGCTCTGTGTTGAATTCAGTGAGTCTTCCTTCCCCCACCCGTGTGATACACGGGCACTTTTTAAAGGATCCGCAGTGTGCAGGATACGCCAGGGGGCTGAGGACGCTCCCACAAGCACACACTCCAGGCACCCACCGCACTTGCTTCAGGGGCAGGAAACGTCCACAGAACGGGCCCAGCAGAGGAGGAGAATTGCATTTTGCCTCCCACTCTTGGAAAAGCCTTCCCAGTGTCCACCCACCCGCGTTGACAAGAACCTCTTTGCAGAGCAAACTGAAGAACAGAAGGAGCTGCTGTTCTCTCCACAGCTTTCCTCAAGCAGGGCTCTGTCTTGACGCCTGCAAAGGCGATCACTCTCGGAGAGAATGCCACCGAGTAATTGGGCCAAACTGTGTCCACTTGGAGCGTTTGCACAGACTGTGCCCGGAAGGACCAAGGGAGAAGTGGCAGGGTCACTGAGCCCCAAAGACTTGAGACCTAGAAGCAGTGCCCAGTCGCCCCCTCCACCGACAAGTGGGAGGAATCTAGTGGTGGATAAAAGGGACTCACCTTGATATTGAGGGTGGCCTGGGGAGGAGCCAGGTGGGAGGAGGGGGAGGGGTAACCTGGCAGGTGGGAGGTCCAAGGGGATTACACTCCGTATCGGGGTACAGAATCTTGCTGAGCGGGAGAAACACGTGGGCTGCTGTGAAAAGTGTCCACCAGCAGAAACTTGCCCACCACGAGAGTTACTGTGCAAGCCTGGAATCCACCCATACAAGCTGTGCTGAACTCAACACGTTGTAGGCTCAGAGACCCCTGCCGGTGATGGGATGCTGAGACCAACCTCACAGGCCCAAATAATCCCGAAAATTAGGCAATGATAATATTTACCTACACTTTCAGAGATGTACGTCCTTTCAAATGAAGTTACTCTTGTATCAAGCAAAGAAAATCGGTAAGATTCCGGGACCAATGTCCTTCTCCACGCGCCCACTCCTTGGTCTGCCTCTTTTCAAAACTGGTGACTCCATTTTGCCAACTGCTCAGGCTAAACCCAAGAAGTCATCCTCAACTCCTTTTTCTCACACCTAACATCCAATTCCTCAGCAAACCCCACCAGCTCTACCTTCGAAATACACCCAGGACCCAACCACTAACCACCACCGGAGGTGTCTCCTGGGTGAACCCAGCCATTCTCTAATTGGCCTCCTCATCCAGCCACTGCTGTCTGCTCCACTCGGCAGCTGGTGTGGGCCCTGTACAATGTCAGGCCAGATTGCGTCCCTCAGAATAAAATCTGTACTCCTTATCCTGGCTGGCCAGACCCCCTGTTATTTTTCTAGGCATCTCACTCCCTGCCATTCCATCCCCTGCTCATTGTATTCCAGCTGCTGTTGTTTTCTTGCTGTTCCTCAAATGCAGTGAACACGTTCCTGCCTCAGAACCTTTGCACATCCTCTTCTGTCTCTCTGAAATGACTTTCACCCCCTAAATGTAGGACTTGTTCTCTCAATTCCCATGCGTCTCTGCTAAATGTCACTTCATCTGAGGGGCTTCCCTGACAAATTCTAAATAAAATATGGTCACATATACATGAATACACATTCTACCACAAACTCTCTCTTTTCTCCCTTGCTCTTTCTTCTTAGCGCTTAGTACCACTAGCACGTGATGTATTGGGTTGGCTAAGAAGTTTGTGCGGTTAATGAATACTCTGTTCGATAAAGTTCTTGGTGAAAATGAAAAATGTCTTATTCTCACCTAAAACCAAACGAACCTTTTGGCCAACCCAATATTTGGTTCTTTCTCTACTGGAATATAGGTTCCTTGGGGACAGGGGTGTTGTCTGCTTGGGTCACCACTATTTCCCCAGGCCCTACCTGGCACACAGTAGGTGCGCAATAAATATCTGTGACTTTTCTCTCTGAATATTTTGCCTTCTCCTTCACAAAGCAGAGTTCTCTCAGAAGGAGATTCACATGACTATGGCACACATCAGGAGGATGACTCAAAGAAGTTATGGATCATAACATCACAATTTTATTTATACAAAGCGAATGAATTTAAGCAATATGGTTCTAGACCTGGACTCAAATTTAGGTTCACTAAATCCTCAACTAGTTCTTTCTCTGAGACTCTCCCTTGAGTTCTCAGAGGGGAGGGGGCCAACTGCCCACCAGGCTGCTCTGGCCAGAGGTGGGACTCTGGCTTCACCGCCCACCACCCATCTGTGTAACAATGATGGAATCCCCTAAGTGTAAGGTCTGGGAGTCCTGGATTGTCCTCTCCCCTTAAAAAGGGATAGATCCACTACACGTCTACATCAAAGGGTCGTAAGTAGTAAGGCATGAAACTGAACATGCATGTGTGAGTGTGTCAGACACCTTTGTGCCAGGAAGCCTATTCAACACGCACCGAATTCCCTTCTTCTCTGTCACAAGCAAGGGGCTGTGTACTCCTCTCTAGGCCTGCTCGCAACGCTATCCCCCCCGAGAAGGCTGTAAACCCCATGAAGGTAGTGGACTTGTCCTTTTGGGTCACCTGTCCACACCCAGGGCCAGGAACATGGCAGGGGCCTCAACTGAATGTCCACTGAGCAATGAAGATGCCAGTCCAGAGCTGGGGGCCAACCACGGGTAACCTGTCCCCCAAAAGCCTTAGGTTGAGTGGACTCTAAGGCAAGTGAGATGTCATGGGAGACACGGCTGCTTTCAGTTTTTTGAGAAACTTGACCACGTAGCGACGTTTTCCCCATTTATTTTCAGGACAGCAGTCAGCATCTCATTGATGGTCCCCATGCTCTTTCTGCTCGGGCTAATTTTAATTCCATCTCATCGGGTCCCTTCAGTAATAGATGCTGACAGTCCCAGATGCCAGGCCCTCAGTGAGAGCATCTGCTTATCCCCTCCGGATTAATCTAAACGACTTTACCTCCAGGACAGTGGGTCTTCCTCTGGAGTTTTGCAGAAGAGAAAGCATACAGCACAGGTCAGGCCAACAGCCACATGGAAATCACTGTACTCAGAGCATCTCTTTATCTGGACAGTGATCTCCTTGAGAGCAGGGGTTTTCTGTCCCATTCACTGTTGACCTAGGTGCTTCGCAGAAGACCTACACCTAATAAAAGCTCAATAAAAGCTTGAAGAATGTCACTGGATGGGATAGGTGCTGACAAACTGAAAATTAATAGTTAACCCAACATTTTACAGATCGTTTACTGCACGAGGATGGTTCAAATACATGCCTGTCATCTATTGTTGGGAACAGCTGTATTTTTTTCAGCATCACACTCCGGTATTACTGGAACTAAGTATTAATATATGATCTTAGAACCATACACGCAGCTGGATTTGCACTCGGTAGGAATGAAATTGCTTTCCGTTTTCTGAGAGGAAAACCTCTTAGAATTTCCTATGTTGTGCTTAATTTAATTTCAATATTCTGCATTAGCCAAAGTAACATTAAAGTTAATTCTTTCTTTGGAGAAAGAAAGACACGATTGGATTTACTTGCCCACATGTGCATGTATGAGGCCAAGCATGTGGTTCCCATCTGCCACTGGATGCATCGTGCTCTGTTGATTCTTGGCATAGGACAATTACGGCATAAAAGTACATTCTTATGGTCCATGGGATCAATTCCAGTGGTAGCTGACAGCTGATCCTGAGTATTTTGAGTACACAGGATCACAAACATTAATAAGTCATCCCACGGAGTCAAATGGCTCATACACAGAAAAAAGCACTAAGACAGCAATTCCTACAATACCCAGAAATAGAATTCCTAACATACGATGGTCCCAATTAAAACATTTGGGAGCTTGGTAAAAATAATTCTGCAACGGAAAACAACTCAGGATCGGAGGATTTAAATGGCAGGTAGGCTAATATCCCACTGAATACAGAAATCTCAGTCGTCAAGTCTCTGAAAGGGGTTTACACGTCTGCCCGAACACTTGTGGAAACCAGGTGTTACTAACCCCATCGGAACAATGATTGCCTTGGTAGGCAGCTCTTACTGTTAGACTTATCAAGCACCTGTTATATGCCAGATGACATGTTAGATTCTAAGGATAAAATGACAGAAGACATCATTTCCACCCTCAAGGGTCTCAGAATCTACTGGAGGAGAAAATAAAAAACTCTGCAGGTGAAATGATCAATGAGGGGGTACAGGGAGGCTGTGGGAGCACAAAGGAGAAACACATAAGAAATCAGGAAAGGCTCACAAGAAGTAACAGTGCTTGAGGTCCACAGTGAAGTTTGCTCAAGAAACCAGGGGCCAAGACATGCCAAAGAAGCACAGACATGAACCCCAGGAAGCGCAATGAGTTGGGGGGATCTGTACGCATCAGTCGATCCCAGTAGGTTCATGAAGGGCCTTGTGTACAGGCTAAGGAGTTTGGGTTTTATCCCAAGATGAAGAAAAACCACTGAAGAATGACATGCCCAGATAGGCATGAACGCAAATGTAACATTCTCATCCTCCTTGATTGGGCTGCGTACTAGTTGGCCAGAGGTGGGACTCTGGCTTCACCGCCCACCCCCATCTGTGTAACAATGATGGAATCCCCTAAGTGTAAGGTCTGGGGGTCCTAGATTGTCCTCTCCCCTTAAAAAGGGATAGATCCACTACACATGTCTACATCAAAGGGTCGTAAGTAGTAAGGCATGAAACTGAACATGCATGTGTGAGTGTGTCAGACACCTTTGTGCCAGGAAGCCTATTCAACACGCACCGAATTCCCTTCTTCTCTGTCACAAGCAAGGGGCTGTGTACTCCTCTAGGCCTGCTCGCAACGCTATCCCCCCCGAGAAGGCTGTAAACCCCATGAAGATAGTGGCTGTCCTTCCCCGGTAAACCTTAAGCTCCCTGAGGGCAGAGACTGAGCCTGTTTTGTTCACCCACGTGTTCTATTTTCTAATAAAGTTCCTGAGACTGAGCAGGCGTTGGGTAGACATTGAATGGATCAATCAATCAATCAATCAGTGAGTGATCTTGGGGCAGGGTGGGTTGAAAGGGGGATATTTAAGGGAGGAAGAAAGACCAGCCGGTCCCAGGACTGCTCTAAGCCTGGTCGTGGGAAAATTCAAAGATGCCTCTCGGTTTGGTCGGTGAGGCTGGGTGTAAGGGCCAGTGATTTTAAAAGATTCAAGAACAAAGTATTAGGGACAAGTAAGGGAGAGTATATTTCGTTTCAGACACACTGAGCTGGGAGTATCTGGTACCAAAGGAGCAGCCAAGGGGAGCGACCAAGTCTCCTTACGTACAGAGGGAGACGTGGCCTGAAGTCAATACAGGCGGCCATTGAAGGCCCAGGAGGCCACCAGTGAGGACACAGTATCCGGGAGAGAGGCTTCAGCCTAGATGTTGAGAACACTGGGATGGTTTTTGTGCCAAACAACGATTCCCATCGAGTTCACTATTATTACCACAAACCATCTTGGGAAAGCAACGACTGATCTCACTGAGCTATCTGCTATAAGCATCTCATTTTCAACTCTGAAGGCTGCCAATAGCCGAAGCATCAACTAGATTATGTCCGCAAGGAAGACTGCGGTTTGAATGCTGGCTATTGGGTTAAGAAGCAATTGAGAACAAATATGCATAACAAAATTACCCCAATGTCAGATGTAAAAAGGACGATGATGACTCTTTTCACTACAACCGGGATCCAGTGAGGTTTTGAGTTTCTGCGAGAACAAGGGGGCAGATTATAGGAAAGAGAATGAGCGTATTTTAATGTCTGGCGCGCACCTGGCTTTCTCAGACTGCCGGTGACATCACCAGGCAGCCGTGCATCTTCCCAGAGCCTATTTGAGAAGAGAAAACACTCAGAAAATTCTGAATGAAATAAATGAATAGCTGATCCAGAAGAAAAGGAAATGCAGCTGAGATTCATGACCAGAAAATTTACATTCATCTGTTTTCTTCCAATCTTGTTAACTCCTTGCAAGTGAGATAGTCTCCAAGCTGGTGGAGGGAAAAATCTCACAATAGAACAAATTTAGAAAAAAAATTTTAAACGTGCACCTTTTTTTCCCCTTCAAAATTCAAACAGCTTGAAATGTACACTGTTACCAAGTGGACTGCCTACTCTTGAATGGAGTAACGTCCGTGAAAACATGAGCACTACTCTTTGGATACGACAATACTAATATTGGCACATTTTGGAAAGTAGCATCATGGAGGTACCTTTCAAAATCTTTTGTTCTGTAATCAGATCACGAGTCAGACCATATCAGACAGATTCCATGTGGCTCTCAGGTCCAGGGGACTCATTTGTGTCACAGGAGTAAAGTTTTCCCATCTATCCGATAGGGTACGAGTACTCTGAGCATTAGCAAGAGGTGCGCTTTAGCTGGAGGAGAGTCAAGAGCCAAGAGTCGGTGATGAGAAACCTGCCTGGTTTTAATCTCATGCGCAAATCACCCTGAGGCACACGAGGAGCCTCGGAATATTAAAAATGAACCTTCTCAGTTCATTACGGGACCAAGCTTCCCTTGCAAGTATAACCCGAAAAACGACAGTGAGGAAGAAAGGAGTCAGCAATCTGGATAATAACTGGGATTCATAATTCTGGGAAGTCTAGAAAACCCTGGTATAATTAGGAGAATAACAAGGGCAATCCATTCAACCAATGGCTGAGATTGTAAAGAGTTATTACCATTTTTCCGAGGACCCTTGTGTCTGCTGAAGCCAACGTAGCCACCTAGTTCTAGGAGATGAATTTCTAGCTCATTTCTTACATATGCACATGTCTTATGAAATGCTTCACTGCCTAGGTCCTCCTGGGAGGTGATAACAGAGCCAGAGCAGTGCACAGGTGGGGAGAACTACGGTGTAGGCCTCACCTCCGAGTTTTAAAGACATTTACACACAGAGGGGAGGTGGTGACAAAGGGTACCCAAGTGCTGGCCAACAGCGCTCTCTGCCACGACGGGAACGTTCTACATAAATCTGCACTGTCCAGTACGGTAGCCCCTAGCCACATGTGACCACTGAGAACTTGAAACATGACTGGCATGAATGAGAACTTAATATTTAAATTCTAATTCAATTTAAAAAGCCATATACAGCGGCCATCTTGGACAGTGTAGCCTTCGAAGACACAACCTAACTTCTTTGTCAGCGGCCCATCCAAACACGAAGTTCTAACCTTGAAAATTTTAGGATTTTATTAAGGAAGGTGTAAATCCTTAGGTGCAGTCAGCAAAAACCCATATTTGGGGCAGTGTGTTTTATGAACAAGCTAATTAATTAGTCTTCATCTTCAGAGATACACAGACTAACCATAACGGAGCAAATTTTCAGTTAAAGGTGTATCAATGATGTAAAAGCACAAGTCTTTAGTTTTATTTCTCCAAAGTAGGAGCGAATATCTAGAAAAATTATACTGAACGGGCTGATAAAATCAGGTTTATTGTCCAAAAAAATAATAATAATTAAGATAAAAAACAAAACAATGTCTTAGAATCCCGTAACAAACCTCAGGCTTGGCCACTGTCACGACACATGACCTGGATTCTGTCCAGTTTTGTGGCCACTTCTCCATTCTCTTGCCTTTCCTACAAGGTCTTCTGGGCGACTACACCAACACCTCAGTCAACCCTGTTGGTTCCTTAGGCATTTAGAGGACGTACCAAGGTCTTAATCACCATGAGTAACATTTTCCAAAAGGAATGCTTGCTGCATTCTACGTTCTGAGGAGCTTGAGGATAGGTCAAAACCCCAAGTAATTTTAGCCTTTCTTGACATTCATAAATAGCTTCCCATCAAAGTTCCCTTTGATTTTCTCCTTGGAATGAATAAAGACGTCCTCACTTTCCTTACGAAAACTTCAAACTAAGTCAAAATACAGGAAAGCCATTTTCATTCCCCAAAGCACATACACAGATTACGGCATTTATGTAGAGTTATCCTGTTTAATCAAGAAAAATGATCCTTTTTAAAGTATAGAAAGACGAATTCTCTCAAGTGCACAGAAAGCCCTTCATTATACAGAGAAATGCATAATAACATGTGCAGACTTAACATAATTTTAGTGAAATGCATCTTCTAAGAGAGACAGTGCAATGACATCTCATATTTACAGCAATGTCAAAAAATAAAGCATTCAACAGAATTTTCTAGAACTTCCCTTTTAAGATCAAATCTCTTTTAATCCTCTTTGATAGAAGTCATTTCCAAATATGTTCGTAATTCCTTGAGCTCTTAAAGAATTGAATTTTAAACTTCTTATTGAACATTCGTTATCATTATCATTATTACTACTATTCTGATTGTAGTATTCTAAAAATCTGTGCCTATTTTTGAGTTACTGTTTACTTCTTCAAAGTCAGGGCATCAGCTATCTATTCTCTGCCCAATCTCCCGATTTATAAGCTTCCAGTTTTCTCTGTAGGAGGAGCAGTAACTAAGCCTCTGCAGGTTAACGAGTGAATCACGTTTTCGCATGGCGAACTAAAGAGTAAAGTACAGGACTGCAGGGCGGAGGATTTCTGCCAAGTGAAGCATTCAGAGGTTCACCTGCCCCCTCCTCCCACCCCGGCCCCATCAGAATTTTCCTTGTGCTAAAAGAAGCTGAGGAGGCCAGAAGCGTGGCCTCCAAACACCTAAAGTCCAAATTCCAATGAACATAAAACGAACTGGTTAATTTACTATTAGCCAGAATTAGATTTACAGCTAATTCTTATAAGAATCAGAGAGCTGCACAGCTCATTAACAGCTCAGGAATGCCTCTGCCATAAATTTTCAAATGCCAAAGCCTTATCTTGAATGGTGACCAGGGAGCAAATTTTCTGTTTGCAGCTGGCGCTATTTAACTTTTTCCGACTACTTTAGCGACTACTTAATGCATGTTGGTGATCTGCTTTCAGTGACTTCCTTGGGCTGGTTTTGTGGGCAGGTGGGAACACGGAGTGAATGCGGACTACACCTGAATGTAGGGCAGCAAGGAAATGCAAGCCAGAGGACAGACGTGCCCTCAGCTCACGCGAGAGGATGGTGGGGAACAGACTGAGGCCAATAAGAAGTCATTCCTCTGAAAACTCTTTCTAAAACAAATGATTTGTTTTTATCACTGTTACCCATCACGGTAAATGTCCTCGTTTCTGCTTTTATTATTTATAATAATTATCCACAAAATTTTTTAAACAGTATTACCTGAAGTCCTTTAAAAAGTCACTCATAACAAAGCCAAGCCTATCTGTATTTTTCCTTTTGTTAGTGGGAATCCAGCCATCTATAGTATATGAATAATGTACGATGGGCCCTAAGTGAGTGGGTGAATAGTGCCCTGAGTAAGAATAAGGTGGTTTTGTAAAAAGAAAACTATGAACCAAGTCAATGAAATTGAGCAATCAGTAACTAAAGTCCAGGCAGTCCAATTTTCTGTAAAAAGAATCATTAACTTATCAAACTGAGGATTTAAAGACACGGGCACAGAAACCACCTCAGGGTTGGGTGGAATGTTTAACTTGTCCATGTCACTCATTCACCAAACAGGGTCACAGGCCAGGCTGTGGCTCAGTGTCCTGCCAGGCGCCGCCCAGCTTGGGGATGCAACACAGAAACAGAAAGGAGTAGCAGGGACTGGGGGTACCCAGGACGGGTCCCTGGATGGGTCAGGAGGGCTTCCTGCAGGAAGGGGCATCTCAGCCAACACAAGAAGGAGTGAGCCTGGATGAACCGTGGCCGAGCTGGGTTCAGGCTGTGTACACGCCAAGGCTGGGAGCTGGTGGGGCCCCAAAGAGTTTAAGCTTTCACTGTGGTGATTCTGGGGCTGGAGGTGATGCTGGAGAGAGAGGGGACCCCGAAAGCCCCTGAGGCACGTGAAGGAACTCGTTTCCTTAGGACAGTGGTGACGGAAGTGCGGATGGGGTGGGGAGGAAGGAGAGGCAAGACGCTGAGGGAAGAAGCGGGCAGGCATCGAGGGGCAGAGAGTCGGGGGCGGGGACACTGACGGACACGGGTTGCGTCCTCCAGGGAAGGAGCCAGGGCAAAGGGAAGGTTGAGAACCCCCAAGGAAGGCACTAAGGGCCGCAGAACGGGCCCTCTGAGGATGCGGCTGGCGTGAGACCCGAGGCAGGGCAAGGTCCCAACGCCTCCCCGTGGCCTCTGTCCCAAGCCCACGGGCCATCCCCTCCGGCCTGCCTGCTTTCTAGAGATCGCTCATCCTTACCCAAGCCTCGACGGGCGACAGTGCCAAAGCCGGGGGTGGCGGGGGCCGTGCCATCCACGGGAAGGACGGCCTCCCTCAGGGGACAGCTGTCCCTGCCCCCGCCTCAGCCACACGCCTCTCGAGCTGTGAGGAACAAGCCTCAGAACCTGCCCTGCCCACCTGGAAGCCACCAGCCACGTGTGGCCGCAGCAAACGTAAGTTAATTAGAATGAAATAAAAAGAGAAATTCAGCTTCTCAGTCTCAAGAGCCACTTTTTAAAAAAATAATGTAGCTGATTTACAACGTTGTGCGAGTTTCAGGCAGACAGCAAAGGGACTCAGTTATACATACACAGTATGCACCTATATTCTTTCTTCTTGTTCTTTTCCATTATACTTTATTAAGAGTCACATGTTGTGGTTTCCCAAAGTGGCACAGACACAGGACACTTCCTCCCTACCGTCAGCAGTGCTATAAAATTCACACTGTGTGGCATCTGTTTCAACAGCAGGTGCGAGTGGTGGACACATTGAATTTTATTAATAAAAAGGCAGAAATTCCACTTCACCATCCCGGATTATCTCAATGTCCTCAGTGAAGAGAATCAATGTGGAAAACAAAAAATAAACACCACTTCGACGTTCTCTTGAAGATATAAAATATTCAAAGAAACTTAACTGAAGCAATAAATTTCAAACGGTGGCACCGTTTGCTAGCATTTTTTCCATTGTGTGTATCTAAACTTACTATTCATTTATCATGCCGCCAATGTGGACAAACAACATTAAAATGATAAGAGCAACACTGCAGCCTAGTTGTGGTGGGTGTCAAAAAGCCTTCCAAAACGTTCACAGTTCATGTTTTTAAATTCATGATACGGTCCATAAAACCAAAGGGTTTAAAACCAGAATTGAGGAATGGCTGAAAGTCCATTTAGGAATTGTTAGATCTAACAAGTCCTGCGGGTTTTTAACATAGGTTTATTGACAGATAGTAGTAGTTATGTCAATAAATATGTGCTCTTAATATTCAAATAGCTATACTGTGAGGGTGGGGATGGGATTGGAATAAAGCACTGGATCTCAAGCTGTCTGCACATAGGTCATCTGGACACACACACACACACACACACAGAGCGCCTGGCCGTGCCCATCACAGTGGGCTGCGGGTGGGAGGTGGGAGCAAGCCCTCGTATTTTTTAAGAGCCCCTGAGGAGCTGCCAACATGTAGACAGAGTTGGAAACGACGATATGGAGTAGACAAAGCTTTCCCTTCGTCTCACATTAAAGCCTCATTATGGACCCGTGGGAGAAAACACAGCCCTTCTTAAAAGTCACAATATTTTCCTTGAGCTCAATTTAAACCAACAGCCAATTATAGACCAAGTCACTGGATTTTAACCCTGGCTGCACGTTTAGAATCACCTAGGAGGCTCTTTAAAAATTCTAATGCCCAGGCCCCCTCCTGACCAACTGAATTTCTGGTGCATATGTGTGTGTTACAAGATTCCTAGGGGATTCTAAGAAGCAGACAAGATAGAGAACTCCTGCACTGGGTGAACCAAACGCCCCGTTGCTTGGAAAATTGCAACAGCAGGCTTGTGCCCAAAATAAGCCCAAGGAAATCAGATTCACTGCACTGAATCCGGCTGAAGTCCTGCCACCAGTACAGGGATCTATCCCCAAGGCTGCAGCCGGGAGGTGCTCAAGACAAACCTTCACGCAACTCCATAGTACCACCACCTCCCACCCCCTCACAGAACACGGGCCGCAATCAGCACTCAAAAACTGAACAAATGGGGGCCTCCCTGGTGGCGCAGTGGTTGAGAGTCCGCCTGCCGATGCAGGGGATACGGGTTCGTGCCCCGGTCTGGGAGGATCCCATATGCCGCGGAGCGGCTGGGCCCGTGAGCCATGGCCGCTGGGCCTGCGCATCCGGAGCCTGTGCTCCGCAACGGGAGAGGCCACAAGAGTGAGAGGCCCGCATACCGCAAAAAGAAAAAAAAAAAAAAAAAAAAAAAAAACTGAACAAATGGAACCAATTTATGTGGTTATGGATAATCTTTTTATGCAAGATGAATAAATTAAAATCTTTCTTTCTAAAGGAAATCCAAGAGCCCAGATATGGTCTAGGACCATATCCTGATTTGATTTCACAAATCACTTTGAACAACAAAAGTAGTATTTACGATGTTGAGGCTTTTATATCCATCAGGTTTTGCCATCAAAACAAAACGACAGCGCTTCCCTGGTGGCGCAGTGGTTGAGAGTCCGCCTGCCGATGCAGGGGATACGGGTTCGTGCCCCGGTCCGGGAAGATCCCACATGCTGCGGGGCGGCTGGGCCCGTGAGCCATGGCCGCTGAGCCTGCGCGTCCGGAGCCTCTGCTCCGCAACGGGAGAGGCCACGGCAGTGAGAGGCCCGTGTACCGTGCAAAAAAAAAAAAAAAAAAAAGACAGAACATCTTAAAATTAAGGACAGACGAGCAAAGAATTCTACATGTGAACAGCTACTGGAATCTCCCCCCTCTTCCGACCTTCCTCTCACTCCCGGCCGTGCCTGCCTTGCTGGAAATATACCCCGTGTGGGTGTGGTAGAGCAGCAGCGGACACCCCCGCCCTGCACGGGGTTTGGAGGTGTCATTCAGGTCTCGGGAAAGACACGGGGAGACCCTGAATCCTCTTCAATGACATCATGGAACCTAACCACTATTTAAACCGTTGCATCGGAAAATTCCATTTTTGGAACTTTCTGAATACCAGAAAGCCAACTTATTTTAGTTCTTTTGTAAACAAAACAAAACAAAAAAACACCAACTGCAAAAACAACCTAACATGAAAGACAATTTTAAACAAGAAAAAAAAAGTCGCCCCTATTTCCTTTACGCGAACACAACTACATTACAGGAAGTTTCCCCACTATCCCAAAAGAGTGTGTTCCTAGGAAACCTTTCATAAATGGAAATGTCATAAAGTGAAGAGTATCCCACATTTTGGTTCGAGTTTTGATCTCCTGATTAGCGAAAAGAGGTTCTAATGTAGGTCTGTGGTAAAAGCGAAGTGGCCTAACACGACCCTTCAGAAATCAGGGGATACCTGGACTTAGGAATCTGTTCAGGTCTTCGATTTTGTTTACTGGCGTTAACATCCTCATACAGCTTTTGCAGATGTTGTATGTATACAACGTATCATCTCATATTCTGCCTTTCCCTCTGCCACACTTAACGCTGTCACGTGTGAATCAACAGCTCTATGAAATGGGAATTTCTGTTCTACAACGCTGGTTACACATCCTGGACACCCCAGGCAAAAATCAGTGGGCTCTGATGCTCCTCTGGCAGTCTTTTTCAGACTCTGAAAAACTCAATAATCTAGAAAACAATCTCGTCCTTGGCATTTGGGTCCCCATTCCATCAACCACAGTAATAGAGGGAGGGCTGAACACAGCGCTTTAGCCTCCAGTAATGTTTAACAACACTGGTAACAGGCACGGGGCCATCAGGCTGGCCGGACCGCCATCGTGAGCCTCTCAGGCTGTTACCCGGAGCAGCCAACATCAAACAAAGTGGACTCCACTGGCCTGCACGACTCAGAGGAAGGAAGAAGTGACTGCCAGCATCGCTGAGGACTCCTGACGTTTACGCTCCCCCCCCCCCGCCCCGGTCCTTTACCTCTGTTAGCTTAACGTGCAGATCGGAACCTCTGCAGCTTTTCAATGGAAACACTTCTACGATGCATTGAGACACATGCATGAAAGAGTGTTTTATGTTTCTCAGCTGAACACTGCACAAATCACACCGCCTCCTGCCCAGAAAGCGACCAGGAGGTTAGACATCAGCCATTCGTCAGGCTGAGGCCTTCTCCTCGTCTCAGGCTTGAAACTGACCAGCCACCATTGCCAACCACTCGCCGGCAAAGTGGGACATTTTATATTAACCGTCACCATAGTTCAGCTCAGTTTCAGATAAAAAAATAAAGGAAAGGGAGGGGAGGCAATTTCCTTTCAAAACCTAAAAATGTTACGAATTACTCTGCTCAGGCAAGCATTTTCCTCCCTAGAAAGCTGTCAGATTTTTGCCGTCAGGGAAACATAGCTAAATCCATTAAATTTTTTTGATTAGAGTATTTTAAAACATATGCCAAATTATCACCCAACCTCAGGGACGGTCAACTCACGGCTGTTGCCGTCTCATTTCTCTCTCTAAAAATACTCACACGCCCATTTTCTGTGGAAGCAAAATCATTTATTTCGTGCATAAACAGTGGAGTGTGGGAATTCCCTGGTGGTCCAGTGATTAGGACTCGGCATGCTCACTGTCGGGGCCTGGGTTCAATCCCTGGTTGGGGAACTAAGATCCTGCAAGTCGCATGGCGCAGCCAAAATTTAAAAAAAAAAATTTTTTTTAATAAAAATATTTTTAAAATAGTGGAGTGTGTTCAGTCTTTTTTTTTTTTTTAATAAATCCATTTTATTTATTTTTGGCTGATTTGGGTCTTCGTTGCTGCATGCGGGCTTTCTCTAGTTGTGGCGAGCGGGGGTTACTCTTCGTTGCGGTGCACGGGCTTCTCATTGCGGTGGCCTCTCTTGTTCCCGAGCACGGGCTCTAAGCGCACGGGCTCAACAGTTGTGGCTCGTGGGCTCTAGAGCGCAGGCTCAGTAGTTGTGGCGCATGGGCCTAGGTGCTCCGCGCCATGTGGGATCCTCCCAGACCAGGGCTCGAACCCGTGTTCCCTGCACTGGCAGGCAGATTCTCTTAACTGTGCCAACAGAGAAGCTCTTAGTCTACTTCTGTATGACAAGAACCTGAATCTACTTGTCAGTGTTGTTTATAAAACTGTTGACATTAGAGACTAGGTCAAGGCGTGCACTTACTACAGAACCACACGACCTCGTACAGCCATAGTGTTCCTTTGGAAAGATACGTGCCAGATGAATGCAGCTGTACTGTGAGCTCATTCACTGACTCACTCAAGGTTAGCAAGATGAAGACAGTTTGATGTGGCTATAGTTTACTTTTCCATGAAATCATATTACTTGGGAACTAACAAATCGCTTTATAGCCAAGTATCTACTATCTGACCTAAATGAAAAATCTTGTAAGAGGAATGAATTGATCGGAATAGTAAAGTTACCTGATGTGCAAATAAAACCCTAATTTTCCTTTTTCTTTCTTTCTTTTTCTTTTTTGGCCGCTGCCACACGGCTTGCAGGATCTTAGTTCCCCAACCAGGGATTGAACCCAAGCCCTCGGCAGTGATTTAGCGCAGAGCCCTAACCACTGAACCGCCAGGGAATTCCTAAACCCTACTACTTTAAAGAAGGTTTTCACTCATCTGAATGATACTGGTACCTTTCTTCTGACCTGTAAGATTCTGAATGGTCGAGACCAGCACCGGAGGTGATGAGTAATAACCTTTCAAGTGTTTGATGTTTAGACTGAATCCTCTCAATGGGATCATCCAAGGTTCCTCTGATCTTATAAAGTAAGGATGGGTGGGTGGGAGTAGGAGAAAAAAGATTTTTTAAGACTATCTCTATGCTAATAGAGTTTTTTAAGCAAAACTTTTGAGACAAGCTCCTTCCCCAGAAGTGATTAATTAATAAGAAACAATCACTGCCCCACAAAATTTAAAACAACGAATCAAAAAAAAAAAAAGAAAAAAGAAAAAGAAACAATCCTTCTCCTCCCTCTGTCTCTCCTCCTGCTCAGGGAAAGGGAAACCTGAGGTCAGTGAGGAGTCTGTGAAGCTCTGCATTTCAAAGAGAAACCTGACCAGTCAGCATGTGTTTTCTAAGCCGGGTGTGTCTGTGTGCCCCCCAGAAAGCGCCAAAGAATTTGCCCGAATATCTTGGGGACACCTTGTGTCCTCATTTATCATTTTTCAAATCTTTAAATTCTCCCCTATAGAGATTACACTGACAAAATGACTACACCTATTAGGGATGCCATCTGAATAAAGAGAAAGTGTGATGAGAAAGAAGAATCCCAGACACAGAAGCAAACACACGTACATTAGTGGAAGCGGTGTTCACACCAGACGGAAACATCCTTGGGTCCACGCCTCCTTGGAAGCAGCTGAGGTTAACAGGCACACCTCGCAGACTCTATTTTTTTTTATGCTTTGGCATAGGCTTTGTCCCTTTTCAAGCAAAGAGACTGATTATAAGTGGCTAAAATCTATCACTTGCCCACGTCATTCTCGCCTGTCCTTTTGCAATACAAAGAAGATGGTCTATGTCAGGAGATAAACCTACGTTCACATCCCTGTTCTGCGGGTCCCTCTAACTGTTTGATCTTGCGCTCCCTTCCTGGAGGTCAGAAACAGCCTTCACAAAGTTTAGTCAGTGTGGTTTCTGAATTTCAATTTCCCTACACACAAAATAGCCTTCGCTATCTCACAGGAGCTATGTAAGCAACAAACTTTACAATTTTATTCAACATTAATTGACAAATACTTATTGAATGCCTACTGGGTCAGACACTATTGTGGGCCAAAAAATTAGACTAGGCCCACGGCCCTTGCATAGCTCAAGTGTGGCCCGGGCCTTCCTAGCTCTACACAAAATTGAAAATGTTTGTGTCGGATGCCCTCTCTTTGTCCAGCCAGTGTCTTCTTTCTGCCCCCATGGCTCTTCAGCCCAGTCCTTATAATCCTCACTAATTATCTCTGAAATGTGGGCTGATTAGAGCTCTTATCATGGCCTTGGGCCATCTCAGCAGCAGACATCACTAATCTAGCACAGCGCCTTTGATCCCGAACTCCAACTCCAAACCCTTCTGGATAAGACACTCCAAGCAGCCACTTACCAAAGGTTACACAGTTGGCAAAACTGCAGCCTATTAATTGAAGTTCTTACCACATGTTTGCACCTTTAATATCAGGCCCCTGAAGACTGAAATATAAAGACCACTTAAGCTTCCAAACACAAGGGACAGTCAAGAATGGAATTAAGGGGAACAAATGAAGGGCGTGCATGTCATGAGTTGATTCCCAAGTTAAAATTTCCTCGTATCTTGGGCTTCCCTGGTGGCGCAGTGGTTGAGAGTCCACCTGCCGATGCAGGGGACACGGGTTCGTGCCCCGGTCCGGGAAGGTCCCACATGCCGCGGAGCGGCTGGGCCCGTGAGCCGTGGCCGCTGAGCCTGCGCGTCTGGAGCCTGTGCTCCGCAACGGGAGAGGCCACAACAGTGAGAGGCCCGCGCACCACAAAAAAAACAAAAAACAACAACAACAACAAAAAACAATTCCTCTTACCTTTTAATTAAAATCATTCTCCGTAATGACTGTCGGGCTTTTTCTCAAGTGCACAGAGGGCTACTTTGGGGTGCTTAAAAACTCATTTATATTCCTTAGTGTAAGAGATGCACTCATGGATGTAAGATGTGTCCACGGGATTCGCTCGCCTTAGGCTGACAAGGCTGACTCGGCAAACTGTTCAGTGGAGCCGTTAGCAAGTGACACCAAGTGGTTCCTGCACTGCTGTCAGCTGCATTTGAAAAACTGTGGTTACCTGTGTACCTGTTTGTAGAATGTCTTATGTCTTCCAAACTCTAGGTTTCACGGGGGCAGATCCCAGGTCTCTTTCGTTGAGCGTTGTTTCCCCAACAACTAGCACAGTGTCTAAACCACAGCAGACTCTCAAGTATCTATGAATGAAAGAAACAGTTCCTCCATCTCCTTGAGCAATTTCAAGTAGGCCATTTTCAACTTTCTGTCATCCTGATTTGGGAAATCACGGTGACACCAGCAAACTTTATAATAATACTCATGAAAAGAGCTTGAACAACTTTGACCTGTCTTTTCTTACTTCGTGAAACTATGAGGAAATTATGGCCCACGATTACTCATAAAGAGAGTAGCTTCTAGATTCATACACGGACTGGCCCTTCTGATCTCAGGCCATTGCTTTCTGCAGATCACCACACTATCTCCATACACTGTCTCGAAAGAATGGCCCCCTAATTTAAAAAGAAAAAAAGAAAGACTAAAAAACACATTCAGTTTCAGTTTTTGAGTTGTCCCAATTCTTAGACCAAGAAAACCATTCTCATCAAATAAGAAAGTTGGCTATAGACCTGACCTAGACCATGACAATATTCACAACCTCTCATCATTCCCCAGGAGGTTTCTTAGGCCATCATGAAGCTGGTATTCTGTGGACTCATCAGTTTCACGAGTACACAGCTGTAAACACAAAAGAACTCTAGAGATCCCACACACCGCCAACATCTAGGAGGGGAGTGCAGTCAGTATGGTGAACATTTAACAAAGTGGATGATTCCAAGAAAAATATACTGAGGCATTATAATTCATGAAGAGTTTAAAAACCAAGACACAGCAAAGCCCATTTACATACATATTGAAAACCAGATGTGCAACCTAGTGTTGCCTACACAGAGAATTTAGGGCGGCCTATGAGAGTTCTTGAAAAGTAAGCACAAAACACATTTTGTCAGATTTACCAGTTATATGTTGTTAAAGATACATCAACAACTCAGTCTCCATAGAGTCCGGTGATGGACCCTGATCAAGTGGGAAAGGGTTATTATGGCTTACTACATGTTTCCCTGGTGGTCAAATGTGAAATGTGCCATTGAAAAATAACTTAGGTTTACCTCGCAATAAGGATTATGTATTTCCCCGTCTATAAAATTACCTGTTTCTCAAAGCCTTCTGATTACAAGCAGTATAGCTGGATCCGTGGCAAGTCTTAAATAAATATTAATTTACTTTCATTCTTACCCGAAACCAGATTCTTTATCAACATCCCCACTCACTCAAGCAATATAATCCAGATATCAACCTAAGGGGAAAAAAACTTTTTAACTCAATTTTCCCTTCCCCCACCCCTCCCTTAAACAGCAACAAGACGAAGAATCAAGCAGGCATAGGAAAGTTAAGTAACAGGTTGGCCCATGAGAAGGACAAGAGGCTCCTGTTCCTGATCATCTCACTGTCCCAAGAACTGAACATTAAAATTGGGTTTCATGGTGGTGTGGTTACAAGAACATCCTTAATATTTGGAGACATACTCTAGGTACTTAAGAGCGAAAGCTTTGTGAAAACTCCCCAAGCTGGTTGCTTGTCATTTGTGCAGTTTTTTTGTACGTATGTTATTACATGCTTCTATTAAAACTTTATCTAAAAAAATAAGAGTGAAGGGGCTTCCCTGGTGGCGCAGTGGTTGAGAGTCTGCCTGCCGATGCCGGGGACATGGGTTCGTGCCCCGGTCCGGGAAGATGCCACATGCCGCGGAGCGGCTGGGCCCGTGAGCCATGGCCGCTGAGCCTGCGCGTCCGGAGCCTGTGCTCCACAACGGGAGAGGCCATAACAGTGAGAGGCCCGCGTACCACAGAAAAAAAAAAAAAAAAAAAAATGCAACCGGGCACAGAGATGTGGTTTTGCGAGATGAAAAGGTTCTGGAGATTGGCTGCCCAACAATGCAAATACACTCAACACGACTGAACACTGCACTTAAACATAGTTATTTAACATGATTGATTTTACAGTATGTATATTTTGCAATTTAAATTTTTTTAAGTTAAAAAACATCAGAATCGTTCCTAGCTGGTGGGTGGGATCTGCCTATGAGCTGTAGTCTGTAATCTACAAACCCTTCTGTAATCTCGCTTCTCCATTTCATTTTTTTTTTTTTTAATATTTATTTATTTATTTATTTATGGCTGTGTTGGATCTTCGTTTCTGTGCGAGAGCTTTCTCTAGTTGTGGCAAGCGGGGACCACTCTTCATCGCGGTGCACGGGCCTCTCACTGTTGTGGCCTCTCTTGTTGTGGAGCACAAGCTCCAGACGCGCAGGCTCAGTAGTTGTGGCACACAGGCCTAGTTGCTCCGCGGCATGTGGGATCTTCCCAGACCAGGGCTCGAACCCGTGTCCCCTGCGTTGGCAGGCAGACTCTCAACCACTGCGCCACCAGGGAAGCCCTCCATTTCATTTTGAAATGGGATGTGAGGTGTCCAGCAGGTTAACCAGAAGCGACAAGGAAACAGCAGTCAGCAAGCACTAGATACCGGCTCCGCTCACAACCAGAGTCCCCAAGTCCTTTGTTGTGAGGGCACAGACATTGCTTGGATTCCTGTCATAGCTCTGTTGACCTTGCCTGAGGGCTTGTGAACAGAGAGGAACATCCCTTCAGCCTCTGTGAGCCTAATGAACTGGAATCCTTTCCCACAGCGGGAGAAAAAAACGGATTTGAGTCAGGCTCCCCAGCCCCACCCCCAGGAGCCACCCGCAAGGCCCTTTATGATGCTCAACGAGCATCCCAGCAAGGGAAGGGGCCGGCCCAACAGAGGACTTGGAGCGAGGCCGATACAGGTCTGAGCTAAAAGCCTGGGGCACGGTGGCCAGGCTTGGAAAGCATTTACGTCATCACCAAGGGGAAAACGATCTGTATTTACAAAGCCCACACTTCCCACGTCCACACCAATAGCCAGATGGAGGCAGGAAGGCCACGTTGTCTCAAAGCAGCGACTGGGACGCCGAAGCCAAGCCCCAAGGACGACTCAGTCTGCCCCAGGATGCCAGGAAACCAAAGCCTTAGGTTGGGAGTGTGAGGCATCTTTAAGAAAAAACACAGTGGCCCTTGTTTGGAAATGAGCCTGTGGCTAAAACTCGCTGTTTATGCAGAGTGTTTTTCTGACTATGATATTAATTTGTTGAACGCCATGGTAAATATATATACATATATATATATATATATATAAAACCCCTTTCCCTGTGCCTCTCTTCCAACATTTTCTAGTTTTCAATGATGGGTTTTATTAACAGTTAAAAGAGTATCTTGGAATCGCCTTCACTTTTATGATCTACATGTAATATCTGGACATTCTACAAACTGGTTTGAAATCTGTGACTTCAGAAAACTTTCCAAACATGGTGGTTCCAAAGAGTGACTCGCCTAGGCTCTGGCTTCTCCTCCAGGCAAGTGAATGGCTACACTCTGTGTTAACGTTCAAACTACATTAAAAAGGGCTGATGTTTTAATCTGGTGCGGAGGGCAGTGCTCGGGGGCCCTGGTGCCTCTTGTACCTCATTTCCTTCAAAGGACAAAGTTGCTGTTGTTAATCCCACTGTACAGAGAAGGACAATGAGGCCCAGACAGCAAACCTGCCCAGGACCACACAGCCAGCACGGGCCGAACTGGATCTGAGCTCAAATCGTTGACACCAAAATTAATGCTTCCCCCTCTGTCTTGCTGCCTTTCAGGTGGATTTCTTCCCAGTGAATCTGAGGTTCTTGATGTCTCGTCTCAGAAAGAATTCAGTGAGAGACAAAGTGATAGGTAAGAAGTGGATGTATTTAGAGAGAAACACACTCCACAGAGTGTGGCCCATCTCAGCAGGTGAGAGAGGCCCAAAACATGGCAGTGGTTAGTTTTTATGGGCTGGGTAATTTCACAGGCTAATGAGTGGGAGGATTATTCCAATTATTTCAGGGATGGGGCGGAGAGTTCCAGGAATTGGGCCACCGCCCACTTTTTGGCCTTTTATGGTTATAGCCTCAGAACTGTCAGGGCGCAGGCCGGTGTGCCATTTAGCAGCTAATGTATTACAATGAGCGTATAATGAGGCTCAAGGTTACTGGAAGTCGAATCTTCCGCCATCTTGGACCTAGTTGGTGCTGACCGGTTTTTGTCACGTCCTATGGCTGTGTCATCCTTTTAAAGGTTGTGCCCTGCCCCGTTCCCTCCTGTTTCAGATTCAACAGAAAAGGGGTCCATTAATGTGACAATCATTGCTAAGTGAGCTGGAAAACCCTTTTAGATGGAACACCAACCCTTTGCTTACTTATCTTCATTAGGTCTCGCTTTCCTTATCAATAAAGGACTGGGTTGGTGCAAATGGCATCTGTTAATTCCATGCCCCCTGACACCAATTTTTCTCTCATTAGTCAGTCACATCAGGGGGAAAAAAAATGGAAAAGAGCGCTTAAAAGTCATTTGGCAGTTTTTAGCTTTTTTTCTCGTGTCACATAGAATGATCGACATCACTCCCGGGGATCAAGGGACGATTCTGGCAGGGCAGGGAACTTTACAACACGCCACAGAGAAAGCCAACCCCGCACAGCTACCGTCTGAGGTTCGGCTTTTCACACGGAGCGAACGCTTCCATCTGCCGCTGCCATCAGACTGTGAGCTCGGAGCTGCCCCCCATCAAGCCCCACAGGACCCAGAACCTCGAGCCGAGCAGACGTCCAGTACTCACGTGTTGTTGAAAATAAGGTCGAAATAAACACCTTTGGAACGCAGCATTAAGAGCTGGCTGTAGCCCAGAGAAGCAAAGTTGAAATCACCTCTTTATGCACCTAAACAGCTGGACGTGAATTCACTAGACTTACATAAATTCACTAGGAGGCGTGTGTGTGCATGTGCGCCATGCTGTGTGACCAGCACTGCTAACACAAAAAGATCACGTTGTGTTGTCCAGCGTAACACCTGGACACGCCCACATTCAGATACATTCAGCGATACCACCTTTCACATGCTTAGCACTGTATGCTTTTCCAAGTGCCTTGAAGTCAGCTCATTTCCACACTTTCTGAGCATCTGATATGTGCCAGGGCCCTGTCTGGCACCTAGTAGGGTTATAACATTAACTAAGACCAGTATCTTGCCTTTAATGCACTCAGGTCTGGCAGGTGTGGTGCTATGGAAGCGAACAGTAACAATACTGTTTATAAGGTTCAAGAACAAAGCACAGAACTTCCGTGGTGGCGCAGTGGTTGAGAATCTGCCTGTCAATGCAGGGGACACGGGTTCGAGCCCTGGTCTGGGAAGATCCCACATGCCGCGGAGCAACTGGGCCCGTGAGCCACAACTACTGAGCCTGCGCATCTGGAGCTTGTGCTCCACAACAAGAGAGGCCGCAACAGTGAGAGGCCCGCGCACTGCGATGAAGAGTGGCCCCCGCTCGCCACAGCTAGAGAAAGCCCTCGTACAGAAACGAAGACCCAACACAGCCAAATAAATAAATAAATATAAATAAAAATAATTTTAAAAAAAGAACAAAGCACATCTTAGACATAGCGGTGGCACAGACTTCCCAAATGAGATAATGTGTGAGCAAGGTTTAGAAGGGGAATCGTTTTCAAGATGGGGCTCGGGAAGTAGGGGAGAGCACGAAAGAAAGGCCCCGGGCTAGCACACCAGGTAAGGTATCTAGGGAAGCAGAGATGGACCTTTTTCACTGGAGGGGAAAACAGGAGAGAAAGATGGAAGCTGCCTTTTGCCCAGGTGTGTAGGTGCCTAGGGCATTTCCCCAAGTGCTCCCTAAACTGCTTGCAGGACACCAGGCAGGAATTACTAGTTTCATTTCGGAGATTAGGAAACCCAGGACAGAGGCAGGCAGACCAAAGGCTCTTCAGGCTCTGTGGATCCTCCCATCCAGGGCCAGCTCCATGAATGGTGACTTATGGAAGGACAAAGGGGAGGTGATTTCCCCAAGGTCACTGGTGAATCAGCGTCTAACTCAGAAGTTAGAATCAAGGATGCAATAATGCTGATAACAAAAGTCACTGTATTTCCAAAGCGTGTAGGAATAACGAATAAAAAGCTGGGGGAAAAACCTGAAAAGAAATGAGAAAAGGAAAACCAACAGAAGGATGGCACAGCATAAAAGGTTCAGATCATAATCAAACGTGCGATCAATTCTAAGATGACAAATATCACGTAATGCGTTAGAGCCATGCCATGACTTACTCAATCACACTGTTAGGCATCTATGAGGCTAGATTTTTTGCAGACAGACTAAGCTATTCCTTAGAAGAAATTCCTTCAAGGAGCACTCGCCAAAGAAATATGTATTAAAGTTATGTACTTTTATATGAGATCACGAGAGATCTTTATTTACTTCTTTATATTGTTCAGTAGTATATGACTTCTGAATAACGGGTGCAGATTTTTTATTCGGGGGGAACAGATCTTAAAATAGGGTCAAGTGAAAATAATGATAAAAGGGTATATATCCAACCGCCCAGAAATGACAAATAAAATTTCATCACATTTGTTTCAGGTCTTTTTTTAATAAATAATAGGAAAAAAACACTATGGATAAAATTATTCCCATTCCATCTTCCTATCTGAGGAATCGATCACTATCCTGTATTTTATGTACCTTTCTGATCTATTTTACACACACATACATTCGCATCCCCATCTATAGAAATGTAGGGAACTGTTGCTATATACGATTTTCTAAAATAAATTAAACCATACCCTTTGTGCCACTCAACAATATGCTCTTGCAATCAATCTATGTTGATTTCTTTCTGTAAGTGCGGCTTACTCCCTTAAGTCTGGCCGGCATAGTATTGGTTTAAATAGACCATCTTCTATTTATCTAGCCTATTAATGGATGTTTAAGCCGTTTCCAATTTTTCTCTGGAAAACCAATTCAGTAATAACTCTCCCTGTTATTTGTCTTCTTGGGAGATGGCCAGAGATTCTCTTGGGATATAAACATTGTAAATAAAAATAATGTTTAAGATGAACTATAACTAGGAAAGTAACAGTAAAAGTGGATGAGACACTTGCTAAGAAGACTTGGTGAATGCCTCTCATTATGAATGTTTCTAAATCTATCAATGTTTATACTACACCACCGTAATACTTGGGTTCTCCAGAAAACACCCAATACCTCTACACGCTAATGAACAGCAATCGAATGATTTGGTAAATTAACCTTGGACATGACAGAGTACTGACTATTCATTATCCTCTATCGGTCCAATTTTACTTCTTGAAAAACTTTTCAACTAAAATTCATAGGCAACTAATGCCATTTTAACACACTAACTCAATGCTAGTAATGCAACCAGTTTACCTGAATACAAAATGCATGAATTCCTCGAACATATGCCTGGAATGACCAGTTTCCATGAAAATTATAATTCAATCCTTTCATTTCTTTTTGTTTTATTTTATTTTTAAAAAAATTTTTATTGGAGTATAGTTGATTCACAATGTTGTGTTAAGTTTCTGCTGCACAGCAAAGTGAATCAGTTATACATATACACATATCCACTCTTTTTAAAATTCTTTTCCCATACAGGTCATTACAGAGTATTGAATAGAAATCTTTTCATCTCGATTTTAACTGGAGAGCTTTGCTCGTCTCTTCAATGAACTCAGCTTTCCATGATCTTAAGTGGAAAAACACTTGATTGCCTAACCCAACCCGGAGGCAAATCATATTTATAAGCTGCCATCCAGCTGCTTAAGCGTCGCTAAAATAAGCCAAGTGTGTTGTGCATGACACATTTGGAGGCTGGAGGAAGAGGAACCATTGGCAAATAAGAATAACATGGTATCGACCTAGAGGAAGCAAAATTGGCACAAGGAGGGCTGTTCAAAGAATCATCCGCACAGAGAAATACAAACCATGTGTTGCTTCCTTTTCTACCTTCCCCCCAACTCCTACACAAGCATGTCATGTATCAGAAAGACAGCATCTATATCACAAACTGATATTTTTCCAAACATCAATAAATGCTCTTCCTACAACACCATAAACTACTTCCCACACACGATTTTTCCACCCGTCCCCATTCTGTTCAAAGCCAAAAGCAAAGCTCTGCGGCAAAAAAAATAAAAATAAAAATAAAAAAGCACGAAGTCACAAAGATTTATGGGAGTTGATTTAAATCTATGAGGAGGAATGCAGTCTGGTCAAAGCAGAGCAAAGGTGATGATGAGGGTATGGAACAAAAGGTTACACACAAGCGGGAGGGAAAGGCAGACGGACCCCAGGAATTTTTTCTGGAAGGCAGACATTCCACCCCCCTCACCCACCGCCACAAGGATGAGCCAGTTCTCAACAAATCCCCAGCGCTTCCCTAGGACCCTGAGCAAAGTATCCCCTCTCCCTCCGCCTCAGGCCTCATCTATAAAACTAAGGATGGACTGGGAGTTTAGAATCAGCAGAAGCAAACCATTACATAGAGGAATGGATAAACAAGGTCCTCCTGTAGAGCACAGGGAACTATATTCAATAGCCTGTGATAAACCAGAATAGAAAAGAATATGAAAAAGAATGTATATGTATGTGTAACTGAGTCACTTTGCTGTACAGCAGAGATTAACACAACATTGTAAATCAACTATACTTCAATAAAATAAATTTTTTTAAAGGCATGAGACCACCCACACTCCACTGACTTCCCACCAGATACCAGTAGGGATCTCAGAATCCCACTCTCCCTCGCCACACCTGTCTATCCCTGAGTCTAAGACATCTTTATAAAGGGCTCCAACAGCTCAGGAGTTAAATGTTAAGAGTCCCTCCTCCTGCCTCTGTGTCGAACTGATTCACACCGTGGCCTTGACTCTCTCCGGCCGGCTACCAAGGGGATCTGGGATCACACCCAGGCCTCTGCATACTGTCTGCGGCCCCATTGAACGCTGCTCTCAGGCTGGTAAACCTGGCAAGTGGCAGATGAGAAGTGAATTTCAAACACTGGTCAGCTTTTTGGCAGAACAAGGTGATTAAAGCCAGAATATAGTTTTCGTGTTAGAACTCACTGCCTCGGGAAAACGTGAAAAAGCAGTTCTGGCTAAAGCCTCAGGGATTCCAAGAACAAGGGCCTAAAAGGCAGGTGGAGAGGGAGGGAATCAGGCAGTTTTAAATAAAACAAGCACTGTGGGCGAGCCTGAGGTTAACTCTCATGTTTTGCTTTCTCTGGCTCAGAGTTGAGTTGGGTTGGGTTCCAGACCTCTGGGTACCATAACCTTTCAGATGTTTGCATAGTTCATGTGGGAAGCAGGGAATATTTGCAATGGCTGAACTCAACATGGAGGAAGGTGGCAAAGCTGGTTGAACCTTGTATTATATTTTTAAATGGAACAGATGAAAAAAGAGCAAAGAAACATTTTAAATGATGCAATGTTTCATCAATCAATAGGCAACACATGGTTAAGAGTGTCTTGAAATGTAAGACAAGTTCTAACACATTCGGGAATTCTAACATGATGAAGAGCATCCTGAAATATAAGTTTTACATATTTTAGACAGATGAGTGATGAGTAAATAACACGCAAAAGAAGAATATTTTGCCTTTCCCATTGTGCCCTGAACCACTGGTGGCAACTAGTTAGTAGCCAAAGTCATAAATAAGAAAAGGAATAAGGAAAGAAACCCTGTAATTTATTCAACCGGCTAACATCAGGCGCACAAAAATTCTTCAGGTGGCAGAAGAGACCCAGAATTTTATTCAAAGTAAGAAATGTCCCCTCCCTGAAGCAGGCAATGAGGTGCTCAGAATACAAGTGAATAGTGAAGTTAAAAAAAAAAAATGTATTATGAAGCTTGGTTAATGTTTTTTTAATTGCATTTAATGTAAGGAGTGGGTCTTCTGGAACTGTCCTTTAAATGGGCTGTCTATCTAGCAGATGCAGGAGTTTATACATCTAATATGGTCCAGAACCCAAAGGGTTAAAAGCAGGAAAGAACCTTGAAGGATCAGTGATTCCAATTCCCTTGTTTTATGAGCATCAGAACTGAGGCTCAGAGGTAACTGGTTGGAGGACACACAGCTCTTCTCAACACACATACATACACACGCATATACACAGAGACACACATGTACACACACGTGCGCGTACACAGACACTCTTTCCAGGTGTTTTAAAATTTCCCATTTCTATGGCCCCTGGAACATTCCCCAGGCAACCTCCCCTCCATCCAATCGTCATCTTTGGTCTGAAGCTTAAGCCAAGCTCCATCTCACTCATACCAAGAACTCTCCCTTCTCTTTTCTTCTCTTTATAAAGTGTGCAAAAGGTCAAGTTTTCAAGAAACCTTTCTGGAATATTAATTTTTTTAATGTAACGCTGCCATTTTTATAATCAAACACTGTGAAGCGAGGTGAAGAGGGTGGTCTGAGCGGTCAGTGGCTGGCAACCTTGGGGGTACAAACCTCTGGTCCCTCGTGCTGAGTCTAGGGGAGGCCCAAAACTGGGGGGGACAGGTGGGCAGGAAGATGAGCTGCACGTTAGCCCCCCAAATACATTTCTGAGACTTGTTACACAGCAGCAAATGCTTCCTGCTGATTAAAAAGAAAGAAAACCAGAAATCAAGAACATCTTAAATTCGTGAGTTAGTTAATAAATGAAATCACAAATACATGTGAAGAATCCTACCAGGTGGCAGGATTCCTCGGTTGCTTGATCTAGAATTTGCCACTTCTGCATGAGGGCAAGAAACTACATCTCTGGCAGAGAATGAGAGAGACCCAGTAGACAGCTGGTGATGGCCTTTGGGTTTTTTTCCTTTCTTACCATCTTTGCAACTATTTAGGTTTTTCACTTTAACCTGTACTCTTGGAAACTTGACCTTCTCCAATTTAACGATACCTGTTGAAGCTGACAAATAAGTAAGCAGGATGCTCACGTGGTCTGCCGCATCTTCAAGATATACCGATGCATCCTGACACGAAACCATTCTGGTTAGCGACTGTATAACTCCAACTATTATTAACAGTTTTTAAAGGAAAATGCATAGTGAGACTGCGAGGGCTTCACAACCCACTCTTACCAGGTCCTGTTCATTAGATCAATAATGAGTAAAAGCTCAGTATCTGATAGGTCAAAAGTTCTAGCTTGGATACCTTCAGTGTAGCCACACATCAATTATGGCTTTTCTTCTTAAAGGGGGATTTGAACAGATGTACAAAGAGCAGGAAAATGGCAGTAGAGGATGAGAAGGTGATGGAAAACGGAAGAGGACCCAAAAAATGTGTATTTTTATTCTGACATGATTAGCCAGGGTCAGCAAGAAAGATTAGAAAATCCTATTACTCTCTCCCTCCCCCTTCATAAAATCCTACCATGTCCAAAAGCTTCCAGAACACTGACATTGCCAAGGCCAGTGGTTCTCTAAACACACAGATGATTCCATCTCTGAAAAAGCTTGAGGAATATAAGACTAAAAAAACATTGTACTTTTTTAATCAAAAAGTTTTCACTTTGCATTCAGTGGTGTTCAGGAATTTTTCTTAAGTATTTTAGGTATGATAATGGCATAGTAATGAGGCTGGGAAAAAACGTGATCTTCTGAGAGATGCACACTAAAATGTTTATAATAGAAACCTAAAGTTTCCTTCCGAAAGCTGAACTTTCCATTGGTGAGTGATGCCCACACATACATTTAAAAAATTATTATTCATCATTCTTTCTATTATTTCATTTCCTTTTTTAAGAATTGTGGTACAATTACATAAAATTCACCATTTTTATGTGGACAACTCAGTGGCATATTAAGCGCATCCTCACCGTTGTGCAACCATCATCCCCATCCAGCTCCAGAACTTTTTTCATCCTGCAAAACTGCACCTGTGCATCCATTAAGCAATGACTCCCCATCACCCCCTCAGTCCCTGGCAAACACCCTTCTCCCTTATGTCTCTACCACGCATACATGTCCCAGAGCTCCCTTAGTTTCACAAATTCAGAATGAATAACATAATACCAAAAAAATCTCCCTCAGGTTTCAAATACTGATTCATTACTTAAAATAGAGTGTAATATAGGTATTTGATTTTACTGGCAATAAAAATCCTTATCAACATTCCAACAGTTATGTAGAATTCTGTGTACAAATAAAAAATCACTGAAGTGGACAAAGTTTTATTTTATTATTAACATCCCTTTCACAAACATCTTTCACTGGACTATTTCCTTCTACTAACTCTGTAAGGGCACTTCCTAGCATCTGTAGAGCAAAGCTAGGCACATTTTTAAGACTGTGGACCTGCTGCCGAAGTGCCCTCCAAAAGGGTTGTTGCTTTAAGGTTTGGTGATGCTTCTAATATTCAAATAGATGGTTCTGGATTTGGGGGGTGGTGAGACGGAGGCCAGATGATGCTCAAACATCATCAAACCTACGTTTCCCACTAAATGTTCCCACTCCACACCCTATCCCCGCAGTTATGATAGGAGACCTTTCCCCCACGGTCTCTGCCTGACCCGTGGTTTATGAAATCTACAAAGACCATGAAGAGTCATGAGCTAGGAATCAGGTTTTTCGAAGGGGACTTTTTTTTTTAATTAAGTTGAAGATATGATATCACCCTTTACGAACTCTGAAAGAAATTCCCTATGTAGAACTGTAAAAGGAGCAATAAACAAAATACACATTTCCATCTTATTCTCATTACCAATATTTTTCAAAACCAACCCATGAAAGTAAATGCAATTAAAAAGAGCACTGTTTCGTATTTTAAGGTATCAGCAAACCAGTGGATTTTATGATTACACAGCAACCACTTTTGCATTTATAAGAAACCTGCGGAACCAACAATATTTTCTCATTTTGCTCTTACGTCCTGTCCATTAATTAAGCTTACTTGGGGTGGCCAAGAGAGGTTGGAAAGGGGACTCCCCACGCCTGCTCCCTCCTACACACTCAAATGAAGCTAAACCCTCTGGTTTGGGAAATTCATTGCTTCAGAAAATTTCTTTTAGAGATAAAGATGCCTTCCTCTGCTTTTCAATGCAAAACAACCTTTTTGAAAAAGAGAATGCCATAAAAGGAGCTTTATGCTAAATGTATCTTTTTCTTTGCCCCAATTGTGGCCGGGACAGCAGCTCTTCTCCATGAAGTGGTTCCTGAAAATCCGGTGGTTACTTTTCCCATTTCCCCATTGCCATCCGTTACCCTCACATGTTTTCATTTACAGCATCATGGATATTCTCTAGACTGTCTGTTGGAAAAACAAAAAAAATTAATCCCAGCAGTGAGCCTAAGATCCTGAACACTCAGCAATTTCTTGTGAATTCATGGTAAGGCTATTTATGCTGAGGCTGGATCTGAATGTATGAACAGCTGACCAGAGCTAAACTGTTACGCATTCGGCTTATTTGGCTTAAATCTCATTCTGCACTTAGAGCAACGCAGGCAGAAGAATACATGGCTCATTAATAGGTTTAAGACAAATACAACAGACAAAATTCTGACAATAGCTTCAAGTTCAAGCACCGAGACAGAACACCTCCTTTTTACTGAGCACCTATTAGGCGCCCAGAATTGTCTCATCATTTCACACATGCTCCCTAGTCCCTTTGCAGGCACCACTGCTAACTCAAAAATAGACAGATATTATTCTCATCCACATTTTACAGCTGATGTAACTGAGACTCCCCAAAGTAAAGACATTTGTTCAGAATCACACAGTTATTAAGAGTGGAGCTACGGGCTTCCCTGGTGGCGCAGTGGTTGAGAGTCCACCTGCCGATGCAGGGGACGCGGGTTCGTGCCCCGGTCCGGGAAGATCCCACATGCCGCGGAGCGGCTGGGCCCATGAGCCATGGCCACTGAGCCTGCGCGTCCGGAGCCTGTGCTCCGCAACGGGAGAGGCCACAACAGTGAGAGGCCCGCGTACCGCAAAAAATACAAAGAAAGAGTGGAGCTAAGGTTCGAACACTCACTTCAAACCCAAAATGCTCAGATGACACAAACACCAATAATGGCACGTATTAGCATGTCATTACGTGATGGCTGTTTGGGGAGAGGGAGGACACAGTGCTTTTCAGGGACACCCACTCATACCATCACTTTGCCGGGAAACTCAGGGGTCCCCCTAACGCAATGATCACTTGGACAAAAAGTACAGAGTGCTATTTTCGAAGATGCTCATAACCATCTGATACGCGCCATTTTGTGCTGTGAAGAGACAAAACTGAGGATGAATTTGTTCCAAATTCTAAGTGTGCACGCGTGCTCTCACACACACGACGAATGCTGACCTCGAACAAGGGAATTCTGCCTGTTTATTACAGCAAACCTAAAACTGACCACATGGCCCAGTTTACTGGAAAACTGGCTGTAAACTGATGCAGGACCATGAAAAGGGTACAAGCCAACGCACACCTGGGTTTGAAACTGAGCCCAACATTTCCCAGGCAAGTGACCTCGGGCAGAAACAGCAGCGCCTGCAGCGGGCTACCCAGACTGAGCACTTGGAAACCTCCAGGTCATCAGCACATACATTATCTCATTTAATCCTCACAACCACCCTTTAAGATGGGTACTGTTACCCTCATTTTACAAATGGCAAAACCCAGGTCACAGTTAAGACGTGGGGGAAGCAGGATCTGAATTCAGTTTTTGGCTAATGTTGTATCTTTGATATGAATCTCAGTTTTTTCATAGATAAAACTCAAGAGGGTTGCTATGGTCATGTCCTGAGACAACATCCCAAAAGTCCCCCGCAGCCACGCTCGATCAACAGTACCTCCCGACGCTCTCATCATCACCATCAGCACCATCAGCAGCATCATCACCGTCACCACCATAATCATCCGGTCATGGAGGCTAAAAGGCTCAAAGGAGGGCCACTGCCCATAAGCATTGAACAACATTCCTTAATGCTTCAAATTATCTTCATCTCCCTAAGCACCCTTTTCAAAGCTTAGAAACGTCACACATTTCTTTGCGGAACAAACTTGCTTTGCAGAACAGATCGCTTTTGTCGCAGCTTAAACCAACATACAGCTCTTAATTCATCACACTCCACCCTTGCAGCGTCAGTGCCAACCTTTGGAATTCTACCTACTCATAACCAAGTAGCTGGTTTTATTTTGATAAAAGCTACTTTAAAATCTCAGGGGTCCACGCCTGCCAAAATCAAGTTGGAAAACATTGGTGTCGAACTATTTGGAAAGGTTCTAAAAATAATACGGAGACTCTGAGGCAGTTAGAGTTTCCTCTGAAGTATAAACTATCACCAGGGCTCACGGAGTTGTGGACTTGAATATAAGAGTGGGCTTAATAGGTAACTTTTCCTAAAGACTAGTACTGGACACTTCCTTACACACAACTTCAGACCCTTAGAAGGCACAGGCAACTAAGTGGGCTGGTACGAAAGTTAAAAGTCTTCAGAGTGTTGAAAGTACAAAGTACAGAGGTGGCTGGTATTTTGGGAGGGCACATTCTAAAGCAGCCTGTGAACACAGAAGTACCGAGCATTCTGTGGTACCCAAGGAGTCCGGCCGGCCTGTCTGCCATCACAGCTCTCTTGCCCATTTGCTGGGCACCAATGGCTTGTCTTTGGGTTCAGGTCAAAGTAACATGACAATATCATCACCATGCTTGTATAAGGTGTGCGTGCCTGAGGGCTGCAGTGATGGAGGGTGGATCGGGAGAGTCTCCAAATACCAAAACCCAGAACCTACTCTTGGCACATGTTATCTTTTCGAAAATAAACAAAAACTCAGGTCAGGAACCTTATACTGAGTCTACTAAACACCGTCTGGATGTTAATTGGATAAGGGCCACATTTGACATCTGAAGTTACCGAGTGATACCGCATGCACTGATTTTCTTTTAGCCCTGTCATTCTCACACTGAATAATCAAGAACTCTGGACAGACCAAAATTATGTTCCAGCAAGTATTTTGAAAAATTCATCTGACAATAAAGTCACTCTTAACTTTCCCGTTTTTCTATTGTACAGACTATTAACATTATTAAAATACGTATACAATTAACTATATGGCCATCCCAACCCAGTCTGTTTTCTTAGTTGATCAGGAATCTTATTACATTAATAATGCTAATGTGTGAATTTGAGGGATTTCTGTAGTTGTTTGTCCACCTCCCTCCCCAAGGAGGACTTCCTGTTAAGTTGAAGAAAGCCATCCCTCTCTGAACAAAACCACTGTAAGGGTGCCCCAGGGTCCAGTTGACAGAATCCTGGACCAGGAGGAGGAGATGCAAATTCTGGCCCCACTGTGGCCACCATTAGCTAAATGACCTTGAGTGAAGCACTCATATGATTGAGCCTCACTTTTCTAGCTTGTAAATGGGCACATGGGACCAGCCTTCTAGTTCTGACTGCCATCCATGTAAATTCATATTCCAATAATAACTTTCGATATTACCTACATTTCTTTTATGGTTATTCAAATGCACATTTATGCATCTTAGAAATCAGAAACTGCTATTTTTACAAGAATAAACTTCTTTATTCATTCATTTAATCCATAAACACCTATTAAGTCCCTGCTATGTGCTAAAGGCCATGCTTGAGACTAGGAACAGATCAAAGACCAGAATCCACACAATTCCTCTTCTCAGAGTTAAGTGGGAAGACAGAGGTTGACCAAGTAATTTAGAAATCAAACATGCTATTGTTTAGAATTACACACATGTGTGCCAAACCATAAAGAGAAGCAAAGGAATGATTATCATGAAATTCAGGCTGAGATTACTTCTGCGGGGAGGGAGGGTGAAGCAATGGGGGAGGGGCCGTACTGGGAGGGCTGTATTTTTAGCTTGGATTTTCATGTTATTATTCGTTAAGCTATACGTACGCATTTTATAGCCTCACTTGCAAATATGCCATGTTTCACAATTTAAAGTTTTTAACAGATTACATAAGAAAAAAAAGCAAATCATGTACAAACCCACAAAATTGGCATTACAAAACATTTCTTTAGAATCTAAAGCATCCAAAACATATACAGGGTGAGATTTTAGCATAATAGCTTTGATGTGACTTGAGATGACATTTTGAAGAGTGACAAACTCAGTTCTGATTTTGGTTTAACCCCATTTTTTCCCCCAAAGTGCCAAAGTTTTTCCATTAAGTCAACGGACAGCCCCCATGTTTGGAAACCATTGGTAAATCTCATAAATAAATTTCAAGTAATATATTATTTAATACACACAAAACACAAACTCTTCTCTCTTTTTTCAAGCGCACAGCCATATGTGAGGCTCAAGGGCTTGAAAACTTATAATCATCAAAAATCAGGTTTTCAAGAAGGTCAACACAGCCTATGAACCCTTAATTTTGAAGATTTCCAAAAGAAACCTGGGCAGGAGCTGTCGAACATCACGTATGTCACTGAAAGGACAGAGGCGGGTAACCAGAGGGTTCATTTCCCACTGGAATTTCATTTTTTAACCACCACCACTAGAAACCGTCACTAAGAAATGGTCCTGCTCCAGGGTTTCTCTGGTCTCTTCCTTCTCTAATGGTCAAAGAAAGGCATAAACACAGGGCTCCTGTGATCTTTCTCTTGTAGACATTCATCTGGTTATCTTCATGCCTTCGTGCATCCCTGAGATGCAGCCCTGTGTGGCATCAATCATTTCAACAGTCAAACAATTTAGGTCTCATCAAAGGACCATAACCTGGGTGGAGAACATGGGAGGAAACACAAGATTTCTCCTATTAAAATACCACTCTCGGGCTTCCCTGGTGGTGCAGTGGTTGAGAGCCCGCCTGCCGATGCAGGGGACACGGGTTCGTGCCCCGGTCCGGGAAGATCCCACATGCCGTGGAGCGGCTGGGCCCGTGAGCCATGGCCGCTGAGCCTGCGCGTCCGGAGCCTGTGCTCCGCAATGCGAGAGGCCACAACAGTGAGAGGCCCGCGTACCAAAAAAAAAAAAAAAAAAAAAAAAAAAAAATACCACTCTCGCCATAGGGAAAAGAGTGACTAGACCCCAAGTTCTTTTTCACGCCGTATTCCTTGAGCAAAAACGCAGAAGTCCTCTTCCCTAAATAAAGGGGTCAAAGAACGACCCTTGTCAAAAGGGTCTTGTATTACAAATGTTTACGTTCTTACCAGGTCAGGTAAAAGAAATACCACACCATCAAAAATGTCAATTTCCACAGATGGAGAGAACAAACGTATGGACACCAAGGAGGGAAAGTGGCAGGGGTAGTGGTGGGCTGAACTGGGAGACTGGGATTGACATGTATACACTAATACGTATAAAAGATAACTAATAAGAACCTGCTGCATAAAAAAATAAAAATTAAAAAAAAAAGTCGGGCTTCCCTGGTGGCGCAGTGGTTGGGAGTCCGCCTGCCGGTGCAGGGGACACGGGTTTGCGCCCCGGTCCGGGAGGATCCCACATGCCGCGGAGCAGCTAGGCCCGTGGGCCATGGCCGCTGAGCCTGCGCGTCCGGAGCCTGTGCTCCGCAACGGGAGAGGCCACAACAGTGAGAGGCCCGCGTACCACAAAAAAAAAAAAAAAAAAAAAAGTCAATTTCTCACAGAGTCCCTAATACATTAACAAGGAAGTGTTACGCTTGCATATTTCCGAAGGTGAAGTTGTAACAGTTAAATCATTCAATCAAAGCATCACCTGATTTGGGCCCATATTCATAGAAGAGACTTGGAAATTCCTACATGTCTGATTATTAGTATTTGAAAGCTGTGACACAGAAAGCAGTTATCACTTAACTTGGGTGTTCATTTAATTGAAACACAGCTGATTCTCATTCTGTGCTGTATTTATGTTCTATAAAGTTACTGCTGAATTAGGGAACACTGAACCATTGCTCCTACAGAAAATATAGGGTTAGGTTCCTACAAGCCTCTGGTCACAACGTTTTTTATCAACTGATCAACGCATAACTTTATGTTTTCTTTTTAAAGACACCATATTTAACATACACTGTTGATTCATTAATATTAAACTCGTAGCTAACAACACCATAACTCACGCTTGAACGAAGCTTCCCCAACACATGCACTTTTCTCCATACGACACCACACCTACTTGTATCTAGGAACAAGAGAGGGATCTTCACCTGGGGGCCATTTTAAACAACAAAATAGCCAACAGAAAGCGCAGAAATGTGAAGAACGTGGCACTCAACAGACCCCCGTTTATGGTGAGCTGAAACAAGAAGGCAGAGCATTGCCTTATTCAAACTCAGCTGGCAACTCAAATCCTTCCCTGCTCTGTGCGTGCCCATGAACGACCTGGAAAGCACCACAAGCAGTGACATGGGGGTTACAGATGAACTTGAGGAGTGAGGGAATTCACAACACTGGAATCTGTGTATAACGAGGAATGGCTGCAGTGCACCAAGCACATACAATTTTAACATATTAACATCCAGAATGATTCTGAAATATTTGTTATGATTCAAAAATACACCAGACGTTTCTTTTCCTAACACTATTCCATCCTACAAAAGGGCAGCCTATTGCTTCTATGGCCTTAATAGAATATTACCTTCAGTGAGCTGTGCCCCCCGAGGGAGACGCTGCCTGCTCTGCAGGTGTCTCCTCACCCACCTCTCCATCCTGTCCTTCTCGAGTTCACTACTGAGCCTCACTGCACTCAAATACAGTGGGAAGAGCTCACAACTCACAGAATGTTCCAAACAGAACTGGCTTGTTACCCTTCTAGATACAATACAATCTACACTTAACCCAAGCTAGATGTTAGACAGAGGTGTAACTGGCCCATTTCCCACCACTATAGACGCCTGTTCATTAGGTTGGGTGTGACCACTGGCCTATTTGGAGACATGACTCCAAAGGACCTGCCTCTGTGATACTGAAGATGTTAAGGATGCTGGTTATTATACTACATAATGCTGCCTTGATAAGGACCCTTGGGGAGCTCCGTTTTTGGTCCTAGTATCAAAATTCATGTGTCTCCTGAGAATTGGTTTGTTCTTATCATACAATCTGCGGATCAAGGGCCCAGGGGACACAGCACGTCACAACAACAACTGCTGGAAAGCTCATGCCTCACCTTTAGGACTTGGTGGTCTTCATTCTGTGAACAGGCCTCCTTCTTGGATCCACTTTACCTCTTACCTTGGTCTCCCTTTGCTTTGATTTTTTTTTTTTTAAACCTACTCCCAATTTACATTATCTACTCTCTGGGGAGCTACCTTTAATCCTGTGTCAAGTTGGGTGTGAGGGTGGTGGGTAGTGACAGCCCATGCCAACCTGACCTTTGCTCTACCTTAGGGAAGGTTTTTCTGCTGCTTCTGATCCCAACAGAACCCTGAGCTCCTCTCTTCCTTCTCCTGCTGTCACTCTACGTTGGTTCAAGCTGCTCTTGGCACCTCGTATGGCCACCCATTCTGCCAGGATGCTCCATACCGCGGGGTGGTGGGTAGGGACAGCCCATGCCAATCACACGCAGAATTAGGGTGTCCATGTTAGTGACCTAGCTTGGCCATGTAACTTCCTTAAAGATCAGTTAAATAAATCATGTGGGAACCAAAGTGGGGCCGACCCTGTCAGCCAGATGCGTGGAAGGCTACACACCACTGACACGGGGAGCAGACGGCACGCCTACTGCCTTGGGTGTGCAAAGAAAAGGCTGTCCTCTCGAGAAGGCAGGTGTGCAGGACACAGGAGCCCTGGCTCTGAGTTCTATGCAGAAAGTGCCCAGGCAGGACTCACAGGTTCCATGAACAGCTGGATTCTTTAACCTAATTAACAATTAATATTCCATTTCAGTGCTCTGGTCTAGAAAGCACTGACAAAGCCTCTATTCACTAAAGTGCTGGATTCTTAAGTGATGTCATTCTGGCTGTTTGCAGTTCAAGTACCTGGTTAAAATTAAACTTTTCTAAATGCCCCACTTAGAGCATTGTTTCGGTATCTGAGACTAAGGACTTTGAGCTTTTGAAATTATCCCCAGGGAAGGAGAGGGAGGGAGGGAGGGAATAGAGTATGTAAACACACACACACACACACACACACACACCCTTTACTTTTGAGAATTACCTAAAAACAACAAAAATTAGTCGCCTTTCCTGGACAAAAAGTAAAGAGTCTCATTTTTTAAAAGTTATGAGAATGTACTACCAAATGTAAAATAGCTAGTGGGAAGCAGCCACATAGCACAGGGAGATCAGCTCAGTGTTTTGTGACCACCTGGAGGGGTGGGATAGGGAGGGTGGGAGGGAGGGAGACGCAAGAGGGAAGAGATATGGGAACATATGTATATGTATAGCTGATTCACTTTGTTATAAAGCAGAAACTAACACACCATTGTAAAGCAATTATAGTCCAATAAAGATGTTTAAAAAAAAAAAGTTATAAGAATGAGAAGACCAAGCTTATTCTTCTGATCTATCCATGACAATTAAGAATTCATTTCAAAAGTGAGAAGAGGAATGGGACAGATCTCTGTATATTCTGTGTTATTTGAAACTGTTACTGCCAGGTAATCACATACACTACCTCTGTAATTACCAGATAAGTTTTTCTTTTAAAGAACTGTTTCTATCAACCCCAAACGATTGCACAAGTATTAATAATGAAATAAACATCTGCTATTCCGACTAGTTCAGGCTTAATCACTTATTTTACTCCAGGAAGGAAACTGGAGGGGGCTTTTAAAAATAAAGCTTTGAGTTGATACAAGTAGAAAACGTCTATTAAACATGTTTCTCATCTGTTTCCATTAAACCACCCCTTCCTATTATTTAGGTGCTATGACTCTCATAGGAAACATTAAATTAAACCCAGGAGCTGAAAATTTGTCCTCTCATCAAAATTAGCTGTCCTCATGTAAACATCCTACAAAATGCTTATCAAGAAACTGATAAGGCAGACATGAATTAAAGTAGGTATTTGGTTTTATGAGTCTCTCTAAAAGGCTTTACAATGAATAATCCATTATTTAAATTTCAAAAAAATCTTTAGGCAAAAATCACAGTAGATTTCTCAGAGCACAGTAACATGGTGAATGAGGTGTTCCTTCTACATTTAAAACCTTTCAGGAATTAAAAGCAGCAGTTCCAATTAACATTTTAAAACTAATGAATCCAATTAAGGGGCCGCTTGGGAAAGGGAGATAGTTTTTAACTTCAGCACTGGCAATAAACGAAATTCCGCTCTTTGGTCTAATTTATGGCTGGAAGAGAAGTGACTGTTTCCCTGGAATCAAACAACCCACAGCGGAAAGTCCTCCTCCTTCCATTTGAGAGGATCCCAATCTGGGAGAGAGCGCCCAGCCCCTGCCCCCTCCCCCAGCCCCTGCCCCCTCCCCCAGCGCCTAGCTGTGAGTGGGCTGGCCCCACTCTAAGGGGGCTTTACTACCTGAGAGCACATCTCCATCTGCACCTGCCCAGCAGAAAGGTAACTTTTATCTGGTACTCAGATGTGTTCGTATCACATTTTAATGTAACTCCAGCCTTGGCCAATCATTTTCTTCCAATGAAATAATGAAAGAGGACTTTGAGTCCTAACTCAACACAGTGTTTGCTCCCCCTAAGTTCTTACTTCAAGCCCAATTTAAGCAAGAAATAGAGCCTTGCGTTCGGATGAGTGAGAAGGCAGCCCTCTCCAAATTCTGCAGTGACGTGCAAATGGTGGTTGAGTGCCTGGGCGCCTAAGAACCACAAAACAACCCAAGGGGATCAAGCACTTGGAGGGGGGATGGGACGGAGCAGCACAGCACCCCTGGAAGGAGAACACATGCTACTATTTCTCCTGAAAGAACACGTGCCGGGAAAAACTAGCATGACAACAATCAACCAGCTGGAAATGTGGGGTTACTGTATTTCCATCATAAATTCTGTACCCAATTCTATTCCACTTTAAAAGTATGCAACATTCTCTAGCAAGTTATGTGAATATATTTAATTAATAAAAGGCCTCTGAATTTTTTTTTTTTTTTTTTTTTTGCGGTACGCGGGCCTCTCACTGCTGTGGCCTCTCCCGTTGCGGAGCACAGGCTCCGGATGCGCAGGCTCAGCGGCCATGGCTCACGGGCCTAGCTGCTCCGTGGCATGTGGCATCTTCCCGGACCAGGGCACGAACCCGTGTCCCCTGCATCGGCAGGCGGACTCTCAACCACTGCGCCACCAGGGAAGCCCGGCCTCTGAAACTTTAACCAAGTTCAAGTTGCCCTAAAGGAATCTGATCATTGATATTCTTTGCAGGAGACTGTTGACATTTATTTATTTGTTTGTTTGTTTGTTTGTTTATGGCTGCGTTGGGTCCTCGTTGCTGCGTGCAGGCTTTCTCTAGTTGCGGCAAGTGGGGGCTACTCTTCATTGTGGTGCGTGGGCTTCTCATTGCAGTGGCTTCTCTTGTTGCGGAGCACAGGCTCTAGGCGTGCGGACTTCAGTAGTTGTGGCTCACAGGCTCTAGAGCACAGGGCTCAGTAGTTGTGGCGCATGGGCTTAGCTGCTCTGCGGCATGTGGGAATCTTCCCGGACCAGGGCTCGAACCCACGTCCTCTGCATTGGCAGGCAGATTCTTAACCGCTGTGCCACCAGGGAAGCCCTGGCTTCTTAATGAAATTCATAGACAACATACAAATATTAAAATCTGAATCTCTTCTGAAATAAAGATAAAATTAGCCTTTTACAAGCTTTCATACATTACGAAATATTCTTGAGTAGTGTTTTTTGTTACCGTGCTTTTCAATATCCTTCCATCTTTGAAAGAAACAAAGGAAATACTATTACATATGCACATACGTATTTCCCTAGGTGTTTCCACTATCTCTGAGTAGAAATAAAGTCTACTTCGTCAATAAAACTGAAGTTTGAGATTAATTATGCTGTAGGTATTGACCTTAAATTGAAGCAACGTCTATTTTTGTGTGTGTATATATATTATATATAGTATTATATACACACATACACACTGAAATTATATTCACTAAGAGAAATCCAGATTTTTAAAAACCCTTTTGAACATGAAAAGCGACCCCCTCTGAATTAAGTTTCCTATTCAGCTAGCCGATGTTTAGTACTATTCCAGAGCAAAACATCTGGAAAACCAGTTTCAGTACAGGTAGTCGACACTAGTTTTCTCTGTTGCCTTGGGGGAGGAGAGAACACTGGAAATATTTATGTATTAAAGAAATATGTTTCTTGAACACATCTGAAACAGAACTTTCAGGGTGGTCCAGGCAAAAAACAGGTCATGTTTTAACACAAAATGACTTTAAACAGAGCCTGTCAATGCACGACGTTGCTGCATCTCTCACCTACAACAGGAAAATAAACAAACTGTACAGCAAATAGCAGAACAGAGGCTTGCATTTTTTCATCCAGCTGTATGTAATACACCACCTCCCCACTCCCCGCCCCCAGCCAAAGGGGTTCCCTCCCATTTACGTGCAGTCTGTCAAGCCCGTCCAACACAACAAGCTGGTGTGTAAGGGCCTCATCCATCACAACTGCTCAACACTTCCTTGCTAGGCAATCTCCAAAGGGTCCTTCCGGCCCCCTCCCACACACCGTACGCCTCTCCCTGGAAGCACGCCGGGCTCCTTCCTGCCAGCACTCACGCTGAGAGCCCAGGAACTTTGCCCACTTGTCTACAGCCTTTCTTGAAACTTCACTTCGGGCTTATCTATAACAGAAATCCACCCTAAACCTCAACTGTTCACATCACCAGATTTTGCATTCCGTCAGCACTCATGAATTTAGCTTATACCATTCTCTCTCTAGTCATTTACATTTGTCCACATTTTTACACTCCAACTTTTCAACTGTGGCGTGTGGGTGTGTGTTGGATTAGAATCTTCACTGGGGCAGGGGTCCTGTCTTCTCATTTCCTTCTACTGATCTATCTTCTCGAGTCCTGCCTTGGTATCTAGGACGTGAGATTTATATCCCGTAACTCACGATAAGTCAAAGGATAAAACTCAATGCCTGACTTAAAGGAATACTGAGTTTCCCAATTATACCAAATTCTTTTCCTTCTGCCTTACCCTCCCCATCCTAAAACCTTCACTATGAACAACGAGGTACGGACTGGAAACCTTGACAAAAGCAACTCTCACTCTCTGGGGGAATATCTGTCAGGAGGGTGATTCTGTATTTCAGTAATGAAAATGATCATTCTAGTGGGATAAGATCACCTCACATGAGAGCCTCGTGACCACGGCTCACCTCCGTGACCACCACTCCAATCCCCACCCACTCCAAGCCTTCCTATCAAATGACCTCTTCTCCTTTTCACCTCAGCTCGAATGTTTTCATTTTCCACCAGACTCAGAGAATCCACTAACAAAAGATTCAGTGCCGTCCCTTATCATTTTGTTCACCTGTCGGTCATCCGAACACCAAGAATGCATCCATTTGCTTTTCTTGTTTGCCCCAGAAATTCCTTGCATCTTCCTTCTTCTCTCACAACAGCTGAAAGGTAACACGTTCACGCTTCGGCAGACTAAACGTACCCCCGTTTTCTCCTGCTCTGCTCAGAACACCCCCCAGGTGACAGCCGGGAGCCAGATGCACAGGAGGCAGCCTGAGCTTCTGGTGGCCACTCGCTGACCCTCCCAAAGCCTCAGCCCTAAGTTTTTATCCATAATTTTGTGATCATTTTCTAAAGGAAGGCCCCACAAAACATGCACCTGCCCTGTTATTAAACTCACGCTCAGAAGGCACCAGGATGGCCCAAGTGCCTCGGAGCCCTGAGCCCATGGCAGGCCCACCCCAGGATGGAGAGACGGCCCAGGCCTCCCCCTCGCTCAGGCCCCGCTCCTGTTCCCCTCCCCACCTTGGCTGACTTCCCTCCCAGCCTCTCCCGGGCACTTCACCATCTCTGTCTGAGGGGAAGAATCTCCTCTTCCCTGATAAGGAGCCGTGTCCACGGCGACCCTGGGCTCACCCTGCTTCCTTCCTCCTAGGAGGCAGGAACGGCCTTGCTCACTCTCTTCCTGGAGAAGCCGGGGCCCAGCACAGACCAGCACCCCTGCCACATGCCCGGGCCTCGGGAAGCAGTGTCGGGCTTGGAGCTGCAGAGTCCGCTGCCCTCCTACCCTCGTGACGTTTCACCTAAACTCAAAACGACCTCGCTCTCCTCCTGTCACCTCCCTACCCCCCAGACAGAATGATCAACACCATCAACCACCCAGTGGCCCAGACAGAAGCCCGAGCATCCTCCTCTCCCCTGCATCACCCAGATCCCCTAATCCAAGGCCACACCCGAGCATCCTCCTCTCCCCTGCATCACCCAGATCCCCTAATCCAAGGCCACACCCGAGCATCCTCCTCTCCCCTGCACCCCCAGGCCCCCCAGTCGCAGGCCACACCCTCTGTACCCAGTCCCACTCCCAGCATGGACTCTGCAAGGATTCCCAAACAGCTCTGCCAAACCCTGACCTCAGCCCTCTCCTCGCCGGAGGCCCAGCCCTTTAGCTCTGATGATGTTGCCTCTCCCTAAAACACCTAAAACTCTTCCAAATCATCTCAAATAACTAAAAAGTGCTGGGTGAAAGAGAAACAACACCTTTGTCAATGCACTGCTGCAAGAAAGTGAAGAAACTTGGATCCAGAGAGCATGGATCACAAACAATAAACGGGCCAACAGCAACTCTTGCCCAGACAGCCTTTGCTAAACCTGGGGCACCCAGGGCTCTGGTTTTCATGATGTAGAGAAGAGAGGGACACAGCCAGGGCCTGTCCAGAGCAGGGAGCTGAAGCAGAGACATGTGCAAGAAACAGGTATGTATTCCCTTTGGGGTTCCTTCTTGATATATGGTAAGTAGCTGAAGTGTGCTAGTGTACTGAATTCTCCTGTTAATTATTTTCCCATAGCTGCAGAAAGGCTTCAGAAATACGCTGAAACAGCCTGAGGATATACTAACCCATAAGGAGGTACAATTCTCTAGGAGGATTAAAAGGGAAGATCCAACCCGTCTTTCCCAAACAGGAAGTGGGTTTTCCCCCTAAAATAACAAAGGCAAAGCATGCTTTCTCTGTTACCTGCTCTGCAAATCCAAGTATTATTTTAGAATGCGTGGAGGAGATGTTGGCAACGTTTATGTATTTTCTGTTCCAGTTTAGTAAGTCTTGGACCACGTACAATGTGACTAGATTTATGACTGTGTATGGTTTTAATTAAATCTGTTTGGAAGGCTATTTCTTTTTCTTAAGTCTTCAGGCAAGTGACACTTAGATGGAGGTCTTGACATCCTAGCAAAGTCTGTTGTTCCTGGCTACAAATTAAGATTTTTTTGAAGGAAAAAAATGCCATCGGATTGAGAGTTACGGTTAAGCCAACTTTTCTTTCTTCAGTTACACAATGAGTTAATGATGTTTTTTGTTAAGGCTTTTGTGAAGCCAGTCATGAAAGGCCACATACCATATGATTCCATTTATATGAATCGTGCCAGAATAGGCAAATCTAGAGAGACAGAAAGTGGGTTAGTGGTTGTCAGGGTCTCGGGGGGAAGAGGGACTGCTAACAGGTGTGAGAATCCTTTTGGAGGTGATGAAAATATTCAGAAATTGATTGTGGTGCATAAATGAGTGAATTGTACGCTTTGTGAATTACAGTAAAAAAGCAGCTTAAAGAACTGGGCCTTGATGGTTGGCAGGGACTTGAGGGAGAGGGAACGGGGGTTACTGCTCATTTTCAGTTTGCAAGATGAAAAAGTTCTGGAACTTGGCTAAACAACAACAGGAATATACTTAACACTACTGACCTCTACATTGAAAAACGGTTATGATGGTAAATTCCATATGATGTGGGGTTTTTTGGCCAGCACTGGAAAATTTCTAAATTATTTTTTAAAGTGGGGGAGGGGAGGGCTGCAAAAACACTCCACCCGGTTCAAAGCTGCCGTCTGTGTTCTGTCTTCCTACTGCGGGCGCAGGTCCAGCATCCACAGGCTACGGAGAGAGGAGCCTCCCCTCTCTCTCCAGCACTGGTTTAGCTCCCTTTACTACATTCCCCGGAGTCCCTTTATATTAGAAATATCAGGCATAATCAAGGTTACATACAGGGCTTCCCTGGTGGCGCAGTGGTTAAGAATCCACCTGCCAATGCAGAGGACACGGGTTTGAGCCCTGGTCTGGGAAGATCCCACATGCCGCGGAGCAACTCAGCCCATGTGCCACAACTACTGAGCCTGCGCTCTAGAGCCCGCGAGCCACAACTACTGAGCCCACGTGCCACAACTACTGAAGCCCGCGCGCCTACAGCCCGTGCTCCACAACAAGAGAAGCCACCCCAGTGAGAAGCCCGCGCACCGCAACGAAGAGTAGCCCCCGCTCGCCGCAACTAGAGAAAGCCCACGTGCAGCAACAAAGACCCAACGCAGCCAAAAATAAAAATTAATTAATTAATTAATTTTTAAAAGAAGTTACATACAAATTACTTAAGCAGAATTTCTCCTCAGACAGTGCCTCTCAAATCACTGGTGGCTGTTTTAGGACTTTTCATTTCTATTAGAATATTACACTGGACTCCACAGGGCCGACAGGCTGGGTAGTGCAGTGAGGTTCATGCCTATGAACGTGGCTTGGTGGGGCTCTGCACAGGAAAGTCTTCACTGAATTCATGCCGACACTGCAGGGTGTGAAGTCCTGAACAGCTACGCTACAGGGCTGAGCGAGCCCACAGGTGAAGAACACCGTTAGGGACCCGAGCTAAATGATTCCATCCATTGCCAGTTGTGTGGCCTTGAGCAAGTTACTTAACCTCTGGGTACCAGATCCTTTATGTCTGTAAAATGGGAATAATAATGGTGCCTCCCTGAGAGATGAGGACAGTACCTGGCTCTGTAAGGGTGCACTGCTATTATTGCTATCGTTTTTATTAGGCAGTAAGCTAATTTTAAAAGTATGATTCTGGGCTTCCCTGGTGGCGCAGTGGTTGAGAGTCCGCCTGCCGATGCAGGGGACATGGGTTCGTGCCCCAGTCTGGGAAGATCCCACATGCCGCGGAGCGGCTGGGCCCGTGAGCCATGGCCGCTGAGCCTGAGCGTCCGGAGCCTGTGCTCCACAACGGGAGAGGCCACGACAGTGAGAGGCCCGCGTACCGCAAAAAAAAAAAAAAGTATGATTCTGTTCATGTATTGTATTAGTCTGCTCAGGCTGCCATAACAAAACACTACAGACTGGGTGGCTTCAACCCAGACAACAGAGATCTCTCACTGTTCTGGACGCTGAGAAGTCCAGGATCAAGGTGCCAGCACACTCAGCGACCAGAAACAGACATGGTTCCACAGAGCCCAACCATTAAAAACAAACAAACAAACAAACCTAATTACTAAAACATACACAATAGTGATAAGTTCATTTAGGGGGTTTCTGTAAACCAATGTACTCAGCACATGCTTCATAACACTGCCTCAGAACTATCCAGCATGATTAGATTGTATTCAGAATTGTATGATCGCTATTACAAAATACTAAGGTCACAAGGAAATCAATGATCAGGTCAGAAACCAATCAATTAGTATCAACAAGAAAGTTTTTATATTTATGTACAATGGCTCATTCCAGGACCACAAATAAACATAACTTCTCCCTAAATACCAGCCCCCAAACCCATCTCCCCCTCCCAATCTGAAACCAAGACAAAAATCTACCGAGAGCAATGTTATTGCCATCAAAGTTAAGACAGACCCAAAAATGTATGATCTATTTTTTTATTACTCAATGACAGGCGTGGGGAGAAATCTACTGATAGTTACGTATGTTTACTTATCCTCTCAATAAAATACAACTTCTTTTGTTTGATGTCATTAGAGTTGAAAGATGTGACTAATCCTTGGCTTAGGAAAAGCATTATTATAAATCCAATGGTTTTTTTAAAATATTAAAGGCACGTAGAGAAGTTGGAAATGTTTCAGAGCATTTTGGTCAGATATGGACAGATGGGCTTAGTGGAACTTCCCAGTCAATTTCCTGCCTCCAAATGAGGCTGTTTTGTTACAGACATACTTTCAAAGACATACTACAAAATCCTTGAGCTACATCTTTGGCTAACTGTCTATACTCACTTCTTTCTGCGTTCTCTATCAACACTTCTAACTTAAAAGCAACGTATTTCAGGTTTAACTTTATGCAAAAAAATACTCTGTGAAAATTTTCACATTATTCCAGTAATAACTAATATAATTTCACTTCTTCAGGTTTCACTAGGCAAAGCATTATTAATTATATGTGAAGACTTTTTTCTAGATGTTTATAGTAGTATTCCATAACACTGAAGTGCTATGTTTGTTCTTTGAGCATTTAAAAATATTTGAGATTTCGGGCTTCCCTGGTGGCGCAGTGGTTGAGAGTCCGCCTGCCGATGCAGGGGACACGGGTTCATGCCCCGGTCCGGGAGGATCCCACATGCCGCAAGAGCGGCTGGGCCCGTGAGCCGTGGCCGCTGGGCCTGCACGTCCGGAGCCTGAGATTTCAGCAAGTGGTTTTGTTTTGTTTTTCTTTAAATCAGCAAATTGGTACAGATAGGAAAAAGTCAGAATGCTAATAATGAATCTATCTCATAGTACCTGTTCTACCAATTTGTAAGTTGAGCAGCCTCTTTTCCATCTATAGATCCCAAAACAAGGAAGAAGAGTTAAACATTTGATTTTAAACATACTCTGGCCTGTCTTTGTAGATGTGACACTTAAGCATACTTGCATTGTTCTCCGAGGAGAAAGGCAGAATTAGAAGAATCAGCCACTGGGTGAAAATTCAAGAATAGGAATGACTGAATTTACCAAAGGACAATAGTACATGTGCTTTTACCATTTCTAACTATATCCAATAGATATAACGACAAAACTCTGATAAATAGAGGCACTGACAAAAAATCTACTTTTTATTGCTTAGGCCATTATTTTCAAAGCAACATCATTTACTCAGTTAATTTGCTTAGCATTTAGCAAATCTACTACACATTCGAAACAAACATTAGTGGATGCCTTGTCAGAATTAAAACTTGCAAATCAGTGAAACCCAAATTAATGAGCTTTTATTGTAGGAGAAAACTGTCCATTGTGTGAGTATCAGTACTCCCCCCATGCCTTTAAAAAACCTTTGAGTAATAACAGATTACAAAACTTCTCAGTAAAGATAACGGTTGCTAATTTTAAACTCGTATATATATACATATTTTTTATGAAAATGCAAAATATGTTCCTTGCATCAGAGTTTCCCAAAGCAGAGTCCGCAGAAACACCTTCTGGAGAACTTCTGAAAACAGATTCCCGGGTCCCACCTACATGGATTCTGATTCTCTGGGTCTGGAATGGAGCCCAAGAATCTGCCTTTCTTTCTAACCAGCTCCCGGTGACCCAGGTGCTGTCGGTGCGTGGACCAAAGTTTGAGTACCACTGCCTTAGACGCTCTATATTTTTTGTATGTAGTTCAACTGTCCAGGAGATCGAAAGCCAGGCTGTTTTGAAAAAAAAGTGGCACAGTATAGCAGAAAGAACAGAGGGGTTCTTTGGACTTGGACAACGTGATGGTTAATTTTATGTGTCAACTTTCTGGGCAATGGAGTGCCCAGATATTTGGTAACACATTATTCTCGATGTGCCTGTGAGGATGTTTTAAAATAAGATTAACATTTAAGTGGCAGGCTGAGTAAAGCAGGTTTGCCCTCCCTAACGTGGGTGGGCCTCGCCCAATCAGTTGAGGGCCTGAACAGAACAAAAAGGCTGCCTCGCCCCAAAGAAGAGGAAATTCCCCCTGCCTGACTGCCTTCGGATGGGGACACTGGCGTTTTTCCTGACGTCAGCCTCAAATGGAAACATCAGCTCCTCTTGGGTATCAAGCCTGCCGGCCCTCAGACTGGGGCTACACCATCACCTCTCCTGGGTTTCCAGCTTGCTTAACTCACCCTGCAGATCTTGGGACTTGTCAGCCTCTGTGATCGTGTGAGTGGAAAACCCAAGTTGTGAGAAATCACTGCGAACGGCAGCTTGAAACACCATTTTGACAGAAAAATTTTAAGATCTCCAAAGCCAAATGTGGAAGCTATGGGAAAATAAATTCTAATGCCGTTAAGAAACAGGTATTTAGGTACATCAGAAAAAAGAATACTTCCTTCTCTGAAGGTCCACCAGCTAACATACACACCTGTGAGGACAGGACACGTGCACACAGTGTCCTAGTCCACTTCAGAGAACAACTTTTTGTTTCCTTGTTGCTGCTGCTCCAAGTTATTCCAAAGAAATGATGAATTTCACTTCCCAGCGTACTTCAGACCAGTCACCCTCAAACTACCACTGAAAACTACTAACGATACTAGATACAACTTTAAAATAATCTTTTGAGCTGCATTGCTCATCTGGCCAGAAAGCAGAGCCTCCAGACAAAGAGAACAGGGGAACCCAAAGAGCTGGTCAGAGCCCCGAGAGGCGCCAGTGGAATTGGGTCCAGAGCAGGACGGCCCTCACCCATAGATGGAGACACCATCACCGGCAGTCCTCAGACCAGCTGGCCTGAGTGTGTCTGTCCCCAAGTGCAAAGGACCTGTGGGAGGACAGAAGAGAAGAGCATATACAGACTCAGTCATGAGAGCCCCAACCCAGGCATTCCCCCTCAGAGGTGGGAGGAGGTCAGGGTCAGTGAGCCTCTGAGTCCCGAGGTATCTGCCGTCGCCTTGCAGCACCCCCATTTCTACACAGAGGACAAGACCTCTAGATCCTTATTATTTACCACACTGGGGTGTTCTTAAAGGCCAAAGAGCTTACTTACTTAATGGCCAGAAAAACCCTTCAGACCCCAGGCTTAACCTCTCCTGTATGCCCCCAGTGCTAACTACAGAAGAGTTGGGCTCAGGCTATTAGCAATTCCACGCCCTGACTTTGCCCAACAGGGTTCCTCCCCCACCCCACACAGAGGGGTGCTGGCTACCCCGGGGAGGCAAAGAGATGCCACAGCGGCCCCCGGCAGTGGGCCCGTCTCCATCATCATCCCGAAACACAGACACACTGGACACGATGCCTTCAAGACTTGGTACCCGCAGCCCCCGCTCGCCTCAGTCTGTGCCTTGAAATACGTTGTGTGCCATCACCTGCACCCTGGGTCTCACCCTTGGACCTGGGGGGTGGGACTGCAGTAAGGAAAGTGAGGGAAGTAAACGAGTAGGCTGTGTCTTCTGTGAAGATGGCCTTCTCTTCCAATGACTTCCTTTGTCAAAAATAGAAAAGGAGGGACTTCCCTGGTGGCACTGTGGATAAGACTCCACGCTCCCAATGCAGGCGGCCTGGGTTCAACCCCTGGTCAGGGAACTAGATCCCACGTGCATGCCGCAACTAAGAGTTTGCATGCCGCAACTAAGGAGCCTGCCTGCCACAGCTAAGGAGCCCACGTGCTGCAACGAAGGAGCTGGCGAATCACAACTAAGGAGCCCGTCTCCCGCAACTAAGACCCAGTGCAACCAAATAAATAACTAAATATTAGAAAGACAGAAAGAAAGAAAAGGAGCCCAAACCCCAGAAAAGCAGCGGGGGAGGAAAGGTGAAAGAAAAATAACTAATTTGGAGAAAATTCATTTCTCAGGTAGCTGACCACAAATACGCTCAGCTCATAGAAAGAAGAGTGTCAGTGACGAGGTGGAGTGAGAACCGGGGACACCCTGCCAAACGTGACTTTCGGGGCAAAAGCTAAGTAAAGAAACACCTCTGAGGAACCGAAGTTAGCAGCCACAGCAGGGACTTGCTGTGGTCCTTTGGCCTCTGCAGGGGGATGCTGCTTCCGAGATGTTAGACAGGGAGCAGCGCTATCCTGAAAGGAATGGGGGAGGGAGGGAATGGCAGATGGGGTAGGGGGCACCGGGGGCCTGCGCCCTAAAGTGGGGCCCCTGAGCTCTGTTCCAGAGACATCACCAGAGGTGACGTCTTCCTCCTATGTAGAAACGAGCCAACGCCTTTGAGAACACTGGAAACCAGAGATATTAAAACCAGATTGAGAGTCCCTCGTGTGTCTCTCTCTCAAACCAAGAAGTACGTGTCCTGACTGCTCCTTCCCTCCCTGAAGTAACATTCCTTGAGATGTCTACACAGAATCCGGGTAACTGAAAATACAACTGCTCGTTGGTTCCAAGTGATTAGGGCTTACATCTTCAAATATGGCACAAAATGAATGTGTGTGTGTGTGTATATGTGTACATACATGCATACTTTTCTAAGCGTGTTTTCACGATTCTGAGAATTACTGGGGGTAAATAAATATTACCAGACACATTCCTCTGTTCAGCCTACTCCAGCCCCTCCCCCTCCTCTATCTTTACCCACCCATCCCCACCCTTGGACCACTGTAAATATCCAATAAGACATTTTAGTGCAAATAAATGGACGGATACGAATTCTCCCTCTTTCCTTTAATCAGAACCACCGTCTGGAACCAGACTGTTGATGCAGAACATTGGCAAAGTAGGTTGCAAGAATAGACAGAATTTAAAATCAGGCTGGACAAAGACCATCCTAGGAAACCATTCAGTCTATTGTGTAAATTAAGGTCACCAGAGGGAGAGGATGCTCTGACTACAAAAAGCTCTGGTCTACTGTACCAGGAAGGACAGGAAATGCAGTGAGGTACCCAGGATACCTGTGAGGAGGTGGGAAGACAAAAACATCAGTTCTTAAGTCAAAAAATCCACCATCTACTTGATTGGCTCCAAGGTTTAGCTGCAATTTCACAGTTATTAATGAAATTTCAGTAATTATAGGACTAATATAGCAAATTCAATTTTCCCAAGCATCTACAGTATCCTCAGAGAATTGTTTTACTGACATTAAAAGCAGAGTTTATGAAAAATTTATATTTACATTGATTAGGCCATATCAATGTGTCCTAGCTGAAAATCACCCTGGGGTGTGTGGACAGTCAAACTAGGTTGAAGCTGGTGTATCTTCAGCAGGAAAAGCAAGTGGAATGAGTGAATGACTGGGTATATGTTACTCGTCTTTTTCCTTATGGTCTCAGAGTTTCCTGTATAACCCAAAAGCTATATAAATAGTTTACCAAATGTTTTCCTAACGTCTTGTTTATTTTTATGTTTAGAGCTAGACCTTTAATCCATCTCAAAGATTTCCTTGTATCCAGTATCTGATGAAAAAATTAATTTTTTCTTCCAAATGAATAGCTAAGTCAACCAGCACCATTTATTAATAAATAAACCATTCTCTTCACACCAATTTAAATGCACTTTTACCATATATAATTTCCCAGATGTACTCAGGCTCTTGATTCTATTTCTGTGCCAGTACCTGCTGTTTTAATTATAGTGGCTCCAAAATTCTAACAACTGAAACAGCAAGGCCCATTTTACATATTTCAAAAATGTCTTATGATTCTTAAACATTTCTTCTCCCACATAAACTTAAAATCATTTTGCCTGCTTCCCCATTCCCCAAAGAACAGCAGTGCTCTGACTGAAAGGGTCTAACAGGTGTAAATAGCTTCAGAGGGGACTAGCATTCCATGATGCCATCTTCCCATCCAGAAGTATGGCCTGTTCTTTCACTATTTTGATCTTGTTTTAAGTCCTTCTGTAAAGTTTTACATTTTTCTTCCTGTCAGGCATGTTCCCTCCTACTTAAACTTATTTCAGTATTTTTTTACTCTTACAATTTTGAACTTTTTCCCATCTCTAAGTTGTTATTCCAAGGATGAAAAAAAAGCTATTGGTTTCTATATTTAAGTCATCCAAATCCACTTAATTTCAAAAGTACTTAAAGGATTATCTTGGGTTTTTAAGTATATGATGATAATCTCTGAAAACAAAAAATAATTTCACCTTTTGCCCAACCTTTTCAACTTCTCACTGTATAAGTTAACACCTTCAAAATATTATTAAATAATAGTGGTGAGAGAGGGCAATCACGTATTTTAATGGGAATAGCTATACTATTTTATCATTTAATTGAATGTTGCTGGATTTTGATAATCATTCTTCATCATATTTAGGTAATTTCTATCTACTCCTATTTTAATCGGATATTAAAAATCATGGCTACAAACAACTAGAGACATTTTAAAACCTAAGGGTATCTTTTCTTTATTTATTATTTTGAAAGACTCCTTAATGTTGAACCATCCTTGCATTCATGGAATAAACCTTAGTTGGGCTGACGTTTTAAAAAATACCCTACCTGGCTTTAATTTATTCATTAAATTAAAATAAATTTGGGGCTTCCCTGGTGGCGCAGTGGTTGAGAGTCCGCCTGCCGATGCAGGGGACACGGGTTCATGCCCCGGTCCGGGAGGATCCCACGTGCCGCGGAGCGGCTGGGCCCGTGAACCATGGCCGCTGAGCCTGCACGTCCGGAGCCTGTGCTCCGCAACGGGAGAGGCCACAACAGTGAGAGGCCCACGTACCGCCAAAAAAAAAAAAAAAAAAAAAAAAAGATATTACAAAAGACAAATGGGGCAGTGGCCTGGCTCGCGAGAACTCACGTCCCTGCTATCTAGCCATGGGGAGCTGCCCCAGTGACCTTTCAGTAAGCCCCCTGCTTGACTCTCATTAGCCAGAATCCATCATTCTGTTGTTTACAACCCAAAGACTTTTAATTGAGAAAAGATATAAAACAACTGTAGGGAAATACCATAGAATATTAACATTGTTGTCTGGTTGGATGATTTTTTTTTTTTTGGCTGCACCATGCAGCTTGCAGGATCTTAGTTCCCTGACCAGGGATTGAACCCAGGGCCATGGCAGTGAAAATGCTGAATCCTAACCACTGGACCGCCAGGGAATACCCAAGGTTGGATGATTTTTTTTTTTAAGTTTTCATGCATCTTCTCAATTTTCTACAATGTGCACAGATTGCTTTAGGGCTAAGTATAAGGGACTTAAAGGGTCTGAGGGGTAATTTCTTTTAAAGATCAAATTGTTTCTCTGGTTTTCACTGAATCCCTTCATCTGTTCAAAGATGCCCAAACCTCTAATGTTCAAAGTCATCATGTTAACAAGCAATTGTTAAAATAAGCTATGATGACAGCTTCATGGATAATGACAATTTTCTCAATGATGCCCAAATCTCTTTTTTTGGGAGGCGGGGCGGGGCGGGGCGGGGCGGTGGGGGGGGGTGTTACCCAGTTCTCTAAGGCACGTAAGAGGCAATGACTCACTGATCTTGTGACCCTGGGGAGGTCACAAAGAACCCACACCCACGCTCTTGGGCGTGACCAGTAACTGTCACACAACCTGCTAGGAAATGTCATTAGATCATCACAACCTGGCTTTTAAATAATGCTTTCTGAGTAATTCCTTCAAACGCTCATATACTAAAACAATATATTCAATCTACTTTTTCTTTTTCCACTTCTCTAACCTAAAATGGGCAACAGAGTAGAGATAAATGAGGCCTAGCAACCCAGGTGAGATACTTCAAGTCCCAGGGCTTTCCACAGTGTTGTGAGCTTACCCTCAAAGAAAAACACTTCTGAGATTATGCTACATGCCCTGTTGCTGCTGTCAGTTAACGGTATTTCACGTGGGCATTCAGAGGCCTCAAGCTGTGAATAAAATATAAGTAGAAAGGATTTCATGACAGGAAAATTTACCCAAATGCTCTACTTTGGGGACAAAAATTTAAAACTTCTTGTATCGATTTCCTGACTACAAATTTCTAAACGCTGCAACACAAGCAGGATAAATACCACTAGGATTTGTTTCATCTTCACTGGCAGATGAAGCTTCACAAAGGAGGAGAAAATGTGGGCAGAGGGCAAAGAATAGAAAATTTATCATTTGCAGGGAATTAATTAGAACAAGGTCCAAATGGTATGTCTTGGCAGCTCTATGCTCAGAATGTCATCCGTTACTCAAAAACAGTATTTAATTGCAGATCTGCGTGCCAAGTGCAGCAAAACGACACTACTTGGCTTGCTGCCTTAAATATATGTTTTGTGAGCAATATTAAAAGATTCAGTTTCTGAGGTTATGAGAATCTTATTATTCAACTGGTCAACTCACATAGAAAGAGCTAGAAAATAAAGGATGCCTAACACCTTTGGTAACTTGAGTATCATTCTGAAATTTTGTCTTTGCAAAGTGTTCTCAATCATTCGTTAGCCTAAGACCCAGCAAATCATGCAGTGGGAGGTGAACTGACCCTTAGGATACAGGGATTTGCTGAAGGTACCACAAGTGGGTCAATGAACAGAAAAGGTCTATTAACTGTTTACCCCTCATATGTGCAGGAACTCACTAGCTGCTGTGGAAGTCACAAAGAACCCCGCCCCAGCTTTAAAGGAATTTACCGTCTCTGGCAGGCATGAGCCATAAAACGATAACTAATGATATACAAACAGAAGATAAACACCAACACCAAACGATGCTGTGAATGCTAGTGAAACAAATGTTACCACGGATGGTTCAAAGTGTCTTCATCAGTCATCATAGAAATGAGGTCACAATACTTATAAGCTAGCATTTTAGTTTATTGGAATGAGTTTTTTTCTTCCTCCAAGTCTTTTTAGCCACAGATGAATCTACTTCCATATCCCCTGACACCTGCCTGATAGACTGTCGGGATTCAACTGAAACACAGTACATGGAAATGAAGGTCTAGACTAGTTTTCTCAAAGGCTAAAATCAATTGTGGTTATTTTAATTCGTTTCCAATTTAAAAAATATACGGTTAAAAAAAAACACATAAAATTTTCTATCTTCACCATTTTTAAGCGTTCAGTAGTGTTAAGTATACTCACATAGGTCCCCAGAAATTTTTCGTCTTGCAAAACTAAAACTATGTCGCCATTAAACAACAACTCTCCATTTCCACCCCTCTCCCCAGCCACTGGCAATCACCATTCTACCTTCTGTCTCCATGAATTTGATTACTCCTGGTACCTCACGTAAGTAGATTCATACAGTATTTGTCTTTTTTGTGATTGGCTTATTTCACTTAACATAATGTCCTCGATGCTCATCTGTACTGTAGCATTTGACAGGATTTCCTCCCTTTTCAGACTGAATAATATTCCATAGTACGTATATACCATATATTATCCATTCATCCATCAACGCACATTTGGGTTGCTTCCACCTCCTGGCTATTGTGAATAACACTATTTAAAGACAGGTGTGGGCTTCCCTGGTGGCGCAGTGGTTGAGAGTTCGCCTGCTGATGCAGGGGACATGGGTTCGTGCCCCGGTCCGGGAAGATCCCACATGCCGCCGAGCGGCTGGGCCCGTGAGCCACGGCTGCTGAGCCTGCGCGTCCGGAGCCTGTGCTCCGCAACGGGAGAGGCCACAACAGTGAGAGGCCCGCGTACCGCAAAAAAAAAAACAATAAAATAAAAAAAAATAAAGACAGGTGTACAAATATCTCTTCAAGGTCCTGCTCTCATTTATTTGGGGTATATGCTCAGAAGCGGAATTGCTGGATCACATGGTAATTCTAACGTTTCATTTTTTGAGGAACCGCCGTCATCTTTCCCATAGTGGCTGCTATTTTACATTCCCACCAACAAGGCACAAGGGTTTCAATTTCCTCGCATCCTGAATAGTTGTTGTATTCCATATGTATGTGTGTGTGTGTGTGTTTATAGCAACCATAATAATGGGTGTGAGAGTAATATCTCATGGTGGTTTTGATTTGCATTTCTCTAATGATTAGTAATGCTCTTTGGCATAACTGCTCCAAGACAGAGGATGCTGGGAGAGCAGTGAAAGCTTATTTTTTCAACCTAGACCAATACATCAAAAGAATGGCTATTTCACAGGGAGATCAGCTCGGTGCTTTGTGACCACCTAGAGGGGTGGGATAGGGAGGGTGGGAGGGAGGAAGACACAAGAGGGAAGAGATATGGGAACATATGTATATGTATAACTGATTCACTTTGTTATAAAGCAGAAACTAACACACCATTGTAAAGCAATTATACTCCAATAAAGATGTTAGGAAAAAAAAGAATGGCTATTTGCCAGAATCAGAGTGAGTGATGTTGGGAGATACTACACAGTGACTTTCAAGTCAGCACTCTCCCGTTGCTGATTCACAAAAAAAATGCTGGAGAAGGAAGGAAAATTACTTCAAACCAACCCACTCCTACAGTTCGCCTGATTGAAACAGCCAAGATTTCCCATCTAATATGACTGCCCAGACTACAGTTCCCATTTTAATCATGCATACATGTGATTTAAGGGAGTTTTATGTGATAAAGTTCTCCTCCACCTATTAGGGGAAATGCCCCATTCTACATTGCGACCCAAAGGAACCAGAGCAGAAAACTGGGTGCACAAGTTGCACATCTAGAAGTCACAGCAGCAAATGGCCCATCCATTTCTCAAATGATGTTTCATAAAGAAGCCAGACAATGGGGCTTCCCTGGTGGCGCAGTGGTTGAGAGTCCGCCTGCCGATGCAGGGGACACGGGTTCGTGCCCCGGTCGGGGAAGATCCCACATGCCACGGAGCGGCTGGGCCCGTGAGCCATGGCTGCTGAGCCTGCGCGTCCGGAGCCTGTGCTCCGCAACGGGAGAGGCCACAACAGTGAGAGGCCCGCGTACAGCCAAAAAAAAAAAAAAGAAGCCAGACAATGAAAACTGCTGTATGTACAGCCTGGACTGTATCTCCCCAAAGTTCACATGCCAGAGTCCTAACTGCTCTACCCTCCCACCCAGTAGCCAGCGACCTTATTTGGAAGATGGGTCTTTGCAACTGATCGAGTTACGATGGGGTCATTAGGGTGGGCCCTAAACCAGTATGACTGTGGCCTTATAAATGGGAGAAACTAGGGCAAACACACAGAAGGAGACGGCCAGGTGAAGAGGAAGGCACAGATTGGTAGAGACATATCTACAAGCCAAAGAACACCAAAGATGGCCAGCAACCCACCAGAAGCTAGCAGGGAGGCAGGCATGGAAAACATTCTCCCTCACAGCCTCAGAAGGAACCAACCTTGCCCACACCTTAATCGCAGACTTCCAGCCTCCAGAGCTGTGAGCCAATCAATTTCTGTTGTTTAAGCTGCCCCCTCCCTGGTACTATGTTACAGCAGCCCTTGCAAACTGATACATTATATTTCACCAAATGTCAAATTGCATTGCTGAGTGATGGAGTAGCCTAGGAAAATGGACACTAAAGCATCGCTTCAGTGCCACTGCACAAAGTGTTGCCAGCAGGACTTTAAAACGTCACTGATCAGCTCCAGGGTTCACATGGGTACAGGGCACAGAGAAGAAGAACTTACTTTCATCTAGTACTTTGTGTACCATGAAACAGTGACCAAAAACAAAACCAACTCTCCAGGCCCCTTGGTCAAGCATTTTTGGAGCCAAACGGAGGGCAAAAATAAGTCTGGAAGCTAAGCATTGCGACTCGTGCCCACATAAATCTCTCTCTAAACAGCCCCGGGTTGGCAGGGTGCCTATGGGCTGCTGGAAGTGGCTTGGGTTCTGCTGAACCAGTTTTCTAGAGAAAATTAAAACTTTATTTACTAAGGCTGCCATGTACCTTTCAGGAGCTTCAAAAGAGAAGGCAGCCGTGGGCACTAAAAGAGGAAGCCCATCTTGGAGAAACTGCCCTTGGAAAGGAAAGGAAGGGACGGGGGGGGGCGGGCGGGGGAGATGGGGGGAGCGGGGGCGGGGAAAGACAGGTTAACTTTGTCCTTAGGGATTCGGAAAGTTCACAGGTGGCCAACACCAAGAGTTTGCTTGGAATGCAGGTTTGCCTCTGTGCTGTGAATAATGGGTGAGGGCTTAAACCAGGAGAGCCCCGGGCAGGGCGAGTCCAGGCACCTCATCACGTGGTCAGCAAACAGGACCTCTGATCACCCCCATGAAACCTACCTGGATGGGTGAGCTGTTCAACACACCTGAAACCCAGTTAATAAGGGAAGGAGGACTCCTTGGTGCTAATCATGAAACTAGACATTCCATTTAACAGCTCTAATAAAATATGTCACCTTGGTACTTACAAAATCGGGCAGAGGCATGATAGGTGGCCAACAGCAAGATCTAAGTTTTGTTTCAACTCACAGATTCAGTATATGCTATAACTACTGCACCACCCTGTCCTTTTTTTTTAAATCATCTGGATTCTAGTATTAAATTGTCTATAAATTAAATAAAAGCATGCTCATGAATCACAGGACTTATATGTGCATAGAAGGCATTTTTGTTGGCGCCTGCCGTGGGAAGCAGTGTCCTGCGCGAGACGGAATGAAGGCTGGAGGGTCAGAGGCGAGGCTGCAAGGATGGAAACGCAGGCAGGGGAGGAGAGACGAGCCTAAGGTTTAGGAGACGGGAACTTGGGAGCCCGTGCCTGGTGGCCTTGACTTCCTCTGTGAGGTGCAAGTCCTGGGCATCTCCCAAGAGATGCGGTGCTCCGGCCCTTCTCCCACGGCCCCACTGGCCGGCCTCTACAGACCGCTCACCTTGGGCTCCTCGTTTGCGGGCCTCCGGTTCAGGGACAGGCGACGCCGACAGGGTACGGGTGGTCCAACCGCCCCTCCTCGGGTTCCCTCCTGGCCCTACTCTGGCCCTGGCAACGGCCATCGCTGGCGCTGGCCAGGGCCCCCTGCGTGGCCACAGCATGACCCGCTTGAGACCCAGTCCCTCTTCTCGCCCCTTTAGACTAAGCTTGTGCAGCCGCAGGAATGCGAGAGCTGACTGGAAGGGACTGGGAAGGTCTGTAACAGCCACCGTGGGAGCCAGGAAAGCAGCGGGGCACCCTGGCACAGGAACCGGGATGCTCCGAGGGCCAGGGAAGATGTGAGTTTGTAAACTTACGTGGCAATAACCTCTGTTGTGATACATTTTTTCCAACCACTCTTAACTGCCTCGGGTAGCAGCAGAGGAGAAAGGAACAGCAGCCGCCCCAGAATCACAGCAAAGCACGGGAGAATCTGGGTGCCCTGGGAGAAGAGGGTCGAGGGAGGGGAGGGTCCTGCGAGGTTGAAGCGCAGATGTGATGGGAGGGGACAAGATGGAGAGGCAGCTCAGCTAGGATTCGGAAAACCGACTCAATGCCAACGCTGAAAAAACAGCACCAACACAGGGGCATGGACCTCCGTAAAATGTGACCAAGTATTTATTACTGGACATCTATCCCATTCAAGTGTCCCCCGGAGCCTAGGAAGATCAGTCACGCATGCCTTTTATTTCCTGTTTCTGCTGTTCCTCGTTCAGGGATACATACTTGGAATCAGGAACTGAGGAATGCTTCGAGTTATACCTCAGACAGCCTTACATACAATGAGCTTTAACTGTGTTTTTAAAAAATATACCAAGAAGGAAATCTTTCTACAAAATGCTCTGTGAGAACAAAGAGTGCACTGTTTTATTTTTAAAAGGCGTGTGTGAAGCGAAAGCCGTCTCGAGGCTCAGGGTAACACCGATGTCCTTTCCCCTTTGTTTCCCACTGTTTAAATACGCTTTTGCTACGAGCTGAATTGGGGCCCCCTCAAACTCACAGGCTGAAGTGCTAAACCCCTGTACTTCAGAACGTGACCTTATCTGGAAATAGGATCTTTACAGAGGTCATCAAGTTTAAATGAGGTCAGTAGGGTGGGCCCTAATCCTGTATGGCCGCTCTCTTTACACTGGGCTGGCCAAAGATTTCGTTCCGATTTTTCCATAACATCGCAGGGAAAACCCGAACGAACTTTTTGGCCAACCCAATAAAAAGGGTAAATTTGGAGACAGACACCCAGATAGGGAAAAGGCCACGTAAAGATGGATGCAGAGATGCAAGGCACCCCAGAGACTGCCGGCAAATCCCCAGAAGCTAGGAGAGCGCCATGGAACAGGTTCTCCCTCAGAAGGATCCAATCCTGCCAACACCTCGATCTTGGACTTCTGGCCTTCAGAACTGAGAGAGAATGGATTTCTGTCATTGAACCCTCCCATTTTGGGGTACCGCGTCGCGGCGTCCCTAAGAAACTAACACAGACTGTAACCGTGAAAAAGGCACCGTCTTGACACCCTAATAACTCAACAAGTGCTCTTGGGTCTTGCTTTTCAATGCTTTAGACACTCAGCCTTATATCTAGATCAAAGGTAACGTGAGCATTTGAGTTCTGTTTGCGGAAACGCATTCTGACAAATGACCATTCACCTACCTGCGGCAAGTTGAACAGAGTTGCTTCTAGATGACAGGAAATTGAAATGCAGGGTAAATATAATTTTCCTAATATAAATGGAAAGCAAGCAATCAGCCACCATTTGATACTTCCAGTTTGTACCATCTACATAATCACTGTGAATCTCAGAGGTTCATTTACAGAGTCACAGATCCTTCTGTGTGATTATAAATGAGGCGGTGCCTTTCACCAGCAAATTAGCAACGCGCCTTTCACGTCCGCTAAAGGAAGGCATCATTTCCGGTACAACAGTTGTCACAGAAAGGCCAGTCGATGTCCTAGTCCTCCGGGGCAGCACGGAGCCACCCAGGTGTACACGTAAGGACTGTCTGTGCTCCCCACTCTTTGGCTGCTCCCCTCCCACACGCTGCAAGTCCTATCAATTCTACCTCCTTCACTTCTCCTGTGTCTGTTACCTCCCCAGCAGGCCATCTGGGGCCCTTATCAGTCACCACCGTGTGTCACTGGGCTTTCCTCCTGCAGTCTCAGCCCTCTTGACCCGTCCTACCCACTGAAGAGTAACTATCATTGGCATCTGTCTCACGGACCAGCACGACTGATGTGGTAGGTTGGACTCTATGGGCTCCCTAAGGCCCTGAAGCCCATCTGATGGCATGCGGAGAGCGGGGCTTAAGTATAGAGAGGGGCTGGGCCGGGACCCTGGCTCTACGACCTAGATCAAGCCCTTTCTGCCCTCCACGCCTCACTGGGGTCATTCATGCCTACCTCATAGATTCACTGATCAGCCATAAATGAAAGAATGTAAGTACAGATGTAGCACAAAGTCTGGCACACAGCAAGGGTTTTTTTTTTTTTAAAGGGCAGCCATTATTTTTGTTCATTTTCTTATCAGCAACACCTTGCCGTGCGTGTCCATATATATTTGTGGGACTCATATCGTGTTTCCAAGATCACATTCCATAAAATAACACCAGCGCTCTGGAATTCTATTGTGGGTATCAAGTCTAGCTTCCTGTTTATATAAATGAGGAAAGAAAAACCTATAAGGCTCTTGACTCACAGTTTTATCAAGTATGACTTTTAGAATTGCTTTCACACGATCATTTTCTCTACAGATCCCACACTGATTAAATCATTCCAATATCTTTCTTAGGAGTTAAAGTTATGATGTCCAACTCCAACGTTCGAACTGATGAAAGACAGCAAATAAGTGAATCATAAAAAATAAAATAGCAGATAATTTAAACATCAGTCTGATTTGTATGTTAATATGTTTCACATTCACATTCAAACACAGGGGTATCTAGCCAGCTAAATGCTTCCTTCAAAGGAGCCAGCAGAGAAGACCCATCCTAGAGGGTCCTGAAACCCTCCGTCCACCACCTTGAAATCCTACAGCCAACCTGTGCCAGAGGGATGAGAGGTTCTCCTAGGAAAATCCTGACTCTAGGAAAACTGAGAGGCTTTGGACTAAGTAAATGAAGGAGACCAAGAACTCAGCGAAGCTGACATGCACATAAAATGTTTAAGCTACACAAACACCTCCTCGGTGTTAAAGCTAAGGGAACTGAAGCTCCGAGGAGCTACAGATATGTCGGAAAAAGGGAGTAACTGGGCTTGTGAGAAGCTGAGACTTCATCACACCTGTCCAGGTGGCACTTCCTTCTTACAGACCTTCGAAAGCCACCTGGGATCCTCATCTCTATTTCAGGAAAGACTCACGCGAGACTATATAGAAAGCTGGTGCGGGGGGGGGGGTAAAAAAAAAAAAAGGGAATTAGTCCACTTGACAAGTATGCTAGTTTTTAATTTTTAAGTGTTTTCATATGCTTCTTTTCCATTTCACCTACCCAAGAGCTCTACAATGCAAACACAGTCTCAATTCTGCTAATGAACAAGAAGGAGAGTAAAGCTTAGTGTGAAAGGAAGAAAAAAAGACTAGCTTTTAAGGAGAAACTAATCTGCATCCAGGACTCTGCGAGGTGTTTTCTCAGAAGGTATTTCACGTGAGCTTCACCTCAGCCCCATGAAGAACGCACTCCCTGGATCTGGAGACCAGGACATGGGTTGAGAGCGGTTATCTTCTCACCCAGAGCCACCCAGCTAGTAAGCCTAGAAGTCCGGATGCGCAGTCCTGGGCTTTCCCCTTTAACCACTCTGTTTTTATAATTCAGACAATTTATTATCTCCACTTAAAAGAGGGGAGGGAAAAAAGCGGCTTCTCAAACTCGCTACGTTTCCCCAGAATACTGGCCCACTTTAATGTCTGATACAGACATTCTCAATTACAGTTTATTCCTTTTATTTATTAGTTTCTACTGAGAGACTTTTCAGGGAGAAAATAGCAAACAGCTGTTACAGAATTCCTGCCATCACGTCAGAGCCTCAGAAATGACTTTGATCAAGGGTCTACAGTGAAGTTGAAAGGGGCACACAAACATTTCGGGCCAACATTTAAGTTCTACTCTCTGCTTCTAAGGAACTAGAAAGGAAGGCTAACAGTATTCCACTGAAATGAATTATGAAAAAAAATTTTTTTATCTATTAAAATAGCCCTTAAATTTAACATCATGAGACCAGACCCAGATGGACCATTTATCATTCAAGTTAAATAAAACACAGAAAGGACCATGCAAAGCGGAGTGGACATAAATACTCTTTCAGAAACTCTGCTAATAATAGGAGCCAAAAGCAACACTGATAAAGGGAAAGAAATATGGACTCATTTTTAAAAAGCTGAGTGAACTTGTGAAATTCCTTCCCCTCAGTCTGGTGTAAACTGCAGCTGCTTAAGGGGCAGTTAATGGAGCTCTGGGCACACACATCTCCCTTCTGGTTTAAATGGTCAATTAAACTTTATTTAGGTCTCGGTATCACCACCATCACCTCTTACGTGCACTTTACGCAAAAGAAAAAAATAAAGGACCCCTGAACGCACACCTGCCTTCTAAGATCATATAATCCAATCAACTGCAAGGAATAACCCCACTGCCGGGGACTTGCGATTCCAGGGGAATTGAGAAGCAGAACCCGTATTAAAAAGGAAGATATATTTCCCCCCAAGATCTTGGTTAAATGTACATTCCACCTCTTTGGGGAGGGGAAAAAAAAAGACATTTAGTGGTTTATCCAAAAAGGCATGGTCTCTAAGATGGCTGAAATAGAAATTAAAAAGGGAAACAAAATCATTCAAAATAAGACAAAGACAGAGAAAAGGACCATGCTTTTCTATAGACACAGTGGCTGTGAGTGACACAAGGCCAGCTCCAAGCCATCAGCCTCAGCTTTTCCCGATGTAAACTGGGGGGGTCCCCAAAAGGACACGCAGAGCTTTTTAAAAAGACAAACTTCTGCTACGTCCTTTTTTCTGAGCGCAAGCCTATGAAGAGAGTTTTCAAATTCTTTAACCATTTACGACCTTTACAGAACCACAAAGCACTTGGAGGAACAAGCCCTTGACTGACGTCAAGCCCAGGCTTCAGTGAAAATTAAAGAAATTAAATGACTGCTTCATTTCAAAATGTCAGAAAATGAAATAAATGTTTAATCATTTATGGGCTGACCGTGTGAGACTCCAAATTAGGTCTGAGATAACATAGGCAGTTTTGCCCTCCCTAAAGAAGAAAACCTTTGCAGTCTTTTGTGATGACGTGCAACCTAATTATTTTTCTTAAAAATTTTAGATGTTTGTTTTCAACAAACTTGTTTGCTTCCTGCTAATAATGTGTTGTCTAGGAAACATTTTATTTCTTTCCATCTTCTACCTACAATTTTTAAGTGGCTTGAAGTTTGGCCCAATTTAGTTTAGTGAGATATATGTAAGTTACCCCACCTCCCACCAACACACACACACACACACACACACACAAAATCCTAAGGTTGCCTGGTGCTCCATAAGCAACATATTGTACACCGTCTGCTTATTCACCCTGAACACATTGGTTTGAGCACTTACCAGTTACACAGTAACTACTATTTCTGAGGAGGCTTTTAGAATTTTGTGGGTTTTTTAAGATTAAAAACCCCTTTTCTGAAAGAGTTTACCATCTGCCTGGGGAATTAACAAATACAGTCATGAAAAGGTAATTCACAAACAAAGATGTCAACACAAGGTGCTGACTTCCAAAAAAAGAAAGGGAGAGGGCCTCCCTGGTGGCGCAGTGGTTGAGAGTCCGCCTGCCGATGCAGGGGACGCGGGTTCGTGCCCCGGTCTGGGAGGATCCCACATGCCGCGGAGCGGCTGGGCCCGTGAGCCATGGCCGCTGGGCCTGCGCGTCCGGAGCCTGTGCTCCGCAACGGGAGAGGCCACAGCAGTGAGAGGCCCACATACCGCAAAAAGAAAAAAAAAAAAAAAAAAAAAAAAAAAAGAAAGGGAGAAAAAAAAAAGCCTGTAGTATCATCTGGCCTAAACACCTCACTTTGCAAATAAGGAAACCAAGTCACAGCAGGGTTATAAGGGAGCTAATTAGGGAGAGAAGCAAGATTAGAGCCTGTGACTCAAAGTCTAATTAGAGGTACGCATAACAAGTACTGTAAGAAGAGAGAGATGGCCCCCAGCAAGAGCCACGGGGGGGGGGGGGGGGAGGCTTGGACAGTTGAGATGATCTTGACAAATTTGTTAGTGGATGTTGGCCGGTGTTCAGAAATGGAAAAAGAACCAGAGCAGCCCCAAGATGAGGCCGTGGTGCCTTCTGTCTGGGAGCCTTGGAGGCAAGTTTGAAAAGATCCAATAGGGCAAGACAGTGGAAGCCCACGGATCTTATAAGAAGCGGCAGCTCGGGGTCGAGGAAGGCGGACAATGTTGGGGTCATGAGGGCCGGGTTCTAATCCCAGTCCTATCCCAACACTGTGCAAATGTGATGAAGTGACTCGAAGCACCCCCCAAGGGTTCCCTCATCTTACAGAGATGAGAGTGCCAGCCACCTTTCGTCACCTGCGAGAGGCAAATGACTGAACAGAGGTGTGGGCAGTCGGGCACAGGTTATGGCATTGGCTGGGTCCAGGCACTGCTGAGGTGTAGAATCTGATGATAAACAAGAACAAGAGAGGCCGTGCCTCCACAGAGGTCCCATTCTACCTGTGGGAGGCCAAAACTAAGCATGTAAACCGGTAAGAGAATTTTCTGGCTTGAGATGCTGACGCACAGGATGAACCAACCCAGGACAGCAGTGGGGAATAACAACGAAGTAGCTGGAGCAGCTCAGCCATCTGCAGCGGGCCCTCCAGGAAGGCCCGAGCTCTCTCCCAGCCTCCCCAGACTAAGAAATCCACACTTTATCCTCAGGCAGCTGGGAGCTGTAAAGGCTTCTGAGTAAAGCAACAAGACACAAACACAGGCGCGATGATTACTCCCCGGGATGGCTGTGGCTGACACGGAGCGCTCCGCACCTGCACCAGGCCAGGCCCGCTCACTCCTCAACAAAGGCCAGGCGTCTTCCCATCACCTGTGAGCATCTCTCCCAAGCGTTTTCACCAGGGCTGCTCAAAAGCAGCAGAACATGGCTCCGTTTTTTGGTTTTTTTTTTTTTGCGGTAAGCGGGCCTCTCACTGTTGTGGCCTCTCCCGTTGCGGAGCACAGGCTCCGGACGCGCAGGCTCAGCAGCCATGGCTCACGGGCCCAGCCGCTCCGCAGCATGTGGGATCTTCCCAGACCGGGGCACGAACCCGTGTCCCCTGCATCGGCAGGCGGACTCTCAACCACTGCGCCACCAGGAAAGCCCCACGGCTCCGTTTTATTTCCTCTGCTCTTCACTCTTGCTAGAGTGGCCTTGCTAATGAAAACACATAAACTGAATAAACACTTGGGGAAGACGCCATCTGCTTCACCCTACAAACGTCAGCAGGAACAGCATTTGTTTACCAGTCGGGTCGTGAGGACAGGACACATCAAACCTTCTCAGGAACCTTCAAGGGGGATGGTCCCGGCGGGGGTGGGAGTGGAGGGAGTCATTTAACCCTTTCAGACCCACACAAGTCACCTCGATTTATAATCTCTGGTTGGAGGGGAAAGCTGCATATATCACAAACCACAGGCTGGGGCTTATCTGCACAGCCTTTTCCACATAAAGATGATAAAATACCCCGTAAGAATTTACTATAAATATTACTTTTGAACGTTCAACTCTGTAGAGGAAATACATAAAAAGACCGTCCAAGTTCAAGAGCAAAGGGGGCGGGAGAACTAGCCTCGGCGTAGAAAAGTCTGATGCTCACTGCTCACGCTTTTCTAAGGATTAAACTCTTGAATAAGACTTCATGCAAGACTATAAGAAATGATGAAGACTGGTGTGGTTATATGTGCCAGGAAGTGTTTAGGGAACACGCATTTTTAAATGATGACTTTGCCTTCATCCATCCTCTAAAACAAAAGTCTTAGGAAAGGCCCAGGAAACTCAGTCCCCCAAGGAAAGCTGTGGTTCATGGAAGAATGTCCCCCAAGGGAAACTGTAAGGACTTCTGGCCAAGTGCCTGCTCATGTGTGTGATGAATGTGAATTAGCGAGGAGGATTCATCCTTGTGGGGTGCCCAATCTGAGGAGGGAGCACGTTTGGGCTAAGGGGACACTTCCAGGCTCAGACGCTTGGCCTTGATGAATTCCCAGCAGAAGGTTTTGGAGCAAGGTTTAAAGCACTTACGGGGAGCTGGGTCTCTTGTGATCCTGCGTCCCTCCGCTCCAATCCCAGGCACAGCGGCTGAGTCACCACAGCCAGCCTGATGCTTCCCAGCTGTGCAGAGACCTGGCTGATTCTGTTCTTAAAGACCACAAGGTAGCAATTTAGAATCAGCTTAGTCAATAAAAATGCTGATTACTGCCTTTCTACAGGCAGTTATGGAAAACATCTGTTGCCCATGGGTTGAGAAGGAACATTTTGACTCAACTCCAAAAATAAAAATTAAACATGAATGGATGAGGCATGTGAAAAACTAACAATAGCATTAATTCTACTTGTAAGATTCAGTCTACTCCTAATACTCAGTCAGCAAACACTTAATGAGCACCTACTACATGCCAGGCACTGTGCGAGGTGCTGGGGATGAGACAGTAAGGTAAGGGCCCAGCCCCGAGAAGCCAGCGGTGAAGCAGCAAATGCCCACTGGTACCACTAATCATATTACGGTCCAAGCTCTTAGTATGTGCCAAGAGTTGTTCCTTTATGTGTATCAACTCTTTTATTCTCATAAAGTGAGGTAGGGTTTATGATGAGCCTCATTTTACAGAGGAGAAAACTGAGATACAGAGAGATTAAGTACCTTGCCCAAGGTGATTAATGTGTCAGTAGATGAAGCTGGGATTTGAATCTCAGTGGTCCAGCTCCACCCTGACAGATGTATGAGCAAAGAGGTCTGAAATGGGGGAAGAAAACACCCCCAGCCACTGCCTCAAGAAGTTGGCATCTGGGTAAAACAGACAGGACCTCTAAGGATGCATAGTGGGAAGGGGGTGGTATGAGAAACCTTCCAGGCAGAGGAGTTACAAATGCAAAGCACAGACAACAGAAATTATCAAGTAAAATCATTTTTAAAAGATGCAAACACACTTCTGTTCCTATTTCTTAGGCAGGGAGTTCCTATATAGTTCCTAGCTAAGTAGTAGCTAGGACCGGAGTTTTGACATCCTTTGGTTCAGGGAAACAAGAACTGCAAGTGAATACAGTACAGTACTTCTTGTAGCTCGTGCACACAACAGCAGCATTTGCTGGCCCTCGGTACAAACCACATACGGGAACACCAATGTAGATTGATAGAGCCACTATGGAGAACAGTATGGAGGTTCCTTAAAAAACTACAAATAGAACTACCATATGACCCAGCAATCCCACTACTGGGCATATACCCTGAGAAAACCATAATTCAAAAAGAGTCATGTACCAAAATGTTCATTGTAGCTCTATTTACAATAGCCAGGACATGGAAGCAACCTAAGTGTCCATCAACAGATGAATGGATAAAGAAGATGTGGTACATATATACAATGGAGTATTACTCAGCCATAAAAAGAAATGAAATTGAGTTATTTGTAGTGAGGTGGATGGACCTAGAGTCTGTCATACAGAGTGAAGTAAGTCAGAAAAACAAATACCGTATGCTAACACATATATATGGAATCTAAGGGAAAAAAAGGTCATGAAGAACCTAGGGGCAAGACGGGAATAAAGACACAGACCCAATAGAGAATGGACTTGAGAATATGGGGAGGGGGAAGGGTAAGCTGTGACAAAGTGAGAGAGTGGCATGGACATATATACACTACCAAATGTAAAACAGATAGCTAGTGGAAGCAGCCGCATAGCACAGGGAGATCAGCTCCATGCTTTGTGACCACCTAGAGGGGTGGGATAGGGAGGGAGATGCAAGAAGGAGGGGATATGGGAACAGATGTATATGTATAACTGATTCACTTTGTTATAAAGCAGAAACTAACACACCATTGTAAAGCAATTATACTCCAATAAAGATGTTTAAAAAAAAAAACATAAACGAATGCATTGCTAGAGACTTGGGCTCAGAAGTCCTTAGCAGTACCAAAGAGGAAACACTGAAATGAAATACCTCACCAAACCAGTCTGGCAATGAAAAGAAGGGAGGCGTGGGGTGCGGCGCGGGGAGGAGGAGGCTGGGACATGTTGCAGAAGGCCTGACTCTACCAGGCTGGCAGGTGTGCCCCTCAATCTATTTTTACAATTTCAGCAGATTAGCAACGGCTTTGTGCCTCAGAATGTGAAGAAGAAGTTCAAGTCCTTGAAGAGACAGGAATTCCACAACAAGTAAATTAGAAAGATACAAAGGTTGTTTGCAATGTGCAATAAATTGGCAGGTTTAAACATAGCTTTTCTGAGGTTTATCTTCCCTGAGACACTTAATGGTAATTCACACCCTCTGAACAACAGTCTTTGAAATGAATATGACTTAGTGAATCATATTACATAAACCATTAAATGATGAGCTGCAGACACGAATGCCAACTGTTAAATTTTAGTGGCTCTAGCCATCGGGAATAATAGATGGATCGTCTCCAGTTTAAAAACAGGTTATGTTCCCAAAGTTTGCTTACAGTTTGGCTGTTTGCAATTCAAGAGTTACTTCCTTCCCCCACACACACACAAGCCACGTGAGATGTGGGTGTAGTACCCAAGGGAGAACACAGAAAACAGCCAGAGTGTGCTGTGAATTCTCTGGATGCCGATTAATTCTTGAGGAGAGTGCAGTCAGAGTTCTACCGAGGTGGACACACGCGTCTGCACTCTCCCTGCCACGGGAACCAATCCTGCATCTGCACATAACTAACTGGTGGTGGTTCCTGAACCGCTCACAGTGGTCGGACTTCAGGAGGAGGCTGCGGAGAAGGATGAGGGAGGGCAAGGGGCCACGAGGCAGGGGCTCTGAGGACACCACCAGAACCACGGGGGCATGCAGCTCTAGCTGGTGGACAAGGCCAAGGCTGCCGTTCCTTCTTCTCTGCCCGGCTCCTGGACCACCCCCGCTCTGGCCCGCCCCTGGGATGGGGCCTCTTCACTTCCAGGGCTGCCCCACTGGGGGCTGGGACCAGGGTTCTTCTGTACCCCGACTCCCCACCCACAAACATGCTCGGCAACTTCTCGGATGTCGGAACACCCATTCAGGTCTTTGATGGTTTTCTCGGAACGTTCTTGCCAGTAACCTAGGGAAACGGGGTGCTCACACACGTGCATCGACGTTGAGAGGAGCTGCTTGTAATGAGCAAATTAAACTGAGACGCAGACCACAGTCCCCTCCAATTCAAATACATAAGTAATACATACATAGGCATATACACACAGATATCGACTTGAACATGGAAAATCAGAGCAAAATTCAAATGACACACCCACTTCTATCACTGGGTGCGGTCCACGCATAAATCCGAAAACCGACAGCTCGGAACCAGAACGCTCCAGAGGAGCATGGCGCTGCTGAACACACAGACCTTCCACCTCGCGTCATCGAAACGCAGGAATGACACGAGCCTTCCCGTGCCGAAGGCTGCCCCCAACTTACCGGAACTTCAAAGGCCTCCTGGGTGTCATCCAGCATCTGGATTCTGACGGACATGAGTTTTCCGGAAGGCGTGGGGGGAGGCTTCTGTCCATGTTCCAAGGTACTGATCCCCGAATTCTCCGGGGCCCCCAGTCTCGATCCTGGAGTTGGCCCCTGCTCTATTTCTCCCATGATGAGAGCAGATTATATGATGCCTGCAGGAAGCAGAGAGAAGAAACATACGTCAGGAGACTCACTGAGACCACCTTAGTAACACTGGTCGCCTTCTGCCGGTCACTGTGGCCACGTCCCTGAAGCACAAGACGGCCAGCTCCCACCCCCCGTGCAGGAATCACACGAGCTGACGAGCGTTCAGCTCGTTCACACACGGCGTCCCCTTTAGCCACTCAAGGTATGCAAATATTTGGGCATATTTTATCCTTCTGCATACTTTTTTTTTTTTTTTTTTGCGGTACGCGGGCCTCTCACTGTTGTGGCCTCTCCCGTTGCGGAGCACAGGCTCTGGACACGCAGGCTCAGCAGCCATGGCTCGCGGGCCCAGCCGCTCTGCGGTATGTGGGATCTTCCCGGACCGGGGCACGAACCCGTGTCCCCTGCATCGACAGGCGGACCCTCAACCACGGCACCACCAGGGAAGCCCCCTTCTGCATACTTTTACATAGTTTATCCTTTTCTAGTTTTACGGTCAGCTCTTAATACGATAGATTCAGTTGTGTTCTACGTATTGTTAGTCACAGTCTACCAAGAGCTAGGCGCCACTTTCCACACACTTGCCGTCTGCTGGGGAGATAATGAGCAGTGCCTAATCCACATCATCAGCATCCATTAGTTACCTTTTATGGATCATGGAACATACCAAGTGATGTGGGCGTTATCAAGATAAATACATAAAACGTATCTTGTGGCTCCCAAGTTTATAATCTGGTTGAGGAAACGAAACACACACTCACACAAACCCAGGTGATGTTAGGTAGGGTCTTTTTTCTCAATTTCTTCTTTTCCTCCTAATTAACTTCTTTCCTGCCACCCTCCCCCAGTTGTTCCCCCTCTCCCAGGAAACCATTCTACATATTACAGTATTGACAGTTATCTTCTCCATCATGCAGAAGGTAGGAACTGAACTCAACTGAGTCTCAAATGTTGGATAATGCTTGGAAGGAGACAGGAACACACAAGGAGAAGGAATTCCAGGGAAGCAGAACAGCATAAGGAAAGCTGTGGGACAGAAATCAGGTGGCATTTAGGGAGACGAGTGAGAATCAATGCTGCAGAGTTAAAGATGCATTTGGAAACTAGGTTGGAATCAGACCACAAAGAACATCAAATGCCTAGCTAAGAGCTATGGTCTTCACCCTGTAGGGAGTCACTGAATAAGAATAATGACCCAACAAAAGTAGAACTTGAGAAAAATGCATGTGAAGATGATCTATACTAATGCGCTGGAAAAAGAGACGGGCTGGCAGGGGCTGGGGGAGTCCAGTTACAAAGCTAAGGCAACAATTTAAGCTCGAGGGGATAGCTTGAACAGTGGCGATGGAAATAAAAAGATGATGCTATAAAACCCACTTTTATGGAAAAATTAACCCGGTGTTGTAAATGGTTAGCTACTGAGAAGAAGGAGATTAAAGGATAACAGTGACCAGAAAGTTTTAAATCAGGGCAGAAGGGAAGAAGTGGGAGGGGAAGGTGTGTGTGTGTGACTGGGGACACATGGAAGGTTACAAAAGGATATCCAGCAGGCGGTGGTGGAGGTGGAGCTGGATTGGGGCTTTGGGTTCAGAGTCCATCTCGCTGTAGAAGTGAAAGCCAGGGTGAGAGTGAATGTGAAAGGGGTGGGGGGGAGAACATGGCAATGAAAAAGCAAAAAGAACAAACATGCCCAGCCATGGGGGTTGTTATGGACTGAACCGTGTCCCCCAAATTCTTACCTTGGAGCACTAACCCCATGTAACTCAGAATGTGATGGCATTTGGAGACAGGGTCTTAAAAGAGGTGACCAATTCAAAACAGTGATTAAGATGGGCCCTAATCCAATCTGACTGGTGTCCTTATAAGAGGAGGAAATTTGCACACACACAGAGACACCAGGGGTGCACAGAGGAAAAGCCATGTGAGGACACAAGGAGAAGGTGGCTGTCTGCAAGCCGAGGAGAGAGGCCTCAGGAGAAACCAACCCTGCCAACACCTTGATCTAAACTTCCAGCCTCCAGAACTGTGAGAAAATAAATCTCTGTTAAGACAGCCAGCCCCTAGGTTCTTCATGACATTTTTTTTTCTTAAATTCCATATATATGTGTTAGCATACGGTATTTGTCTTTCTCTTTCTGACTTACAGGAATAAAGACACAGACCTACTAGAGAATGGACTTGAGGATATGGGGAGGGGGAAGGGTAAGCTGGGACAAAGTGAGAGAGTGGCATGGACATATATACATTACCAAACATAAAAGATAGCTAGTGGGAAGCAGCCACATAGCACAGGGAGATCAGCTCGGTGCTTTGTGACCACCTAGAGGGGTGGGATAGGGAGGGTGGGAGGGAGGGAGATGCAAGAGGGAAGAGATATGGGAACATATGTATATGTATAACTGATTCACTTTGTTATAAAGCGGAAACTAACCTACCATTGTAAAGCAATTATACTCCAATAAAGATGTTAAAAAAAAAAAAAAGACACGCAACCTGTGGGACTCTGTTATGGCAGTAAATTCACACAAGGGCTGATGGAGAAGAGGCAGAGAAAGAATGACCCTTTGTCTCAGTGACAAAGAAAGCCACAGAAGGGGCACTCAAGGGTCACCTGTGGTGTGAGGTAGAGACCTCGGGGCTGCATCTTACAAGTCACCCTTCAGCTGTCTCCTTCAGGAAAAAACATGCAGTTTGTGAGCCTCATTTTGTAGGTTCTTCTTGACCAAGGCTCTTCCTTCTCCTGAAGGGTCAGTCAGGTTCCTTCCCAGAAGTTTCCCACCAAACTCCATATGGGAACCTCCCCTTCCTCTCAGTGAAACCTCGAACGTTCTCCCTGTGACACAGAGGGCTGGCCCTGAGGTCAGTAGAGCAGAAACTATGGAGTCACCTCAATAAGATGGGTCATTGGATCAAACCACCCTGGCCTAGAAAAACACACCCTTTGACTGAAAAGGGAGAGGGCCTGACCACCGCCCAGGAAACACCATTTACTACTTATTTCTCCCACACCCACTTTCCCCACCAACTTTCCACCAAAGCCTGTAAGAGATTATTATTCGTTCCTATGCAATCCTTTGAGGCTGGACTTCTGTGTCACCATGCTAGTTAAGGACCAGCCTTTCGAGAACTATTCCTTCTTTCTTGAATGTCCATGTATGATTTCACAGGTCTGCTATACAAGTAAGTACCTTTCTGATTTCTCCCCCAAATAAGCTTTTTTTTTTAAGAACCTAATTCCAATCTGTTTATGTGATTATCTTTTGCTTAATCATCTCTTGGTCTTAAGACACAACTAGACTTTGCTCATCTACAATGCTTTACACCAAAGTGAAAAAGAGATCACCTACATTTGTTCAATGAATCAAATGTGGCTGGTATAGATCTAATTAACTATGGCATCATTGTGTTTAAAATAATCTTCACAAACCAGGCGGAATTATTCCCCTATATGTTTTCTATTCATAGTCTCATGGTTAAAAATAAACACAAGTGCCAAAGAAAGCTTTGACATCAGTCCAGTTTGCCTTCCCCATTGCCAGCCTCCTCTTTGCACTCATTCCTACTTTGGTGTTGATCCCTCCCTGCTTCTGGAAACATCCTCCACTGCTCACCTCCAACCCCACCTTCTGTTCCCTGCACTCCATCAGAACGGACAGGCCCTGTCCTCAATCACAGATGCTGGGCCTGACCACTTGGCCTCTTCTTGCTCTGAGTTGCGAGGGGTAGGTCCGGGCTGTGGCTCTGATGCCCATCCAGGGAGCCAAGAGCAGGGAGGACAGGGTTTATTCTCTCATGTCACCCCACCTTAAAGGTGCTCTGAACACATTTTCTCTTTGTCCTACCTAAGCAAAGAGCAAGGCTCTCATCCTCTAAATGGAACCCTTTCTCTCCACTCTGGCCCAAGATCCCCAGAAGAATACTGTGATTTTTAACAGCTTGGCATTTAAAAATTAAATTGAGCTAGTGATTAATAGACATTTGGTACCTTAACTTCCTTTATCTCTTTTTAGTCTTCAAATGATCTCATGCCTATATTTTTTTCTACTTCTGGATATTAACATTTCAACAAAGCATGTCACACTTTTTGTTTTTATACTTGCAGGCAGATTGTTACTGTTCATGGAAAGTGCTGTTTAACTCAAACATAAATCCAGCCAAGAGTTTTGAGTGGAGCAGCCTAAGAATGTCAAGGGAGTATCTGGGGAACGTTGTCAAGTCATGAATGGGTAACCATAACCGATGCTGGATAGCAAAATTGGTGAATCCAGTGATAAAACACCGCCTTCTCCATCACATATCTAACAAACCTAAAAGCCTCCTGTTTATAAATAGCAATCCATGCTCTATTCCAACTTCACCTCCATTACTTCCTCCAACTTTCTGAATTCCTTAAGAAAGAGTCAAGGTAAAAAAGATTAATATTTCTTTCCTTGTAGCACGTTATTACTAACATGATCATTCCAGACCTAAAAGTAAAGAGCTGTTCGTGAAACTACTTTCTTCTTTAGATCTATTTGAAAAGTTAGTTAAAAAGGAAATAATGACTACAACAAAAAAGCAGTAAAAAATTTAACTGGCAAAGAAAAGATAAAAAACTAGAATTGTCTTGTTATAGTCTCTTGGCTTAAAGACTTCCTCTTGGAATTCACCCAAAAGCAATAAGGAAAACACACACAAAAATGCAAACTCCATCCCAGAGGAACCTGGAAGACATCTGTAGCTTTGAACCACGAAACATGAGAAAGAGTTGCCAAACTGCAGTGAAGGTCAGACAGAGAACGAAAATTCTTGGAGAGCCCATGCCTGCCAGAGCCATGCTCCCCAAATAAGTAGGATATCCAGCAATAACTTTCAGAAAAGAAGTGCAACAGACACGCAGGTAGCACTAAGAGCTTCCCTGGACAAAGTGTGGTGGGAGAAATCAGGAAGCAGGAAAGGTCCAACTGAATAAGAAATCACACAGGTAAGACATATTAGCAGGAAGCAGTCTGTTGCCCAGGCAAAGTGAAAAAAAGAGACCCCACTAGGAACATAACCAGTCTCAGCAAGCTAGAGAAAAATAAGGGTTGAAAGGATTTCACACACACACACACACACACCCAACCTCAGGTCACAAGAATCCCCACTGGCATGGGACATGGCCCTGTCTCCTGCTCACGTGAAGCTCCTGTAAATAGCTAGTTCATAAAGAATTCATCTGATAACAAAAAAGGACCTTTACAAAGATGCTGCAAAAAGAGGAAAATGAAAATGAATGACAGATGAAAAACACCCACCAAAGCAATGTTATATGCAACAGACGAAAATTTTGCCCAAACACACTGTCATAAATTAACAAAACAAAGAAATAACTGATTCTATCTACAAAAACAGAAGAGGATTTACAAGAATTCAGGGAAGCATGAGAAGGAAATAAAGCATGAGGGCAGACCTCAGGGTGAAAAAAAAGAATGAATAAAAACATCACTACTGGGACTTCCCTGGAGGTCCAGTGGTTAAGACTCCACACTTCCACTGCAGGGGGCATGGGTTCAATCTCTGGTTGGGGAACTAAGATCCCACATGCCATGTGGCACAGCCAAAAATAAAGTCACTACTATAGAATGAATGTTTGTGTCACCCCCAGATTCATACACTGAAACTTAGTCCCCAATGTGATGGTATTTGGAAGCAGGGCCTTCAGGAGGTGATTGCGTGGTGAGGGTGGAGCCCTCCTGAGTGGGATTAGTGTCCTTATGAAAAGCATCCAGATAACTCTCTTGTCCCTTCCACCATGTGAGGAAAAGTAACACACATGACTGCCATCTATGAACCAGGAAGTGGGTCTAGACACCAAATCCACTGGCCCTTGATCTTGGATTCTCCAGCCTCCAGAACTGTGAGAAATAAATTTGTTGTCTTCCTGTTTATGGTACTTTGTCTTAGTCCGTCTGGGCCGCTTTAACAATCACCAAATGGAAGTAGCTAAAAGGAAATACACACTGGTGAAAACATGAGAGGCTGGAGGGGAAAGATGGAGAAAAGCAAGCAAAAGATTTAGAACAGAAAAATGATACATATGGAAAACAAAGAAATCCAACACACCCATAATAGGTGTCCCTACACAACAACAAAAAAACCCTCAATGGAACAAGAAAAAAATGTTAAGGTATAATTCAGGAAGACATTTCAGAAATAAAAGATTCTCCATAATACATGAACATAGCATATCCCAGAAATAAGTAAAACGATGAACACCTGGAAGTTTCCTGTGTCACCACTCATCTTCAAAAATCAAGAAGGAGTTATTTGGGCATCTAGGCAAATAGTTCAAAAAAAAAACAAATGAGGGGACAAAAGTTCAGACTCCACAGCAACATGTGTAACCGATATGGGGCCTGCCTGGGACAGACTACTGCCCCGTAGCCTCTGCTGTAGCTTCTCTCTGAAGTACCCAGATAACAGTATCTCAGGCATCTTTGCTGAGGTTTTCAGTTGCTAAAAACCACCAACAAATGGAAGGAATTAACTACTCGGTGAGTGGCCCCCAGGCCTAGTGGTGCCTAAGGATTGATAAAGTTAACCACCCTGTTACCTCACCATTAACCAATCAGAGAATTGTGCACAAGATGATCACATACCTTGCTACCGCCCTCCCTCATCTGGCCTTTAAAAATGCTTCGCTGAAACCCTTCAGGAAGTTTGGGGGATTGGGGGCATGAGCCACCCATTCTCCTTGCTCGGCCCTGCAATAAACCTTTCTCTGCTACAAACTCTGACACTTCAGTTTATTTGGCCTTACTGTGTGTTGGGCACACAAACTTGCATTCGATAACACACATTCAATGTTTAACTGACCAAACTATCCTCCAAGAAATAAAAGATGAATCAGAACATGGAATCTAGCTGAATTTTCATTGGAACATTTAAAATAGTCAGGAACTCAAGCCCTTCTGGGAGAAGCTACTACAGGATAAACAGCAAAACAAGAGGCTAAGTGGTGAAACAAGGAAAAACAATTACTGGTAAACTTTAAATCCATTTATACTGTAAGAGGAAGGCTAAAATCACTGTAATAGCTGCAGAATGTTATAATTCCTGACAATGTAGAAATAATTAAAAAATTGGCAGGGGAAGGAGTTGAGATGGTGAGAGGCCTTAAGTTAACTGTTACCATGTTTTAAAACTGATAATAAAAAGAGAATTTAAATCTCCAGAGATATACAAGTGGTTAATAAGCACATGAAAATATGTTCACCACTGTCCCTCACTAGGAAATGCAAATTACATCCATAATGAGATAATATTCCACACCCACTATAATGGACAGTAACAAGTGTCATCGAGAATGGGGAAAAAATGGAATTTCTCATACACTGCTGATGGCTGGTGGGAATACAAAAAGGTGCAGATTTTGGATAATATTGGGGAAGTTTCTTAAAATTTAATCATAAGCTTAGCATACAACCCAGCAACTGGGTTCCCCTGGTGACTGAGCTATTACACTCCTAGGCATCTCCCCAAGACAGAGGAGAATGTATGTCCTCACAAAGACTGTGTGTATGGAGATGTTTAGAGCTAAAAATAGTCAACAAGTGGAAATAATCCGAATGTTCATCACCCAGTGAATGGATAAACAAAATGTGGTATATCCATACAAGGGACTATTATTATTCATCATTAAAAGGAAATGAAATGCAGATACACGGTACAACGTGGATGAGCCCCCAAAACATTTTGCTAAGTGAAAGAAGCCAGATGCAAAGGACTCCATGGCATGTGATCCTACTTACATGAAAATATCCAGGCAAGGCAAATCTAGCGAGACAGAAAGTTGTTGCTTTGGGTCGGGGTAGCAGCTGGGATGGACAGCAAAGGGCCTGAGGGATAGAGATCTTTTTAGAGGTGATGGAAACGTTCCAAAACTAGATTGTGGTGATGGTCACACAAGTCTGTAAACTTACTCAAATCCTTTGAACTGAAAACAGGCCAAAGGTATGATATGTAAATTATACATTAAATATATGATATGTAAGTGGACACACACATGAATATTCTTGGAAGGGCACAGGGAGGAGAGCTGGCTCCACTGAGACATGGTTACAGACAGCAATGAGGAGGCTCTGAGAGGTGCTTTCCACTGCACACTTTTGGGGACCTTTAAAATTTTGTACCATTCAGAAAAAAATTAAGACAATTTAAAATTTTCATTTTCTAAAAGGACAGATTCCTGCTGTCCACCCAGGTCCCCTTTAAAGCATGAAATCGACTAAGATGAAATCCCAGTAAACAAGGGTGACAATTATCATTCAAAACAGGCTGACGAGGGCTTCCCTGGTGGCGCAGTGGTTGAGAGCCCGCCTGCCGATGCAGGGGACACGGGTTCGTGCCCCGGTCCGGGAAGATCCCACGTGCCGCGGAGCGGCTGGGCCCGTGAGCCATGGCCGCTGAGCCTGCGCGTCCGGGGCCTGTGCTCCGCAACGGGAGAGGCCACAACAGTGAGAGGCCCGCGTACCGCAAAAAGGGGGAAAAAAACAAAAAAAACAAAACAGGCTGACGAGCAGAAGGTTGGCAAGAGGTCTTCCTTCCAGTTTTAAATGTAAGCCACTGAAAAATTCCAGGTTAAGAAAAATTCATAGGAAGTGAATAATTTACAGAAGCAGCAGCCCAAGAGGTAGATCTGTAGGAAGCTACAGGGCTGGGTCCTAGAGCCGCCGGAGCGCCCAGGGCCTCACGCTGACGGTGGAGGGGCTGGCGTTTGCCAGTTTTGGGGGGAGCGGGCGAGGACAATGACCGACCACGTGAGACTCCCAGGAGGGCAAAGGGCAAAGCATGTGTAACCTCCACCAGTGCCTGTTCACTCCAGCTTAGGTGCCAGGTGACAAAGCCACCTTGTGCTCCTGTCCCCGGGGAGCCACAGGCCAGGGCGGGGGAGACGCCCCAGAAAGGCGCGCGGCCCAGCAGCTGCTCCAGGACACAGGCGGCCACGGCTGGCCTTTCACAGGACTTAGATAAGGGGTTTTGAGAAAGTTCAAAAACAGCTATCCGGGCGGATAGATTTACTTCTTTCAAAAAAGTCTGTGAGCAGAAGGAGCGACTGCAGATCAGCTGTTTTACATCAACCAGACGCTTCAAACAGGCGAGGGATTGTCAGGCCTGCTGGATCATTTGGGAGAAGGGGGACCAGGATATCTACTCTTGGGAAGTTGGGTGCCCCATTTCACCCGCCACGGAAAAGAGAACTGAACTGTGCAAACCCGATAAAGAATATTTCTTCACTGTCTTTCCTCTCCAACCCTAGTGGGAAAAAAATTAACTAGGCTATCTTAAATCCCCATAACAAATCTCTGCCAAGTACTTCAAGGACAACTCAGAGCAGAAAAGCAAGTCTCTCACGTCGCAGAGGTTATTTCCAAAGTCTAGTTTTAACCACACCTTCTACTCAAAAACCTGAGTCTAATCAGTAACAACATAAACGTGAAAATTCCCAGCCGGGCATTTCAATGACCTGCCCCGATTTCTCTCCCTGTAAACAAACTGTTCAGCGTGGCTGCATTTTCCTATGTTGTGGCGACTGCTGTTGCTTCTTCCTCCTAAAATATCCCTCTTTACCGGCTCTAATGTCACCGACTCTAGAAAGCCTTCCCTGATGTACTCTTTTGGGGGTGGGGGAGGGAAGCCTTACTTTCTTCTCCCTGGCATTTTGCTCGTATTGGGCTTATATTCCACTTGCTTTCCAGGTCTTTCTCCTCTTTTCCTGCACTGCGAGCTCAATTCCAAGCCCAGAGGGGCAGGGTTGGGGGGCCTGGCTGCATTACCTGGGAGCATGACATGTTCCTCCTGTCATAGTGCGAGGGGCCGCCCGACTCGGGGGCTAGGAGAACTCCAAGCAGTCACGTCTCCACTACAAACTCATCCTCCTAGAAGACGCCGAGAAAACTGACCACCGCCTGCAGGGCTTCTTAAAATGTGGCTGCAAACCAGCCGCATCAGTACCACCTGGGGAGCTCATTAGAAATGCAAATTCTCCGCCTCCGCGCAGGCCCGCTGAATCAGAAAAGCACGGGAGGGTGGGCCCGTATCTGGGTTTTAACAAGCCTCCCAGGAGCTCCTAGCTCAAGCTCCAGCCCGAGACCGCCACCGCTTACGTCCAAGGGTCCCCATTAGGATCAGCTGAGGTAAGTAAATCCACCTGACACAAATCAAGCACTTACTCGACACCTTCACCGAGAAAAAAACCACGTTTCACACACGCACCAGACTGATTCTTTCAACAGCTCTTGGCAAGAAAAGGTGGCATTCCTTTTCCCAGGACATTTTCTTTTGTCTTCCAACCTCGTTCTAAAAACGACTTAAGACAACGCTTTTGTTTGCCTTTTCGCTGATTTGGTAGAACCTACTTCCTCCATGAGATAGGCAAGGACAAAAACATGCAGGATGGAGTCAGGAGTAAAATTGGGAAGAGAAGGCTCTTTTACTCCAACAGAAATAAAAAAAAACCCAGGAAACCAGAAAAAAAAAATCTCCAATGATTCACATTTTCATGATGTCCATTTCTCCGTGATTCTGAGAGTACAAAATTAAATTTTAACTCCCCCTCCATTCTTTCCTCTAATTAAAAGGCCTGGGTAAATAAAATGGAAGGAGAAAGGTGGTCTTCTGGAAGATAAGAAATCAGCTGGCGGCGTCTCTCGGTTCCCACATAACAACAGCGCTGCAGTGGAACCAGCGGCTGCATTTCTTAGGCTGTGGTCAAGCTCGCTCTATTTGACACACAGCAGCACCCTCATCCACTCACGAAGGAAAGTCCTCTCTCTTTGTCACCAATTGACACTGGTCAGCCTCTCCAAATACCTGTGGAAAGCACCTAACCCCTGCCTCACCCACAAGGAGGGTGCAATCTATTACTGGATCTGCTTACTCAACATCCTTGAAAATAACAGTTTAAAGTATACTATCATTGAAATGTCACAGTAATTGGGGTCATCGCCATTCACAAGCATTTTTAAGGACCTGTTCTAATTCAGCGACTACACTTAGCACTACGTAGCACACAAAGCAGGAACATGGCACCATACGTTCGTCTTTATGGGACGTATTATCTCTCCAGCAGTAGAAAGCAGGTACTCAGTGATAACTGTTGAAGGCAATGTGTTTATTTCTGACAATAGGTAGTATGTGAATTTTAAAAGCTACAGAGAACGCCGAGGAAGTCGCCTGGTCCTTGGGAAAAGACTAACAGTTTTAAGTAGCCCTGAGGGCAGATGGAAATGAAACGTATGGAGAATATACACATGCTTGCTGGAGTTCCCTTCTGCATTCAGTAAGGGAGTGTCCACCCAGTGCCAGGAGCTGTGCATGCACGTGGTGGATACAGACCAACAGAGGTGAGAAAATAGTGAAAAGGAGAAAGGTGGGTGAGATGCAGGTTTCAGTCGGCCTGAAATAATAGGGCCAAAAAGCCATAGGAGGTGCATCTGATGGACCAGGGTGAGCCACTGTGGTTTTTAAGACGAGGTGAAACTATGCAGCTTTAAGAAAAAATTTGGCAGGGAATTCCTTGGCGGTCCAGTGGTTAGGACTCGGCGCTTTCACTGCCAAGGTCCCGGGTTCAATCCCCGGTCCGGGAATGAAGATCCCACGTGCCGTGGGCCAACTAAGCCCGTGCGCTCTAGAGCCCGAGCGCCGCAACAACTGAGCCCGCGCCCCGCAACAACTGAGCCCGCGCCCCGCAACTGACCTAACGTGGCCAAATAAATAAATGAATATTTTTTAAAATAAATGGCAACATTGAAATGTGCCCTACATCCTGTGTAACAACATTCTACTGACATCTATTCTGGAGTGAGTAATGATAGTATTTCATACAACGTTTAGAAAAAAAAAAAAAAGCATTTCCTAAAGCTTCCCAAAACCAATGAATCATAAATGACAGGGCTTCCCTTCAGGGTGGGAAAAGGAAAGCAATTTCTATTAAACCATTAAAGAATAGACTGTGAAATTCTCTCACCATTTGAATATTATTCGAGAAATACACTAGACAATATTATTACAGGCCAAAGGATACAATAAAATACAACAGAGGTATAAAGTCTATCGCCTTCTGGAACACTTCCCCGAGAATTAATTATTAATTAAAATAATGAACTGTCAAGGAAAAAAAAGAACATAATAAAAGAGTGAAACCCCTTGTGAAAAAAGAAGAATTTAAATGTCAGCCTGGTTAAAAAATAAGGTATTTAATTAAAACAATATTGTCCATTAATAAAATTAATGATGATGAATAGCACATTTTGCCATGGGTTGCTGGAAGGGAAAAGATTTAGACACCATCCGTCAGATTGTCCATCAGGTTCTAATCTTAATTTTTGAAATGTTTGAGTACACAGTAAAATTAACTTTCCTGGATTTTAAGCTTCTCATTCACAGAATATGGAAAAATATATGTTATTATTTTAATTTAACCAACACTTATGTAGCCCTTTCTAGAAGAGAGTGGGCACTGTTCTATGAGCTGTGCAAATACTAATTTATTTAATCCTCACAACCACCATTAGGTGGATACTATTATTGACCCCTTTTATAGATGAGGAAACCAAGGCAAAGAGATTAAGTCAATTTTCCCATGGTCACCCAGCTAGTAAAGTGGCAGACATGGGGCCAGACCGCAGACAAGCTGGTCTTCACCGCTCACCATGGGCCCTCCTGGACAAGATAATCTCTAAATTGTCACCCTCTCCAATATTCAGTGACCTTACAACTTAGTCATTTTAGATGCAATCACAGTCTCCCCCAAGCTTCTCGCCTTTTCCAGCACAGAGGTGCCAATCAAGCTACTAGGCTAATCACCCATGTAAGCTGCTAAGGACACCAAAGGAGAAAATCCATCAAATAATCAAAATGCTTACTACTAATGCTTACTGAATTACTACTAGACCTATAAAGAGTATAGTGTACATTTTTTCTATCTTTTTTTACATTGAAGTATAATTGATTTATAATATTATATTAGTTTCAGGTATACAGCATAGTGATTCAGTATTTATACAGATTATACTCCCTTCAAAGTTATTACAAAATAATGCCAATAATTCCCTGTGCTGTACAATGTATCCTTGTACCTTATTTATTTTATACATAGTAGTTTGTACCTCATTATCCCATACCCCTATCTTGCCCCTCCCCTCTTCCCTCTCCCCACTGGTAACCACTAGTTTGTCCTCTATATCAGTGAGTCTTTCTCTGTTTTGTTATATTCAGCAGTTTGTTGTATATTTTAGATTCCGCATATAAGGGATAACATACTGTATTTGTCTTTCTCTGTCTGACTTATTTCACTAAGCATCATATCCTCCAGGACCATCCATGTTTTTTCAAATGGCAAATTTTCATTCTTTTTTATGGCTGAGTAGTATGCCATTGTGTGTGTGTGTGTGTGTGTGTGTGTGTGTGTGTGTGTATCTTCTTTATCCATTCATCTGTTGATGGGCACTTAGGTTGCTTCCATATCTTGGTTATTATAAATAATGCTGCTATGAACATTGGAGTGCATGTATATTTCTCAATTAGTGTTCTCATTTTCTTTGAATATGTACTCAGGAGTGGAACTGCTGGGTCACATGGTAGCTCCATTTTTAGTTTTTTGAGGAACTTCCATACTATTTCCACAGTGGCTGCACCAATTTACATTCCCACCAACAGTGTATGAGGGTTCCATTTTAGCCACAGCCTCATCAACATTTGTTATTTGTGGTCTTCTTAATGACAGCCATTCTGACAGGTGTGGGGTGATATCTCATCATGGTTTTGATTTGCATTTCTCTAATGATTAATGATATATGAGCATCTTATCATGTGCCCGTTGGTCGTCTGTTGTCTTCCATGGAAAAATTTCTATTCAGGTCTTCTGCCCATTTTTTAACAGGGTAGTTTGGGTTTTTTGATACTAAATTGTATGAGCTGTTTGTATGTTTGGAATATTAACCCCTTATCAGTCATATCATTTGCAAATATTTTCTCCCATTTAGTAGGTTGTCTTTTCATTTTGTCAATGGTTTTCTTTGCTATGCAAAAGCTTTTAAGTTAATTAGGTCCTATTTGTTTGTTTTTGCTTTTGTTGCTTTTGGCTTAGAGACAGATCCAAAGCATATTGTTATGATTTGTGTCAAAGAGTACTCTGCCTATGTTCTCTTCTAGGAGTTTTATGGTTTCCAGTCTTACATTTAGGTCCTTAATCCATTGAGTCTACTTTTGTATACAGTGTGAGAAAATGTTCTAATTTCATTCTTTTACATGTAGCTGCCCAGTTTTCCCATGGTGTACTCTCTTTTTATGGTTCTAAATTATGCATTTTTTAACTGTCTTAATTTCTCACTTCTATGAGCAAGGATTTTTCCAAGCATCTATTCATGCAATGGATTAGAGCATTTATGGAACACCCATGAATTAATTAAGTTCTCAGAACTAAAGAAACTTGGAAAGGGCAGGCAAAGGCACCACCCTTAAAAGTGAAAACTGCCGAGCATCAAGGGAAACCGAGATCCACATAGCAGATGCTCCTGGGCAAAGTCAAAGAAAGCCCAAAGGGAAATTAAGATTACGCTTCCTCTCCCAAGGCAAACCCTCCGTTCCCATGGAACACACTGCTTAACAGAAACAGATACAAAACCAGACTTGATCCACGGGCCACGAAAGGGACACAATGACAGGGAAGTGCAGCTGAGGAATGAGCTCCAGATCACTCTCCAGCTCAAAGGACAAGTCGCTTTGTGAAATGAGACATTAGAGCACAGCACTACTACTATTTCTGTTAACTGCTGAGAAACATAAGTTTTCATTCAAATTGTTTCGTCTTCTCACAAAGCACTTTCACCTAATAACACATGCCATTCATTAAGTACTGATTTGCATTCCTTTGCTTACTACTCACAATTCTACAGGATTGACTACTACACGGGGCAGGTACCTGCAGAAGCAAGTTTTATGGAGAGAAGCTGTGAAAAGCTGGAGAACTGAGAAGGGGAAACAAGAGGTCAAGCGAGCTCTTGGCTGAATGCCAGGCCCTGGTCCGACCCCTCACTTCTGGGCTCTCCCTCATCCACCTCATAGCCTAAAAGTAGGGGCCACCAGCTCTGTTTCCCAAATGGGGTGCCTGACGCTCACTTAGGTAGCAGCCCAAATCTAGAAGGCATCAATGTTCTATAACTCACTCGAACGAGCCAATAACTAAAGAAATATAAGCCTACCCAGTACAATAAATATGGACAGAAGTAACAATATCTGGACAGCAAGGAATGGCAAATAAAAAAATACTTTTAAAAAGATTATACTCCAGTTTTTTCAAATAAAAACCATTTTGCTGGAACACAAAAAATCCACCTATAACAAGTTCTATGTATATGGTATACATTCTCAGATCATAAAGCAAAAAATTCTTGAGAACAAAGCAAAACTCAACCAATTATTGGCAAGCTCAAGCACTGTTTTATGGAAAGACAATGAATGAAAGAAAAAAATTTTAAGTTACAAAGAATCTTTTTAACATTGAAAATATAAGTAAATGATGTTCTACCAAAGTCCCACTGAAAGGAAAATGGACTATCCTCTACACCAATATAAGCAAGAAGAATGAACAGTCTTTATCTAAAGAATTTTGAAGCTGACGAGAGACTACAAAAGCAAACAAAGAATAAGTAAAAATTAAACAACAATAAAGTATATCATCTGTTACAGAAAACATGAAGAGACCAAAAAAAGGAGAAATCAGAAAATAATCATGGAATTTTCCTCTCCCCCAGCTCTACATAAATAAATAAGCCTGGGAAATTTTTCAAAACTTTCAACAGATAAACAATCTTTTCTTTTAAAAAAAGTTATACTCCCAAACTCATTTTACTTGAGCCCAAGCAAAACATTTCAAAAGAAAGTTGCACTCAAAAATTCATAATAAAATCCTGTCTAAGTAACTAAAGACACAAAAAAGGATAGCTACTATAAATAGGTAGTACTCAAAATGGGAATTCTAAGATGGAATAACCCATGGAAAACTAGCCACTTCATTCATTATAATTCATTATAATCGGAAATAATAGTATCACTCATAGCAACTACTAGATATCAAAAAAGACATTTGAAAACTGAAACTATTTTTATTAATACTCTTAAATTTATGTAAGCACTGAATAGCAACTGGTAGTAGATATACCAAAACAGATTCGGGGGGAGGTGAGATTAGAAAGAATTTTTATTTTTCTTCTTTTGAGAAGGTCCAAAAGCCAACGTGAAATGGATCCCCATGTGAAGCCGAAAGGAGAGTCAGGCTCTCTCAAGGACAAATGGCAGGGAAGCTTTCGTGGCCAACAGGGAAAAGCAGAGCAGGTACGTGTGCCTGTGAGGACTACCGAGAGGAGCTGCCCAGTCATATCCTCCAGAGCAGGTGACAGTTCTAGAAAGGCCCCCAGTCATTACCAGGTGAGAGAGCTGGGCCTTCGGGGGAGGTGAAGCCTGGGTCAACTCAAGGGACGCACGGCTGCCCATGTGCAGAGGCTGCCATGGACACTGGACCCTATGGTTGGGTAAAAAGAAACCATAAATTTAAGCTCCAACTCCATGTGCTAAGGAATGTAACACTGACTTAACGTCTGCAAGTCGTCACTATTTTGAAACAGTAAAGTGAGCCTAAATATATATATATATATATATATATATATATATATATATATATATAATTCCAATGGCCCCATATCTGGAATTCAGACATTTAAAACAGCGTCAAAAAAAAACAAAAAACAAACTTAGCGTCAGTGCATTTCAATAAGGAGCAGAGAGCACACGATCCCTCCTCTCAAACCCTGGACTCCGGGACATTCTCGGCTTCCAAAGCCCATTTCTGCTTTGCCTAAATAAATCACAGGGAAGGCCATGGATGTTATGTATATCACGCATTTCATGTGTAATCAAGCTGCCTCTAAGTGGGCACCGTACAAAGGGTGACTGTGTAGAGCTCTATTCTGCTCATCAACAGGGATTTATTTACGTGTGCCCCGGATAGCAGCACATTGACTGTGCTTTACAAAAAAGAACAGTTTCAAAGTTGAAAGCCCTTATAGTTCTGTATTTATTACGACCATTCATAAAAAAAATTATTACCGTTCCACATTAACTATTTCATTTCTATTAAAGTTTTAAACTGTGATTAATAGTTATCTTGATCAATGCTGATAATCAATTGCAGTGAATTAGCACTTTAAAAAAGACATAGGTAGGGGCTTCCCTGGTGGCGCAGTGGTTGAGAGTCTGCCTGCTAATGCGGGGGACACGGGTTCGAGCCCTGGGCTGGGAGGATCCCACATGCCGCGGAGCAACTATGGCCCGTGAGCCACAACGACTGAGCCTGCGCGTCTGGAGCCTGTGCTCCGCAACAAGAGAGGCTGCGATAGTGAGAGGCCCGCGCACTGCGATGAGGAGTGGCCCCCGCTTGCCACAACTGGAGAAAGCCCTCGCACAGAGGCGAAGACCCAACACAGCAAAAATAAATAAATAAATTAATTAATTAATTAATTATTTAAAAAAAAAAACATAGGTAAATGGAGAGAGAACCCTGTTAGTGTTTAGAAGGAACCAATATGGTAGCTAGGACAATTTTCTTTAAATGAATATATAGATTTTTCTTCGATACAAAAATCCATGCAGGGTATTTATAGAGCATGGCAAAGCAACAGAAAATTCATCTAGAAAACAAGCAGGCAGTGAAAGCAAAGGACATATTCGTTTTATGTAGTTCCAGAATTTAAAATGCACTGCTAAGGATAATTTTAAAAATGGATCATTATAGATTGAGAGGAATTGGAAAAGGAAGCAATGATCACTGGAAGCTAAAATGGCTTCATTCAGAACACATCAGGCCCCAATCACCTCCTTTCTGTCTTTGACAGATTGGCACTCTGGGAGGTCAAGAAATTGTTAGAGCTGTAATATAGCTGGACTTTGGCTAGGCATTTCGAAAAAACGTTTATGATGTGATGCTGCAATAAATGGGATTAAGACGTGGGTGACAGAAAAAGTTATAGTTATGTTCAGTTGCTACTGAACATTATGCCCAGAAAGTTCTGAAATAATTAAAGAACATCTCCCTAGGCACTGAGTCTCAGAAAAAGGCCCCACCCTTGTAACTTACCAGCTATCCTTTATTAATTGCTTCGGTGAAGGTTTTAATGGCATGCAAATTGTATTTATGGATGACAAAGCACTAACAAAGAGAAATGCCAGGAGGAAATTTAATAAGAGCATACTAAACGCCCCACATTACATCTCTTTGTAGTGTATGATACCACCACTCTGCCAGACTGCTCTGAATTAAGACGTCAGCTGACTGCTTCTACTAGAGCCCACAGATTCTATGAACGGAAATGGACAAACGTGAGAAGAGCCTGGTTTTCTGGTGGCTCAGCCACCATAATTATCAGAAGATCAGCGTCAGCAGTGTGGCATCTTACTGGGAAAGAGACTGCTGAGCCCCAACTGATGTCATTGATTGATCGTTCGATCTATTCATCTATATACAACTTGTTGCTTAGCCAAGGGACTGGAGAAACACAGACATCTCATAAAATCTACTTTGCTTGATGAAAATACCCACTGAAGATCCCCTGAGGGACAGAGTCCTTTTTTATTACTTACATGGACAAAATCCTCTGGCCTCCTCACTTTTCTTGTCAGTTTAAAACATCTGCCTATAAACAATGTTTTTTCTTAAAACGGCAAAAGAAAAGTTTCGGGAGATTTTTTTTTGAAAGTAGAATAACAGGCAAAACTCAAAAGTTACACTGCTGGTGTTCCTGGACCTGTGCTATGACACTTCTAGAAACCAATATGCATCAATACCATAAGTCCTACAGAGTCCCTATAATTTGACCTTTATGGGAATTTATCTTTGGGACATCATCCCAAGGAACGAAGAGGCTACAAGTACAGAGGTGTTCTTTGTAGCCTTGTTTACATAAATGTCAACTCAAAATACCCAAAGAATGGTTAACCAAACTATGGTACGTTTGCTGCATGGAATAGTGTACAATCAAAAACTATAAACATGAAAACTGTGCAACAAAGAAAAATCAACTTGTTATAATGTTAAAGTTAAAAAAAGAGAGAAGGCAACATTACTTCTGCACAGTGATTATGGATGCCATAGACAGGGTCTGGGTGTCAGATGCAAAGAATTTGACTCGTTGAGGTTTCAGGACTGTGGTCATTTTTCTCCTTTAACTGGTAAGTTGGTTTTATTGCTATGTTGTAGGACGGGGAAACAAGAAATATTAAAAATAAAATAAAGTTGAAGAGTATTCTACAATGCCTTCGTAACTGGGATGAAATTCATCTTGGTAGTCCAGATATTAGGAACAGGTTATATTCCAAATATTTACTCCCATACTGATGAATATCTGGAACCCAAAAAGCATTTTCCACTGTTACACGGTGGAAAGGTTCTCAAAACAGCCCTGGAAAGCCCATTTCACCGCAACAAAGTTCACCAACAGTATGGACAAGATCTAACGACAATTTATAGTTTCATTTCTATTGAAAAGTCTATCCGGTAGCCCAAGGCCACTGCTCATTTCACCTGTTTCAGAGACCCCTGAGATGGCTCCACTAAGGGTAGAGTCATAGGGGGAACAGCCGAGAGCCGTCTTAGATGTTGTCTTAGATGTTGAACACTGGCAGATTCCCAGAGGTCAGTAGGGTCAGGGTTCTGCAGGTCAGAGCAGAACTCTTCCTTGGAAGCAGGAGGATCTGGGACCATTGTGGGGATCCCAGCAGGGCAGCAGCATCAGAGGGAACCATGACAGCTGGGGCAGGACTGGGGTCCCCATAATGCCTCCAGTGGTGCACGGTGGCAGGTATAAATGTCCTGGCCACGTGCGTTGTGTCATGTGTCCACTCTTAGGGAGGGCTGGGGCACTGATGGGTGACAGAGACAGGAGCCGGTCTAGGCGAAGTGATAGGCGGCCAGTGTTTGCACATTTAGAGCATTTGTAATTGGTACTCTGGAGTCAGATACCCATGTAACAGTTAGTTTAAAAAAAAAAAAAAAAAAGGGGCTTCCCTGGTGGCGCAGTGGTTGAGAGTCCGCCTGCCGATGCGGGGGACACGGGTTCGTGCCCCGGTCTGGGAGGATCCCACATGCCGCGGAGCAGCTGGGCCCGTGAGCCATGGCTGCTGAGCCTGTGCGTCCAGAGCCTGTGCTCCACAACGGGAGAGGCCACAACAGTGAGAGGCCCGCGTACCGCAAAAAATAAATAAATAAATAAATAAAGGAACACGTTTTAAAAAAAAAAAAAAAAAAGAAAAGAAACCATATGCTATGGACTGAATTTTGTCTCCCCAAAATTCATATGCTGAACCCCTAACCCCCAGTGTAACTATATTTGGATATATGGCTTTTAGGAGGTAATTAAAGTTGAATGAAGTCATAAAGGCAGAGGCCTAATCCAATAGGATTGGTGGCCTTATAAGAAGAAGAAGAAATCTCCCCTCCCCATGCACACCTACCAAGGAAGACCATGTAAGGACACAGTGAGAAGGTGGCTGTAAGCCAGGAGGACAGCACTTACCAGGAATCAAATTAGCCAGCACCTTGACCTTGGACTTCTCAGCTTCCAGAACTGTGAGAAATACATTTCTACTCTTTATGTCATCCAGTCTATGGTCTGTTGTTATGGCAGCCTGAGCTGACTAAGATACTACCGTTTATAGATTTACTTGAAATGTCATAGGACTATTGTTATTTATCAATTATTTGGCTTGGAAGGAAATGACCTCTACAGATTACCTATCAGTCATCCTTGATTTTGCTTCTAATAAGGTTGGGAGAGAGAAAAAGGTACAAAACATAGAGTTAGAAACTTTGAGGTAGGATCTTCTTCAAACATTGATTTATAATGAAAGTATCTCTAGAAATAATAGCCTAAAAGAAAGGAAATGTTTCAGTGTTACCATTTATCAAGATGATATAGAGGTACAACAGAGGAACAGGATCTGTTTTAAAAGTTTTGCACAGTAATTATTCATGTATCAATGCAAAATACCCTTGAAGGAAGGAGACCATTGTAAAATATTTTTAAAAGAAAATAACAAAGGACTGGAGATTGCTTTAATCCCATGACCACTGCAGACACCTAGGCATTGCTAGGCAACAATTCCTCAGTAGCTCAGCTCAAAAAGAGAAAAGCTAAAAAAGGCTATTATGGACAGGGTCGAGAAAACCAAACGGACAGGGGCAGGAGGGAGTGACACGGTGGCAACAGGCAAAAGAGAGACAGAAGACAGCGTATCTCGGTCACTAAATGAAGACATTCTAGTAAAGAAACTATTGTGTAATATGAAGATGGAGAACTTAAATGATAAAGAAAAAAATAATTAAGCTTTTCAACAAGAATCACCCAGAAGGTTCCTGTTAACGGGAATCACAAACCTCAGCTGTTGTTCATGAAACTGTGATAATACACTAGGTACATCTGAAATCTTTTCTGGAGAGCTGAATATAAAAAATTCAAAATATACTTATTACATTAGGCCTTAACTAGTTTTTAAATTTATTTTTATTTATTTATTTTTGGCTGCACTTATTTATTTATTTCTGGCTAACTAATGTATCATTAAGTTAAATCCTTGTCTATACTGCTCATTATAATACCAGATTTCTTAACAGCATCCTTCATTATTCTCACATAATCCAAAGCAGTTACTGTCTACCTGTGACAATGACCAAAGTGTGGCTAAAAAAAAAGAACGGGCAACCTCTGTGAACTTGGTCTAAAGCAACCAATGACATTCTAGGTAGACACTGAACAATGACTTAAGAATTTATTAAAAATTAAAGGCCTTTACTATAATTTAAATGCTCTCCTGGTACTATTTCATGATTACAAAACAAATACTCATTTTTGACCATCACCACCTTAGGAAGCCTGCCTCGGCTGCCCGACCTACTTAAAAACCTCCAGAGGGCATGAGTTCATGCACCTGATCATCCTGTCACCTAAATCTTATTCCCCGTTAATGAGGACATTTCCATCAGCCAGCACCCATCAGGCTACCCAGTCCTGCTCCCTCCCGGGGAACACAATGGGAAGTGGTCCTGCATCACACGACAGGTAGGAGAGGAAGTGCTCTCTCTACCACGCTGCAGACAGGGATGCTGGGAAGCCGATGGAAGTCTGATACCCACAGTGTTGGCAAACCTCCATGGGCCATATCAGTTTGCAGCCAATCTAGAGTTCCAAACTTGGAAACGCCCTGTTGCAAGAGGCCAGTGCTTTTCTCCACCACAAATGAGGTCAATATCAATTAAAGAATTAGTCCGGGCCCACCTGATGTATCTTGATAGCCAAGACAAGCACTCCTGTCTGACATCACAAACAGTTCTGAAGGAGGGCTACTCAGGGACCCATCTCCAGGAAGGCGGGGGCCCTTCAAAGGGCATTAACTGTGGCCAGCTCAGCATTCACTGCCCTCATGACCACAGTCAGGGCTGCATCAGGCCCTCAAGTAAACTTGGGCAGTTCGGGAAATTGTCAAGGTACTACAGTATTACTATAAACCCTTCAGATATCTTACCCTCACCTTTGTATCTTGAAACTTCATTCATTCAGCAAATATTTATTGTGACTTCTTTCTTACAGAAACTGCTCTAGACGCTCAGGAACGAAATAGGGTCCCTGCCCTCATGGGTCCTGCCAAAATGGGAAATACCGGTCAGCCTCACCAGAAGAGTCCACACACAATGAAGGATGACCAACAGCCATGTTCACGCTGGGAATACTGCCAACCCAAGTTCACTAGAACACACACTGCACACATTGGAAGCAACTTTAGAGCTTGGAGAATATTTGCTCTCACAGTTCAGAAGACCACATTTGAACACTTCTCCCCTCAGGTTTTTTATTTTCTTTTTCTCAAGTCACAACTAATTGTCTTAACGATTTGATAAACTCCCTAAAGAATATTCAACATATGTATTATATGTCATATTTAATAACAGGATTTAAATAAAGGTAAAAAAGTGATGGACAAAAACTGAACAAAACTCTGGTCATGGAAATTATACCAGCAAGAGGAAAATGGGAATAAGAAAACTAACTTTCCATTTCTCCAGCAGACCTCTCCACTAGATTATTTCAACAGCCAAATGGCTTTTGCAGTATAATCTCCGGCTCCATATGGTATCCACCCAACTGCCCAGATTAAAATGTTTTCCATTCAACTTCCTAATTATTTTCCTAGATTTTTACTAGGATCTATGCTCTTCAGGTTAATTTTGCCTATGGTATCAGAACAGTGAAATTTTATAGAACACCCCTACCACTGCACAGCCCTTTCTAATTGTGTTCAATCATGTCTCACTGGTAGCCTGAAATCGGCCATGACGGGGATATTTACACCACAGAAATCAGTGAACGGTCCAAACCAGAGCGGTGTCCTTGTTTTTACTTTTCAAGAGAGCAGATCATTAAATGGTTCTTCCCTATTCAAAGCACCTCATCAATAAAATTACGTACCTTAAAAATTAGTCATAAGCTGAAAGATCATCAACTATTAGCCAGAAACATAAAATGAATTTTGCTTCAATCCCCAAAAGCACAGTAGGTTCAGTAACTGAAACAATCTTTTAGAAAGATGTTTCTCACAAATTCTTAGATCTTATTATTACTGAGACACTCGGAAGGACCCAGAGCCTTCCTACCCAGAGCCATCACAGGTAAGAGCAGAATGGACTTGACAAATCTGGGAAATAACGTTTTGGTATTTGTTCCCTCAAATATTTTTTAACGCACAGTCCATACGTTTTTTAAAAGCAAAAAAAGGATCACACCAGACATCCTGTTTTGTAAATTTTTTTTAAATGTAAATATAGCGTGAACAATTTTCCATGTATCAAATAATCTCCCATATGCTTGTTAGAGCCTGAAACTTTAAAATGACACATTAAAATACTTTTAAAACTGAAGGAAGATTATTCTCAAGGTATAAGAAATAATAGAGTCGGTTAAAGGACAGTGGATGAAATGAACGTGAGTTGATGTTTCACCGTACTCCCCACCCCGACCTTCCGACCCTCAACATCTCCCACACATCAGTTCTTTCAGGGAATAGCTCATCCTCATTCAAATAGGAGTAATCATGTTGTAGGAACACAGGCAAAAGACAGATAATAATATGCATTGTAAAAATAATTACCAGAAGTGGCTATATTATGAAACTTCAGGCCCCCTTGTTCAGGAATTACTAAGAATTTCAAGACAGTGATGGCAGAGTGTTCATCTAAGTGCAGGGCCCTATGTGAATGTACGGATCATGTGCCCATAAAGCTGGCCATGAAAATCCACAAAGGTAACCGACGAGTGTTCAGAAAAAAGAGTTCTCCACTGTTTCCAAAATACTCAAGATAAAATTGTCTCTCTAAAAAAAAGAGGCTCAGAGACTAGGTAAGAATTGGTTATCATTAATCTAAGAGATTTTAAATGGACTGATAGAGCTGAAGAAGTGGAGTTTTTTTTTTTTTTAAATAATAGAATGGAAGCCATGTAACTGCAACAATTAAACAGAGTAAGCAGCTGAAAACACAAAGACCCATAGGAAGCAAACTTAAAGAAATCACTCAAAACTGAATAGAAAGAAACAAAGATACATAAACGATTACAAGAACAGATGCTAGATTTGGAAGACAAAGGATACAGAACATAACAACTACAGTTCTTGAAAAGTGAAGACTATCTGAAATATGTGCAAAGCAGTAAAAGATCTAATAATGGAAAACTTTCTGATATAAAGATAGACTTGACACTACAGATATTATGGTACAGGAAGTCCCAGGAAAGTGACATGAAACAACCAGTGCTCAGAGAGGCAGGTAAAACTTTTAACTCCAAAGAGAATGAAAGAACCCAATGCGCATGTCCGATGGAAAGACCTACTCGTGTGTAAGAGAGAAAAACACTAACCTGGCCTCAGCTTTCTGCTCCACAAATACCCAATGCTAAAAAAAAAAGTGGACAGCAATGTCTGAAATTCCAAGGTCAATAAAGTGTGACCCAAGAACTTGATACTCAGCCAAACTGTCTTTCACATATAAAGGCAAGAATCAGCCATTCTGAAGAAGTTAAGAATTCAGGGAACAGGGTACCCTTGAGGACTTCAATTTGACGATGAAATGCAGCTAGAATGATTTACAAAATTTTGTAAAAACCTCAGGAATGGCAAAACTACAGTTAAAAGGCTGGTGATAAGTACTGAATCCATCCAAAGGAGGGGCTAAGTAAAAGAGCTACGGAAATTGGGACAGTAGAGCACAATACAAATGTTACAAATTGTAACAAATGTTACGATCCTTTCCACTGTAAAAGTCAGAATTGATAAAAATTTGGAACTAGGGGGAGGAGAGGTGGCATAAGGTCAGTGCTAATATTTTACCTTTCAAAGGAGTCAATATGTCTCCCCTTGCAACAAGTAGTTTATAAGAAATTGTTCTAATGTCAACATTTTTTTGGCCATCTTTTCTTATAAATTTAGTTTCTTAAAGATACATCTAACCTCTTTCTTGGCGAGGAAGTCAGCAACTCTCTCAGTCTTGCTGAAATTTCTTTTTCTTTGTTTTAATTAAAGTCAATTTTACTTCATACCTTTATGTAAAACAACATGTATAAGATTCCATCCATTCTTCTAATTTTGCCTGTGACACGTTCTAGATGGAATTCACAAAACGTCAACAACGTTATTTCTAAATAGTGAAGCAGGTGGGTTTTTTTTCTATTTCTTCTTTGTACTTTTTTGTATTGTCTGACTTTTTTTATAATAAGAATGTATAACTCCCCCACCCCAACCAGTTACTTTTTTTTTTCCAGTAGGCAGGCCTCTCACTGTTGTGGCCTCTCCCGTTGCGGAGCACAGGCTCTGGACACGCAGGCTCCACGGCATGTGGGATCTTCCAGGACCGGGGCACAAACCCGCGTCCCCTGCATCGGCAGGCCGGACTCTCAACCACTGCGCCACCAGGGAAGCCCCAACAAGTTACTTTTTAACAGCAAAGAAAATCGTATCATTACTACCTAAAACATTCAGTTTACTGGTTTTGATCTTCTCCATTCCTGACAGCCGGGCAAAATTCTAAATTTAAGTCTATTCATTTCTTATTGTTCCTAATATCTCTGTTTCACAGGTGATAAAACTGAAACCCAGAGTAGTTAAGTAATCTGCTCAAGATCACCCAGCCTGGATGTGACCTGAGGTCCTCAGGCTTCACAGCAGGTAGGCTGACAGACTTCCTGGAGTTAATTTGGTTCACTCCAACTTTTTCATTCAGTAGGCATGTCTGTGCCTATAGCAGCAGGGAGAAGTTTCATCTACAATGAAATGGATATACTCATTTAGGTCTGCAGTTGTGGGAACTCACACAACCCTTTCAGAAAGCAAAGATACATTTTTGAATGCAAAGATACATTTTTGTACACAAAGATGTATTCAAGAGTCTTTAAAATGCTTATGTATTTTAACACAGTGATTCTATTTTCAGGAATCTAGCCTAAGAAAACAATCACAAGGAAAGAAAAAAGTATATAAATAAAAACACTAGGGACTTCCCTGGCAGTCCAGTGGTTAAGACTCTGCGCTTCCACTGTGGGGGCCGCGGGTTCTATCCCTGGTCGGGGAACTAAGATCCCACATGCCACACAGCATGGCCAAAAAAAAGAAACCCACTAAAACATGGAGGATTATTTCTACTACCAAAAATTAGCAACACAATGTCTAACAACAGAGAATTGGTATAATAAAGCATAGTAGAACTACACACATGATCACTATGCAGGCGTTAAAATGCACATTACAAAGGAATACTAGGGGCTTCCCTGGTGGCGCAGTGGTTAAGAATCCGCCTGACAATGCAGGGGACATGGGTTTGAGCCCTGGTCTGGGAAGACCCCACATGCCACAGAGCAACTAAGCCTGTGCGCCACAACTACTGAGCCTGCATTCTAGAGCCCGCGAGCCACAACTACTGAGCCCGTGCGCCACAACTACTGAAGCCTGCATACCTAGAGTCCATGCTCCCCAATAAGAGAAGCCACCGCAATGAAAAGCCCATGCACCACAACACAGAGTCGCCCCTGATCACTGCAACTAGAGAAAGCCCGTGTGCAGCAATGAAGACCCAGTGCAGCCCAAAATAAATAAAATAATTTTTATAAAAACACAAAGGAATACTAAGTGCCATGGGAAAATCCTCAGCAAGTAAAGAGAGCCCACTAGCATTCCTAGTTAAACACAGCAGATTACACTCGGGCACTCACCTCTATTTTCTCTCTAAACCCCACTTCAAGAGTGATAATTAAATTACAAAGGCAAGGTCCCACAGAAGGAGTCAGAAGACAGACACAGTAGAAAACAGAAACATTAAAGGAGAAACATTTTAAAAGAAAGAAAGTGAACTGAAGAATGTTAACTGACGTAGAAGTAAGCTGAACCTACGCCTATAAAGGAAGATGACAAGCAGCAGCACACCAATTCTAGGACAAACCCTGGAAAGCTCAGGAACTGCAGGCATCAGATACGCTGAAAACAGAAGGGGTGAACAAGTAGTCCTGGCTGAGATTTGGAAAATCTCCCGCCCCCTGCAGCCTGGCAGAAGCAGGATATTTCCCACCTGTGGAGATTGAGCCTAGGGGTCCCCAAGAAAAAAGACGGGTTCCAACCCAATCACAAAGGAGAGGCCCACCACGGTACAAGCTCTGTCAACACATATGGATCCCTGCCAGCTCTTGATGAAGTGTTTCACTCTTACATATAAACAGCCAGAGGCACCCAGATATTTTAGGAAAGCTTCCAACAGGAAAGATGGGAACAAATCTAACAGTTAAATAAAAATCTAGAATTACTATCCTAAAAGAGACCTGACAAATTATCAGTGGTTCTTTACATTGATAGCTCATTCACTGGAAGCTCATTCATCTCACTGGCTCTAATCAGGCATGCGTTGGTACCCAGGAAGAGAAACCTACAAACGGCATCTTCCCACATCCCATAGTGGCGTTTTTCGGGGAGACTCTGCAAGCGAGTTACAGCTCATCTTTAACACTAGTTAATAGAGTGATAAAACCTAAATCTGAAAAAAGAAATCAAGAAATTACATACACTACTTTATGGTTACATCTGATGAATGATTAAGAATTGTAATCACTCTAAATTAGGTAAACAAAGTATTTCAAAATTTGGAAGATAAACATGAAAAATAAGAGTTAAAATATTTGAATATGATCACCTCTGGGTATTAGAAATTAGTTTGGGGGGGGGCAGGGCATGCAACAGCTGGTTCTCATTATACAATAAATGTTAATTTTTTAAAAAATATATGCCTGTGTTTCTTTTACTAAAAAATTAAAGCAGGCTGCAAAACTGTACGTGTAGTATGATATAACAGACTTCATGAGATGGAACGAATACTCAAAGAATATACACGAAACTGTGAACACTGGTGAACTTTGAGAGGTGAGCTTATCAGTATCTGACTTTCTCTTTGTATTTCTTTGCACGTGTGCTTTTTTTTTTTTTTTTTTTTTTTTTATTTATTTTTTGCGGTACGCGGGCCTCTCACTGTTGTGGCCTCTCCCGCTGCGGAGCACAGGATCCGGATGCGCAGGCTCAGCGGCCATGGCTCACGGGCCCAGTCGCTCCGCGGCATGTGGGATCTTCCCAGACCGGGGCACGAACCCGCGTCCCCTGCATCAGCAGGCAGACTCTCAACCACTGCGCCACCAGGGAAGCCCTGCACGTGTGCTTTTATTTTCTGCCCTGAGCATGTATTACTTTTAAACCTTTAAAAAGTGTGTTTCAGAATAACCCCTACTGCACTGAATGATTCCACTGGAAGCCTTATCAGAATGTGTTGAAAAATGCACACTAGGTGAGGGCGTTGAAAAGCAAATGAAGGGCTTCCCTGGTGGCGCAGTGGTTAAGAATCCGCCTGCCAATGCAGGGGACACGGGTTCGCGCCCTGGTCCGGAAAGATCCCACATGCCGCGGAACAACTAAGCCCGTGCGCCACAACTACTGGGCCTGCGCTCTAGAGCCCGCGAGCCACAACTACTGAAGCCCGCGCGCCTAGAGCCCGTGCTCCGCAACAAGAGAAGCCACCACAATGAGAAGCCTGCGCACCATAATGAAAAGCAGCCCCCGCTCGCCACAACTAGAGGAAGCCCGCGCGCAGCAACGAAGACCCAACGCAGCCAAAAATAAATGAATAAAATAAATTTATTTAAAAAAAAAACGCAAATGAAGAAGAGTCTTTCCAGAAATTCATCCGAGAGTGAGGAACAGGTCAACAGAGGGAAAGGTTTGGGAAAGAAACTCTGCAGGTTCACCTTTGTTTTTTAAAATGGTAAAGAATTGAGTCTGTTTACAAACTAGGAGGAGAAGCCAGGTGAAGCATCTGCCTCTTCTGGGGAGATGTCCATCTCTCACTTAGATGGCAACTTATTCCATTCCCAAGACAAACATAAACGTGCCTACGCGGAGTCCTTTACAAGGAACCCTATGGTGTATTATGCAGATTTTCATAGGAAGGTATCTGTATCTTAACTTTGGCTGTGAATTCCTTGAGGAAACCATGTCTCACACTTCCAGTTTTCAAATGGCCCACACAACAGGTCCCTCAGTAAAGACTGGTTGATTAGCAAAAACCAATCACATCAAGCTGCCCAGCCGTCTGCTACTCAAACACCTGCTACAGAGAGATCTTCAGCAACACCCTCAACCTGACTTTAACCTTGAACCACACCCACCCATCTCCACTGGCCAAGGCTCCAGTCAAAGGTAGCATAGTGGCTGAGGACACAGACCAGTAGCTACCCGGGATTCAAATCATGGCTCAACCAATTACCAGCTGTGTGACTCTGGGCATGTTGCTTGACCTCTCTGTGCCTCCTTTCCCTCATATATCATAGTATCTGCTCCTCAATACTGTCTTGGGAAAATAAATTAACACTGTAATGTGCTTAGAAGCAAGCCTGACATATAGCCCCCACTCTGAAAGTGTTGGTTATTGTTATTCAAGGAGGGAAAATGGCAATTGGACAGGAGACAAGACAGAGAGTTCAAGTGCGCCATAGAAGTGGGTCATTTTGCAGCGCTTTCTTGGAGAATTGTCTTTGCCAAAGTTAACAACACAATGCTTCTGCACAATGACTCACTAGCCCTCCCCACATCCCTCAGTTTCTGTCAGTTCTGTCAAAGGGTTATTTTATTCACTTTCAAGCCTTCCAAAAACATTTGGAATCTGCATAAAAGAAATACGAAATTCTGGGCTTCCCTGGTGGCGCAGTGGTTGGGAGTCCGCCTGCCGATGCAGGGGACGCGGGTTCGTGCCCCGGTCCGGGAGGATCCCACATGCCGTGGAGCGGCTGGGCCCGTGAGCCGCGGCCGCTGGGCCTGCGCGTCCAGAGCCTGTGCTCCGCAGGGGGAGAGGCCACAACAGTGAGAGGCCCGCGTACCGCAAAAAAAAAAAAAAAGAAAAGAAATACGAAATTCTAAGCTGTTACTCCAGTTTTCCTTGCAACTCTCACTAGAGTTCCTATCACAACGCTTCATGTGTGTTTCAGAATTCCTTCACGTGTGCTAGACTCAGCTACATACCTCGAACTTTCTCAGGTGCTCCATGTCATCAACCTTTGAGAACATTTCAGATAAACACTAAAATATATATATATATTTATATATACAAATATATATATTTAAAAATATATATTCATCCCACTTTAACAGAGTAAGTCTCATTATTGATAATTTGCAAAATTACAGCAGAAAGGCAATCACTGCAAAGCACTGATAACTTTGGTACTCTGGTTGACCAGGGTACTGCTGGTAAACAAAAGCTGATAACATTTTGGTCAATTTCCTTCCCATCTCTACTCTGTATTTTCAATATGTGACATAAACATTCTGGAATTGGAAAGAAGATAGCCAGGTCTCCAGTGGAGTGCACGCATCCACGGGTGGTTGACAAGGTTGAGTCTTTCCCATCACCACGCTCCAAGTTCATGGCTGTGGCGGATCCCTGGCTTCCAGTTCAGTAACTGCAAATAGGGTTGGCGCCATCTTTGTCAGAGCAAATGGGAGAGTGACCAGAGCAGCGTACGGACTGGGGTCACAGACCCATTATTCTCTGTAGATGGGGGGGGGTCCCTTTCACTAGTCTCCCACCACATCACACCCCGATCCCTTGGTCAAAAAACCAGATCCGCCAGGATGCAGCTAAACAACAACTAACTCTCCTTCTTTCTCATTCACTAAAGGCACATGTAATGAATGGTCAATGGGGCCTTCTGATCACACCCAGGTGAGAAAGACCTGGCCAAGCCAAACAGCACTTGGATGCTTTCCTTAATACGCAGAGACTCACTGTGGTTGGCCACCCCTGCGCCCCAATCCCAGCCCCCATGACTGTGGGATTCCGGTTCCAGGCTTGCTGAAATCCTGAAAATAGCTCACAGGCCTGCATTCCATCCAGGGTTGCAAACCCCTTAGGGGTCCAAAGGCTCCAGGTTGAGAGGCAAAATCCTAGAGTAAATGAAAATCAAAACCTGAGGAAATGTCACCCAGGTTGATAGATACCCTAAAATATACAAAATTCCTTCTCAGGAATTTGCCTAAGTACCACCTGAAATGTAAGGCGAGCCCTGGAACAATTTGCCATTGACTTTTTATTTATGCCAACTGCCCATAAAAATTCCTCTCCTGATTTGCAAGGACACAACTCTCAGGAACAAATGACCTAATTAAGCAGGAGATTTCCTGGCTTACAGCTATGCAGAGGACTAAAATGTAATGAAACGATGCTGAATTTGAAAGGGGCTGTAAGCCAAACCAGTTGAGTGAACTGGGTTTGCTTTTTATTGATGTGTGTCCCCAACGCCCCCCAAGCTAAGACCCCGAGCATGACAGCCATCCTTAACTACTTTTATTTAGGAAGCAACCAGAATGCGTATTTCCCCACTTATCTACTGCACGTTTTTCAAACTGTGATAATGCAGCACTCTGCATGCATCTTCTTGGAACAACTGGTCGGCCTGCCTTTGCTGTTGGGTTTTTGCCAGCGCGACACAATAGACAGGGTCTGCTCTCACCCCAGCTTTCAGAAATGCGCTAAATCACCCCATACTCTCACTGGGCTCTAGACCCTCCACCCTATCTGATTTTGCACAGATGTTCAAAGAGAAAGAATTTTTTTGCTTTAAACGAATGTCAAGGGCCTGGCAGAATGCTGTACAAAGAAATGCACAAATCAGCACTGTCCAAAAGCTGGTTATGAGCTCACTTCCTCCTCTCTCCAGCTTTTCCACGTCCAAAAAAATAAACACGGGAACGATCACACTTGCCCAAGGTCTAAAAAAAAAAACCTAGGAAGTGCGCAGGGGTCGGGCTCCCAGGTAATTTTTCTCTGTTCCTTTACACTGAACCCTAAGGAGCTGGTGAGTAGTTAAGGGCGCTTTGCTAGAGGCAGTCCTGTGATTCTGGTTCTTTTGCCTGCTCCCCCCTGGGGAGGTGAGGTCATGGGGAAATTCCGAGAGGGTCACACAACTGCTCAGTGGCACCGGCAAACAAGCCTGAGACCAGCCCCATCCCCCATGCCCACCCCCTTGACACCCTATTTTCAGAGCTGTGTTTATTCTGCCAGTTTCTCCCTCCTTCCCATCACTTCCTCCCTGGGGCCACCGAGAACTCCCTCAGCGGCCAAAATTAAATCAGTAGCTGGATTCCAACTCAGAAATGTCCCATTCCTGGCTAATCAGCACTAGGATTCTCATACTCTTGCACGTCTGGGAGCTGTCAGCAGTGACAACTCTCTCTTTCATCCAGGAGAGAACTGCTAACCTGATGTGAGGCTGGCAAACACCCACCGGGAGAGTGAAAACATCTGTAGTCAAGAGATTTAGACAAACAAACAAACCAAAAAACCTCTCACACAGACTTATTTGATTTTCTGTGTGATAGTGAGAAACATGAGACAGAAAAATGGGAAGGGGCATGCTGGAACACACAGGGGCACATGTATGTTTGAACAGCAAACCTAGCTTCTAACAAATCATAGAAATCCTCTTAGGGCTTCCCTGGTGGTGCAGTGGTTAAGAATCCGCCTGCCAACACAGGGGACACGGGTTCAAGCCCTGGTCCAGGAAGATCCCACATGCCGCGGAGCAACTAAGCCCGCGAGCCACAACTACTGAAGCTCACGCACCTAGAGCCCGTGCTCCACAACAAGAGAAGCCACCGCAATGAGAAGCCCGCGCACTGCAACAAACAGTAGCCCCAGCTCGCCGCAACTAGAGAAAGCCTGCGCGCAGTAACGAAGACCCAATGCAGCCAAGAATAAATAAATAAATAAATTTATTTTATTTTATTTTATTTTATTTTATTTTTTATTAGTTTCTGCTTTATAACAAAGTGAATCAGTCATACATATACATCTGTTCCCGCATCCCTTAAATAAATTTATTTTAAACAAAAAGAAAAAAGAAATTCTCTTAGACTGATCTGTAAATATCAGACTGAATCTGCACCCCTAGAAAATGAAAAATTTGCAATTTTTTGAACAATTTAGGTCTCACATATTACTGCTTCTATAGGAAATTTTTTTATCATCTTATATTGCACCTTGGCAAAATAAACTAAACTTTGAGTTGAACATGGCAGATACAACTACATGCCGGCATCACCTCTCCCACCAAAAACCCTACCAAAAGAACAGTAAATGTATCTTTTTAAACGGACAAAGAAATACGGCAGCAGAGACAAGAGCAGACAAAACATTCAACTGACACTCGGAGGATGGAAAGCAGAGACATAACTGGTGATTCAGACCCTAAGCGATGCTCAGAGGGGTTCCAACCAATAGGCCTGTTCTTCCCCACTCTGAGTCCCTGGGAGGCTCCCGCTAAAGGGAAGGGTGAGAGGCAGGGTGGAAGAGAGGGTGCAGGTTCGATACAAAGAGGATGGACCTTGGGGCCCCAAGTCCCCTTCTCCTATCTGCCCCAAGCGCCAACTAAGAGGGTTATTATCCAAACAAATCGAACCAAGGAGATCAGAAATGACAGCAGGCATAAGAAAGTGATGTGATTTAGGGCTGAAAACCCAGCAAGAGATGGTTGGTATTATGGGAAAGTCTACTGACTACCCCATGGGACCCATATTCCCCTTCCTCTATCCTGCTTCCAGAATTCTCAGAGCTTATCCCAGGCTTATCCCAGGCAAGGCTAGTGGGATTTTTCTCTGGAGAATCTGAATGAACATTCATACTAACATTTGAGGGTTTCCTCTGACGAGAGGACCAGTTGCTGCTTCATCACTTCAAAGAAACATCAACAATCGACAAGCCTGTCCATATGCACAGAGATTCAGATCTGATGTTTTTGGTACCTTCCTCTTAATACTTGCTCTTAGTGGCAGCTGCGGGTGAGCAAACATGTAAGGAAAGCCTACAAAATGAAGGTCAGGACCAAAACACACAGAAGGGAAAAAGCCTTGTTGAAAATATGCAGACATTACAGGGAGTAGAGGGAAAAATTTTTTAATCTATAATTAATATCCCCAGAAAGAATATCATGTCTTAAAGGGGAGAGATGCTATGAAAAAAGGCCAACAGCTCTTGGAAATTAACCATATGGATAACTGAATTTCCTGTTAATTTGATGAAATTTTATAGAAAGTAGAGTAAAAAAATAAATACATAGAAATTTTAAAAAATACATAGGGAATCTTCAAGAAGGCCTAATCCTCAAATAATAGGAATTACAGAAAGAGAGAATTAAAAGAAAAAAATTTTAATTCAAGAAATGTCCCAGATTCAGACTTCTCTGGCAGTCCAGACCCCTGGATGGGGAACTAAGATCCCACATGCCACACAGCATGGCCAAAAAATAAAATAAAATAAAATAAATGTCCCAGACTGATAGACAAGGGTCTCCAGACTAAAAAGAAAAACAAATTCCCAGCATAAATAATTTCAATAAGACACACTGAGATATATGCCAAAAACTGTGAAACTTCAAAGTATGAGCAGTTAATTGAATTTTCTAAAATGTTTCAGAGAGATAAAGAAAAAATAAATCACAAAGGAGGCTAGCAGACAATGGAGCAATGTCTTTAAAATGTCAAGGATAAAAAATAAAATAAAATAAAATAAAATGTCAAGGATAATATTTTTAAATTTTAATTCCACATGTAGTAAAATTATCAAGCAAAGATAAGCATACATTAAAACATTTTTACTTGTAAAGAATCAAAAGAAATTTAGCTCCCTTGAACCTTTCTGAGAAACCTATTGGAGTATGTGTTCTATCAGAACAATGGGGTAAATCATGAAATTAGAGGACGTGGAATCCAGAAAAGACTGGGTCCAAGAAAGAAGAGCAGTGAAGGAAAGTCCCTGAACGATGGCTGTGTACTAGGCCTTGCGTACAACTCGTTCACACAGGAGCTGGAGGGTGGGGGCTACAGACGTGTACACCAGGGGAAAAAGATGGGGGAACTGAATGGCTACATCATGTGTTTTAAAGTTTGGTAAGGGGACTTCCCTGGTGGTCCAGAGGTTAGGACTTTGCCTTCCAATGCAGGGGGTGAGGGTTCGATCCCTGGTCGGGAAGCTAAGATCCCACATGCCTTGAGGCCAACAAACCAAAACACAAAACAGAAGCAATGTTGTAACAAATTCAATAAAGATTTTTTTTAAATGGTCCACATTTTTAAAAAAATCTTTAAAAACATAAATAAATGAAATAAAGTTCGGTCAAAACATTAGTTGAAAGAAAAATGGCAGGTCTGTTGAAGTTATTTGGAAGAAATTAGTAATGGGTATTCAGCAAATCAAGCAAATTTTTTTTTTTTTTTTTTTTGCAGTACGTGGGCCTCTCACTGCTGTGGCCTCTCCCGTTGCGGAGCACAGGCTCGGGACGCGCAGGCTCAGCGGCCATGGCTCACGGGCCCAGCCGCTCTGCGGCATGTGGGATCTTCCCGGACCAGGGCACGAACCCGTGTCCCCTGCATCGGCAGGCGGACCCTCAACCACTGCACCACCAGGGAAGCCCCAAGCAAATTTTTAAGAAATGAATTATCTCCAGAGAAAACAAAGTTTTTGAAGGAAACAATCATAGGACAGTATCTGGCTCAGCAATGAACACTCTACACAGTGAAAAGAACAGGCACACTGACTAATGAGTTACCAAGCACTGTACTGTATGTAGCCACACTGGGAGCAGGAGGGAAGGACAAACACAGGTGAGACAAGGGTCCAGAGAGCTCAGTCACTGTTCACAGTGACCTGGAAATTTTAACTACTTTCTAAACAGCCTTTCAACCCATCATCCTGCTTCCAGAACTTCCACCCATCATCCTGTTTCCAGATCTTCCAGCCAGCCTACAAGTTCTCCCCAGACACTGAGCGAGGGGCTCCAACAAAATGAGGGAGAAAATATGGAAATGGAAGGCAGAGGCTCCAGAAAACAGATTTCAGGAAGAGAAGCCAGCGTTATTCCTAGGGTAACATGAGAGAGATCCCTGATGCTGACTAGTTCAGAGTTCCTACACCAGGTAATAGAGGCAAAGGGTACACGCAGGGTCAGCGTGGGAGAGATGGCAAGATGCTGACTGGACCAGAGAGAAACCCAGGCCAGACTGGAGTAGCTCAGACCTCCAGACAAATCCCCTTGAGGACTGGGGATAAGAACAGGGAATATCCAAGCATCTGATGAATTTGAATATATTGAAAGGGATTTAGACAAGAGGTGAGAATTTTGGAGTGAATTAGGTAAGTATATGGAAAATGAAGTGGAGGAAAAGCTAGATAATTATTAACTCCAGGGAAGGGAAAATTGGGCAAAAAGGGGAAATAGCCATGCTATAAACATGAGTCACATGGTTAACAACATGCCTAAGCCACCAAGAGTCAGCAGAGCCTGCTACAACAGCATGAGCCAAATACTAATTTACTAGGAGATTGCTTTTTATTCTTGTATAGCTACACTTCATTACCACTAAATATTATTAGAAAAAAAGTTGGCTCTCATATTATTATTTCAACCGACATAAATTAAAAAAAAATAAACTATAAAGTTCTAGAAGAAATTATGAGATTTTTACAAATGCTCTCAGACAGCGGAAGCTCTCTCTAAACATAACCTAGACCCCAGATGTCATAAAGGCAAAGAGTGACAAAGTACAGAGCCAAAAAGCAAAGTACAAAGTAAGACAAAGCATTGAAAACACGTTTGACACAGGGCTAATCTTCTCCATAGGCAAAGGAACTCCTACATTATCAATAAGAAAAATATTTTCAAGTCAATAATAGAAAAATGGACAAAGGACAGGAACAGGTAGTGGATAGATACCAAAACAAAAATTCAAATGGCTCCACATCTGAAAATGTGTCCAACCTCAACTAGCAGTAAGAAAAACGCAAATGACAATTAAGAAAACCTGACATCTCACTGATCAGATTAGGGAAAGTGAAAACACTGGACATGACTGTGGTTCCTCTCTGGAACAGGCAGTTAATAAACACAATGATTGATCAAGAGGGGCCTCTGGATCCAGACTGCTGGGTTCAAATCCTAGCTCACCACTTACTGGATGTGGCCCTTGGCCAGGTTACATCATCTCTATGACCTCAGTTTCCTCATCTGTAAAGATGTGATAACCATAGTACTTTTAAGAGTTGCTCTGAGGATTAAACAAGTTAGTATCCGTATAGCACTTGAAACAGTTCTTAGCCCAAAGTAAGCACGATATACGTGTGAGCAGAACAAATGAACAAACTCTTGAGAGGCAATATGGCAGCATCTACCTATCTTAAAAACAAATATACGCTTTGACTACAGACCCCACTTCTAGAACTTATACTTCAGATATACTCACAAAGAGACTTCAAGGATCTTCGCTGCAGCATTGTTTATAACAGCAAAATCTTTGAAACAACCTAAATGTCTATCAACAGAGACAACTTTACAGATAATTAAAGGTATCCCCATAAAATGGAACGTTACATGCCAATAAAAGAATGAGGCAGATCAGTATATACTAATATAGAATAATCTTCAGGGTGTCTTAAGTGAACAAGATACAATATAATATCTAGTACATGCTACTATCTGTGTTAAATGTCTATGCATAAAATATTTCTGGAATGACATGTTTTTTTAAAATGATGTAAGTTTATCATATAAAGGTCCTACGGGGTTTGTTTAACGGACAAGAATCATGAATGATTCTTTCCAAAGTGTTGGAAAAGTCTCTTCTCTTAAAGAGAGTAAATGTTCCCCATGTAACTTTCACTATTTGCTTAACAAACCTTGTTCCCACAGCATTGTGTTAAAACAAACTTCAGTCTGACAGAGTTCAAGCTGCCGTGAACCCTGAATTAGTGGGGTTGAAAACCAAAGCCTGTTGGTCCATGTGCAGAGCGGCATGCTCACAATACCCACTTCAAGTGTTACAATTTGTCTTAAAGCACTGATATTGTTTCCCAAAAAGTGTTTCATTTCCTTTAATATCTGCATAATATGCCAAACTACAGTACAATTTTTAATTTTTAAAAAGACAAATAACTAGTTCAAAAATAGACTCAAACATGCACCCCAATGTTCACAAAAGCACCTATTCACAATAGCCAAGACATGGAAGCACCTAAGTGTCCATCAACAGATGAATGGATAAAGAAGATGTGGTACACATATACAATGGAATATTACTCAGCCATAAAAAAGAATGAAATAATGCCATTTGCAGCAACATTGTTGGACCTAGAGATCATCATACTAAGTGAAGTAAGTCAGACAGAGAAAGACAAGTATATGGTACTGCTTATACGTGGAATCTTTAAAAAATGATATAAATGAACTTATTTACAAAAAAGAAATAGACTTACGGACGTAGAAAACAAACTTATCGTTACCAGAGGGGATAGTGTTGGGGGAGAAGGGAGTAAATTAGGAGTTTGGGATTAGCATATACACACTAATGTATATAAGATAGATAACCAACAACAACCTACTGTATAGCACAGGGAACTATATTCAATGTCTTGTGATAACCTGTAATGGAAAAGAATCTGAAAAAGTATACATATGTATATATCTGAATCACTCTGCTGTACACCTGAAACTAACACATTGTAAATCAACTATATTCTTTTTTGGAGTCTATTTTTTTAACCATCTTTTATTAAAATTAAATATAGTTAATTTACAATGTTGTGTTCACTTCAGGTGTAAAGTGGTTCAGTTATACACATACATACATCTATTCTTTTTCAAATTCAAAATGAAGACTTTTAAATCAAACTAAACTTCATAGTATTTTGAGGATGAATGATAGGATTAAAGGAAGAATCATATCATTCACTTTGGCCAATTCTAAGTGCTGAACCTCTTGGCCTGCCAGACTGGCTCTATTTCGGAAAGACAGAGACTTTCCTTTCATACAAAAATGCACAGTAGATAACAGAGGAGGAAGCTAAAACAACAGCAATGAAGGATGCTCTGTAATTCTTAAGACAATTAAGAATACGAGCTTGTTTCATGTTAAACAAAAACCTAAGCTCTCTAAAGATGAATGACACCTCCACTGGACTCACAGCAGTAGGTAAAAGTGCATATAAAAGGTGACACAGATGTGTAACCGTGTTGTGTAGTCAGACACAAATCAAAAGAGTCAAGAGGGCTTCCCTGGTGGCACAGTGGTTGAGAGTCCGCCTGCCGATGAAGGGGACACAGGTTCGTGCCCCGGTCCGGGAAGATCCCACATGCCGCGGAGCGGCTGGGCCCGTGAGCCATGGCCGCTGAGCCTGTGCATCTGGAGCCTGTGCTCCACAAAGGGAGAGGCCACAACAGTGAGAGGCCCACGTACCGCAAAAAAAAAAGAGTCAAGAGATTCAGTTAGGAAAAATCAAGAAACTTCAGCATAAACCCACCAAGAGCAACCCAGACTTTCTGGCTCTTTCAGTCTCAAATTAAAATGTCCTTTTCCACAAAAACAAGAGTCCCAGTAATGCTGCCCAGTGGGTGTCTGGTAAACAGAGTCCAGATAGTCAACCAACCTCTGTATGGTTAGGACAAATGACACTCCTCAAAAAAATGATATAAATGAACTTATTTACAAAAAAGAAATTGGCCAAGGTAGCCAGCCAATCAACAAATATTAATAGAGGCAAAATACCCATATGCCAGTTTCCTCATCCTTTCTTTCCCTCCTCTCCCGCACAGTCTTAAATATGATTGGGTGTAAGTATTGATCACTAAAAGTAAGACTACTGGAGTTGGTACCAACGGCATTACTCATAGACTCTAGCCAGCCAGTAATTTACTCAGCGTTCAGCTAAAGAGGGGTAATCAGAAGTACTGGTAAAGACCATGCTAGGTTTAATTTTTAGGCCACTAATGTAGGATATCATGGCCCCAAAACAAGTTCTTTTTTCCTCTAAATGGACATTTGTTGTCAAGCTCCTGATTTGCACGATATCTCAGCCATTCACAGAACATTAAGAATCTCTAACTTCTCAAGAGGCTAATCAGGCCTGTGCCTGAGAGAGCCTGAAATCAAGTCCAGAAGCTAAAGGACGGGTTCTCAAAAGGAGGCAGTGTTGGAGGGCAGGGTGATGAACAAACTCAGATTTGCCATCAATGTGTGACTATCAATTCAAGGCTTTTACAGACCATGGGGGCCAAACAGCTGGTGAGAAGGTCGGCTCAGGTTTGAGAGGTTCAGCTCATTTTACCAAGAAGGCCCCCAAAGGGGTCTCATTTTCCTTCATTCGACAAAGATTTAATGGCCACTGACAATGGCCACAGACTGTGCTAGGCAGTAGTTGCAGAGAAGTGAACAAAATAAACCAGTGTCTACAGGTACACAAGGGAAAGGTGCGCTTTTTTTCCAGCACACACCACTAAGAAGGCAGCCGTGTTCCCAGTTCCCACCCACCCCCTCCCCTGGAAACCCTGCACCACTCTGCGACCCCCAAGCTGGCAAGCAGGCAAGCCTCACAGCTGTGTTCACTGCCAGAAGCATCCCTCAGAGTTAGGTGTTTCCTTTAACAGTCAAGACTGTTCTGGAAACACTCCTGCTACAGTTCTATTTCCTAACTCACGAGGAAGCCTACACACTTCTAACAGAAAGTAGATCCCAAACCCCTTCCCACAAATGCCAAGAGGAAAAAAAATCCAGCGATAAGAGAGGCAGGAGCAGGGAGTCTTCATCGCCCCTACATCCTTCTAAGGACAGTCTGGGAAATCTCCACATGATAAATATTCAAAGGGCAAGTCAATTGGGTCCCCCCCTCCACTGTGAGCTCAGCTGCATTCCTTTGAGGAAAGGTCAACAGGAAGTGACCTCAGGAGAACTTTGCCCTTAATCACGTTAATTTAAGGACTACTGAAGCAACATTAGGGGGGAGAAATTCACAAAACATATGTACAATGTAGTATAAAGTTGAAAAAAATTAAACATAGGAAAAGAAATCTAAAAGTTAAGGAAAATGCCAGATGCTGGTAATGGGGGAAGCGGGGAGGGGCCGAGCAGCAGGTATACGGGAACCTGTGCTTCCACTCCATTTTGCTGTGGACCTAAAACTGCTCTAAAAATAAGCTGGTTTTTTTTTTTTTTAATTAAGAAAAGGAAAGAAAACTATGTAAGGTCAATATGAAGAAGAGAACCATCTGTGTGTGAGAGTGTGTATATGTGTGTGCGTCGCCAGACTACTTCTCTTCACTTCTCAAAGTTTCTACCATGATCCTGTTATTTCTGCAATTAAAAAAAGACACGCGGGGGAAAAAAAAAAAGAGAGAGAGCTTGGCTTTGCGGCTTCCCTGGTGGCGCAGTGGTTGAGTCCGCCTGCCAACGCAGGGGACACGGGTTCGTGCCCCGGTCTGGGAAGATCCCACGTGCCGCGGAGAGGCTGGGCCCGTGAGCCATGGCCGCTGAGCCTGCGCGTCCGGCACCTGTGCTCCGCAACGGGAGAGGCCACAGCAGTGAGAGGCCCGCGTACCGCAAAAAAAAAAAAAAAAAAAAGACACGTGGGAAAAGAATATGAAAAAGAATGTGTGTGTGTGTGTATATATATATATATATATATATGTATGTATAACTGAATCACTTTGCTGTACAGCAGAAATTAACACAACATTGTAAATCAACTGTACTTCAGTAAAATAAATTCGTCATGGAATATAAAAAAAAAGATGCACACACACACACAAGAAACAAGGTTATTTTTAAATGTTTTATTAAGAGGAAAAAAAAAAGACTCCATGAAACACAGCCGATTCCCATGTGAAATACATTAGGCCAGGCCTGTGATCCATTGAGGCCACCTAAGCCATTCTGCAAGCCACGCCGGGGACAGGCAGGCAGCCATCCCCCTGCACTGGGCTGGCCTGCTCATGGCCCTGAACCGCACAGGCCCTGCCGTCAGAGCTACGGCATCCACCTGCCAGGCTGGCATCGGTGCTGGGGAAAGCCTCATGGCACAGCTCCTTTATTATGTAGCTTCAATCTGAAAACAGATCTCCTTCCCGCGCCAGCTCCCCAAACATCAGCACCAAGCGACAAAACACCAGCCTCCGCGAACCTAACAGGCTTTCATCAGGCCTGTGTTCCGTTTCTCAAAGCTGAGCTTCTGTAAGTGACCTTTGGTACCAGCCACTGTGTCCAGCAGAGACAGACGAACATCTGCAAAGTTGGGGCCAAGACTGGTCTTTGAGACTGGTGACTAAAATGCCTTGAAAGGGAAAATAAAATAGTATCACAGCACCGCAAAGGAAGACGAACTCCTCTGTGGGCTCATCAGACTGTCTGCATTCTGTCTCCGGAACTGCTTGCTGCCTGGGGCCTGTGTGAGGTAAGTGAGGCCCTGGCCTTGGATGCAAAATTTAAGGGGGTGCCAAAACACACAATTACTAAGATAATCTTTTTTAACGAATTTTTTGAAAATCAAAAGTAATTTTTTAAAGTTCACAATGAACAAAATAACACACTTTTAAATAAAAGGCAGGGTCTGATCCTGAACTTGCAGGATCCAGCTCACGCCGCCCTAGTCTGGCGTGCTTGGGTACAGCTGTGCTGGGAGAAGATTCCTAACTGAGCCACAAAGAAGAGCACGGATTTAAGGAAAGCCTGATTTCACTGATGAGCTGTGTGACCGTGGGTGGGCACGCTACCCAATAATCTAAGTCTCAGCTTCCTCTTCTGTAAAATGGAGATAATACCTTCCTCATTGAGTAAATGGCCAAATAAACGTACGTGCAAAGTACAAGCACACTGTCTAGCATAGTACCTGCTACAAAACTGGCAGCCAGAATCCTGACTCCAAGGAGAAGCCGGACATGATTCCTATGTGCTGTTGGTCCTTCTAGCCCATGCAGGAGACTTTCAGTTTTCAGGGGACGGGTTTTGACGGGATATTGGGTTTTCCCTACCGTCACCCTGAAGACAGACTTTTCTTATTGTGTCTTCAGCTGGTAGAACTGAGGGCCATTCCTAGCACTGAATTATGCCGGGGGAAGAGAGCAAGTGGGAATGAAAAGCGAGGACGATGCCCACCCTGGTTAGCTCCTCAGGATGAACAGGCAAGTGGTACCCAAACAGCATGGCTCGGCAAGCAGACAAACAACTTCTGCATTTCTCAGATTCGTCTTCCTACAGCAAAGCACAGTCTTTTTCTTAAATAAAAGGAATCAAACCAGGACAATTTCTTATCCCCTGCAGTCCTTGCTAATTTACCTACCAGCCTGGGAGAAGCCACTGCTCCCCTGCCACAGGCCTTGAGCCTCACCACCAACTTTGGACCTGATAACACCAACTCTGGGATTTATTTATGTTACTTGGACTTACTATTCTCAAACGGTACCTAGAGTCTGAGTTCATGTTTATGAATTATTCCACCTCCAAAACAAAGGCATTCCACTGATCTGAACCACAGACCCCAGGCAACCTTGAACTTCCAACCCAGAAATCTAAAATTACCTTTTGATAACCATCTCCCCTAGACCACCATCTCTCACCCAAGTGTCACGAGCATCTATATTACGGTTAGGTGCCTTGGAAACACTAGGAAGAAGAAAGTGATCTTCAAGTAGGTGGCTTCAATAACACAGCAGGGAAAGATTTGCAATGCCCAAGTATGTCTCAGATGACTGTTTACATACGTGACCAGGCTTGGCTTAATCTGCAGAAAAAAATCTGAACAGGTTTTTCTTTTCTTCCACCTCTGAGAAACAGTTTACTTTTCTCATGTTAAATAACATGGCTGGCTAATTATAAAAACAATAAAAATTCATTATAGGAAATTTACAAAACACAGAAAAGTTCAAAGGAAAACATAAAAACCACTCACATTATTCCTATCCAAAGACCACCACAGGGAAAACACCCTTTTCTCAAAGCATATAAACACATGCATCTTATACAGAATTTTAAACGTATGTGGTCATCTCTTAAGTAACAAACTAAGAGTATAATCCCCAAAGAGGTAAGTTACCCCCAGAAAAAAGAGGGTGAATGAAGAACACTGGAAGTAAGCTCAGAACCTTAGAACCTCATCATCCTGTAGAAGGTCAAGGGTGACGACATTTTACAAAGAAATGGAAAGAAATTATTTGAGACAAAGTTTGCCTCCTAAGAGAGTTAAGCTTCAGCAAATATTTACTGGGTACCTACTGTGTTCTGGGCACTTCACCAGGCACTAGGAAAGTGGAAAGTATAAAATACTTCAGAAGGAGTTGCTCTCAATAAACAGGAAAAGACTTGCAAAGCTTTTTCCAATAATAAACTATGTGACCTTTAGCAAGTCATCTAACCTCTTTGTGCCACAGTTTCCTCTTATATAAAATGTGGACTAAAAAATTAGGATGGTTGGGATGATCAAATGACTTTGTACACATAAAGTCTTAGAATTCAGCCTGGGACTTAGAACTGCTCAAGGCAAGTTGGTGCTCAATAAATAAAAGGAGTGGGGAAGAGAAAAAACACAGAGGTATAAACACAGAGCGTCGATGTTAGCACCCCCCCCAGGGTAGATCTTAGCCTTCGGAAAAGCTTCTGGAAGGGGGTGGGCAGGGACTGGGTGGAAAGCTCTCACATACCAAGCAGAGGAAGCGACAGGTGTACATATGGGAGGATGCGAGGGACGAGGGCTCCTGTGGTTTGTGTTAAGAATGGCACAGGGGGCTTCCCTCGTGGCGCAGTGGTTAAGAATCCGCCTGCCAATGCAGGGGATAAGGGATCGAGCCCTGGTCCGGAAGAGCTGCGGAGCAACAAAGCCCGTGCGCCACAACTACTGAGCCTGCGCTCTAGAGCCCACGAGCCACAACTACTGAAGCCCGAGCGCCTAGAGCCCGTGCTCCGCAACAAGAGAAGCCACCGCAATGAGAAGCCCGTGCACCGCAACGAAGAGCAGCCCCCGCTCGCCGCGACTAGAGAAAGCCCGCGCGCAGCAACGAAGACCCAAGGCAGCCAAAAATTAAATAAATAAATAAATAAATAAAGGAACGGCACATGGCGGTGGGGGCGGGGATAGCGGCAGGTCAGGGGGAGGAGTGAGATAGAGGAGGCGGGGAAAGAAAATGGGGCCAAGACGCCTGATTTCTTTCAGCCATGCTTCTTCTCAGTTACAGCAAAACAGGCAGAGTTACGTTATCCCACATCACAATCACTTCGAAAAGGAATGCTTTCTGGACTGTTACGATAAAGTCAAATGGAGCTACTTTATGTAGTTTAAAATTACTTTTACAAGTAAGCATTTTCTAAACACTCTATAAAGAGGATGCAGCAGACCGCAAATAACGTATTTCTTATTTGGGGGGTATCATTAAAAGTAAAGACTTGAGAACCAGACTAGATGAGGAATTTGGTCTTTGCTAATTCACAATAACTGGCTTTCTCCTTTCAAGAAAGGAAGAAAAAATACATATCTATAGAAAAATATATAGAAAAAAATACACAATCTAAAAGTGAATGGAGCTATGACCAATACCTTTGCTAAAAAGAATGTCATTACTTAATGTGTTTATCTTTGTTGACAGGTTCTGCACAGTTAAGATTCAAAGCTCCATGGTTTAATAATACAAATAACACCTGCCATGTCACGAGCCTTTTATAAACTGCCAACCAATCCCTTTTTAGATATTATCTTCAATTCCCAAAAGAAATCCCAAATTTCCAAAATTCCAAATCTTAACAAATGCTGACCATCAAGCCTTTGACAAGCAATTTATTTAGAATCCATGATTTGTATCTCAATAATTATTATTCAGTAGGTATTTTTACCTCCATTTTTAAAATGAGAGAGGAAAGTAGGACTCAGAAATGACATGGCGCAGTGGTTGAGAGTCCGCCTGCCGATGCAGGGGACGCAGGTTCGTGCCCCGGTCCGGGAAGATCCCACACGCCGCGGAGCGGCTGGGCCCGTGAGCCATAGCCACTGAGCCTGCGCGTCCGGAGCCTGTGCTCTGCAACGGGAGAGGCCACAACAGTGAGAGGCCCGTGTACCAAAAAAAAAAAAAAAAAAAAGAAGAAATGACATGACTTGCTCTAGACCACACAGCTTTTGAGTGGCCGGCAGGGATTTGAACACAGGTCCCTCAAGTCCCGTGGTGGCCAGCTTCCAAGATGGCTCCCAGTGGTCCTTGCCACCTGGCATCCATGCTTTTGGCTAGTCACCTCCCACTGAATCATGACTGGCCTGTGTGACCCAGAATCTGGAAATGACACAGTAGGACTTCACAGCCTAGATCATGGCAGTTTCTATCTTGGTCTCCTCATAAATGACTCACTCTGGGAGACTCTAGCCGCCATGCTGTGAGGACACTCAAGCAGCCTGCCCGAGGAGCCTATGGGCTTCCTTGGAAACAGATCCTACCACCCCAGCTGACATCTTTACTACAAATATCCAAGCCAGAGCTGCCTTTCTAAGCCACTCCCAGAGTCCCGTCCCAGAGAAGCTGTGAAAGACAATATTTACTATTGACATAAGTCACTCAATTTGGGAGGAATTTGTCACACAGCAATAGACAACTAATACATGTAATACAACTAATACAATAGACAACTAATACATACCCCGAAGCCTGTGTTCTTTCCTCCATGTCTATACTGCCTTTCAGCTGCTTCTGTAATTTTATCTCTTAATCGTTTTCACTGTATATTCATATAGAGAACTAACAAGATACTTACTGACATCAAACCTATACACCCTATCAGGTCTCTGAGATAAGTATCTACAGGATATGTTATTTACAACTATTTCTTGCTGGCATTGTTACAGACTTTATATACACAATTTCTCTTTTTTTTTTTTTTTTTTTCCTTTGCAGTATGCGGGCCTCTCACTGTTGTGGCCTCTCCCGTTGTGGAGCACAGGCTCCGGACGCGCAGGCTCAGAGGCCATGGCTCACGGGCCCAGCCGCTCCGCGGCATGTGGGATCCTCCCGGACTGGGGCACGAACCCGCGTCCCCTGCATTGGCAGGCGGACTCTCAACCACTGTGCCACCAGGGAAGCCCCACAATTTCTCTTTTTGATCCACCCCTCCAAAAAATGGGCAGCTAACAGAGTTCATGAAGCCTCTGCTAGGTAGTCCAGGAAAATGATTTAGTCCTATCTTTGGATAAGCCCCTTGTACAGGTGTTTTCTTAGCATATTTTAAAATAAATAAATAAATGAACAGCCTTGCTGACACAGCACTACACACCTATTAAAATGGCTACAATAAAAAGTGGTGACAACATCAAGTGCTGGTGAAGACCCCACTTCTGGATCTCTGCCCCTGAGAAATCACGGCCACGTCAAAGCCTGCACGTGACAATTTCTAGCAGCTGTACGTTTATAGCCATTCTATTCACAACTGCCCCAAACTGGAAACAACCCCAAGGTCCTTCAACAACTGAATGGCCACACAAACTGTGGTCCATCCACTCAATGGGATACAACTCAGCAACAGAAGGGAAAGAATCATGGTCACAACAACTTAGAAGAATCTCAGAGACGTGTGTGAGTGAAAGGAGCCACTCTCGAAAGGCTACATACTCTGTGATTCCACTTAGAAGACATTCTGGAAAAGAACAAATAGTGACAGGGCAAAGATGAGCAGTTAACAGGGGTTGGGGCAGGGGACAGAGGAGGGTGACACAAAGGGACAACATACGGGAATTTTTTGAGCTGCTGAAAAGGTTCCATATCTTGATTGTGGTGTTGGTCATACAAATCCGTACACGTGGTAAAACTCACAGAGCAGTACACGGGGGGAAAGAGTCACTTTACTGTGTATCTTTTTTTATTATTATTATTAATGCACATATGCTTTCCTTCCAAAACATTTTCAATTCCTTTTTCCCTTAAAAAGAAATATATCTGTTAAATCACCTTCAGGGCCTAGAGCCCTGTTGATTTCCAAATCTAAAAAAAAAAAAAAAAAAAAAAAAACGCTGATCAAAAGGACTTCTGCAAGCAAGTTACTTGGAATCTGTGATGTGTATCTCAGGAGACCACCGTCTCTCAAACAATTCCATTCATTATTTTCCTCGACAGGTGAGGACACATCTCCCACTTGCATGTCCCTATGAAGAGTCTTGCCTGGGAGCAAACAATCTTTTAGGAGAACATTGATACAACCTCACAGGTTCTCAGTAAACATGTGCCAGGTGAGTAAATGTTGGGGCTCATCCCTGAAGTCACAGGAGATTAACTGTATCTGTCCCCAGACTGTCCCAAAGGCAGTCTGACGGTCTCTGGGAAAAATCAGCCGCCCACTTTGGGCCACTCTCTGAGCACGAGGGTGACCATCCACTTAGACACCTCTTGTTCCGGCAGCCCATGGAGTTAGCACCTTTCAGGGTCAAAAATGTCTCAATTTGGACCCCGAAAAATATATGGTCCCCTTGAAGACGAGGATTTTCGGCCTGTTTTGTTCACCGATGTGAATCTCAAGAATAGTGTCCTCGGGATAAAAGGTGCTTGACAGATCTTTGTTAAAAGTGAGATAGATCAGTTTTATTCTTTCTAGCCTGTGAAGAGTTATTGAGAATCTCATGAATTGTGATTTTCTAGCTGCCTAAGATCCTATGATAAGATTTTCATTAATCCATCAAAGAAAGGCTCCTTTCTAAGTACCTAGAAGATACAATAGAAGTTTGAGACATGGCCCCTGACCTCCAGAAACTAACTCTGGGGAAAAATGCAAAATTCATACATCGGGGAGTAAATAACTAATGATGTGAGATACTCTATGTATAAAACCAGTTATGCATCAGTCAGCTTCCCCAACGCTTCTGTGGATAAGCTCAAAAGGTGAGCCCACGGAACTGAGACACAGACATTGCTTTGACTGGGAATTTGCAAAATGGGCAAGGCTTGGCTCTGTCACAAATGGGTATCTTCCCTCTCAACATATGGTTGCCCTGAAACAGCCCTGTTTGCTGGGGACTGGTTAGGGCTGCCACGAACGAACACCTTTGCTCACGAAGTGCTCCTGACCAACAACAGAGAAAGGGGGCACGTAAAGAGCGGTCACAAGTGAGGAGAAAGTAACACACAGGCACACCTCCCATCCCAGCCTACCTGGTGGGCTTCTGCAGGGAACAGTTTTGCTATAAACTCACACCGAGCAAGCTTGATCGATTTCTACCCCTTTCCTCCCATTCCGGAAGGTGTGTCTGAATAACAAGCGAGAGGAAGGTTGTCTGGGGATAACGTCTAATCAGGGACAAATCACTAACGCCCCTCACAAGGGAACATCAGGTTAGAACTGCTGTTCTCGGGGCTCAGACATCAACCTTTACGTGATGGGGACCCGCGAGCTTCAGCACAGCCCCGGATGGTGGTGGACCGAGGCCTTTCCTGCCTATCTCTGCTCTTCCTTGCCTTTTGATCCCTCTCCCAGGAAGTTTCTTCCCCTTATTTTTGCCTGTCAATCCTACCCATAAAGGCTGCTGTTCCCCACCCTCACCCCATCCTTGTACACCCCCCCCACACACACACCCATCACAAGAGGGGCCCTTCATCTGGGCTAAACAGGAGTCCTTCCCTGGAGGGGTGGAGATGGGGGTTCAAACTGCAACTAGGTGATTCTCGATCCCAGCAGGAGCGGCATGAATGCTTCATCCCAGGGAATGGAACACGCGTGACGCTGTGACTAACTGCCAGCGTGACTGAAGGACCGCTTGACTTTCAAGGCGGGGCCGTGGATGCTATCCTTCCTGCAGCGTGCAGGACAGCGCCACCATCACCAGGAAACTGTCCCGAAGTGCCAGTGGAGAGAACCAGGAAAATGAAGCCAATCCCTAGCGAAAAAGCAGGGCATTGTGAGGGCAACCCCACAGGTGGCTGGAGTCTTTGGACCCAGGTCTCCCTTCCTGAGATGACCCACCTCTGCCCTTTCTTGAGGTTGGAATTGAGAGCTACGAAATTCCCCTATTCTGCTTCCTATGACTCAAGGTGGGTGTCTGTCCCTTGCAACAAGAGACCCTCTTTTCCATAGATTTATGTACAGATTGTCACTGCAGCCAAATACTGCAGGCAGAAGAAATGACCGATAAAGGGCAACGTTAGGTTCATTATGTAGAACTATACAGGGGGATATTATATAGTCACTGAACATTTTCATTTCAAAGAAAACTCAGTATGGAAAACACTCAGACAATGTTATGGGGGGAAAGTGACTTCTAATGATACATGCATCATTCTCCCAATTTTTAAAAAATGTATGTTTGTATGTATAGAGAAAAATACTGGGAATATATCAAATACGCCATCATAAGAGGAAAAGGTGAAAACCATGCAGACTTAGTGACAAGATTTGCACACATTATCAAATACATAAAGTCCTTAAAAATAGTACATCTCTCACAGTGACTTGACGTGATCACTAAGCCACTTTCCATGTAATTAACAGTAATAAACTCTTTCTCATAGATAATGTTAAATGGCGGATGAAAGATCAAATCTTCCAACCTGTCAGAACGGCTATCATCAAAAAGACAAGAAATAACAAGCGCTGGTGAGGATGTGGAGAAAAGGAACCCTCCAGCACTGTTGGTGGGAATGTAAATTGGTGCAGACACTATGGAAAACAGCATGGAGGCTCCTCAAAAAAATTAAAACTAGAACTATCATACAATCCAGCATTCCTGCTCCTGGGTATTTAAAGAAAGTGATAACACTAATTCAAAAAGATACACACACCCCTATGTTCACTGCAGCATTATTCACAATAGCCAAGACATGGAAACAACCTAAATGTCCACTGACAGATGAATGTATAAAGAAAATGTAGTATATATACACAATGGGCTATTACTCAGCCATAAAAAAGAATGAAATCTTGCCATTTGTGACAACATGGATGGACCTGGAGGGGATTATGCTAAGTGAAATAGGTCAGACAGAGAAAGATGAATACTGTATTTTCACTTATATGTGGAATCTAAAAAACAAATGAATAAATATAACAAAACAGAAACAGATTCACAGATACAGAGAGCAAACTAGTGGCTGCCAAAGGGGAGGAGGGTGGGGCGACGGGCAAAATGGGCGAAGGGGATTAAGAGGCACAAATGACCTGTTATATAATAAGTCAGTCACAGGGATGTAATGTATAGCACTGGGAAGATAGTCATTAATACTGAAATAACCTTTGTACGGTGCATAAACTATAAAAATATCAAATCACTATGTTGTACGCCTGAAACTAACATTGTAAGTCAACTATACCTAATTTAAAAAACAAAAAACAAAAAAAGACAAAATATTTTTTAAAAAGATAAAGTCTTCCAATTAATATATCAGTCAAGATGCTTTGGATGGCACTAACAGAATTAGAAAGTGGGTAAACTTATTGTTTATTACACTAAGTCCAGGTCTGCGTTATCTGGTATACAAAATTAGCTATTACTTAGTGTAGTGAGCTCCAGGTGCAGGAAGATCAGTGACTAAGCGAGGCCCAGAAGAACTCTGCTTCCATCTTTCAGCCCATCATCCTCTTGCCTTCATCCCAAGGTTAGTCACAATTTTGGCTGCTGTGGTTCCAGGCATCACATTCAGTCCAGCCCTTGGGTCTCTCTCTTTCAGAGCATAGAAATATTCCCCAGATCCTTCTTCAAAGACCAACAAATGTTGGAGGCTTCTGAGAAGCACTTTGCTTAAGGACAAAAGGAGCGTGAAGAAGGCTGTGCCACTATTGGCCCGACGACACCAAATGTGTAAGAGTAAAAAGCATGGAGCTGCAGCAGCCCTTCGCCATAACAGCTAATCAGGCTGCAGCAGTCTAATTAACCACTAGGCAACAAGCCAGAGTACAAAAGGCAACAAGCTGGGATGGCAGGGTGGAAGGACAGAAAGGACCTGGGTCCCAGGTGATGCTGTGAGCTGAGGCATTGAACCGGGAGCCCCTTCCTTCTTATTATTACTTGAGGCAACTAATTGTTTGATGACTTTCACTGCTATTAGTCAAAGATTCTGTCACTGGAAGATCAATGCACTCTTGAAGTTTCCTTGATGTTTTAGGAAAAGAGCACCAATAACTTGCCCAACATCACAGTTTAACACCTATACTCCCAACTCTTGTTACCTTTGATCCCAATCTCTAACTTCCGTATTCTAAAATGTCACGAGGGGCTTCCCTGGTGGCGCAGTGGTTGAGAGTCCGCCTGCCGATGCAGGGAACACAGGTTCGTGCCCCGGTCCGGGAAGATCCCACATGACGCGGAGCGGCTGGGCCCGTGAGCCATGGCCGCTGAGCCTGCGCGTCCGGAGCCTGTGCTCCGCAACGGGAGGGGCCGCAAGGGTGAGAGGCCCGCGTACCAAAAAAAAAAAAAAAGTCATAGGGTTTTCCTTATACAAATTTTTAAATTTTATTTATTTATTCGTTTTTCTTTTCCATTCTGGATTATCACGGGATATTGAATGTAGCTCCCTGTGCTCTACAGTAGGCCCTTGTTGTTTACCTGTCCTATATAAAATAGTTTGCATCTGCTAATCACCTCCTCAAACTCCCAAATCCATCCTTTCCCCACCCCCCTCCCCCTTGGCAACCACAAGTCTGTTCTCTATTTCTTTGAGTCTGTTTCTGTTTCAGTCATTACAAGAATTTTAATTCAAGTCAAGCAATACTTATTTACCTTCTATGGGCAGGAGAAACAAAAATCAGGAAAACATACTTTCTGACCTCACAACAATGCTTGTTATCTGGTTCAGAAAATGAGGAGAATACATAAATAACACTATATAATTCATGCCAAAATACGGAAACTAAACTCCTTTCACAAGCACCTACGTACGCCATTCCAAGCTCTGTTTAGAATGTTACATCTTGCTTTTACCCAGGGCTCCATTTTTTTATTGATTTCAAAAATATTTATTTTCCACAATCTTTCTGTGTGCTAAAAGAACAAACAATTCCATTTTGAATTTCAGAAATCTATTTGATCATAACCTTAAACACTTTGTTTCCCCAGATTTTCAAAATAAGCAGGGTTTGTTTTTTTGTTTTTTCATTTTCATGTCTTTTCAACTCAGTTTTAGTTAGGAAAGAATAGAACTGCTCCATCCCCATGAAGTAAGTGGAGTCCGACCTCCTGAACAGAGCAATATTAGTCTATGTATTACATACAAAGATGTGTTATTTTTCCAAAGTTGAAAAAATTCCCTGACCTTTAATAAGTTCAATAAGTAGACCGTGTACAATGTTTCCCTAATAACGTTTGCTCTTCAAAAGATACCACTAAAAGAGGAAAAGATTAAAAAATAACCTGGTAAAAATATTCATAATACATAGATCTAACAATGAACTTGTATATAGAATATACACAGAACTCCTATAATTGTAAAATAAGATGACATTAAGTATATGCAGCTTATTGTATGTCAATTATACTCAAAAGCTATATAAAACAATCAGACAAAAATCAATGAAAAAGAACAAAGTGTTAATGGACACGGCACAAAAGAAGATAGACAAGTGGCCAAAAAGCACAGGAAAACTTAGCATTTCCCTTTCAGGTAAATATAAAATTAAACCACAAGGAGATACCACTACACATCTACCAGAATGGCTACAATGAAAAAGATGGATAATTTCAAGTGTTCATGAGGATTACAGTACGTGGAACACTCATATATCATTGGCGAGAATGTAAAATGGTACAAACACTTTGGAAAAACAGATGGCAGTTTCTTATAAACATACACTTATCATAAGACCGAGCAATAAAAAGGAAAACAGATCTCCACACAAAGACTTGTTCACGAATGTTCATAGCAGCCTTATTCATAACAGCCCAAACTGGAAACAGCCAGAGTGGCCAAGGGTGACCAGATCAACAAATTGTAGCACATCCAGACACTGAAGTACTACAGGGCAACAGAAAGGAACACACTGATAAGATGATGGAGGAAGGGGGAGGGAGGAGGGAAAAGAAGCAGATGGAGGCAGAGAGAGGGGAATAAAAGTAAAGGAGAAATGACATCTAGACCTAGTGAAACTGCAGCACCCCAAAGGATCTTAAAGGCAGCCAGAGAGAAAAGACAGACTATTGACAAATAACAGTTAGCCTGACAGTGGACACTGCGACAACAACAATGGAACCAAAAGAGAGTTGACTGATACAGGATCAACAATCCAGAATTGCGTGCCCAGGTAGTTTATCATTCCGGAACAAATTTAAAGGCACACAAAAACTGAGGTTACCCCCAAGAGGTGCTCACTAATGGAACTTCTAAAAAATGTATCTCTAAGAAGGAAAGGGAACGTTATCCCAGAAGCTAATTTTTTCAGGTAGGTTTTACTTTCTTCTTCATGCTTTTATTGTCTGATTTTTAAAAAATGAGCCTGTATATTTTTACAATACCCAACTTTAAAGGTTAGCTTAAATTGTTAAATTAGAACAAAACAGAAATGAAATCAAATACCAAATTTTCAAATTCCCGGAACAACAACTTGTCAGGGCTAATATCAAATTTCCCTTAAAAACCTTAAAGAATAACTTGAAAGGACATGAAAATTAGGTTTACTTATTCACTCAACAAGTATTTAGAAAGGGTTTGCTATGTGCCAAGCACTATACTAGATCCTGAATTAATACGATGAGAACACAAAATGAAAGTCATATAATACTGGATTTATAAGTCTTCCAAGATACCTTTATGAAAAGGCCAAAGTCTACACATAAAGTGGAGTTACTCTTTGGTGAGGAATATTACATAATAGAGAGTTAAAGGTAATCCAGTTTGGCCTGAGGCCCTTTTGTTTGAAAATGTATGCACAAATATGACCATTTTACACATGAAATTAATTCAGTGTAAATGATGAATTCCCATATTAAATTGCCCATCTTGCCGTGTGATTTCCATCCCACATTAAATAAGAAAACTGCCTGAGTTCACAGGCAGCACTGAGCATGCTGAGGCACATTGTACCTGATGGTCCCTGGTTTATTTCACAAGTGTCAAAGGCTTAGAGCACCCACATTTACTATATACCAACTGTCCACTTCTGCTCAAAGTATCCACTTGGCAAAACATTTTTAACTGACTTAAACCAGGAGGAGGGCAGCCTATAAAAAGCCAGTTTCTCCACTTTAAAATAAACAGTTTCTGGGGGCTTCTTGATGAAAAACAAAGGCAGCATTTGGCATAAAAGGACTGGTGAAATCAGTATTTCAAACAGTTTTGAATGGAAACCGTTGGGCTCTGCTCTTCCCAGACATGTGGAAGTGCTTAAGGCAGTAACCTGGCGGAAACAGAGGGTGAGGGGCCTATGATGAAGTGAGGCCACAGCAGAAAGTAACCATTAAAAAGCAAGGAAAAATTTTTTTTTAAAGTTGATCCACCGCTTCCCATTCAATAGTCAGGCTTGGAGAGCCCTCCTTTCAATCAAAAGTACCAAATAATACAAGAGGTGCAGCCCCAGGAACCTTTAAAAGCCCACCCTCTCCCCTCCCAGGCAATGGTAAGCAACACTTGGAATACCTGTGCACCCAAAGTAGAAAGGACTTGAGTGACTGTATTTGGGGATTATAAGAGCCCTTCTCTTGTCTGTAGCATCTTCAGTTCAAGGGGAAAGTGCATTTCACTAGGCAGGTCTCTGAAATAAGCAAGGCCAGTTACAAAAGCTTTTGCTGTCAAAGCACTAGCCAAGTACCTACAGACCCATACAACTTTCCTCATCCTCTAGGAAAGCCATAATGCCGTCTTTCCTAAAGTGTTCAGTATGCAAAAATTGGGCTCCTGTCTCTTCTCCAGCATTCTCTAACCTCCTCAAGGATGGAAAACGGTTTTCTTTTCTGATGTCTATCACAGGCACCCTCCTTATAAATACATATCATTTTCCAAATGAATTAAACTCTTCTATGAATATTAGAGCTCAATGATATTAGAGGTCAATGAATATTAGAGGATGAATTCCACTTAAAAAAAAAACTAACCCTTTCAATACTATATTCAATTCTTATCTTCTTAAAACCATTTCCTTGGACAGTTTCTTAAATAAAAAGCAAAACAAAAATATTCACCCAGGTTCCTCATGGTCTTAAGATAATTATGGCATAACTGCAACATACCAGAAGAAAATGATCTAGGATAGATTTTTAAATCTCCTTTTGGTAAATGTGGCCCGCAGAGTACCATGAGTAATCTATTAAGACCTAAGGAATTCAATCCCTGTATAAAATTCCAGAAAAAGACTAACTATGTGAAAAGGGACATTATAAACCTACCTTCAGGATTCCCACAGGGGAAGAACACCTTAAATGAAAAACCACACCCCAACTCACAGGGGGCATGCTACCGAATCTGTGACCCTATGGAGCACAGCTACACCATCACCAAGTATTTCAAGTTTCTCGTCCACATAAAAGAAAGAAGAGATTCTGGGAAGCACTGGGTTAGCAGCTCACTATTTCCACCAACACCTCGGCCAGTAAGCCAGCCACTGGCCAATAATGTGTCTCTTCATTTTACCCAGAAGCAGCTCTATTAGCCAGACATTCTAAAAACACAAACGTTTCATTGTGCTTGGAGTAACTCCAATATTGGTGCCTTGCTGCAGAACGATGCTGCAGGAATATAAAGTGAGCCATGTGGATGCTGAACCCACACGAAGAGCATCATCAGAAACTGTCAAACCCAGAAGACCAACCCCCAGGAAAGGCTGAAGGTAAACCCCCGGCCAGAAGGCTGTGGAATGTGGGAAGACAACCAAAGGTAGGAGACTTCAGAAGGGCCTGCCTCATGGCAACAATGAGGACAATTTTTAAGGCAAATGTCCCAAAGCTCTCAGGACCAAAAAGGCCTTTCTTCCTCCTTTCTGTCCTGTTTAGACTGAATAAGAAAAGCAAGACAATGCTGGAAGATGTTCTGGAATGGGCTTGGCCAAGTCACCACAAGCAAAGCACAGTGAACCTAACCCACTGCTAGGCTGGGGTTTGGACCCTGCCTGCTGGGTGGGGGAGATGGGGGTCCCCAAAAGCCATGGCTAAGGGGGAACCGTGAAACAGGGGAGGGCGGGGCTCAGCAAGTCAAACCTGGGAAACTAACAAGAAAGACATCAACAACAATAATAAAATGAAACAGCCAGAGGCCACCATGGTACTCCAGAAGAATCAGAGACAGGCTGGGCCGGCTAAACTATTCCAGATGAAAGGCAATCTCTCCACATCGCAAGGGGCTGATCTGATACCAGGGTCCTCGTTTCTTTGTGCGCCTCACCTCCCTCGTTTCTGGGGGATCCTGCACAGACTCCAGCTGGGCTCCAACTGCCATAAACGACATCCAGACTGATTACGGGGAACTCATTTTTTTTCCCCTCAAACAAAACACACACACACACACACGCACGCACGCACGCACGCACACACTCTCAAAGGTCTAGCAGGATCACACAGCTAAAGTTTCCGGAACTTAAATCGTAAAACCACAATCAGAAGTTGTTGTTTGGAAATGCTCACCACAAAAATCTCTGTCCTTTGCTTAAAAAAAAAAAAAAAGGAAAAAAGAAAGAAAAAAAACTTTGCTCTTCATAAAGGTTGGCGGCAAAGAAGGACAAAATCTAACTTAGGCGGAGGGCGTGTTCCTCTTTGTCACCCACCGGGGTCCTCGCGCCGGCGTGGGCGAGCGGAGGGCACCCGGCAGCGCGGTGTCAGCGCCGCCAATGGCCACCTCCCCGGCCCGCGGTCGGTCGCAGGGGCCGAGATTGCAGCCGGAGGTCCGGAAGCCGCGTCCGGCGCTGTCAGCGCGCCGGGTGGGATGGGAGGAAGAGGGGGAAGGGCGCCGCGGGGCGGGGGAGGCGAGAGGGGACGCGCGCGGAGCCCGCAGCCCGAGTCCCCGGAGGTGAGAGGAGGGTGCAAGGGGCGGTGCGGAGCCCGGAGGCCCCCGAGCTCCGGCTATTGTTGCCGGGCTGCCCCGGGCCCGGAGGGCGACTCTCCCGCCTCAGTAGGGGAAGCCCGATCCCACCCGCCGCGCCGTCCTCCGGGCAGGACCCGCGGGCCACGCAGCTACCTCCACCCGCGCCCCGGTCGGTCGGCTCCGGGCGCCCGACTCGCACAAGTTGCCGCCAGTCCGCCGGGATCATTGTTTGCCGCGCGCCTCCTACCTCCACGGCGCAGGCGGCTCCGGCTCTCACTCCCGGCCTCCGGGCTCCGCAGCTCCGAGCTCCCGGCGGCCGAGGGCGCGGCGGCTCCGGCTGCGCGTGCGGCGGGGACGCTCGGCTATTAATACCCGCGGGCGGCGGGGGCGGCGGCGGCGGCGCGGACACGCGAGCGGGGCTGGCGGTGGCCGGCCGAGGTCCGAGCCATCAAAGGTGGCGCGGGGCGGAGGGGAGGGCGGAGCAGGCGGGGTGGGTGGGGAGCGGGCTCAGGGTCGCCATGGCCGCCTCGACGCCGGGCCGAGCGCCACTCGCGCGGGGAGGAGCGGCGCAAAGCGGGCGGCGGCCGCGTCCCCGCCCCGCGCGCCAGCCGAGCGCCCGCAGCCCTGCGCCCGCGCCGGCCCCGCCGCCTCCAGACAGGCGAGCGGGAAGTGAAGGAAGGCGAGCCCCTCCCCGGGCCTGGGCCGGCCCCTCAGCGGGGGGAGCCCTGGCGCCGCGAAGCCCGAGCCGCGGGGACAGCGAGAGAGCCACAGCCCCCTCCAGCGTCCGCGCCCGCGACCTGCGCGCCGGCGCGCCCCGCCCCACTCCGCCCCGCCCCGGGGGCAGGTGCGCCGAGGGGCCGCCCGCCCGAGCGCCCCTCCCCGGCCGGGCGAGCCCACCTCCGATCCGCGCCTTACTTGATCCTACGGCCGGAGCCGGTCTCTCCGCTCGGCGCCGCGCGGCCGATCGCAGGAAGCTCAGCGGAGTCCGCTGCGCCACCAGGGACGCGCCAGTCCAGCCTCTGTGGTTGAAAGCGAGCTAAGGCAGCGGGAGACGAGCGCACGGGCAACACCAGGAGCAGCTAGAGGAGGATCGGTGGCGCGGACTCTGCAGGTCGCTGTTGAGGTTGTGCAAGGGGGAGCCCCGCCCGGGTGCCCACCTACGACTTCACGCTGTCGCGCGGACAGCGGCGCTTCGCAGGGACCCGCGAGCACCACCCCTCCCCCGTGGCCACAGGAGCGGGCTTCCGGCACCACCCTGGGCTACGAGGGACTTAATCCCGGAGGGGCAGTTGTCACCTCCCCTCCCCCCGCCGCGGCCCCGCGTCCTCCACCCACCGCGAATCCCCCGACAATCCCCACCCCTACTCGCCCCTCCGAGGACAGGAGCAGTGCCCCGCGGGGGAAAGGAGTGAAATAGGTTAGCAGGTTTGCAGATTCCTGTTCAGAGCTCCCGGAACTCGTTGGAGGAGGGAGCAAGATCAAGACCCAGCAGGCAGGCACCTAAGGGGGGAGGGTCCCTGTCCCCCCCTGCGGCTGGGAGCTGCCGCCTTACCACCTCCCTCCGCCTTTCCTCAGCCCCTGCTGTTGCCCTTTCTCCTCCTCGCTGTGGATGGGCCCGCTGCACGTGGAGGGAAAAGGACGCGCGGCAGGTTAGAAACGAAAGCGACCCTCTGCTAGATGCCGAGGCTAGTGGGCACCCGCCCCTGACGGCCGCTGACCCCAGAACCCTGCTCGTTTTGCGCCTTAGAGAAGTTTTCGACCTCCAGTCTGGAGGCAGGTTTCTTGGGAGAGGCCACGACTGAACTCAAAGAGGAGCAGGACAGGGGCCCCTGTGGGACAGTGGTCCACACGGGAACACGGTGCCTGAGAGGGACGGGGGCACCTGTGCGGAGCTAGTGTGAGTAGTTTCTGGAGCAAAGAGACATATTTTGAGTTTGAGGTGCTGAACTGTATTTTTTTTTTTAACGCCTGTATATTTGGAGAAGGTGGAAGTAAAAAGGGTCATCTGGGCCTCAAACCTGAAAAGAACAGCAGATGGGAAGTTTGTCATCGAAGAGAAGCAATAGTGGGCTGGAGGCGTGGCTCTGGACAAACCATAGAGCAGACGTTTCGGTGATTCTCTGAGTGTGCTTCTCGGACCTGTAGCGGTAGCAGCACCCGGAAACTTTAAGAAATATAAATTCTTGGGCCCCTCCCCAGACCTACCTTCTCGGGTTCTCCCACCTCAGTGGGCATCAGAATTGCCTGGCCAGCTGATTCAAAGACTTACTGAATCAGAAACTCCAGGAAAGGGAGTCTGGAGTGGGCTTGAGAATGTGCCTTTCTAACAGGTTCCCAGGGGGCTCTGGGCCCACACTTTGAGAACCACCAAATTAGAGTACTGGGTCTCAGAATCACAGAATCACATCAGACTTAAAAAAAACTCGCAACGCCCAGGCTTCACGCCAGCCAAATATATCAGGATTTCTGGGGTGGGAACCCAGGCATCGGTATTGTTAAAGTTCTGGAGGTGATTCCAGTGTGTGGCCAGGTCTGTGGCAGACCTGGGATTCTGGTAAATGCAGATCTGGTTTAGTAAGCTTGAGGCACGATATTCTAACAAGCCCTCCAGTGCTGTTTTTCTTGTTTTTGTTTTGTTTTTTTGCTAGTCTGGGCACTTCACCCAGTAGCAAGCAAGGTGCTATGCCATACCTTACAGCTAAAACCGAAAAACTTGTAGAAATCACAAAAAATTAGAAAAGTGACATTTACCCAGTCACTCTCTTTGGAAGACATTTTCCACATGCTACAGTGTTTATTTCATCTTCTTTTTTTTTTTTTCATCATCTTCTTTCCATGTCTGGAATAAAGTTTGTGTCGTTTCGCTCTTAGCATGTGTATGATCATAATATTGAATACATAACATCTGATGCTGGTTGTTTTTTTTTTTTGATTTTGTTTTTGAGGGAAGGTGACTTTTAAAGGACACAGTCTGAGGCTTTACAGGCAGAGGGTAGTAGCCAGTGGGGAAGAAGGAAAAGAAAGAGGAGGGCAGGTTTGGGGGCTCCCGCTGGGAGAGCCAATTCCTCCAGTTCCTTCCAGCTCTCACAAACATTCTGGGTTTTGTACTTAATCTCATTGAAAACACTTTTTAAATTCCTTTACCTAGAAAGCCAGAGCTACCTGGCCTGGAAAATCTGCCATCTGGAAAATCAACCCCTGAAAAACTGAGGTGTTTCCTTGTCATTTTATGTCATTTATGCCTCATTTTCAGATTTATGATTATAAAAATGTATAATTACCTAGGTCCCCTTTATAACCCATGCCAGCAGCTTACTTAGAAATCTTCCTGAATTAAGTAGTTGTCCTGTTCTTAACTCTTCCTTTTATTGATTTTAGCTATTTTTTATTACAATAAATGTGTGTACATGATAAATTAAGAAATAATTAAACAGTGTAGAAGGGTATTAGGTAAAGCATAAAGCACATAAGGGACCCTTCCCCACATCCCCAATTTCACTTCTCAGAAATCGTTTTCCCATCAGTTTTTAGTCTTTCAGAAACTTTCTAAGCTTAAACAAGTGTGTGTGTGTAAATCTTTTATACTAAAGTGATGACGTGTCACAGTGAAATGAAACTTCTTATTCCACAGTTACCACCCCCTCCCCCCAAACACACCACCACCACCACCACCACGTTTCTGGGTCGGAGAAGTCTCTCTGTTTGGGGCAGTGCTGATCTCTGGACATGAGACTATGAGCTGTCAGTTAGATGAGGACCACTACAAGCAAGAGGCCGCACAGTGATGCTCCAGCTGCCGGTCCCAGATCTTTCACCATCTCAGACCAGGAACCAGGAAGTGAGTAAAGAAGTGTTTTGGAGAGGGTTCTCCAGCCCTATCCCGTTCCTCAGCGATGCTGGCCACCCCCTGCCTTTTCGGTCCTACCAGCTAAGGACACCATGAAGCAAAGAAGAGCCATCTCTGTTGTGCCCTTTCCAAATTCCTGATCCACAAAATCCATGATAAAATTATTTTAAGCTCTTAAAGTTTGCATGGCTTTCTATGAAGCAATAGATAACCAGGATACCCACTAACCAACTGTGCTTGAGAACGCTTACTTCTTACACTTCGTTTTTTAAATAAATAAATTTATTTATTTGGGCTGCGTTGGGTCTTCGTTGCTGTGCGCGGGCTTTTCTCTAGTTGCAGTGAGCAGGGGCTACTCTTCGTTGTTGTGCGTGGGCTTCTCATCGCGGTGGCTTCTCTTGTTACGGAGCACGGGCTCTAGGTGCGCAGGCTTCAGTAGTTGTGGCACGTAGATTCAGTAGTTGTGGCTTGCGGGCTCAGTAGTTGTGGCTCGCGGGCTCTAGAGCGCAGGCTCAGTAGTTGTGGCGCACAGGCTTAGTAGCTCCGTGGCATGTGGGATCTTTCCAGACCAGGGCTTGAACCCATGTCCCCTGCATTGGCAGGTGGATTCTTAACCACTGCACCACCAGGGAAGTCCTACTTACACTTTAAGCCCACACTGGGTATTGGCAAACTTTTAAAATTTGTCAGTTTTATAGGTAAAATGGAAACTTACTTTAAAATTATCCGTTGATATTTCTTTATCCATCAACTTTTATATCCTTTGCTCATTTTGCCCTTGGGGTATTTGTCTTTTTTGTTGATTCTTAATATCTTTATATTGATAGTTAAGGAAATTAGCCCTTTGCTATCATATAGTGAATATTTTTTCTGTTTTGACTTTGTTTATGGTGCTTTTTTTGCAACAAGAGGTTCTTAACTTTTGTAGTGTCAGATTTATCTGTTTGCTTTTCTGTTTTCACATTTTTGCGTCATGCTTGAAAAGTTTTCCCCACTCAAGCCTTTTTAAAAATCACTATATTTTCACACTTTAACAGTTTTATTTTTATATTATAAAATCAATCTATACAGTATTTATTTGGGCATAAGAAATGAGACACAGATCCAACTTTTCTTTTTTCCAAGAGGATAAACAGACACCATTTAAATAATCCATCTCTTCTACACTTGTTTGAAATGCCGATTTTGTCATATAGTAGAGTCCATATTCTTTTCCACTGAGCTGCCTATTCTTGTCCCAGTAACAAAATGTTCATAATATATTTTACCCTCTGATAGAACTTATGCTCTATAATTTCACAGTTTTCCTGGCTAGCCTTAGTATTTGTTTTTCCAGATGAACTTTAGCATCATTTTGTCAAGTTCTAAAAATAAACATACTGCACTTTGATTAGAATTGCTTTGAAATTTTAACCCTCAACTATAACTCCTTCTAAAGTTTCTTCTTTTCTATGTACAATAATAATAATAGCTAAAACATATAGTTGTTAGAACTTAGTGAATGTTAACTCATTTAACTGACACATCAACCCTGTAAAGTAGGAAATATATTATTATGTCCATCTTACAGCTGAGGCTAAGTAACTTAGCCAAGTTCACATAGCTAGTAAATGGCAGAGAAGGTGATTCAAACTCAGGCAGGCAGACTCCAGAGGCGATGCTCTGAGTGGTTATGCTGTGTTTTGCCTCTATATTCATATATCTAAGACAGCTGGAGAAAAGTATTAAACACATACTTCTTTTAGGACAGAAAATAGAATAGATAAAAAGTAAGGACTTTTGGTCATATTTTTTCCACTTCACTTTCAAAAGGAGACATTTAGGAGGAAACCAGAGGAAGGTCATGGATTGGAATCATTTTGAATCTGGCCTGTGTTCTCACCTTTTGATTCTCAGAGAAGAAAATGATACCTAAGGGGAAGGTATATCATTGTTGATGGTTACGTGAAGCATTTTTCATCGTTCAGAAATGCATTGAAAGTTGAAGTTAGGAATGAGCAGGAAAGTGTGTGTGTGTGTGTGTGTGTGTGTGTGTGTGTGTGTGTGTCCATGGTCAAGATAGCAAATCTCTTCGGGCTGTAGGTATGTGCGATAGCCCATACAAAATCACTCTAATGCTTAGAACTAGGCAGTAGGAATTCCATATGTACTTGCATAATTACCCCCTTCTTTAAATTGGACCTCCACACATTTTAAGGCAAAAATAAAGAAAAATGTTCTTCCCCACCCCACTCTCCTCCCCAACAATTGCTGCTAAAATCCATATGTCTAATGCACACTGAAGGATCATCAAAGGATAGATTTTAAAAGAAATCACCTAGTTGCTCCTACCTGGATGGGATGAGGGAAAGCTGGTCACAAGGACGCCTGCATCTCCCAGCTTTACTTCCCTCTTCCCTCAGTGTATCTAAGCTAAAGGCAATCAGTTCTCTCAACTCCCAAATTACCACCACCTCTGGGGGGAAAATCTTTTTGATGAACTGGACGTTAGCAGTTTCTTTATCCTCCTGCATGGGATCAAGCCTGCTTAAATGCAACTCCTAATTCTTGAAAAGAAAGTGAGTTCAATCTAAAGCCACACCTTTTCCCTAAGCAGTGGGATGGTGCTTTTCCCAGCAAGAAGAGCCCTGTTCTTTAGCTCAGCAGTAAAGGGGTTGAAGATGAACAAACATAGCAAGAAACTGGTCCTTGATTGAATTATTCCTTTTTATCCTTTTCATACAGATTGAGACTACTAGTGAAAAGGAGGAAATAAAGGCATATCATTTATGAAATAATTTCTATCCTTGAACAAATTAAAATCCCTATCATACATTCAAACATAACCTAAATAAATGTGCAATGCCTCATCACAGAGCACCTCTAAATATTTCTGTTTTATCTCTGAATGAGGAGTAACCAAGAAAAATGGACCTAAATGACAGTAATCTGAAGTTAATTTTCTTACAGTTAGAAGTTTTGCAACACCAAAAAGAGAGATAGAGAGGATTTTCCTTTCCTAGAACTGCTTAAAATTAGAGTAGATTTGTGTATTATCAGTGGTATACTTACTGTGAGACTGAGAAATTCCACTCCTATGTATTTACCCAAGAAAAACAAAAACCTAAGTGCGCAAAAAGACTTGTACGAAAATGATCATAGCAGCTTTATTTGTAAAACTAAAAAAACAGGGTCGGGAGACAAACACGCCCATCAGCAGGAGAGTGAAAAAGTAAGCAGTGGGGCTTCCCTGATGGCGCAGTGGTTGAGAGTCCACCTGCCGATGCAGGGGACACGGGTTCGTGCCCCGGTCTGGGAAGATCCCACATGCCGCGGAGCGGCTGGGCCCATGAGCCATGGCCGCTGAGCCTGCGCGTCCGGAGCCTGTGCTCCGCAACGGGAGAGGCCACAACAGTGAGAGGCCCGCGTACAGCAAAAAAAAAAAAAAAAAAAGTAAGCAGTGGTATAATCATACGCAATGGACTTACAACTCAACAAGAAAAAGAAATGGACTTCTGATAAATGCAAAACATGGATGAATCTCAAAAACATTTTGCTGAGTGAAAGGAACTTTACACACAAAAAGGTACATAATGTACTTTTCTATTTGAAGTTTTACGACAAAACCAAATACATGGAGAAAAAATCAGAATGGAGGTTGTCTTTGAAGTGCAGAGGGTGAGGACTGGAAGGGTACATGAGAGAATTTTCTGGAGTTATGGGAATGTACCTTGATAGAGGTTTGGGTCAGACAGATGAGTTTGTCAAAACTTAGGGAATATACACTTCAGATCTGCACATTTCATCATATGTAAACATTATCTGAAAAGAAATGAAATAAAACAAATATTGAACTCTAGTTAATGATATACACGCTGAGGTATTTAGGGAAAAGCACTGATGTCATGTACCTTGAAATACATTTAAAAATAACGTCAATTAAAAATGGGCAGAAGACCTAAATAGACATTTCTCCAAAGAAGACATACAGATGGCCAACAGGCACATGAAAAGATGCTCAACATTGCTAATTATTAGAGAAATACAAATCAAAACTACAATGAGGTCCCACTTCATGTGGGTCAGAATGGCCATCATTAAAAAATCTACAAATAAATGCTGGAGAGGGTGTGGAGAAAAGGGAACCCTACTACATTGTTGGTGGGAATGTAAATTGGTAGCACCACTATGGAAAACAGTATGGAGGTTCTCAAAAAATTAAAAATAGAACTACCATATGATCCAGAAATTCCACTTCTGGGTATTTACCGGAAGGAAATGAAATCAGTATCTTGAAGAGAAACACCATGTTTGCTGCAGCATTACTCATAATAGCCAAATATGGAAATAACCTAAGTGTCTGTCAAGGGATGAAGTAATAAAGAAAATGTGAAACACACACACACACACACACACACACACAGAAATACCATTCAGCTTTAAAAAAGAAGGAAATTCTGCCATTTTTGACAACATTATAAGTGAAATAGGCCAGACACAGAAAAACATGATCTATCTCACTTATATGTAGAATCTAAAAAAGTCAAACTCATAGAAGTAGAAAGTAGAATGGTGGTTGCCAGGGGCTGTGGGGGTGAGATGTTAGTCAAAGGGTACAGACTTTCAGTTATAAGATGAATAAGTTCTGGTGATCTAATGTACAGCATGGTGACTATAGTTAATAATACTGGCTTGTATGCTTGAAATTTGCTAAGATAGATCTTGTGTGCTCAGCACACACACACACATACACAAAGTCACTATGTGAGGTGATGGATGTGTTAATTGTGGTAATCATTCCAAAATGTATACATATACTAAATCATCACGTTGTACACCCTAAATACATACAATTTTTATTTGTCAATTATACCTCAATAAGGCTGAAAAAAAAGTTGTCAGCAAGGCTGCCCTCCTATGAAGGCTCTAGAGGAGAATCGTTTCCTGCTTTTTCAGCCTCTGGAGGATGCCTGCATCCCTTGGAGCATGGCCCAGCATCCTTCTTACCTCCGCTTCCCACAACACATCTCTTCCTCTCACTCTGACTTTCCTGCCTTCCTCTTACAAGGACACTTGTGATTACACTGGGCCCAGCTGGACAATCCAGGATAATCTCCCCATTGCAAGACCCTTAAATTAATCACATCTGCAAAGTCCCTTTTACCACACCATATAACATAATCACAGGTTCTAGAGATGAGGACGTGGACATCATTGTGGGGCCATTACTGTGCCTACCACACCCATCATCTCCTCAGCTTTCCCTCCAGAGGAGAGCTAGAGACAGAAAAATATGACTTAGTCAATTGCGGGATATTTATTGAGCAACCACTATGTGCCAGCTATTGTTTCAAGCACTGGGAATAGAGAATAGTACAGACAAAAATTCTTAACCTCAAGGAGCTTATATTCCAGTGCTGGGGAAGGCAAATACACATAGTATATAAGCAAAATCTGAAATGATAAAAAAAAAAATCCTCGGAAAATTAACAATAATACAGAGAGTAGGAAGTGAGTGTGTTTGGAGGCTGAGATTTTGCATAAGGGTGGTTGGGAAGGCCTATGAGAAGGGGCAATTCCAGAAAAGACCAGAAGACAGTGAAGGAGAAAAACAAGAAATATCCATTTATGTGAAACATAAGATGTATCCATATGGATTTGGGGGTTGGGGGGAAGCAGTCTAGGCAGAGAGAGGAGCCACTGAAAGTGCCTGGTGTGTCTGCAGAAGAGCAGGAGGCTAGCGTGTCTGGGTCAGAGGGAGCAGGGCTGGACTCACAGGAGTTGGAGACACAGGTGAAGGAAGCAGAACAAGAGAGAATGATGCAAACTTGGCTTTCACTCAGAGTGAGGTGGGAAGCAATTGGGGAATTTTAAGTAGAGGAGGTACACCATCGGACTTGTACATGATCTCTCTGATTACTGTGTCATGAGTTGACAACAGGGGTGAAAGCAGGTGTCCAGGTGAGTGATGATGGTTGGTGTGGCCCAAGGGGTAATGGTGGAGGTGATGGGAAATGGTCAGAGTCTGGACATCTTGCGAAGGCAGAGCCAAGACGAGCCACTGACAGCCCAGAAGTGGGGTGTGAGGGGGACGAGGAGGGGTCAAGGATGACTCCAGGTTTCTGGCAACTGGAAGAGTGGAGCTGCCATTTATTGAGTTGGAGATGACTGGGGAAAGGAGCAGGTTTGGGGGACAGATCTGTTCCATGTTGAGCATGCTGAGTTTACGTTGTTCATTCAGTATCCAAGAGGAGATGTCAGGAGGCAGGTGGACAGAGAGTCTCAGGAGAGAGGTCCAGACAAGAGTTAAAAATTTAGAAGTTGTGGACTTCCCTGGTGGTACAGTGGTTAAGAATCTGCCTGTCAACGCAGGGGACATGGGTTTGAGCCCTGGTCCGGGTAGATCCCACGTGCCACGGAGCTACTAAGCCCGTGCGCCACAACTACTGAGCCTGTGCTCTAGAGCCCGCAAGCCACAACTACTGAGCCCATGTGCCACAACTACTGAAGCCCATGTGCCTAGAGCCCATGCTCTGCAACAAGAGAAGCTGCTGCAATGAGAAGCCCATGCACCGCAATGAAGAGTAGCCCCTGCTCGCTGCATAGCAACGAAGACCCAACGCAGCCAAAAATAAATTAATTAATTAAAAAAAAATTAGAAGTTGTTATGGGCTAAATGTCCAAGACTCATATTTTGAAACCCCAATCCCCAATCCAATGTTATGGTATTTGGACATGGGGCCTTTGGGAGGTGATTAGAGGTACATGATGTAATGGGGGTGGGGCCCCCATGATGGGATTAGTGCCAGAAGATAAAGAAGGAGAAGGAGGAGGAGAGAAAGAAAGAGAGAGAGAAAATGAGAGTGACTGATCTCCTTCTCTCCATGCACAGGCAGGAAGGAAAGGCCATGTGAGGACACAGCAAGAAGGTGGCCATCTATATATAAGCCAGGAAGAGAGCCCTGAACAGGAACTGAATGGGCAGCACGTTGGTCTTGGACTTCCAGTTTCCAGAAGAGTCAGAAAATAAATTTCTATCGTTTAAGCCCCCAGTCTACGTTACTTTTTATGGCAGCCTGAGCAGACTCAGATGTACGTTAAAAGCATCTTGATCACACTTAAAGCCAAAGAACAGACGAGGTCACCAAGAGAGTGAGTAAAGTTAGACATCCAAGGACGAAGACTCAGGGATCCCACGGTCAGAGGTCAGGAAAACAGGGAGTGGGTCTCGCTAACTGTCATGCTACGAAATCATCTGCGGTCGGTAGTATCTTTGCCATACAGAAAGAATATTGTGACAGTCACTTTTGTAAACCCCATATTGCAATGTTTATTTGTTTCTGATTTGATTCTAACTTAAGCATCCTCAAATATGAGGGTAACCTTTGTGTACTGGTTTCCTGGGGCTGCTATAACAAAGCACCACAGACTGGGTGTCTTGAGCAACAGAAAGTTTCTCACAGTTCTGGAGGCTAGAAGTCCTCAGACTCACGGCGCCGGCAGGGTTGGTTTCTTCTGAGGTCTCTTTCCTTGGCTTGCAGATGGCCATTTTCTCCCTGTTCTTCACATCACCTTCCCTTAGTGTGTGTCTGTGTTCAGATCTTAGAAGGATACCGGTGTTATTTGATTAGGGCCCATCCTAATGACTTCATTTTAACTTAATCACCCCTTTAAAACCTGTCTCCAAATACAGTTGCATTCAGAGATGCTGGGTTTAGAACTTCAACATACGAATTTTAGGGGGACACAACCCAGCCCTTAACACTGTTTCAAGAAGTCTATGAGTTTTCCTTTAGTCTTTGTGTTCATATAACTTCTCATCTCATCCATGACTGAGACTGAGTCTTCTCAGACCCCTCAGTGTCCATTGCCTAGTGAAGAGACCCTGTCTTCTGGGGACACTACAGGGTCACATCTAATTGAATGACCGCTGACTTGGCTTGTAAGTTCTTGAGCATAGCATTCAAAGATCAGGGGGCACCCAGGGGGCTGAGATGGCTTGACAAGTATCAGAAGAGGGTATGATCTGCAGGTGTCACCTCCTGGCCTTTCCTTAATGCCACAGAAGCGAAACCCTGCCACAGGACTTCTGTGGTTGTCATTGTTTTCATGTCTCTGCCTCTGCAAGGGAGAGCCACGCAAGGTGATAAGGCAAAGTCAGTGTAGAAGTACTAGTCTAGCCACAAGGACCCTTGAGATGGGGTGGGGAGGGGGGAGTTTTAGAAGTGTTTGGGCACGTTTCTTGGCCCCTCGATCTCATCACCTCTTTGTTGGTAAAGAAAGACAATAACCGTTGTGCTTTATGTAACTCAAATGATTTTCTTTTCCAAAGCAGAAGAGTTGGGGCCCAGTTTGCAGAGCACAGAGGGATCAAGGCACTGAAACATAGAACAGGGGCCCAGGAAACGGAGACTCTGCTGTGTGCTGAATACTACATGTAGGGCACACAAAACAGTCAAGGAGAATGACAGGCAAACAAAATGCAAATTACAAAGTAAGTGGTAGAAAAACAAAACCCGGAATCTGACTTCAACCTAATAATCCTTACTGGAAGAAAGGGGGCAAAAAACTCTGTACAGAGATAGACATGGTAAAATTTGGGGAATCTCTAAGATAGGTACTCTCTGATATACTGTAATTTGAACTTTTGATATTTAAAAGGAAGAATAGAAGTATTTGAAAGAAACACACGTCCATGAAAACCAGTAGTTCTGGAAGGGCGGATCAGAACATGAATATTATTTTGTCTTTTAAAAAATATTTTTATATTATATTAAAAAATCTTAGAATAACATATAAAATAAAATGGGAATATATGAGAAGTACTTCAAGGTATTTATAAAAAAGATATTACGTGAAAGCCTTGCTACTATTGCTGTGAATCAACATTCTTAGAAGTTATCAGTAGACCTTAGAATTGATGCTGTCCAACTTTCCCATCACTAGCCAGAATTTCTCTTATATTTATATTTATTTATATAAATATATCTCTTATATTTATATTTATAAATATTTATATTTATTTATCTTGGCTCTGTTACCTACTGGCCATGTAAACTTGGACACCTAACTTCATTTTTCACAGCCCTTGTGTCGGCATTTGTGGAGATGAAAGTTGCTTCTTCATATGGCTTTTGGGAGGGATAAATAGAATCATACAACTAAAGCGCTTATGTAAATGAAACATCCTTCTTTAAAAATACAGGAAAGACAAAACCCAAACATCCAAGGGAGGTGCTGGGAAGTAGCGGTTGACCTAGTCAGTAATCTCTGTCTCCCTAACTTTCCCTTTCCCTTGGAATTTCCTCATTTCACTGACTGTAACCAGTTTTGCTCTGGTCCCTAGGGCCACCCCAGTGCATGTAGCTCCTCACGCCTCCTCCACTGGACCTGTGCAGTGGACATCTGTTAGATGATCTGACCATCAGTCCCACCTGCTGCATAGATGTAATCCTAAACACACACCCACGCAGCCTTTGATGGGGCCTGAGATGGCCACCCAATCCAAGATGGCCCATGAGTCCCTTCCCTGAGAATGTGGAAGAGGGATGAAGAGAAACTATTTAGCCTCTGTCTGTATCTCTATTGCTGTATCACATAAACTTGAGAATTGTTGTTGACAACTGTTTTCTATCATGTGAACCGGGAAACAGACACATTTAGGTTTCAGTGTGAAAAAAACAGAGACATAGGTGTCCAGAGGGGTAGAGGCAAGAGAGAGAAAGGTGTATTGGTTTCTCGAGGCTGCCACAGCTCAGCGTCTTAGACTGGGACAGCTTAACACAATGCATATGTGTTCTCTCACAGTTCTGGAGGCTAGAAGCTCAAAATCAAGGTGCTGGCAGAGCCATGCTCCCTCTGAAAGCTCTAGGGAGGATCCGTTCCATGTCTTTCTCTTTGGTCCTGATGTTTGCTGGCAATTCTTGGTGTCCCTTGACTCGTATCACTCCAGTTGCCACCTCCATCTTTTCATGGCATTCTTCGCTCTGGGTCTGTTTGTCTCTCCTCTTCTGATGAGGACACCAGTCATATTAGATTAGGGCCCACCCTATTCTGGTACAACCTCATCTTAAGTCGATGACACCTGGAAAGAGCCTATTTCCAGATAAGGTCACCTTCACAGGTACCAGGGGTTAGGACTTCAATATGTCTTTTGCAGGGGACACAGTTCAACCCAAAACAGAAAGAGTTTTTGGATTCTCTACTGCCTGCCAAGCCCTGGCTCCATCTCTAAGGCCCGGCTATATCCTGTCCTTTCATTCCTGGTGGTACCCCAGTAAGAAAGCCCACTGTTACATGAGCTGGTCAGAACTAATTTGTTTACTTATTGTCAAGAGAGTTCTAATTAACACACTAGGCACGGTCCAACCCCTGCTATTGTTTCCTCTATTGTTTCACTTTAGAGACACACTGCAGCTTTAAAAATTTTTTGCTAAATGTCAAAGGGGTAGAGAGGGAATGAATGCGGAAGTGATGCAACTAACAAAATGCAGATTTCTGACCCAATTACTATCTGCTTGTACCCGGTTTACATGCCTGTTCTGCACCTGATATCTAAAGGTAGCACTTCCCAAATCATATTATACAAAAATGATGTTCATGAAAAAACTCATACCGAAGGTAGTTAGACCTTAAAATTTACTTTTATAAAAGGTTATAGATGAGGAAACTGAAGACCTGGAGAGATTATCGACTTGCCTGAGAGGCGCACAACCAAACCCAGCCAACCCGAGAATAGAAACACCTTCTCTTTTCATGATTTAATTCTGACAATCACATTCAATGTTAAGACGAAACACTGATGTATTATTTTAGAATATCTTTTGATGAAACTGTCTGATTTTTCAACTGTTTGCAGAGAGCCTCCTATGTACCAGGCACTAAACTAAATGTTCCAGAGACAGAACCCACCACTAGCACCTGACAAAGTACATAAATTAAAATCATTACTATCTTTAGAAAAGCAGAAAGCAGACTGTAATTCAATCAAGGTCCCACACAGCAAGCTCTACAACAAGAAACCAGCAAGATCCTTACTCTCTAATTCCAGGTTTCTAAGTGTTTTCAACCAGATCCTATTTCCACTGCACATGCAAATTTCATTTCTGTTCCCCCATTTGTTCTAATCTGTTTCTGAAAAAAACATTTTAGTTAAAAAAAAATATTATGCAACAAATGGCATGAAAAAGAAATAAAAGGGGACTGTTTTAGATTAAAAAAGACTTAAGGGACATAACAAAAGAACATGTGTGGAATTTGTTTGGATTCTGAATCCAGCAAGGCAAATGTAGAAAAACATTTTGAGACAACCAACGAATTTTTATTATGGTCTGAGTATTATGATTCCAAGAATTACTGTTAATTTCGTTAGGTGTGATAAACGGCCTCGTGCTTATGTAAGAAAATGTCCATAATCTTTAGAGATACATTATGAAGTATGTAGGAAGAAAATGATATGAAATCTGAAATGTGCTTTAAAATATTACAGTAAAGGGGAAAAGCAGGTAGCCACTATGACAAAACTTGATGATAACTTAATCTAGGTTTTGTTTTATGGGAATTTATTCTACGACTCTTTCTTTTGAATTTTTCATGGTAAATTTAGAAAATACATCTAAGTAAATTACCTATAGCAGTTAGCACATGATAACCTGTCTTTACCGTATAATAACAGAAACCCAAACACCCATTTTGCATTAGACAATTTATCTGGTGAGTTCTTGTCTCTCTTGGACACAGCAGCATACTTTTAGTTCGATAAAAGCCTTTAAAGCAAATCCCAGACATCTTGTCATTTCACCCAAGCATCCTTTGGGGTGGTTCGCTCAAATCAGAAACGAAATGAAAAATCACTGTTTTATGGAGGTTTCACTCTGGTGTGGGCAGCTGGGGATGGACAGCAAGTCAGGAAACTAATAAATAGAAACACATCAGGTGGTAAGTGTTAACAAGAACCATAAAGCAGGATGAGGGAACAGAGAATGATGGGACAGGTGCAGTTTTACACTGGGTGGTCGAGGACTGCTTTCCCAATGGGTGATATTGGGGCGGAGCCTTGAAGGAGGTGAGGAAAACGGCCGGGTGGGGGGAGGGTGCTCCAGAAAGAGGGACCAGCATGTGTTGGTGAGTTTGGAGATAGCAGTGGGGTCAGGGTGACAGGTGATGAGGTCAGAACGGTGCCTGGACCAGGTGATGTAGGGTTGCACCAGGGGTCCCCAAGGCCACCCCCAGGTTCAGTGATTCATGGGAGGACTCATAGGCTCGGCAGATACTCATACTCATGACTGTGATTTATTACAGCAAAAGGATTCATAGCAAGGTCAGGAAAGACGAAAGGTGCGTGGGGTGAAGTCCGGGAAACCAGATGCAGCTTCCAGAGTACTCTCCCGGTGGAGCCACACGGGACAGGCTGATCTCCCCCAGCTACGTGTTGTGACAATGAGTGTGAACTCTTGTCCGCCAGGGAAACTCACTATAGACTCAGTGCGGGGAGGACAAGCCACATGGTACCCTCTGCCTGGCAGGTACCCACATCCCAGACTCCCAACGGGAAAGCAGGTGTTCAGCATGAACCATACTGTTCGTACCAACAGCTTAGGGACAGTGAGCCACTCATACCAGCTCGTGGTGGGAACTCTGCTGAAATCCAAGTTCTCGGGTGCCAGCCGAGGGCTGAGCTTGCAAGCACGGGCCTGTCTCCGGGTAGCGGTCAGGCTGACAGTGTACTGCCTCTTCTCTGCATAAGGGCCCTGTAGGCAGTGGGAAGGACTGCAGAGCGTGGGAAGCAGAGGATGGAAGTGGAGGACGGGGGATGCCAGGGTCCTCCTTTATTCCCCATCCAGGGGTCATAGAAACATTAGGGATGACAGAGACCACCGAGAATGTCAATGCCAGTGTCACGCTTCCCTGGGCACAGCCCGCCCCAGGAAGTGGCCGCTGAGTCAAGACCTTCCATTGATGTATAGAATCTAATCAGAACAGAAAGGAAAGCCTTTTCTAAGGCCTGGGGCCAGAAAAAAAGAACACATTGGAGCACCTGACCCTTAAAAGTCAGGGGCAGCCTATCAGCCAGGGTTCTGCAGAGAAATGAAATGTGTGTGCGTGTACGTGTGTGTGTATGTGTGTGTGTATAACGAGATTCATTTCAAGTCATTGGCTCTTGTGATTGTGGGGCTGACAAGTCTGAGGTTTGGAAGACAGGTCAGCAGGATAGAAATTCTCCAGTTGGAGCTGACGCTGCAGTCTTGAGGTGGACTTTCTTCTTCCTCAGGGAAATCTTGATTTTGTTTGTAAGGCCTTCAACTGATGGGACGAGGCCCCCGCCCCCAGGTTACAGTGGGCTGGGTGGTGATCTCCTTCACTTCAAATCAGCTGATTATAGATGTTAACACACCTACAAAATGTTTTCACAGCAACCCCTAGGTCAGTGGCTACTTGAATAGCTGGATACCATGTCAAGTTGACTCATGAAACTAACCATCGCAGATGAGGCCAGCAGCTAGAGCAAGCAAGCCAGAGGGGCTGATCTCCATGTGTACCCAGCAGGCCGTAAGTGGACTGTGGTACAACTAAGTGAAGTCAGGCTGGTCATGGGCTAAGCCCATGAGTTCCTTTGACCGACGTCTTCTTTAGATGACTAGGGTTGAGACAGTCAGGGACCCATGCTCTCCACATTACACCTGAGGTTGCCCATCCCCTTCTGGCTTCTGCTGCAGGCTATACCCTCCCAGAGAACAACCTCGGTTTGAGCTGAACCCCAGCCCCACATGGAAGAGCAGGGCTTTCCCCTTACATGCACACTTACATCTCAACCCCAGCCAGGTTAATTCAGAGCAAGTGACCCAAGTGTGGCAACTAGAAGTTCGTCCCTTCACAACTTAACACAGTTCTTGGCACACAGTGGCTGCTAATCAAATGCCCCTTCTCCCCCTTAATTCCAGATGAGATGACATTTAGACTGCCCTGGGTGCACTTCTCAATGCTCTGGTCTCTCTAGTTTGTCAGTAGTTTTCTTAAAATATGTGGCATTCAAAATCTGACATAATGTACGCTGTGTTATTAACAAAATCAGAAGAACTATTATTTTCTGAGATCAACTACTAGATGCCTATTAATTCAATTAAAGATGCAGTTGGGGACTTCCCTGGTGGTGCAGTGGCTAAGATTCCGCCTGCCAATGCAGGGGACACGGGTTCGAGCCCTGGTCTGGGAAGATCCCATATGCCTCGGAGCAACTAAGCCCACGTGCCACAACTACTAAGCCTGTGCTCTAGAGCCCGCGAGCCACAACTACTGGGCCTGCATGTCACACCTACTAAAGCCCGCGCACCTAGAGCCTGTGCTCCGCAACAAGAGAAGCCACCATGGTCAGAAGCAGGTGCACTGCAACAAAGAGTAACCCCTGCTCGCCACGACTAGAGAAAGCCCACGCGTGCAGCAATGAAGATCCAATGCAGCCATAAATAAATAAATAAATAAATAAATAAATAAATAAATAAATTTATTTATTTATTTTTAAAAATGCAGTTGGTTTTTTTTTTTTTAGCTCTGCATTTGTTCACTGAGCAAACTTTTCTGAGCACCTACTATGTGCCAGGGGCTACTCTAGATACTAGAGACACGGAGGTGAACAAGAGCTTACATTCTAACAGCAGAGACAGACATTAAACAAGCATACAGGTAAGTATCTCAGGTCATTTCAGATAATAAGTGCTAGGACGACAAAACATTCTAATGCCATAGGGAGTGACTGCGAATGGGGAGCAGTATTGGACAGGGTAGTCAGGGAGGACCTCCCTGAGGAGGTGACTTTTGAGCCTGGACCCGAGTGATGACAAGTTGCTACATGGAGAGCAAACTATCACACTACTGATTCATTAACCCATCATCAAACAAAACGAAGCCAAACTTAGATTTGTTTACATGAATTATTAAACCTGATCTTCCTACGCTTTCTTCAGCAAGAGATATATGCATTGTGCTGACGTAATAACCACATTTTCTAGTTTCTCTATCTGACGCTTTGACAACTTGAGGCCTTGTGAACCCTGGAGGGACAGCCCCTCCAGGGCCAGCCAATTCCTGGAGATAGCACACTCTCCTGCCAGCACACCTTTCAAATGCAAACCAACCAATCCACCAACCACCTCCTCTACTGGGCTCTCACACTCCAGGCCACTATTCCCCTGCCTTAATCACCCCAGGGCCAGGTACCAGATATGTAGGGATGGCTCCTATACCCCAGAGCCCACTGGGATTATTTAAACTACCCAATCCTAAACCAGCTCACCCTCCCTTGCCTTGCCTTTCCCAAGGAAACCACAATAAAGGCTCTCGTCCACATTTTTCCCCTCAACACTCTGCCTCCTGAGAGACACTGGTGCTTCCCAGCACAGGCCTGCATGGCCTGGTGTGGCATGCCTCCTGTCTCTAGGGAACTTCAAATATAATAAAAATTTCCGCCTTCATAACAGTCATTCCCATGTCTGCATGTCTTACCTAATTAAAACAAATCTTGGGTACATTTTAAAACAGTTTACATTTGAACTACGATCATGCAGCCTGTAGAACAAAAACCACATTCACAGAAAGACAGACAAGATGAAAAGGCAGAGGGCTATGTACCAGATGAAAGAACAAGATAAAACCCCAGAAAAACAACTAAATGAAGTGGAGATAGGCAACTTTCCAGAAAAAGAATTCAGAATAATGATAGTGAAGATGATCCAGCACCTCGGAAAAAGAATGGAGGCAAAGATTGAGAAGATGCAAGAAATGTTTAACAAAGACCTAGAAGAATTAAAGAACAAACAAACAGAGATGAACAATGCAATAACTGAAATGAAAAATACACTACAAGGGATCAATAACAGAATAACTGAGGCAGAAGAACGGAGAAGTGACCTGGAAGACAGAATGGCTGAATTCACTGCTGCGGAACAGAATAAAGAAAAAAGAATGAAAAGAAATGAAGAGAGCCTAAGAGACCTCTGGGACAACATTAAACACAACAACATTTGAATTACAGGGGTCCCAGAAGGAGAAGAGAGAAAGAAAGGACCCGAGAAAATATCTGAAGAGTTTATAGTTGAAAACTTCCCTAACATGGGAAGGGAAATAGCCACCCAAGTCCAGGAAGCACAGAAAGTCCCATACAGGATAAACCAAAGGAGAAACATGCTGAGACACATAGTAATCAAACTGGAAAAAATTAAAGACAAAGAAAAATTATTGAAAGCAACAAGGGAAAAATGACAAATAACATTCAAGGGAACTCCCATAAGGTTAACAGCTGATTTCTCAGCAGAAACTCTACAAGCCAAAAGGGAGTGGCATGACATATTTAAAGTGATGAAAGGGAAGAACCTACAACCAAGATCACTCTAGCTGACAAGGATCTCATTCAGATTCGATGGAGAGATCAAAAGCTTTACAGACAAGCAAAAGCTAAGAGAATTCAGCACCACCAAACCAGCTCTACAAGAAATGCTAAAGGAACTTCTCTAAGTGGGAAACACAAGAGAAGAAAAGGACCTATAAAAACAAACCCAAAACAAGAAAATGGTAATAGGAACATACATATCAATAATTACCTTAGGACTTCCCTGGTGGCACAGTGGTTGGGAATCCGCCTGCCGGTGCAGGGGACATGGGTTCGAGCCCTGGTCCGGGAGGATCCCACAAGCCACGGAGCGGCTGGGCCCGTGTGCCACAGCTACTGAGCCTGTGCTCTAGGGCCCATGAGCCACAACTACTGAAGCCTGTGTGCCACAACTACTGAGACCCCAGCGCCTGGAGCCCGTGCTCCGCGACAAGAGAGGCCACAGCAATGAGGAGCCCGCACACCACAACAAAGAGTAGCCCCCGCTCGCCCCAACTGGAGACAGCCTTTGTGCAGCAACAGAGACCCAACACGGCCAAAAATAAATAATAAATAAATTTATTTAAAAAAAAAATTACCTTAAACGTGAATGGATTAAATGCTCCAACCAAAAGACACAGGCTCGCTGAATGGATACAAAAACAAGACCCATATATATGCTGTCTACAAGAGACCCACTTCAGACCTAGGGGTACATACAGACTGAAAGTGAGGGGATGGAAAAAGATATTCCATGCAAATGGAAATCAAAAGAAAGCTGGAGTAGAAATACTCATATCAGATAAAATAGATTTTAAAATAAAGAATGTTACAAGAGACAAGGAAGGACACTACATAATGATCAAGGGATCAATCCAAGAAGAAGATATAACAATTATAGATATATATGCACCCAACATAGGAGCACCTCAATACATAAGGCAACTGCTAACAGCTCTAAAAGAGGAAATCAACAGTAACACAATAATACTGGGGGACTTTAACACCTCACTTACACCAATGGACAGATCATCCAAACAGAAAATTAATAAGGAAACACAAGCTTTAAATGACACAATAGACCAGATAGATTTAATTGATATTTATAGGACATTCCATCCAAAACAGCAGATTACACTTTTTTCTCAAGTGTGCACAGAACATTCTCCAGGATTCATCACATCGTGGATCACAAATTAAGCCTCAGTAAATTTAAGAAAACTGAAATCATATCAAGCATCTTTTCAGACCACAACGCTATGAGATTAGAAATCAATTACAGGGAAGAAAAACGTAAAAAACACAAACACATGGACGCTAAACAATACGTTACTAAATAACTAAAGATCACTGAAGAAATCAAAGAGGAAATCAAACAATACCTAGAAACAAATGACAATGAAAACACGATGATCCAAAACCTATGGGATGCAGCAAAAGCAGTTCTAAGAGGGAAGTTTATAGCAATACAATCCTACCTGAAGAAACAACAAACATCTCAAATAAACAATCTAACCTTACACCTAAAAGAACTAGAGAAAGAAGAACAAACAAGACCCAAAGTTAGTAGAAGGAAAGAAATTATAAAGATCAGGGCAGAAATAAATGAAATAGAAACAAAGAAGATAATAACAAAGATCAATAAAACTAAAAGCTGGTTCTTTGAGAAGATAAACAAAATTGATAAACCATTAGCCAGACTCATCAAGAAAAAGAAGGAGAGGACTCAAATCAATAAAATTAGAAATGAAAAAGGAGAAGTTATAACAGACACCACAGAAATACAGAGCATCCTAAGAGACTACTACAAGCAAATCTATGCCAATAAAATGGACAACCTGGAAGAAATGGACAAAGTCTTAGAAAGGTATAACCTTCCAAGACTGAACCAGGAAGAAATAGAAAATATGCACAGACCATTCACAAGTAATGCAACTGAAACTGTGATTAAAAATCTTCCAACAAACAAAAGTCCAGGACCAGATGGCTTCACAGGTGAATTCTATCAAACATTTAGAGAAGAACTAACACCCATCCTTCTCAAACTCTTCCCAAAAACTACAGAGGAAGGAACACTCCCAAACTCATTCTATGTGTCCACCATCACCCTGAAACCAAAACCAGACAAAGATACTACAAAAAAAGAGAATTACAGACCAATATCACTGATGAATATAGATGCAAAAATCCTCAACAAAATACTAGCAAACAGACTCCAACAACACATTAAAAGGGTCATACACCATGATCAAGTGGGATTTATCCCAGGGATGCAAGGATTCTTCAATATACACCAATCAATCAATGTGATATACCATACTAACAAGTTGAAGAATAAAAACCATATGATCATCTCAATAGATGCAGAAAAAGCTTTTGACAAAATTCAACACCGATTTATGATAAAAACTCTCCAGAAAGTGGACATAGAGGGAACCTACCTCAACATAATAAAGGCATACTACAAATCGACAGCAAACATCATTCTCCATGGTGAAAAACTGAAAGCATTTCCTCTAAATCAGGAACAAGACAAGGATGTCTACTCTCACTGCTATTATTCAACACAGTTTTGGAAGTCCTACCTATGGCAATCAGAGAAGAAAAAGAATAAAAGGAATACAAATTGGAAAAGAAGAAGTACAGCTGTCACTGTTTGCAGATGACATGATACTATACATAGAGAATCCTAAAGATGCCACCAGAAAACTACTAGAGCTAATCAATGAATTTGGTAAAGTTGCAGGATACAAAATGCACAGAAATATCTTGCATTCCTATACACTGTCAATGAAAGATCAGAAAGAGAAATTAAGGAAACAATCCCATTCACCATTGCAACAAAAAGAATAAAATACCTAGGAATAAACCTATCTAAGGAGGTAAAGGACCTGTACTCAGAAAACTGTAAGACACTGATGAAAGAAATCAAAGATGACACAAACAGATGCAGAGATATACCATGTTCTTGGATTGGGAGAATCAATATTGTGAAAATGACTATACTACCCAAAGCAATCTACAGATTCAGTGCAATCTCTATCAAATTACCAATAGCATTTTTTACAGAACTAGAACAAAAATTCTTAAAATTTGTATGGAGACACAAAAGACCCCGAACAGCAAAAGCGGTCTTGAGGAAAAAAAACGGAGCTGGAGGAATCAGGCTCCCAGACTTCAGACTGTACTACAAAGCTACAGTAATCGAAACAATATGGTATTGGCACAAAACAGAAATATAGATCAATGGAACAGGATAGAAAGCCCAGAGATAAACCCATGTACCTATGGTCAACTAATCTATGACAAAGGAGGCAAGGATATACAATGGAGAAAAGACAGTCTCTTCAATAAGTGGTGCTGGGAGAACTGGACAGCTACATGTAAAAGAATGAAATTAGAACACTCCCTAACACCATACACAAAAATAAACTCAAAATGGATTAGAGACCTTAATGTAAGAGTGGACACTATAAAATTCTTAGAGGAAAACATAGGAGGAACACTGTTTGACATAAATCACAGCAAGATCTTTTTTGATCCACCTCCTAGAGTAATGGAAATAAAAACAAAAATAAACATATGGGACTTAATGAAACTTAAAAGTTTTTCACAGCAAAGGAAACTACAAACAAGACGAAAGACAACCCTTAGAATGGGACAAAATATTTGCAAACAAATCAGTGGATAAAGCATTAATCTCCAAAATATGCAAACATCTCATGCAGCTCAATATTAAAAAAACAAGCAACCCCCAATCCAAAAATGGGCACAAGACCTAAACAGACATTTCTCCAAAGAAGACATACAGATGGCCAAGAAGCACATGAAAAGCTGCTCAACATCACTAATTATTAGAGAAGTGCAAATCAAAACTACAATGAGGTATCATCTCACACCAGTTAGAATGGGCATTATCAGAAAATCTACAAACAACAAATGCTGGAGAGGGTGTGGAGCAAAGGGAACCCTCTTGCACTGTTGGTGGGAATGTCAATTGATACAGACACTGTGGAGAACAGTATGGAGGTTCCTTAAAAAACTAAAAATAGAATTACCATATGACCCAGCAATCCCACTACTGGGCATATACCCAGAGTAAACCATAATTCAAAAAGACACATGCACCCCAATGTTCACTGCAGTACTCTTTACAATAGCCAGGTCTTGGAAGCAACCTAAATGCCCATCGACAGACGAATGGATAAAGAAGATGTGGTACATATATACAATCGAATATTACTCAGCCATAAAAAGGAATGAAATTGGGTCATTTGTAGAGACGTGGACGGATCTAGAGATTGTCATGCAGAGTGAAGTCAGAGTGAAGTAAGTCCAAAAGAGAAAAACAAATATTGTATGTTAGCGCATATATGTGGAACCTAGAAAAATGGTACAGATGAACCGGTTTGCAGGGCAGAAATAGAGACACAGATGTAGGGAACAAACATATGGACAGCAAGGGGGGAAAGTGGCGGTGGTGGCGGTGGTGGGATGAATTGGGAGATTGAGATTGACATGTATACTCTAATATGGATAAAATGGATAACTAATAAGAACCTGCTGTATAAAAAAATAAATTAAATAAAATTCAAAAAAAATTAAGGAAGAAAGAAAAAACAGTTTACATTTATCTTCATTAAATTTCTTCCCGTCAGCCTTGGCCCAGTGGTCCAAGCTGTCACTGTCATTGGGAACTCTTGGCTTGTCTTCTATCATGGTATGCATCCCTCCCATCTTTGTGTCATCTGCAGAGTTGCTGAATGTTTCCTGCGTATCCATGTTCACGGTCATCTCACATTACATGACCAGGAAGAGTCAGGGGTCACACCTTGTGACATTCCCCTAGAGACCCACTATGTTAATGCACTGCCATTATATAATCTAGGTGTAGGGTCAACTTATTTCAACTTCTCTAAAATCTCCATATTTATCCATCTATAACATACAAGCTGATGTTAATTGCCTGGGAAAATTAAGAACACTGGACTATAGCATCACCTGACTCTATCAACCTAAGGTCAACTTCAAAGAAAAAATGGGATGGATTTCCTATGACTTCTACTTAGTTGATCCAGGGCTTCCAGTAATCACCATTTTTTTTGTTTTTTTGTTTTTGTGCGGTACACGGGCCTCTCACTGTTGCGGCCCCTCCCGTTGCAGAGCACAGGCTCCAGACGCGCAGGCTCAGCGGCCACGGCTCACGGGCCCAGCCACTCCGCGGCATGTGGGATCTTCCCGGACCGGGGCACGAACCTGCGTCCCCTGCATCGGCAGGCAGACTCTCAACCACTGCACCACCAGGGAAGCCCCACCATGTTATTTTTTAAATGCTTGAGAAATTGTTGCCAAACATAGTAGTCTAAAGGTCCTGGGATTTCACCTTACCTCCTTTTTAAAAAATTGCGATACCCTTTGCTGTAACTAAGATTCATCTCTTGTTTGCTCCATAAAAATCTCATTTTACTGATAAAATGTATGGGATTTGGGAATGCAGTATGGCAATGACACTCATTCCGAGCAAAGATGTAATCACTGGTGAGTCATGAAATAATATTCCCAACATGTTAAAATTAGTGGATTCTGGGGACTTATTAGCACCAAAACCATGAATATTGCCGATAGTTTAGAGAATCTGAAAGACAAATTAAAACTGAGGACTATAAAATTAGAAGCAAAACTATTTTTTCAAAGAATCTCTATTTTTTTTCCCAGCCTCTACTCCCACTTCAAACAGAGTAGAATATTTTAGCATTTCCCATGAATGCTTCTTAAATTAGAATATGGAACGTGTTAAACTCATGCATGTTTTTATTAAACCAATGAATGCTGCTTTTAAAATAGTCTGAAAAAGGATTTGGAAGTTCTTTTTTTTTTTCTTTTTAATTTAAAGGCTAGAAACCAGCTACTTTACATCAGTTAAAAAGCAACGATTATACTCTGCCTATTCTGTGTTTTATGTGTTTTTATTGCACTTGGTGGTTTTTTTTCTTAGCACAACAAAGAAATGTCCGAAAACATATCTAAGTAAGAACTTTTGCAATTTTTTCATTTTAAAAAATCTTCCAGTTTTGGTTGCTCTTAAAAATTAACAGCCCTCCAAGATTTAGTCCTTTACTCAGGAAAAAAATGTATCACCTTTTCTCTTGATCCAAAACAAATGTTTTTCTCCTTGTTATTCTAAAATAAGGGGGCAGCAGACTTTGGGGCCTGCAAAAGAAGCCGGAGGACTCAGAGGTGTGGTTTCAGTGACAATAATTCAGTAGAAGCCCTGCACTAGGCTAAAGGAGGGAGAACCGACAAAGACTAAGTAAGCCAAAAGCATGAGGAACACAAGAAAGAAAAGAAACCAACCCCTAAAATATAAATGCTGACCTCATTTCAAGGCAGGTTGATAGTAAAAATGCTGTTATAATACCCAGGGAAAACAGTATCTATTTTCAAGTGCCATGATGAAAACAGGGGATGTTCTTAAGGGCCAGAGAGAAAAATATTAAATATTTAAGAACCAGATGACATTTCTGTGTGGACTGATTCCGCTTCATGAAATGTATACATTTAATTGCTTTTAAAGGTTGATGTGATTTGAATCAATATAGGTTTTTGTTCTAAGTGACTTCAGAGGATTGAAAAATGAATGTCAAGGCTTTGGCTGCTTCAGGCTCTCTCGGGATGCGGGAGAGGTTACTTAGCAAAGCAATGAACAATCAGAGCTGGGATGAATCTGAGCAGGAAAGTGGCATAATCATCATTAGATGCTATCCCTTCTTGAGGAAAGGGCAGGAGAGTATTTGGTGAGTTGTTTGCTCGTTTATTTCCACGACTAATAATCAGGAATGATGAGACAATGGTGAATGTTCTTTGTTAATTCTTCTATCACCTGGTAACTCAGCTGATAAAACTCACCTGAAGTAATTCATTAGCATCCTCTCATTAGCTGGGTAGCAGACACACTCAGCTCCACCGCCCCCCTCCCCAGACAATAGAGGATGGGGAGACTGACTCCGGCAGGGAAAGCACTGGCGCTGCCACCAAAACCCAGGGACTCAGAGACCTTAAGAAACCATCCCCAAGGCTGCTGCAGAAAAATGAGCAGACCCTTATTAAAGGGATAATTAGTTAGTCCTGAAACCTTGCGGTAAGTGCAATACATTAATAATTCATAGGCAGCCATGCCTCCCCCACCTCCTCCTGGGAGACAGGCTTCCTGTGTCTTCAACTTCTAGCAGAAGCCCAGTTATTAGGGAGAACAGGGCAGGAGCCCTGAGCCTGGCCGTGGGAAAACTGCAGAAATCCTATGTGGCCCATTGGGACTGGCTGATCCCATGAGGAATTAGTGCCAAAGGGAGAAGTATGTGGAAAGTAGGCAAGAAACCAAAGAGACACAAAACACCAAAATGAACAAAATCTGAGGGATAAAGAAAGCAGCTGTGGACTCCAGGCGTGTTAGTCCCTTCCCTAAAATAGGTAGGGACAGTGGAAGTGGATGAACTGAAGGAAATAAGGGCCAGAAAAAGCCACACCAGTACATAATAGCAACATCTATATTTTTATATCGACCTTTACCATTTTCAAAGTGCATTATCTCATTCGAGCCTAAAAACATCTCCTTAGGGTATGAAGTAGTCCCTTTTAAAGCCCTATTTGTTCGACAAAATATTTATTGTACACAGGGGCCAGATTTCAGACACCCCAGCTATCAGATGGGCATGCCCCAGGGTTCAGACATTCCCTTCTAGTTCCTGGTTGTATAGGCCTGAGCTAGGCAAATAATGAAGTAACTGTAGCTGAGGTTATTGGTAATTATGGAATAAATTGACTTAAAATAATGTGCACACACCCATGTTCATAACAGCATTATTCACAATAGCCAAGAGGTGGAAGCAACCCAAGTGTCCATTGACAGATAAATGGTGAACAAAATGTGACGTATACATACAATGGAGTATGAATCAACCTTGAAAAGGAAGGCCATTCTGACACAGCCTACAACATGGATGAACCTTCAAGACATGCTCAGTGAAGAAGCCAGCCACAAAAGGACAAATACTGTATGATTCCACTTACATGAGGTATACAACGCACACATTGATGGTAAAAAGGATGACTGAGCCATTCAACACACATTAACTCTTTTTTTTTAACATCTTTATTGGAGTATAATCACTTTACAATGGTGTGTTAGTTTCTGCTGTATAACAAAGTGAATCAGCTATACATATACATATATCCCCATATCTCCTCCCTCTTGCGTCTTCCTCCCACCCTCCCTATCCCACCCACACATTAACTCTTGATAAAATTGGTTGGGCTGGATTGTGTCTCTCTGAAAAGTTGTGTTAAAGTTCTAACTCCAGGTACCTGTGAATGACGTCCTTTGGAAATAGCATCTTACAGATGCCATTAAATTAGGATGAGGTCATGCTGGAGTAGCCTGGGCCCTAATTTAATGTGACTGCTGTCCTTATAAGAAGAGGAGAGGGGCATAAAATTGTTATGGACTGAACTGTGTCCCCCACAGATTCATAAGTTGAAGTCCTAACCCCCAAAGTAATTGCTTTTGGAGATAGGGTCTTTTAGGAGGTAATAAGGTTAAATGAGGTCATAAGGGTGGGGCCCTAATCCAATAGGGCTGGTGTCCTTAAAAGAGGAGAAAGAGACACCAGAGAGCTCCCTTTCTCTCCAGGTGCATACAGAGAAAAGGCCGCGTGAGGACATAGCAAGAAGGTGGCCACCTGTAAGTCAGCAAGAGAGCCCTCAGAAGAAACCAACCTTGATGGCACCTGGATCTGGGACTTCTAGCCTCCAGAACTGTGAGGGAATCTTCTTCTGTTGTTTTAAGCCACCTGGTTAGTGGTACTTTGCTATGGCAGCCCTAGGAAACTAATACAGTGTGGACTGTGTTTTAGAAGTGAAATGGTGCAGAAAGAAGGTGGCCTTAGGGGGTGAGAAAGACTTGGGGACAAATCCTAGCTCCAGCACTCACTGATGCTGATGCCTGTGGCATAAACCAGCCATTAATGATTGTGGGCTGCAGGGCCAGAGTGTGAAGGGAGGCCCACAGTCCATAGGACTAAGTCCACCAGAGTCAGAGCCAAGCTAACAAAGTGCCAAGTTAAATGTTCTACCTGCCTACCTTGACAAACATTCCTTCATAAACATCTGAAGGCCAGGTTCTAGTCAAGAACTCTTGGGGGACTTTCCTGGTGGAGCAGTGGTTAAGAATCCACCTGCTAATGCAGGGGACACAGATTCGAGCCCTGGTCCGGGAAGATCCCACATGCTGCGGAGCAACTAAGCCTGTGTGTCACAACTACTGAGCCTGCACTCTAGAGCCCGTGAGCCACAACTACTGAGCCTGCAAGCCACAACTACTGAGCCCGCGGCACCTAGAGCCAGTGTTCCACAATAAGAGAAGCCACCGCAATGACAAGTCTGCACACCACAACGAAGAGTAGCCTCTGCTCACCAGGACTAGAGAAAGCCTGTGTGCAGCAGTGAAGACCCAAAGCAGCCAAAAATAAATAAGTAAGTAAATAAATAAATATATTAAAGACCAACAACAACAACAACAAAAACTCTTGGACTCTCCAGAATATTCCAGAAGCTTGGAGGAATTACCTCCTCACTGAAAATACCTCAGCTTGTTAATCACACCTGATCCCTGAACAACTTGGGGGTTGGGGGCACTATTCAACTAATTGCGGATCATGTAGCACTTAAGTACTTACTACTGAAAAAATCCATGTATAAGTGGACCCGTGCAGTTCAAACCCGTGCTGTTCAAGGGTCAACTGTATTTCTCTCTGGAGAACCTAAAAATGACAGTGGATAACAGGCAGCAACATGACCCAGAGAGACCAAGCATGGCACTACTTTGCTGCTTTTCCCTCCATACAAATAACTCTGCACAATTTTCCCTGAAGTGAGGCACAGAAAAAAACCTCTTTCATTTTCAATTAACAAGGGATATGAAGCACTTTTAATGGTTTAACTATACCTCTGGGTCAGATTCCCTTTTTCAAAATAATTAGATTATGGTGATACATTGAAACTAGCTTTCTTCAATAACATTTTCATTTTTTAACAGTTTTAATAAAACTCAAATGTTCATTACTACCTATTTCTATAATCTGGGCTCATTTACCCAATTTAAATGAAAACGTAAGTAGGTTAGTCAGGAATTAGGGGACCTTTTTTAAGACATTTGGTGTTTGGGGAAGAAGTTAGAAAACATTCATATTAGAATCATTTTCTGTTCAGCCTCGTATATATAAGTAAGTAGAGGGCGGGGAAGCAAGTCAGTATTTCCTTTACTTTGAATGAACACATCAGTTTCATTCTCTAGATGTAATATAAAATCTAATGATTTTGAAATGCAAAATAATGAAAGAGTAAACTTCCCCCACAAAGGAAAAATATTAGAGATTTGGAAGATGCCACAGATGCTTGTTTACTACTTTTAGTATGATGAGCTTGATAAGTATTATGAATGTTACCTAAATGAACATACTACTTGGCTTGTAGGTTTGCACAAGTCATACCCAGCTGGACACTGCCACTGCTTCCGTTCTGCCCATGAAGCATAATAACTTCATGGTGGACAGCTGTCCTTTCAAAAAAATTAATGTCATTCAGCGTGGATAACTTAATTACCACCGTGCGACTTTTTCCTTTTGTTTTGCCTTTTAGAATGTATCCTGGCAAGTGACAGCTTTATATACTAGAAAGAAGAAAGAGAAATGCAATCCAATGATTATCAACTGCCTGTATTTTTAGAGAAGTAATTTCTTGGAAAGGTTGGACAGGGACACATGATGTCATGTTACAGTACTGAAGGATGAAAGACAGTCCCAAGTGACTGTTTTCCAACCCTTTTTATTTTTATTTTTTTTGCGGTATGCGGGCCTCTCACTGTTGTGGCCTCTCCCGTTGAGGAGCACAGGCTCCGGACGCACAGGCTCAGTGGCCATGGCTCACGGGCCCAGCTGCTCCGTGGCATGTGGGATCCTCCCGGACTGGGGCACGAACCCGTGTCCCCCGCATCGGCAGGCGGACTCTCAACCACTGCGCCAGCAGGGAAGCCCTCCAACCCATTTTTATGTAATTTACAGGAACAGTCCTTTTGTGAGACAACATCAAAATGTTTCTAAAGGAGAGACAAGGTGACATAATTGCTATTTTTTGAAATAAGCTCAGTGAGAGACAGGGAGCCGTCACCAGGAGGAACCTGACTGTATATTGCATAGCATGTCAGTAATTTATCAGAATCCAGAATCTCAAATATGATACTCTGTCTTATATATATATATATATTTTTTTTAATTTATTTATTATTTTATTTTATTTTTGGCTGCGTTGGGTCTTCGTTGCTGCACATAGGCTTTCTCTAGTTGTGGCGATCGGGGGGCTACTCTTCGTTGTAGTGTGCGGGTTTCTCATTGCAGTGGCTTCTCTTATTGCAGAGCACAGGCTCTAGGTGCGTGGGCTTCAGTAGTTGCAGCATGCGGGCTCAGTAGTTGTGGCTCGCGGGCTTTAGAGCACAGGCTCAGTAGCTGTGGCGCACGGGCTTAGTTGCTCCACGGCATGTGGGATCTTCCCGGACCAGGGCTCGAACCTGTGTCCCCTGCATTGGCAGGTAGATTCTTAACCACTGCACCACTAGGGAAGCCCTGTCTTATATATTTTAAAGCACAATGTTGTCATGTGCTAACTAAATTCAGAAGAGAGTAATAATATATAAACCAGAACATCAATTCACTAATTTCTGATGATACATAGACTTATTTAAATTGCTTTGCTCATGCCTCTGGGAAGGCATAGTCATCCAACTTGGGTTCTCATTCCCAGGCATCATGGTTCTTGGGAAGCCAGATGAGTAACAAGGAGGTTGCTTGGGAAGCACAGAGTTAGAGCAAAGAGCAGTGGATATTTTTGAGGGCAACTCCATTCACATTATGGTGAGACTCAGAGCAGATGTCTCCTGATTAGATTGTTACTATCCTCCAGAGTAAATATTTTGTAGCTTGAAATTCCTTTTCATCTTGTATCATGGTCCACCACCATGATCTCAATGGATTCATATTTATTTGGGATCCAATATACTTACATGAAGTCAAGGCTTTAGAGCTGTATCACATAAAGCAATACCATAGATAAAGATATAGATATATTGTTGGTTATATTTGACTCTTCTGAATTCATCCTGGGTGACTGCAGACAACACCAACAAGACAGTAAACAAACACAACCCTGAAATGCTGAAGACCCAGGACTTTCCCTGGTGGCCAGTAACTGATCAGTTTATCCCGGGACAGCAAAGGAGTTCTGTGATTGACTGATTATAAATGTAAAAGGTCAGCCTAATGACACAAAAAGACTGCATGATTCTACTCATCTGAAGTACCTAGAGTAGTCAAATTCATAGAGACAGAAAGCATGGTGGTTGCCAGGGGCTGGGGGAGGAAGGAATGGGGAGTTAGTGTTTAATGTGCAGGGAGTTTCAGTTTGGAAAGGTGAAAAAAGCTCTGGAGATGGATGGTGATAAAGGTTTCACAACAATGTGAATATACTTAATGCCACTGAACTGTGCACTGAAAAATGGTTAAAATGGTAAATTTTGTTACGTATATTTTACCACAATAAATATTTGTTTATTGAAAAAAAGTATGAAGTGAAAAAAAAGTTTTCCTCTTATTTCATTTTCACCCAGTTCCAAAGCTGCATGAATGAGGGTTCATTGCAGGTACTTCAAACAGAAAGGGACTTCATATAAGGAATTCAGTGCTTATGAAATCACCAGAAAGGCTGGAAGAGGGACAAAGGACTACCCTGGAGTTATAAAGTTCAGAGCAGCCAGCATGGCCGTGACCCAGAGTCCACTGTGGCCACCATCACCACAGCTGCCTCTCAGCATCCATAAAAAGGCCCTGACACTGGAATGTGGATTCCGCTGATCACATCCCATGACCTTGCTTACCAGCTGAAAACAGTAGCAGGGAGATGCCCTATGCCTCACTTCTGTTTCCCAAATCATGTAGGAGCATATCCAACCAAGGGCACTATACTTTCAGAATCCTAGTTGCAAAGGAGCCTGGGAATGTAGTATCTGCCTTTCCAACCTCTACCATTCAGGACAGCTCGTTAAAATGTGGGTGGGATGGAGATGGAGTGAGCCCCAATTCAATTCAGCACACCTCCCCAGCCACTGCTGCCAATGACTTGGGACCTTTCTAGAGATAACCCATGTATAAATAAATATGACCATAGATATACACTTTCTTCACACATGATGCTATGCTATTCCCATTGTTATGCACCTCGCTTTCTCTTTTGCGCTGAACAGTACCTCATATATCAAGAACACAGTTCTGGGGCTTCCCTGGTGGCGCAGTGGTTAAGAATCCGCCTGCCAATGCAGGGGACACGGGTTTGAGCCCTGGTCCGCGAGGATCCCACATGCCGCGGAGCAACTAAGCCCGTGCGCCACAACTACTGAGCCTGCTCTCTAGAGCCCATGAGCCACAACTACTGAAGCCTGCGTGCCTAGAGCCTGTGCTCTGCAACAAGAGAAGCCACTGCAGTGAGAAGCCCGCACACCACAACGAAGAGTAGCCCCTGCTCGCCACAACTAGAGAAAGCCTGCAAGCAGCAACGAAGACTGAACACAGCCGAAAATAAATATAAATAAATTTATATATATATATATTTTAAAAAGAATACAGTTCTGGGGCTTCCCTGGTGGTGCAGTGGTGGGGAGTCCACCTGCCAATGCAGGGGACACGTGTTTGAGCCCTGGTCCGGGAGGATCCCACATGCTGCGGAGCAACTAAGCCTGTGCGCCACAACTACTGAGCCTGCACTCTAGAGCCCGTGCGCCACAACTACTGAGCCCACAAGACACAATTACTGAAGCCCGTGCGCCTAGAGCCCGTGCTCCACAACAAGAGAAGCCACTGCAATGAGAAGCCCGCACACCACAGTGAAGAATAGCCCCCGCTCGCCGCAACTAGGGAAAGCCTGCGCGCGGCAATGAAGACCCAACACAGCCAAAAATAAATAAATCTATTTAAAAATTATTTAAAAAATTAAAAAAAGAAAAGAGACTTTTGGGTAAGATGGCGGAAGAGTAAGACGCGGAGATAACCGTCCTCCCCACGGATACACCAGAAATACAGCTACACGTGGAACAACTCCTACAGAACACCTACTGAACGCTGGCAGAAGACCCCAGACCTCCCAAAAGGCAAGAAACTCCCCACATACCTGGGTAGGGCAAAGCGGAGAGATTCCCGCACAGAGGATCGGTGCCGAGCGGCACTCACCAGCCCGAGAGGCTTGTCTGCTCGCCCGCCGGGGCAGGCGGCGCTGCAAGCTGAGGCTCGGGCTTCGGTCAGAGCGCAGGGAGAGGACTGGGGCTGGCGGCGAGAACTCAGCCTGAAGGGGGCTAATGTGCCACAGCTAGCCGGCAGGGAGTCCGGGAAAACTCTGGAGCTGCCGAAGAGGCAAGAGACTTTTTCTTCCCTCTTGGTTCCCTGGTGCGCGAGGAGAGGGGATTAAGAGCGCTGCTTAAAGGGGCTCCACAGACGGGCGCGAGTCACGACTGAAAGCGCGGAGCCCAGTGACGGGCGTGGGACGCTGGGGCTGCTGCTGCCGCCGCCAAGAAGCCTGTGTGCGAGCGCAGGTCACTGTCCACACCGCCCTTCCGGGAGCCTGTGCAGCCCGCCACTGCCGGGGTCCCGGGATCCAGGGGTGGCTTCCCTGGGAGAACGCACGGCACGCCTCGGGCTGGTGCAACGTCACGCCGAACTCTGCCACTGCAGGCTCGCCCCGCACTCCGTGCCCCTCCCTCCCGCCCGGCCTGAGTGAGCCAGAGTCCCCGAAGAGGCTGCTCCTTTAACCCTGTCCTGTCTGAGCGAAGAACAGACGCCCTCCGGTGACCTACACGCAGAGGCGGGGCCCAATCCAAAGCTGAGACCCAGGACCTGTGAGAACAAAGAAGAGAAAGGGAAACCTCTCCCAGCAGCCTCAGAAGCAGCGGATTAAAGCTCCACAATCAACTTGATGTACCCTGCATCTGTGGAATACATGAATAGACAACACATCATCCCAAATTGAGGAGCCAGGAGTCAGTGCTGTGCCTCTGAGGTGGGAGAGCCAACTTCAGGACACTGGTCCACAAGAGACCTCCCAGCTCCACATAATATCAAACGGCGAAAATCTTCCAGAGATCTCCATCTCAACACCAGCACCCAGCTTCACTCAACGACCAGCAAGCTACAGTGCTGGACACCCTATGCCAAACAACTAGCAAGACAGGAACACAACGCCACCCATTAGCAGAGAGGTGGCCTAAAATCATAAAAAGTCCGCAGACACCCCAAAACACACCACCAGACGTGGACCTGCCCACCAGAAAGACAAGATCCAGCCTCATCCACCTGAACACAGGCACTAGTCCCCTCCACCAGGAAGCCTACACAACCCACTAAACCAACCTTAGCCACTGGGGACAGACACCAAAAACAACGGGAACTACAAACCTGCAGCCTGCAAAAAGGAGACCCCAAACACAGTAACATAAGCAAAATGAGAAGACAGAAAAACACACAGCAGGAGAAGGAGCAAGATAAAAACCCACCAGACCTAACAAATGAAGAGGTAATAGGCAATCTACCTGAAAAAGAATTCAGAATAATGATGGTAAAGATGATCCAAGATTCTATTTCCCAGATCCAAAATCTTGGAAATAGAATAGACAAAATGCAAGAAACCGTTAACAAGGACCTGGAAGAACTAAAGATGAATCAAGCATCGATTAAAAACACAATAAATGAAATAAAAAATACTCTAGATGGGATCAATAGCAGAATAACTGAGGCAGAAGAACGGATAAGTGAGGTGGAAGATAAAACAGTGGAAATAACTGCTGCAGAGCAAAATAAAGAAAAAAGAATGAAAAGAACAGAGGACAGTCTCAGAGACCTCTGGGACAACATTAAACGCACCAACATTCAAATTATAGGGGTTCCAGAAGAAGAAGAGAAAAAGAAAGGGACTGAGAAAATATTTGAAGAGATTATAGTTGAAAACTTCCCTGATATGGGAAAGGAAATAGTTAATCAAGTCCAGGAGGCACAGAGAGTCCCATACAGAATAAATCCAAAGAGAAATACGCCAAAACACATATTAATCAAACTGTCAAAAATTAAACACAAAGAAATCATATTAAAAGCAGCAAGGCAAAAACAACAAATAACACACAAGGGAATCCCCATCAGGATAACAGCTGATCTCTCAGCAGAAAGTCTACAAGCCAGAAGGGAGTGGCAGGACATAATTAAAGTGATGAAGGAGAAAAACCTGCAACCAAGATTACTCTACCCAGCAAGGATCTCATTCAGATTTGATGGAGAAATTAAAACGTTTACAGACAAGCAAAAGCTGAGAGAGTTCAGCACCACCAAACCAGCTTTACAACAAATGCTAAAGGAACTTCTCTAGGCAAGAAACACAACAGAAGGAAAAGACCTACAATAACGAACCCAAAACAATTAAGAAAATGGGAATAGGAACATACATATCAATAATTACCTTAAATGTAAATGGACTAAATGCTCCCACCAAAAGACACAGATTGGCTGAATGGATACAAAAACAAGACCCATATATATGCTGTCTACAAGAGACGCACTTCAGACCTAGAGACACACACAGACTGAAAGTAAGGGGATGGAAAAAGATATTCCATGCAAATGGAAACCAAAAGAAAGCTGGAGTAGCAATTCTCATATCAGACAAAATAGACTTTAAAATAAAGACTACTAGAAGAGACAAAGAAGGACACTACATAATGATCAAGGGATCGATCCAAGAAGAAGATATAACAATTGTAAATATTTATGCACCCAACATAGGAGCACCTCAATACATAAGGCAAATACTAACAGCCATAAAAGGAGAAATCGACAGTAACACAATCATAGTAGGGGACTTTAACACCCCACTTTCACCAATGGACAGATCATCCAAAATGAAAATAAATAAGGAAACACAAGCTTTAAATGATACATTAAACAAGATGGACTTAATTGATATTTATAGGACATTCCATCCAAAAACAACAGAATACACATTTTTCTCAAGTGCTCATGGAACATTCTCCAGGATAGATCATATCTTGGGTCACAAATCAAGCCTTGGTAAATTTAAGAAAATTGAAATCGTATCAAGTATCTTTTCCGACCACAATGCTATGAGACTAGATATCAATTACAGGAAAAGAGCTGTAAAGAATACAAACACATGGAGGCTAAACAATACACTACTTAATAACGAAGTGATCACTGAAGAAATCAAAGGGGAAATTACAAAATACCTAGAAACAAATGACAATGGAGACACGACGACCCAAAACCTATGGGATGCAGTAAAAGCAGTTCTAAGAGGGAAGTTTATAGCAATACAATCCCACCTTAAGAAACAGGAAACATCTCAAATAAACAACCTAACCTTGCACCTAAAGCAATTAGAGAAAGAAGAACAAAAACATCCCAAAGTTAGCAGAAGGAAAGAAATCATAAAAATCAGATCAGAGGGCTTCCCTGATGGCGCAGTGGTTGAACGTCTGCCTGCCGATGCAGGGGACACGGGTTCGTGCCCCGGTCCGGGAAGATCCCACATGCCGCGGAGCGGCTGGGCCCGTGAATCATGGCCGCTGAGCCTGCGCGTCCAGAGCCTGTGTTCCGCAACGGGAGAGGCCCCAACAGTGAGAGGCCCGCATACCGCAAAAAAAAAAAAAAAAAAAAAAAATCAGATCAGAAATAAATGAAAAAGAAATGAAGGAAACGATAGCAAAGATCAATAAAACTAAAAGCTGGTTCTTTGAGAAGATAAACAAAATTGATAAACCATTAGCCAGACTCATCAAGAAAAAAAGGGAGAAGACTCAAATCAATAGAATTAGAAATGAAAAAGGAGAAGTAACAACTGACACTGCAGAAATACAAAAGATCATGAGAGATTACTACAAGCAACTCTATGCCAATAAAATGGACAACCTGGAAGAAATGGACAAATTCTTAGAAATGCACAACCTGCCAAGACTGAATCAGGAAGAAATAGAAAATATGAACAGACCAATCACAAGCACTGAAATTGAAACTGTGATACAAAATCTTCCAACAAACAAAAGCCCAGGACCAGATGGCTTCACAGGCGAATTCTATCAAGCATTTAGAGAAGAGCTAACACCTATCCTTCTCAAACTCTTCCAAAATATAGCAGAGGGAGGAACACTCCCAAACTCATTCTACGAGGCCACCATCACCTTGATACCAAAACCAGACAAGGATGTCACAAAGAAAGAAAACTACAGGCCAATATCACTGATGAACATAGATGCAAAAATCCTCAACAAAATACTAGCAAACAGAATCCAACAGCACATTAAAAGGATCATACACCATGATCAAGTGGGGTTTATTCCAGGAATGCAAGGATTCTTCAATATACGCAAATCAATCAACGTGATACACCATATTAACAAATTGAAGGAGAAAAACCATATGATCATCTCAATAGATGCAGAGAAAGCTTTCGACAAAATTCAACACCCATTTATGATAAAAACCCTGCAGAAAGTAGGCATAGAGGGAACTTTCCTCAACATCATAAAGGCCATATATGACAAACCCACAGCCAGCATCGTCCTCAATGGTGAAAAACTGAAACCATTTCCACTGAGATCAGGAACAAGACAAGGTTGCCCACTCTCACCACTCTTATTCAACATAGTTTTGGAAGTTTTAGCCACAGCAATCAGAGAAGAAAAGGAAATAAAAGGAATCCAAATCGGAAAAGAAGAAGTAAAGCTGTCACTGTTTGCAGATGACATGATACTATACATAGAGAATCCTAAAGATGCCACCAGAAAACTGCTAGAGCTAATCAATGAATTTGGTAAAGTTGCAGGATACAATATTAATGCACAGAAATCTCTGGCATTCCTATATACTAATGATGAAAAATCTGAAAGTGAAATCAAGGAAACACTCCCATTTACCATTGCAACAAAAAGAATAAAATATCTAGGAATAAACCTACCTAAGGAGACAAAAGACCTGTATGCAGAAAATTATAAGACACTGATGAAAGAAATTAAAGATGATACAAATAGATGGAGAGATGTACCATGTTCTTGGATTGGAAGAATCAACATTGTGAAAAGGACTCTACTACCCAAAGCAATCTACAGATTCAATGCAATCCCTATCAAACTACCACTGGCATTTTTCACAGAACTAGAACAAAAAATTTCACAATTTGTATGGAAACACAAAAGACCCCGAATAGTCAAAGCAATCTTGAGAACGAAAAATGGAGCTGGAGGAATCAGGCTCCCTGACTTCAGACTATACTACAAAGCTACAGTAATCAAGACAGTATGGTACTGGCACAAAAACAGAAAGATAGGTCAATGCAACAGGATAGAAAGCCCAGAGATAAACCCACGGACATATGGTCACCTTATCTTTGATAAAGGAGGCAGGAATGTACAGTGGAGAAAGGACAGTCTCTTCAATAAGTGGTGCTGGGAAAACTGGATAGGCACATGTAAAAGTATGAGATTAGATCACTCCCTAATACCATACACAAAAATAAGCTCAAAATGGATTAAAGACCTAAATGTAAGGCCAGACACTATCAAACTCTTAGAGGAAAACATAGGCAGAACACTCTATGACATAAATCACAGCAAGATCCTTTTTGACCCACCTCCTAGAGAAATGGAAATAAAGACAAAAATAAACACATGGGACCTAATGAAACTTAAAAGCTTTTGCACAGCAAAGGAAACCATAAACAAGACCAAAAGACAACCCTCAGAATGGGAGAAAATATTTGCAAATGAAGCAACTGACAAAGGATTAATCTCCAAAATTTATAAGCAGCTCATGCAGCTCAATAACAAAAAACCAAACAACCCAATCCAAAAATGGGCAGAAGACCTAAATAGACATTTCTCCACAGAAGATATACAGACTGCCAACAAACACATGAAAGGATGCTCAACATCTTTACTCATTAGAGAAATGCAAATCAAAACTACAATGAGATATCATCTCACACCAGTCAGAATGGCCATCATCAAAAAATCTAGAAACAATAAATGCTGGAGAGGGTGTGGAAAAAAAGGAACACTCTTGCACTGCTGGTGGGAATGTCAATTGGTACAGCCACTATGGAGAACGGTATGGAGGTTGCTTAAAAAACTACAAATAGAACTACCATATGACCCAGCAATCCCACTACTGGGCATATACCCTGAGAAAACCATAATTCAAAAAGAGACATGTACCAAATGTTCATAGCAGCCCTATTTACAATAGCCCGGAGATGGAAACAACCTAAGTGTCCATCATCAGATGAATGGGTAAAGAAGATGTGGCACATATATACAATGGAATATTACTCAGCCATAAAAAGAAATGAAATTGAGCTATTTGTAATGAGGTGGATGGACCTAGAGTCTGTCATACAGAGTGAAGTAAGTCAGAAAGAGAAAGACAAATACTGTATGCTGACACATATATATGGAATTTAAGAAAAAAAAATGTCATGAAGAACATAGGGGTAAGACAGGAATAAAGACACAGACCTACTAGAGAATGGACTTGAGGATATGGGGAGGGGGAAGGGTAAGCTGTGACAAAGTGAAAGAGCGGCATGGACATATATACACTACCAAACGTAAGGTAGATAGCTAGTGGGAAGCAGCCGCACAGCACAGGGAGATCAGCTCGGTGCTTTGTGACCACCTGGAGGGGTGGGATAGGGAGGGTGGGAGGGAGACGCAAAAGGGAGGGGATATGGGAACATATGTATATGTATAACTGATTAAATTTGTTATAAAGCAAAAAATAAAAAAAAAGAATAATAAAAAAAAAAGAAAAGAATACAGTTCTACATCATTCTATTTAACATGAAAGTACACTTTTGAACACCACCATTTTTTGCCACCTACTTTAAGGGGTTAGGTGACACTCCCCATGATGTCACTATTTACTTGACTGCTCTTTTATACAGTAATGAATTTTTAATAGGATAATTTGAGTAGAACAGCCTTGACAGAACTCGCCTTCACACTCATGAAGGAAAGTTCTTGTGTGTTCCAAGAAACAAATAATCTTTTTTATGCTGTGGGCTCTCCTTCTCACCTCCTACACCTGACAGGTAATGTCCATTCTAGACTAAATGGTGACCTGCTCTACTGCACATTCTGTCTGCTATACGTCACTTCGGTCGTGGCTAAAATCAATTTTACCCTGTGGGAGAAGGGTCAGTGCCACGTGCATATCTCCTTGGCTGGAACCATGTTTGAGAATGCTGGCCTGACTTCCAATTGTCAGGGCCTGCGGTTCTTTATTGAGTGGCTCTTTCTGGCTTGGGCAACGTGCTCTGCCTGCACGGGGCAGGGTGGAAGGGCCAGCAGGTGCATGGTCGAGGAAGCAGCCCTCACAGGTGGAGCCAGAGCACAAGGCTCCAGCTCTCTCCAGCCTTGGGTGGGATAACTGAGGTGCATCTATAGCACCCCCAGCAGACATGGGTCCTGGCTGCCTATGGTGATAAGTTGTTAAAAAAAATATCACCCTTTATTGGCTTCCTTCTCTTTCCCGCCTCATTTTCATACTCCTTGCCTGACCCATGTTTCCTGGAACCACCTCCAATAAACTACTTGCACTTGAATCCTTGTCTGAGGGCCTGTTACCAGGGAAACGCCGTGTAAGATGTGCATGTTAATCAAAATCGGGCCCCATACCTGGAGGGCTAGTGGCACCCCCTGCATGCTGAGACACACTCAAGGAGGAAGCCAGCCTGCAACTTTCTGACGGTGACACTAGGACTGTGATTGGTTTTTCCCACTGAAGCAGCTGTAATGGGCTAAACTGTTTCCCTCTGCAAATTTATATGTTGAAGCCCTCACCCCTGGTACCTCAGAATGTAACTGTACTTGGAAATAAGATCTTTAAAGGGGTAATTAAGTTAAAATGAGGTCCTTAGGGTGGGTGGGCTCTAATCTGACATGACATGACTGTTATCTTTATAAGAAGAAGAAATTTGGACACAGACATGCACAGGCACAGAGGAAAGACCATGTGAGGACCCAGCGAGAAGGTGGCCATCTGCAAGCCAAGGAGAGAGGCTTCAGAAGAGACCAAACCGGCTGGCACTTTGATCTTGAACTTCTAGCCTCCAGAACTGTGAAAAGATAAATTTCTGTTGTTTGACCATAATTCGAAAAGTTACATGCACCCCAATGTTCACCGCAGCACTGTTTACTATAGCCAATACATGGAAGCAATGTAAATGTCCATCGACAGATGAATGGATAAAGAAGATGTGGTACATATATACAATGGAATATTACTTGGCCATAAAAAGAATGAAATAATGTCATTTGTAGCAACATGGATGGACCTAGGGATTATTATACTAAGTGAAGTTAAGTCCGACAAAGACAAATATCATATGATATCACTTATATGTGGAATCTAAAAAAACAATATAAATGAACTTATTTACAAAACAGAAACAGACTCACAGACTTTGAAAACAAATTTATGGTTTCCAAAGGGAAAAGAGGGGTGAGGAGGGATAAATTAGGAGTTTGGGATTAAGATATACACACTACTACGTATAAAATAGATAACCAACAAGGACCTACTATTTATATAACACAGGGAACTCTTCTCAATATTCTGTAATAACGAAGTGGGAAAAGAATTTGAAAACGAATAGATATATGTATTGTATATGTATAACTGAATCACTTTGCTGTACACCTGAAACTAACACATTGTAAATCAACTATACTGCAATAAAATAAAATAAAAATTGAAATAAAAACATTAAATATAGAAAATGAAAAAAAAGAAAGAAAATAGAAAAAAAAATTCCGTTGTTTGAGCCAAGCAAACTAATACAGGAACCTACAACTTCTAGGGGCAATCCCTTCCATTTTGGACTCCTCTGGTTGTTAAAAGCTTCTTTTCTATGTGGAGTGAAATCCTCCTCCCCATAACTACTTTTATTTCTACTTGTTAGAGCAACCCAGATGAAATGGGCTCCCACTTTTATGTGACAATGCTCAATGATCCCCAGAACCAAAGGACTTTAAAGCTACAAAGTATCTGAAGAGATCACATCGGGACCCTTGCCAGAGATGTACACCCCATTGCTGGTACACGAAGGCAGTAGGGTGAGACCCCGGGTTTTTATATCAACTATCAAAGTGTAAGGAGGAGGCCGCCAACGTTTAAACATCCTTCTTGGAAAGAAACAGAATTTCAGTTTCTGCCCTGCTGCAACCTAGCTCTTTGATAGAGTGATTAGAGGGATGCAGCATTAAGAACTATGGATTTAGTCCTTCCTTTTGACTTTTTCAGGAAGCAGAAGCTGAGATGGAGTTAGGAGTGCAAGCAATTTCTTGGGGGATGGGGTGGGAGGAAACCCTGCAGGAGATAAAGGGGGAGAAAGGAGATTAGGCAGGGAAAGCCTTCAGAGCATGATGCTAACCTGACACCTGGGAGGAGGAGGGAAGGAAGGAAGCGGGACTGGGTGGAGAGAGCCTGGACTGTGCTTCAGGCCTCAGAGTCTTGCTCAACCCAGCTAGGAGCTCCACGACCACCCAGGAGTGGAGTCCTGCACTGGGCAGAAGTGGCCAGGCCTTCGTAACTCCCTCAGAGCCCAGGCGTGGGCAGCGGGGGGCTGCCTGGGCACAGTGTGGCTTCATCAGAAAGCTAAGTAGAGCCTAAAGGGGATGCAGCTGGACGCCCCCAGTTACCTACATTCCCTGCTGCTGAAGGGCAAGTTCCTCTTGAAGGGCCATCCCAGCTCTCTACGCCCATGGCTGCCACTGACGGCCACACTCTGACTCTCCCGGCTCCTCTCAAACTAGGGTTCTTGGGGCTTAACTTACGATTCAGCTGTGATGAAAAGTAGAGCAAGTCATTATCTCCTTCATCTGTCTCTAGTCGATGAGTGAGCCAGCTGGAGGCTGCACCGGGTTTTCCAGCAGCTTCATCACCCTATTGGCTTGTAACTAGCTCACAGTCAACCCTACTCCACTGATCTAAGTTTCGCTCCTCCCTTTTTCGGGTGGTTGATTTCAGTACCCAAACATAGGCATTTTGTATTTTGGCCGAGACTCCCAAGTCATCTCTGAACAGCCACTGATGCACATGTCAAGATTTTTACTCAATTAGAGGCCCTTTATTTTTTATTTCTAAAGAAAAGAACCACAGAATTTTACAGGTAGTAGATCCTTTAGCTTTGTTCCTAAACCTGAGGGAGTTTACACAGACTTTTAGTTAAATAAGAGATAGGTCAGTGAGGACCTAGTAGATTATTACAAATGTGGTAGGTAAAAATCAAACCCCGCTCCAATCAGAGTTATAAACTTGAGGAGAATAAAGAGTTTTCTCCGCTGAAAATTCTAACAACACAGGTTTCATATAACAAATATTTAGATTCTAAATTACAAGCGAATATTCCTTAGACCTACTAAAAATAACCTCTTAATTTATATGAAAGTCCTTCATTACTCTTAATAAGAAATTTAGAAAACAATGTTAAGATAACAAGATTCAGAATAAATATAGATTTAACTTAAGCTTTATGGGAACAGGTTTGTAAATATTTGGTAACTCTTCTTGTCTATAGAGAGACTAACGGCAGCTGTATCTGCTGCTCCCACACTTTTTTTTTTTTTTTTTTTTGCAGTACGTGGGCCTCTCACTGTTGTGGCCTCTCCCGTTGCGGAGCACAGGCTCCGGACACGCAGGCTCAGCGGCCATGGCTCATGGGCCCAGCCGCTCCGCGGCATGTGGGATCTTCCCAGACCGGGGCACGAACCCATGTCCCCTGCATTGGCAGGTGGACTCTCAACCACTGCACCACCGGGGAAGCCCTGCTCCCACACTTTTAATTAAAAAAAATTAAACTGCCAACTAGGACCTGTAGTTTCTGGCTTCAGTTACAATCTCTTGCCACATTTGAATGAAAGAATATGGGGTTTACAGTTTTTTGTTTCCATATGACCAACAGTACTAGTTGGACATCTATTCAATTTCATCCCCGCTGAAATCTGTTGTGTTGACCTAAGCAGGCTGTATCTTCCCAATAACATGGTAATAGTCTCTGCATAGTCTCCGAGTGACGTGAATGGTGCCTGGGGAGCAGTAACCATGAGATGGAGTGTCCCCTCTTGTCTGCTCTTTGTATTACCCTCATTCGTAGCAGATTTGGCAAAAGCATGCCTGATTTTTTATTTTTGTTGTAATCTCACTTACCTAATTCAGTTTCATACCGGTAGTTATCCTTCCATATCATTTACTTATTGTTGTTTAAAGCTTCTCCTATTTGGTATCAATAGCTGTTTTTGAAGTGAGTTCTCTCTGCTGTTTTTTTTTTTTTTTTTTTTTTTATGGTACACGGGCCTCTCAGTGTTGTGGCCTCTTCCATTGCAGAGCACAGACTCCGGACACACAGGCTCAGCAGCCACGGCTCACGGGCCCAGCCGCTCTGTGGCATGTGGGATCTTCCCGGACCGGGGCATGGACCCTCGTCCCCTGCATCGGCAGGCGGACGCTCAACCACTGTGCCACCAGGGAAGACCTCTCTGCTGTTTTATACCTTTCCATTTTTTCTTATATTTCTAGAGTCCTCTGGTCAGTCAATATTAAATCTTTGCCCCAAATTCTCTTGGCAAGAATCAAGTTATAGACAAGGCTATAATGTTAAATAAATACTTAAAAACTAGAGAGTATGAAATCTGGAGTCAGAAGAGCTGGCCTTGAGTTTCCTCTGTTTTTCATCTGACCTGGGACAAGTAATTTAAACTCTCCAAACTTCAACTTTCATAATTGTAAAATTGCTGTAATAATACCTTGTAAAGAACACAAAATAACAGTTAATATCTGCCAAATAACTATTAAGTACGAGACTCTGATCTTAGGGCTTAAAAGCATTTACTCATTTGAGCTTTACAACCCTATGATAGTACTATTATTAACTATTTAGATGAAGAAAATGAGGCACAGAGAGAATTAAAAAAGGAAAATGAGTCCAAGGTCACATTGACAGGGAGTTGTAGAACTAAGATTTGAAGTGTTGGGAGGAAAAACTTTTCCTCTACCCTCTTAAGTTCGTGTACTAGGGGCCTGTGAATTAAACTAACAAAAGACAGATTAACAAGAGAAAAGGCAATTTCAATAATATTTACATGCACATGAGTTCACAATAAAGAAGCAAAGTTCAAAGAAGTAGTTAGACTCAGGGGCTAATATATTATTTTAATAAAGGAAGGGGGATTTTGGCTTTGAGGGACGATAAATCAAGGGGACTAGAAAATATATGGGAGAACTAATGGAAAATAAGGGTTATTTTTAGTGAGGTTTGTTTATGCAAACATGTCTTGGTATCAACTTCCTCTCTCTGGTGACAGGAGTTGCTCTTCTTTTCTGGTATGTGGGCAACATCTTCACAAAGGGAAATTTATGCCCTGCTTTTAGCCGGATAAGGGAGGACAGGGAACTCTTCCTGAATCTCAGTTGCCTTCAGCTCAAAATAACCCTTATGCCAAGTGGCATGTTTTGGGGTGGCATGTTCTGATCTTCAGAAGCTAAGCAGCCTGACTCCAGAAGCTGTATTCTTAACCGTTATGCTATGCTGCTTCTGTTACAATATCTGTTAATGCCTTTAACTCTGAAGTGCTAAACCCATGTGTTCTCTAACACATATTGTTCTATGTATTGTAATTCATACAGTCCATATAAATGCAGCAGGATGGATCTATAAATGTGTTGTAGGGCATTTTGTTATTCATTGGCTAACCAGCTATTCCACTAAAGCATGATTAGATGAGTCAAAACTACATTAGTGGGACTTCCCTGGTGGTTCAGTGGTTAAGACTCTGTGCTCCCAATGCAGGGGGCCGGGGTTCAATCCCTGGTCAAGGAACTAAAATCCCACAACTAAGCCTGTGCGCCGCAACTACTGAGCTCGAGCGTTCTAGAGTGCATGTGCCATAACTAGAGAAGCCCACATGCCACAATGAAGACCCAGCACAACCTAAATAAATAAATAAATACCTACATTAGCAAACAGAGTGGGGTTAAAGCAAACCAGTGATTCCCAAACTTGGCTGAACACCGAAAAATCAACCGTGATGGATTGCTGATTCTTGGGTCCCACTCCATAGCTACTGAATTTTTAGGGAGGACTCAGCAATCTGGATTAACAATCACAACAACAAAAGACTCCCCAGATGGTTCTGGTGACCAGTTAGATTTGGGAATGACTACACTGGCAGACTATTTGAGGTCCTTTATCACGATCTGATTCCATGAATCCCCAAGAAACTTTCCGGTTCCGTGGTCAATTTGAAACATTTTTCGACGGTCTAAACTGTCATGATTCAGCAGTTCACTTTGGAAATAACTTTGAACTTTCTCTAGGGAGGATATAAGCTACATAATGAATTTCTCCTACAAAATACAGGAGTCAGGACTGACTCATCTGTGATTTATCAAAACCACAGTCCTGAGAATTGCAAGGTTGGTCGGTCACATTTTGGGTTTTCTATCGTGTCCCATCACAGACAAAAAAGCAACTTGTGCACTTACTATGCATAAGTGGTAAGCCATGTACAAGTAAATACGAAAAATCTCTCTTTCCAGTGATAAACTGGGTTTAATAACTGGTTTATAGAACTAAGTGCAATTGCCATTAGAGGGGGATTATTTTATCTACCATAATTATGTTACAAAAGCTAGTCCAATGCTATAGTTACAAAAAGGTGTCATTAAATGCAGCTAAAAGCCATTTTCACAAGGATTTAAGGTCAATGTCAGGCTGACTAGGAGAGTGAGGGACAAAAAAAAAAATTCCACATAGTAGAGTCACAGATATGATATTTTACTCTTCCTGTTTTGTCATTCTTCATACCACATGATTTGTAAAAATGGACTAACATTTTTGTAATTTGAAAAAAAAGAATATATAATAACACAAAAGGTGCTCAATAATAAATATTTGCTTTCACCTAAGACACCTACCCCTTAAAACCCTCCCTCCCCAGAGACAAACACTGACACTTATCTCATTCCAGAAACGTTCTGTGTGTGTGCATGCACACACACATGCACACTCCTCACTGGTGAAGTGCAGGTCTCTGGCATCAGGCTGCCTGGGTTTGAACCCCAGCTCAACCACTAACTGTGCACCATTGACCAAGTTCAGGTTTCTCACTTGTGAAAAGGGGACAATAACAGAATCCACCTCATAGGGCTGTTGGAGGATTAACTGAATTAATGCATATAAAGTGCTTGGAACTGAGCCTGGCATATTTCAAGCTCTTGTAAACGCTAGATATTTTTATCATTATGTATGAGTCCCTGTGCTTACATAAGTAGGAGCACATCTCAACTCAGCTAATGTATCAGCGCTAAGGGACCCCGCCCCCCTTCACAGCGATGATGCCCACCGTGTGGCTGGGCCCCGTGCTATTTGCCATCCTCCCAGGACAGAAATCTGTTTCATAACCAAGATTTTGCTGTTACAGACTTGCACCAAAACTTCCTGCATGTGGACCCTTCACCCCATGTGCCAGTGGATCTAGAGGGTAAGTTCTTGAAGAAGAATTACTGGGTATGGCGCCCACCACTCAAATTCACATTAAATGGGGCCACAGACTCAGCTATCAGTAAGTACAAAATACACCTTTCCAACTGCTCTCTGGAGGATGACCTGTGATCATAACCTCCTTCTTACGAAAAAGAAATCAGTGATGAGACGGTATGTAGACCGGATGAACAGACCTGTGTGACACGGGGGCTTCAAGACACTTAAGGCGCTTTCTTGATTCCTGGTGATGGTCTTTTCAGAAGATCATCACTACCTCATGGGCAACCACAAACTCACCGGGGCGGGGGGGCATCCCTTCATGACGCCCTCTCGGCCCCGCTCACCAGCTCTGGAACATTCTCTACCCACTTGTTCAGGCTGATGTCAAACAATGCGTTCCCGTCTTTGGCCAGCTGTGAGGAGCAAGATGCTCACAAGACGAAGGTCACGTCCCCAGCAGGTCACTCGGCCACAGGTAGGCACACGGAGAGTTGCTCCCAGGAGGGGCCTTAGTAATCATGGAGGTATCTCCATCTTTCAGATGCAGGAACCGAGGCCCAGGACCATGCGACTTGCCAAAAGTCTTAGAAGGCATCCTTCCTGACTGCCCTTCTAGTAGTCTTTCCGCAGTGCTACAGCACTGCCCCCTTCCCAAAGGACACCCCTACTGCAGCTGGGGGAGGGGTCTGTGTGTGTGTGTGTGTGTGTGTGTGTACGTGAGCAAGTATGAAACCGCAGGGAAGTGAGTCTTGCCACACAGAAAACTTACCTTGGACTGACTACATATTTTTGGCCAGTGTGAGGGGGTATTGGGGACCAATCTTATCTGAATAATTTCAGGCAGCTGACAGGGAGGCAGAATACAAGGATGAGGCATTCTTAATTCCCTCCCTTAAAAAAATTTTTACGGGCTTCCCTGGTGGCACAGTGGTTGAGAATCTGCCTGCCAATGCAGGGGACACGGGTTCGAGCCCTGGTCTGGGAAGATCCCACATGCCGCGGAGCAACTAGGCCCGTGAGCCACAACTACTGAGCCTGCGCGTCTGGAGCTTGTGCTCCGCAACAAGAGAGGCCGCGATAGTGAGAGGCCCGCGCACCGCGATGAAGAGTGGTCCCCACTTGCCACAACTAGGGGAAGCCCTCGCACAGAAATGAAGACCCAACACAGCAAAAATAAAATAAATTAATTAATAAACTCCTACCCCCAACATTAAAAAAAAATTTTTTTTACTATAAAAAATGTTGAACCTACGTAAAGTAGAGGAAAATTGCTTACTAAACTCTTATGTTACTAGTCACCCACCTAATTTATCAATACGCAACCACTCGTGTCCTCTACAGTGAGTGAGGATCTCCTAAAACCTGCCCAAGCCCACTTTTTCAAGGTGCTTCTGTCCTCTCTGGCTGTGATTTTTATAACGTCTCATCCTTTGAGCTATTTTGCTGTTGCCTTAATTAAAATAAATGCAACTCTGATCTGTGAGAACCGAATCAGGGTAAAAAGTAATATCACTTCAGGAAAACTGCTGATCTCCTGGCCAAGAGCTATTGGGGCATTAGGCATTAGGTCTTTAATGCCTACGGAGAAAACACACAATGAATGATGTCTGTTTCTGGTTACACCGGGCATTTGCTACCAAGCTTAGGTGTCCTCTGTGAAGGACACCATCCCTGAGTGCTTGGCATCTCCCGACAGGGCAGGGGACACTGAGAACTGCTCTTGCCTGGAGACGGAGCAGTGTTTCCGGTCTATTGGTCTCCAGCGCAAAACATCTTTGCTCCTAACTTCAACACAACAAGAGCAACATATGAGGTGAAGGAAAAGTGCAAGAATGGGGAAGGGTTGCACAATGGTTGTTTTTTCTGTTTTTATTTCACAGTTCTGGGCAAAGAATGGAACGATTTCAAACTTCCAAATAAAATGGTGTGTTGACTATATTCATTAATCTCCCCAACTTCCTAAATCCTCAGTAAAGGAATTTGTCTTTAACTAAGGAGTAAACAATCAGGACAAAGAGAATGAAGAAGGAAAACAAACACAATTTTGGAAGCTGGAAAGAATAAAGCAAACTGATTTGCTAGAACCAAGAATTCTGTCTCATAAGCCAGCAGTGGAGAAAGCTGAGAAACAATCCAAAAACCCTTAGAGGCTCCTCCATCAAATTGTCAGTTTCACCTAGAGGAGGTGAACCTGGATAATTAGGAAACCTCAAGAAGCAGTAAAGTCCCCAGTTCCCTTCTGTTTGCCTTTGGGCTGTGGAATGCCGGGCAGAGGTGAGGACAGGGTTACCAGATCACCAGCAGAGGAATGAAGTGGAGGGTCACATGTAGAATATTATAACTTTAGCCACTTTCTCCTGAGCCCTGAATCTGGCTCCCCAACCCTGGCAGGAATCATTCTACCCTCCCAGCAGGAGATCATAAAGTCCTCAGAGGAATCTGATCTGACCAAGAGAGATGCTCACATAGATACCTGATGTAAACCAAGCCACACCCCTCCCCCACCCTGATGCCAACTGTAGATAAGACAAGCCATGTACACAGAACATTCAGTTAGTCCTCGGGGACCCCTATGATCAGTGAGCCAACTCCCCAGCTACTGGAGGAAAGCCCCCAGTGTAGAAGAGAGTGGCCAGAAAATGAACAAACAGAAAGCAAAGCATCCTGGGGAGAACAGACACTGTGGGGGGGGGGGAGAGAGAGAGAGAGAGAGAGAGAGACTATCATTACAATCCCTAGAAATTGATAAGATACTGAATCATCAATCAACAAAGACAGGATGCTATTTTTAAAAAATTATAGAGCACAAAAGAGGTCTTGAAAACTAAAAGTAGAAGAGCACACACAAAACTAAAGAGGAAACTTGACAGATAAATTTGAAGGAATCTCCCAGAAAGCACCGCAAAATGACAAAGATGTAGAAAATGAAGAAAAGAAACAGAGGGCCAGTCCAGGATTCTCAACAGCCAAGTCATGGAAATTCTGAAAAGAGAAAACAGAAAAAAATAGAGGTGAGAAAAATCACCAAAGAAATAACCCAAGAAGATATCCCAGAACTGAAGAATCTAAGTCTTCAGATTGACATTGAAGGGGTTACCAGTCCTTTATGCAAAGGCCCATTAATCAGATTGCCTTTCTAATCCCTAAACATGAGCAATTATACAGAAGAACAGGGACTTCCCTGGTGGTGCAGTGGTTAAAAATCTGCCTGCCAATGCAGGGGACACGGCTCCAATCCCTGGTCTGGGAAGATCCCACATGCTGCAGAGCAACTAAGCCCGTGCACCACAACTACTGAGCCTGCATGCCACAACTACTGAGCCTATGCTCTAGAGCCTGCGAGCCACAACTACTGAGCCCATGTGTCACAACTACTGAAGCCCACACGCTTAGAGCCCGAGCTCCGCAACAAGAGAAGCCACTGCAGTGAGAAGCCCCTGCACCGCAACAAAGAGTAGCTCCCACTCGCTGCAACTAGAGAAAGCCAGTGTGCAGCAACGAAGACCCAACGCAGCCAAAAATAAATAAATAAAATAAATAAATAAATAAAAAATAATAAATAAAGTGGGTTAGTATGAGGGTTGTCAGCACCTAGGTATCTATGGAGATGGGGGAGTGAGGGAGAGGTACATTAATGGGGCTTTGTCAAAACTTTTTGAAATGGGCAAAGCGTTTCTAGTTTTGCCAGTAGAAAAATGGGGAGGAAATTCTTCTCAACAACACTCTTTATACCAAAGGCCTTTTTTTTTTAACCAGCCCAATTATGATAGTATCAGACACAGAGCAGATCAAAAAGACATTTGTGGGTCAGCTTTTAAACTTCACCATTAATCACAATAGAAAATGGTACAGTTATGTTGGAAAACCATTTAGAATTTCCCAAAATAATTAAAACATGTCTTCAAAAAGACTTGTGTATGAATATTCATAGCAGCATCATTCATAATAGCCCCAAACTGGAAAGAACCTAAGTATCATCGCCCAGTGAAACAAACTGTGATAACAGCCATACAACGGAATCCTGATCAGCAGAAAAAAGGACCGAATTACAGGTACCCAAACACAACAACATGTCTGAGTCTCAGAAACAATGTGCCCAGTCAAAGCAGTGAGACACAAAGGAATACATGCTACATGAATCCATTTATACCAAGTTCTGGAATAGGCAAAACCAGTCTGTATTTATAGAACGCAGATCAGTGGTTGTCTGTGGCTTGGCGTGGAGAGATTAAAGAATTTTTTTGAGTGGTGGGAATGTGTTCTGTATCTCGATGTGGAATGATTACATGGTGTATATAATTGTCAAAACACACTTAACTGTGCATTCTAAATGAGTGCATTTTAAATAAAGTATACCTCAGGAAAAAAAAAATAAGCCTCCAGTGCTCAGGACCCACACTAAGATACATCAACCTGAAATTTCAGAACACTAGGACAAGGAGAAGATCCTAAGAGCTTCCTGGAGGGAGAGGAAGTTTAATATTAAGGGTCAAGGATCAAAAGAGCAGACTTCTCAGTAGTAGCCGCACTGGAAGTTTGAGATCATGAAGAAATACCATCAGAATTCTAGGGCAAGATGATATCTACCTTGGAACCTCACACCAGCCCAACTACCAGCCAAGTAGGAGGACAGAATCGAGACATTTTTAGGTCTCAAAAGCATTTACCTTCCAGGTAGCTACTGAGAGATACATTCTGCTAAAACAATAGTTAACCGAAAAATAGTAAAACATGGGGTTCCAACACAAGAGAAAAATGAAGGAATTCTCAGCATGATGGTGAAAGGAGATCTTAAGATGGCAACTTGTACAGCTGGTTCAGAGATCAACCAGTCTCTTTGGCAGCATGTTAGAAGTCCCTTGGTGAGATTTCTTTTAAAAGGGAAGGAAGGGAAGGGAAGAAGGAAGGAAAGAAAGAGGCAGGGAGAGGGGACGAGAGAAAGAAAGAAACCTAATGCATACAAAAATGATGAGAGAAGGGGCTTCCCTGGTGGCACCGTGGTTGAGAATCTGCCTGCCAATGCAGGGGACACGGGTTCGAGCCCTGGTCTGAGAGGATCCCACATGCCGCGGGGCGGCTGGCCCCGTGAGCCACAGTTACTGAGCCTGTGCTCCGCAACAAGAGACGCCGCGATAGTGAGAGGCCCGCGCACCGCCATGAGGAGTGGCCCCCACTTGCCGCAACTAGAGAAAGCCTTCGCACAGAAACGAAGAGCCAACACAGCCATAAATTAAAAAAAAAAAAAGATGCGAGAAGATTTATATAAACTGGGGAGAGTTTGGGGATAAGAATATAGAAAACTCAGGATATTAAAAAATGATCATTATTAACTCCAGTTAAAACAAAAAAATGTATAGAAAAGGAAAATAATCAGAATATATTATATAGCTCATGTGTCAATGGCATTTACAGAGTCCTAGGAATGTAACACTGAATATTGTTCTAACGCAAATTATTCTATTGCTGTATTCAGAGGATAGGGGCACAGGGGTGTGAGTAAGAAAGGGTTAAATCCTCCTATTCCACAGCAGGAAGTCAATAGGTACTGCTTGCGGTTGAAAGAGAAATATCAATGTAAGTGTGTTACGTAAAGAGATGAATAAAATAAAAAATAATTAGTTAAAGAACTAAAACAGTGGCCCCTGGAGAGTGAGAAGTTGATCGTGGGCTTGGGGGGACTATTGTTTTTCATAACAAGCTCAATAGTTCTATTCATCTGCACATGGAATGTTGTTCATGCATCACTTTAATTAAAATTAAAGCTAACTGAAAGTAAAACTATAAAAAATAGAAAAAGATAGAGGAGTTTATGAACAGACAAGCAGAATGGACGCATCACTCTCACATATCAGGTTTTATTTCCCGTGGGTTACTTGGACTTCAGTTTGGAAACACTTTTCTTATCACTATTTGCACACCGGTCAGTGAGCAAACTGCAGTGGGCTTTATGAGTCATACATTGTGAGTTATAACATGCTAATAATACTGGGAAGGGTCTCAAAGGGTACTGAGCCCAGAAATCCTCAAGTAGGGTAACAAGGAGATGGGAGACAGGGTTTTTTATAACATTACTAAAGGGAGGTCAGAAAATACCTAAGACAAGCTTCCCCGGTGGCACAGTGGTTGAGAATCCACCTGCCAATGCAGGGGACACAGGTTCGAGCCCTGGTCTGCGAAGATCCCACATGCCGTGGAGCAACTAAGCCTGGGTGCCACAACTACTGAGCGTGTGCTCTAGAGCCTGCGAGCCACAACTACTGAGCCCGTGTGCCACAACTATTGAGCCTGTGTGCCACAACTACTGAGCCTGTGCGTCTGGAGCCTGTGCTCTGCAACAAGAGAGGCCGCGATAGTGAGAGGCCCTCGCATCGCGATGAGGAGTGGCCCCCGCTCACCACAACTAGAGAGAGCCCTTGCACAGAAACGAGGACCCAACACAGCCAAAAATAAATAAACAAATAATATAATAAATAAAATTAAAAAAAAAAGAAAATACCTAGGACTGAGGACAACTGATCAAGTTTTTCAAAAGCATTAGCCTAAGTGAAAGTAACCAGTCTCAAGAGGCTACATAATATATGAGTTCATTTATAGGACATTCTGGAAAAAGCAAACTCTAGGAAGAGAGAACATGTCAGTGGTTGCCAGGGACTGGGGATGGGGGAGGGTACTAAGCACAGGGGGGCTTTTTTAGGTGGTGGTAGTTCCAGAACGATATATATTTGTCAAAACTCACAAAACTAAATAGGGTGAATTTACTGTATGTAAATTATTCCTCAATAACCCTGACTTTTAAAAAATTATTTAAAAAATCAATTGAAAATATCAACATGTCTGTGAACCAAGGAATGAATAAGTAAAGTGTGGTATATCCACGTAATGGAATATTATTCTACCATAAAGAGGAGAGAAGTACTGACACATGTGGCAACACGGATGAAGCTTGTAAACACTGTGCTAAGTCAAAGAAGCCAGACACAAAAGGCCACACAGTGTATGATCCCATTTACAGGAATAGACAAATCCACTGACACAGGAAGTAGATTAGCTGTTTCCTAGGGCTGAGGAGGGGAGGGGAGAGTGAACAGTGATGACTAATGGTATGGGATGTCTTTTGGGAGTGACGCAAGTATAATAAAATTCAATAATGGTGATGGTTATAAATTCTGTGAATCTTATTATGCATGTGAATTACATCTCAATAAAGCTGTCTGAAAGTATCAGTGTGTTAAAACTGACCCCCTTAAATGGTGCTGGTGGAGCTCTCAATTGGGATAACGCTTCTGTAAAGTTATTTAAGTATATGTCTTAAGAGCTTAGGAGCTCACTGTCTTTGTCCAATGACCACCTTCTAAAATTCCATCTTTAGCAAACAGCCAGAGATGTGGTCAAAGATATATGTATAACGGTGTTTTTAGCCTTACTTAATAGGAAAATAGGAAAAATGGAAATAATGGTGTCTACTTACTGGGTAAAGGCTAAGTATGAAAATCCATGTGATGGAATATAGTACAGACTACGAAAATAAGTTTTGTTTTGTTTTTTAAAGAAAATGTAGGATGTGAGGGTGGTCTCGCTGTAACATCTGTCACTCCACTGATCACAGGGTTGATTTGACTGATCTGGCTGGCTAGGTGGGTGTCCCCTACCCCCCTCCCACCACTCCACATGCATCACTCTCAAAGCTGTGCACTCAGTCGAAGAAAAATAGTTACCAAATGATCTTGCAATCCCACTCCTGGGAATATATCTGGAGAAAACTCTAATTCTAAAAGATACATGCACCCCAATGTTCATTGCAGCACTATTTACAATAGCCAACGCATGGAAGCAACCTAAATGTCCATCGACAGAGGAATGGATAAAGTAGATGTGGGGACTTCTCTGGTGGCACAGTGGTTGGGAGTCCAGCTGCCAATGCAGGGGACACAGGTTCGAGCCCTGGTCTGGGAAGATCCCACATGCCGTGGACCAACTAAGTCAGTGTGCCACAACTACTGAGCCTGTGCTCTAGAGCCCGGGAGCCACAACTACTGAGCCCACATGCCACAGCTACAGAAGCCCACAAATCTAGAGCCTGTGCTCCACAGCAAGAGAAGCCACTGCAATGAGAAGCCCACACACCACAATGAAGAGCAGCCCCACTCACCGCAACTAGAGAAAGCCCATGCACAGCAACAAAGACCCAATGTAGCCAAAAATAAATAAATAAAATAAATAAATTTATTTAAAAAAATGTGGTACATATATACAATGGAATATCACTCAGCCATAAAAAAGAAAGAAATCACGCCATTTGCAGCAACATGGATTATCATACTAAGTGAAGTAAGCCAGAGAAAGACAAATATCACGTGATATCCCTTATATGTGGAATCTAAAAAAAAAAAAAGATACAAATGAACGTATTTACAAAACAGAAATAGACCCACAGAAATAGAAAACAAACTTATGATTACCAAAGGGGAAGGGGGGAGGATAAGTTAGGAAGTTGGGATTAACATATACACACTGCTGTATATAAAACAGATAACCAACAAGGACCTAGTGTACAGTACAGGTAACTATACTCAATATTTTGTAATAACCTGTAAGGGAAAAGAATCTGAAAAAGAATGTTTATAACTGAATCACTGTGCTGTACATCTGAAACTAACACAACATTGTGAATCAACTACACTTCAATAAAATAAAAAAATTTAACAAATTTAAAAAGGGAAAAAACCCTCCAAAACCTATGCATAGTAAAAAAAAAAAAAAAAAATGTACCTAAGAGAAATATGGCATCTGAAATTTTATACACAGTGCAAATGAAAACCAGAATTTGTATAATTTGTAGCATTATGTGAAATTGGTAAGAGTAAGTTACAGTTGACCCTTGAACAACAGGGGTTTGACCTGCCTGGGTCCACTTATACGTGACTTGTTTTTAATAGTAAATACTATAGTACTACACCATCCATGGATGTTTGGATCTGTTGATGCAGAACCTAGGATACAGAGGACTGACTATAATTTATATGCAGAGGGTCAGCAGGAGGGCACACCTAATCCCTGAGTTGTTCAAGGGTCAACTGTATTTTGGAAGTCATCAATTATGATAATTAATCATTTATAATATTAAACATTTAGTGAAAATATTATTTGATCATGAAAAACAGAATGGGAAATTTAAGAAAGACAGATTAACTAAGGTTTCTGTGTGAAAATAAACTAATGCCTTACATCAGCTAGAATATTATGCTAACTTTTTTTTTAATACTGCTATAAAATCAGGGAGAAAACATAAGTCTTTTTAAACCAAAAGTATCAAAACAGTATAATTTGTTCAAAGATTAATCATGTTTATTAACATTACCTGCACTTGCCCTTGTACAATTTTTCTGTATTTATATACCAAAATCCCCCCAATTTTTACACTTGCTGCAAAGTTCTGATGTTTTAGTATTTTCTCTATTTTTTTCTTGATAACAACTTGTATTTTTCTTGCTTTTTATCTTATAGTTTAATAAGCAAGACCAATACTTTATGGAGATTAACAAATGCTTGTATAAATCAAGACAACATAACCTAAGAATACCTAGAGAAGATATAAATTTTAACTCCACATGCTTACAAATGCTGGTCCTTTGAAAAAACTTAAATACTTGATATACTGCAACTCAGAGAATTTTTTTTTTTTTTTTTTTGCGGTACGCGGGCCTCTCACTGTTGTGGCCTCTCCCGTCGCGGAGCACAGGCTCCAGACGCGCAGGCTCAGCGGCCATGGCTCACGGGTCCAGCCGCTCCACAGCATGTGGGATCTTCCCGGACCGGGACACGAACCTGTTCCCCTGCATCAGCAGGCGGACTCTCAACCACTGCGCCACCAGGGAAGCCCCAGAGAATTTTTTAAATTGTGTTTATCCATCTCTACAAATCAATCAGAATAGGAACCCTTTTAATTTAAGAGACTTTTAGAGTCGAATTTATTAACCTCCTCCAGAGGTAGCCAAAGATAACAAAAATTGATTTGTTCAGAAATCTCCCCATAATCCCGCAATGGAAAAATCTCCTTAGGCAAGATAAGGTAACTCCAGAGACATGGGTGGCCGATTCCTGCTGCTTTGTTCTGTGCTGTTTCCTGTTGTACTTGTTTGGAAATAATGTTAGTTAAATTAAGGACTCAAATTTATGATTTATTTCAACCTTACTATCAAAGCATTTCTAGAACAAGGGAGTAAAGACCTCTGAACACCCGTTCTTCCATAAAAGCAATGAGAATACCAGCAGAAACATCTTTTTCAGAACTCTGGAAATTAACCAAAGGCTTGCAACAAGGCAAAGGGTGTTTATTCACGGAAACAGGCTGAATCTCGGTGAGAACAATGATGTTCGTGGCATTTTAATTTGCCCCACTCTGCATCCCCCTCCTGCAGCTCCGCAGAAGCCTTGAAACCCAAGTCTTGGAATCACAGTCATTGTGGAAAAGCAGCCTATCAGCCAGTGGAGAGAGAATAATGGCTCTGGAGATTCCTAAAAGCCACATTCCCAGAAAACTGTGACTATGTGACCCGTCCGGCAGTTCCCCTGTCCCCCACACGATGGCCATGGACACAGTACAACCAGACTTGGCCAGGAATCAGTACTCAAGATACAGAGCTTAACTGGCACATAACGACAGGTACCCGAGGGACCAAGAGAAAGCAAGCCAGAACTCAGGGGGTCCAGATGAGGTGTACATGCAAGCTGCATGTTTCTCCAGGCTACTAGGAACACATGAGCAGATCTCAGTGGGCCCTCCAGGAAGAACTGTCCAAGGGTAATTCAGAGAAATGAGTTTAGTTAAAAGCCCAGCTGAAACTGAACGTGTATACAAGGAAGATCAATAATCTGTAAATCAAATGTCACTGAACAAAGTCAGGGCACGGTTTATAAAGTAAAAATCGCAGACCATCTGTGGACCAAAGATTGCCTTAATTTTTTTGTCTTTGGGTAAGCTGATTAGCTGAACTATCAAGCAAGGCAGTTTTCCCTGGAGCAGATGGACATACTTAAAAGCGAAGGCGATTTTAGTTACTTACAGGTTTTCCAAGAAAGCTTGTGATTTCAGCTGTGGATGGATGTGGTATGTTCATCTCTGTGCAATGAAGACTAGTTCCTGGTGCACTGATACCCTATGCCTCAGTTAGGTCAGATTGCATTGCTTCCTTAATGGTCCTTCCTCATGGCACGATGGTTGAGAGCATGCACTTTGAGTCCGTTAGACCAGTCTTGTCATTCTTAACTAGGTGACACTGAACATTAACGTCTTCATCTGCAAATGGAGATAATGACATCTACATTAGAGCACTACTTGTATGATTAAATCAAATAATGTTTTCGACATGCTTAATACAGTGTCTCCCATGTAAGAAATACTCAACAAATGGTAGCCTTTAGGGGAATTCCCTGGCAGTGCCGTGGTTAGGACTCTGTGCTTTCCTTGCTGAGGGCGCAGGTTCAATCCCTGGTTGGGGAACTAAGATCTCACAAGCTGCATGACATGGCCAAATAAATAAATAAAATAAAATAAAAACACGAAAAAAAATGGTAGCCTTCATTATAAATGATGGGAATAGCTCACTGTGTCAGTCAGTGTCCTATCAGGAGAAAGAAACCACACAGTAATCCCAGCAGGGAGAGTTTAATGTAAAGAATTATTAACTGTATTGGGGGGTTGACTGCTGAAGGGTAAGAGGACCCTAAAGAATACAAGAAAAGAAGGTGTAGGGAACAGGCACTACCTCTGGGCAGAGGTAGAGCATCTGAAACAGGAAGAAACCTGGAAGGGGGACCCCTCCCCACCCAAGGCTGAGATACAGCCCTTGCTGAAGAGGGTACGGCCATGCCCACTGGGTGATGGGGAGGTCTGCTAAGGCTCCACGCTGGTAGAACTCAGTGAGTATCTGCCCATTGGGATGCTAGGGAAAAAAGTCCCCAGAGAGATACCGCATTGTGGAAATCACTGGGAATCCACCCTCAAGGTGGTGACGCTGGTTTAGTATGCTGGTCTATAACCATAACGACAAGCAGAGAAGAAGCTTTTCATTACAAGGCCATCTTGCTTTCATTTCCTTTAACTAATAAGCTTGTATTACTTTAACAAAAATAGAAAAGGGAGATAACAAGAGCTATGATTCTTGTGTTCAAGTCCCAGCTTCACTGTGCAGTAGCTGTGTGTTTTTGGGCAAGTGTCGTAACTTTCCTGGATTTCAATTTTCATCTCAAAAAAAAGGGGTAGTAATAATAACTCTCTTTTTAAAAAAAAATATTTATTTAATTTATTTTTTTGTCTGTGTCGGGTGTTTGTTGCAGTGCATGGGTTTCTCTCTAGTTGTGACCTATGGGTTTTCTCTCTCTGGTTGTGGCATGCAGGCTCCAGGGCACATGGGCTCTGTAGTTGTGGCGCACGGGCTCCAGAGCATGTGGGCTCTGTAGTTTGAGGCACATGGGACCTCTCGTTGAGGCGCTCTAGCTCAGTAGTTGTGGCGTGCTGGCTTAGTTGCCCCGCGGCATGTGGGATCTTCCTGGACCAGGGCTCGAACCTGCATCCCCTGCACTGTAAGGCGGATTCTTTACCACTGGACCACCAGGGAAGTCCCAATAACTCTCTTTTAATCTAAAAAAATACAAGTGAGTGAATATAACAAAAAAGAAGCAGACTCACAGATATAGAGAACAAGCCAGTAGTTACCAGTGGGGAAGGGGAACGTGGGGTGAGGAGGTGGGAAGCACAAACTATTGGGTGTAATACAGGCTGCAGGGATGTACTGCATTGATACAATACGGGGAATAGAGCCAATATTTTGTAGTAACTGTAAATGGAAAGTAACCTTTAAAAATCGTATTAAAAATCACCACACTGGGCTTCCCTGGTGGCGCAGTGGTTGAGAATCTGCCTGCTAATGCAGGGGACATGGGCTCGAACCCTGGTCTGGGAAGACCCCACATGCCGTGGAGCAACTAGGCCCGTGAGCCACAGCTACTGAGCCTGCGTGTCTGGAGCCTGTGCTCCGCAACAAGAGAGGCTGCGATAATGAGAGGCCCGCGCACCGTGATGAAGAGTGGCCCCCGCTTGCCACAACTAGAGAAAGCCCTCGCACAGAAATGAAGACCCAACACAGCCAAAAATAAATAAGTAAATAAATAAAAAGCCAAGCATTTGAAGTCCTTTAAAAAAAAAATCACCACACTATGTACACTTTAAATATCTTACAATTTTGTGTGTCAATTAAACCTGAGTAAAGCTGAAAAAAAATTTTTAAATTAAATAAAAAGACCTCCCTTTTTGTGAGGATTTAATACATTAATACCTATCCAGAGCTTAGAAAAGGACTGGCCCTGAGTTAGCACTTAGTCTACTGGCTGTTAGAAAATAGTTTTTGTTATATCATAATCATTTTATTATATTAATTATAGTTATAAATTACTAAATATTAATGTATAGCAAGCTGGTGTGTTATTCCTTCCAGATAATTCCTTAGTCTCACTAAAGTAGCACAGTGCTCATGGTGCTTTATAACTGCACATTTTGAGATATACTTTTAGATCCTAAAGTGTTCCTATATTTTGCAACTCCAAAAGCCATGAAATCTGACTGTCTTGGATTATTAATCTGATAAATCCCAGGAATGAGTGTTTCATAACAAGTATCTAAAACATTGGGCAGATCTTCAGTAATAAGACTTAGGAACGACTGACTGTATTTTCGTAACTGTTTTTTGGCAATAATTTATTCCTAACAATTAAAAACTAATATTCTCAGAGAAAATCCACAAAGCCCTAGATCTTTAGCTATTGTTACGGTTAGCTGTTACACTGACATTCTTTGGAATATACTCATTTTCTTCAGAAAATAGATAAAATAGGTTTCTCTTTCTACAGGTACGATGATATTTCCTAGCCTCTTAAAACTGTATTTTCCCTCTTACGGAGACCCTGCAAGAACAGTAGCCGTACTGTCAAGGCTTCAGCACCTCTCTCTGTGGCCTCATCCTCTCCCTTCTTTCCACATACTCTTTGGTGGACGCCCAAAGGAGCCAGAACCCACAGGCTCAAACCACAGCCAGTTCTCACTCAAGGAGCCTAGGAATCCTCCCCAGAAGCCCCTGGGACCCAGGGACCATGTCAGGATAGATTGTAATTTGTGCATGTCTCTTGCTGCTGTATTTTCTCTCCTCACTCTTCCAAGGAAGCAAGAGCCTGCCTCTCATTGCTTCAGTTCATTAATGGTTTGGGGGATGCTGAGCCCAAAGCAGAAGCATCGGGCGCCCGGAGGAGAATCCCCACCTCCGTTTTTGGCTGTGAAAGCCCTTGGCTTTGGGAGGTGATGGGCTGGAATGAAAGGTTTGGGAGAGGCAGAAGGGAGGGTGAGGTGCTTTTAGGTTCCCCTAAGCTGGGGCCACGGTGGTGGTTTGGGGATTTCTGCATTTAGTAGACACCCCAGGAGTGCCAGCACCAAGGGAATGGTGGCAGAATTCGAATATGGAGAATGGGGTGCAGACTGCACCCCACAAAGGAGCAGCAGCGAGGGTCCCCGTGGACGGCTCAGGATGGGGGGTATGGGCTGTGGTAAGGCCACTGACCTAAGTGCCCACTCACCTCGGAGGACCCTGAGGGCAGCTCCTGTGTCCTGCAGACACTCCAGGCACCTGGCTCTGAACCCTTGCCGAGCTGTTGCCATCCTCTCACACTGGAGCATTCTGATTTGTAACTCCTGGCAGGTGTGTTTAATCTGGCACTTAAAAAAAAGAAAAAGAAAACCAAAGAGATTAGCTGGTAGGAGGCAAAGATAGAGTGGCTGAGCCATACACAGATTTAATAAATGTGTAATTTAAGCCTATAAACACAACTAAGCCCGTGAATTTATATTACACAGGGCTGGTCCTGTTTTACTGCCAATTCCCTCCTCCTGTAGAATTAATACTTTCGAACTTTCTTAATTTTCTTCTGTTTCTTCTGCCTCTCCCAAACCTTTCTAAAGTTGATTCAATGGTTTATTATTTTGGTTAGAAACAATAGTGAGAAATAGTCATTGGTTTGTTTAAGTTTTCTTTTTTTTTTAAATTTGGCTGCGTTGGGTCTTTGCTGCTGTGCGCGGGCTTCTCACTGTGGTGGGTTCTCTTGTTGCAGAACACGGGCTCTAGGCTCATGGGCTTCAATAGTTGTGGCACTCAGGCTCGGTAGTTGTGGCACACGGGCTTAGTTGCTCCGCGGCATGTGGGATTCTCCCGGACCAGGGCTCGAACCCGTGTCCCCTGCATTGGCAGGCAGATCCTTAACCACTGCGCCGCCAGGGAATTTCCTCTTCTTTTTTTTTTTTTAAGTTTCTCGTTTGTTCAGTGCTATTCTGTTGAGCAATGCTTAATTGCTTACTTTGTTCCTTCTAAACCCCTTATGAGATCTATTTTACATCGTCCGTTTGCCTTCTTATTAATATATTTAGAGAAATGCATTTTCTTCTAAATAACATTCTGCACTCATGAATTTTGGTGGGCAGGGTTTGTTTTTAAAACATGATGGTATTAATTTTTGTGAATTTTCTCTGTGACTTCAATGCTATGGTGGGGAGTGTTTTTAAATGCTGTGGTGTATTCAGTAAGGCTCTTCTGCTTACTGGGTAACTTATGCAAAGGCAGAAAGTACTAGAAGGATCCTGGGACAGCTCTTAATAGTAAAGAGCTGAACAGCCAGCTCTCAGATGCAGGTGCCTGGCAGCCCAGCCATGCCTGCAGCCTCTAGGGCCCCTCCCACCTTGCTTTACTGGGGTCAGCTGGGAAATCAAGTCAAACCTCCGGATCTCTCTGCATCAGGTTTAAGTAGCTGGAAGAGAAAGTCTGATTGGCTCACTGAGGGTCACGGGTCTACTTCCAGGTCTAGTGGGAAGAACAGCACAGACATGGCCCCAGAGGGTCATGGGGGTCACAGAATAAAGAATTGTAAACTGGGCAGCTACCTGTGTGTATACAGTGGAGTGACTGTCACGTTCTAGTAAGGCCTTTGGCCAGTTACTTAACTTCTCTCCAGTTTTCTCATCTGTAAAATGAGGATAATAATGAAACCTACTTTATGAGATTTCATTTAATGAAAATTAAGTTAATATTTGTAAACACGCATACACACACACACAGAACAATGCCTGTCACATAATAAACACCACCCAAGTGTTTGCTATTATATTTCTAATTTTATCAACATATGTGCTGTCTGTACATTCTTTTTATTTACTTGAAACTTCTCAATCTAATATATAGTTATTAGGAGTGTGAGACATACATTTTTAAAAGGTAGATTCTCTAATTTTTCATCTAAAACTGTTAATCCTACCTTATTAATGATGCTGTTCAGCTGTGATTTTTTAGAACCATCCTTTCGTGTATGTGATCGGCCATATTCTGAAGCAAGGTACTATGGAACCCTCACAGGGTTTCATTTATTTCTTCTTGGATAACTGTCACCCTTTCATTTACATATTATGTCGTTAGGAAATGTGTAGCACCGAATGAATGTCGCTGTGTTTTCATTACTTACTGTGCCTTTCGCTTTAATGTGCCAACGTGGCTATTTCCTCTGGCTTTTGCTTGAAGTCTGTTTGGTCAGAGCTCATTATTTAAACTCCTGCCTTTCTTACGTGGGCACAGGCGTTCATTTTAATTTGCCATGTTTTCTTTAAGTGAGTCTTTGGACATCATCCCAAATCCATCAAATCCTTGGATTCAGTTTTTAAATTCACTCAGTGGCTCTTCCTTTTGAAAGGCATTGGACCGTGTTGTACCTGTCAGTCGGCACTACATTTCATCAACGTGTGTTTTACTTCTTCTGTAACCCGGTGTCAGCTGGCCCTTTGTCCACTTCGTCCTTGTGGCTGGCTCGGCATTGGGCCCTGCACTGCCTGCCTGGATGCAGAACCCCGCGGTGCCTCGAGCGCACAGCCCGCCCAAACCCACTACGTGTGCACACGCCCCACGTCCCCTCCTGGCCCACCAAGACCACTAGCCTGCTCACTGGGTTGGGGGGCACGGGTGCGGACCAGGTGGCCTTCCTCCCAGCACGCTGTCTTCTTGTTCCCTTTCCTATCGTCTTCAAAGCCTGTGTCGGGCTGTCTCTTACCTGGTGCTTCTGGTCTCACCTCCTGGCCCGTGTACTTAACAAAGCATTTCTCCAGAAGTCATCCATCTTTGAGTTTATTCTTAATCTCATTGTATTTGTGTTGTTAAATTTCAGGTATCCTAAAATAGGTACTTCCTTATTTCTTTCGTGTGAGATCAAGACATAATTATCTAATCGGCCTCATAGTGGAAATCCTTGCTCTTCTAAGTGTGGCTCGTGGTCCAGCAGCACCTGGGAGCCTGTCAGAATCTCGGGTACCAAGCCTTCACTCCAACACTCCTTTCATTTTATCCTCATGATTTTTTCCTCCTGCCATTCCCTGTTATATAGCATGACCTTTTCCCATCTCTCAACAAAATTTGTATCAAGTTCTCAGAAGTCTTTTTGAAACTCTCAGAAGAAAATTCAACACAAAGTGACTTAAATAAAAAGAGAAATTTCCTGGCTTAAATAAATTATATTATCCAAAGTAAAATAAACTTTAGGCAGTTTTATCCAGGGGTTAATGATGTCATTTACTTTGAGCTGGCTTCCTTCAGGATGGCAAAACTGGCTGCAAGAGGCCTTGTACTGGCTTGGATAATGTTTCCCTAAAACTCATGTCCACTGGGAACCTGTGAATATGGCCTTATTTGGAAATAGGGCCCCTTGATTCATCTTAATCAAGTTAAGATGAAGTCAAACTGGGTTGAGAATGGGTCCTAATCCAATGATTGGTATCCTTATAAGACTAAAGAAATTTGGATACAGCTCTCTCCCTGTGTGTCTCTATGTGAAGATGATGGCAGAGACTTGAGTGGTGCAGCCACAAGCCAAGCAACGCCAAGGATTGCCTGCATCCACCAGAAGCTAGAAATGTGCAGGGGAGGTATTCTTCTCTAGAGCCTTTAGAAGGAGCACTGCTCTGTCAACACTTTCATTGTGGACGTCTAGCCCCCAGAACTGGAAGAGAATAAATTTGTTTTAAGCCACAAAAAAAAAAAAAAAAAAGAATCTCGGGTACCATCGCAAACTTACAGAAACACAATCTGCAGCTGAACAAGGTCGCCAGGTGATTCTCATACACATAAAAGTTTGAGAACTTTTGGTCTAATGAACTTTTTAGTGCTTCTGATCTTTCTAAATTCAGCACATGACAAATAGAACTTACCATCTTCTTTGCTCTTTAAAAGCCCTGCCATCCAAGTCAGAAGCCTTGAGGACAGCCTTACCTGCTGCGCCGCCCCCCTTTCAAGTCCAGTCGACGAGCTGCTGATTCTCTCTCCTTAATATATCTCATATGTATCTCATTTTCTCTCTTCTAATCCCACTGCCTCCAGGCCCTCAGCGTTTTCCTTCTGGATTGCTACCTTATCTTCAACACTCCCCATTGCCTTCAGAACTAGATTCAGATTCTTCACGTGGAATACGAGAAACTTCTCATCCAAACCCTGCCTACCTGTCCAGGTACACCCTCCTCTGCTGTAAGCTGCAGCCACACCTGCTTCATATTCTATGTCCCTGAATGTAGATTCTCTTCCCTCTGCCTGGAACTTCCCTCTTAATTTGCCTGGATAACTCCTCTCTACTCTAGAGATTTAGGGTTAGGCATCCCCTCTGCTGAGAAGCCTTTTCTTTCTTAGTCTGGGGCAGGTGCCCCTTCCTCTCCTCTTTATGTAGCTTGAATAGTGCCCTGTGGCACCTGGTACCACCTCATTTGCTTGGCCGTCTTCCTGTGTAAGCCTGAGGGCGATTGGAGGGCCAGGATTGCAAACTCCACCTCTGCATGCCAGCTTTTCAGTGGATCCTGGCTCGTAGTAGGCGATCAGTAAATGGTTGTTGAATAAAGAAATGATCGAAACCCTACTCTTGCTATTTATGGATTTTTAAAAATAGTTTGAAGTTCCTTTTGAGGAACACTTAGTTTCACTGTCTTCTATCTTTGTTAAATCATTAATATCGTTGCTTTAAAACCTTTTCAGTCCCTTTTTTAATACCTTATTGTTACATATTGTATTTTCCATTAAGACAAAAGATAATAATCTGCACCGTCAAAATTTCCCCATCAGTCATAGGGACAAATGTATCTTTTTTCTTTGAGATGCAAATTAAATTGTCCATTTTTAATGGTCCTTGAAACGAATGGTTTTTAATGGTGGCCTTTTCTATTCTTGAGGATTTTACAAATGTTGCTTTTCTACTCTCAAAGCCCAAGAGCTTGACAGGGTAACTGACCTCAGGTGGTAATGCTTGGTCCTAAATTGCTCTGTAAATATCTTCCCTGATTTTTCAGTTGTAAAATTGAGGCTTTCTTGTCTTCATGTCTCTGAATGGCAGCTGCCTCCCTCTGCTGCCTGTGTTAGCTTTTTAAAAATATTGTTTAGTTACAAACATAATGGTGGAGAAAAAGCCCATTTATGACAGTAAAAAATAAGAGAAAATACTCAGGAATAAATTTAACAAGCTATTGCATTGTAAGGCCTGAAATTCCATATGCTGCCTTGGTATCTTTGAGACTCATGGGGCCCCAAAGGCTGGATCATAAGTTCTTCTCTTGCGGGATACGCCCCCAACCCAGTGGGAAAGCCTCCTCCCTTTATCCAAGAGGCCAATCACATCCCTTTATTCAAACAAGCCAATCACATTCTCCTGTGGGAACCAAGGGGCACCTCACCTTCTTGTTACTGCAAAGTCGGCCTCCCACAGCTCCCAAGTACAACCCCTGTGTGGTCCTGCATGGCGTGTGGTGCCCTCCCCCCCGGGCTGTGAGTGTGTGACTGATAAACTGCGGTCCATCTCATCTGTCCAGGGTTGGCGTTGTGTGTTCAGCAATCATACACTATCCAAGGTGGGGAAATGCCTTCTTCACCAGTGCGGTAAAGAGGCGATCAGAACAGACGTGTGCAAACACTAAGTGAGGAAGGTTTAAAATCCTCCTGATGGACACAGACATAGGTAGACAACAGAGATTCCCAACCCAGTATCTTGAGAACTTATTACCTCTTTCCTCTCCACAGCACAATCAGATTTTATTGATTCTGGTGGAGATGGTGCCCTCTTTTCCCTGGAAGTCAGTTCTGTAGAGCCTACTCTGCCCCCTTAGACCACTATCTTCTTCTCCCAAAACCGTTCTTAAGAGCCAGCGGCAGTAAGGGGAGGAATGCATGTCACAATCCCAGAGGAATGATAAAGCCTTAATTCTGAGACAGAACGATGCTACCTGTTATTAAAGGAATATCAACCCTTAACAGACATAAGAACAAGGGCTTCTTTTTGCAGGGGTGATGATGGTGAAGGAGATGGGGTTGAGAATTTGGGGGCAAAGCACCTTCCTGATTTCTCTGGGATCATGGTCTCTGTTGGCTGCAGACCTGGCATCCATGAGGTGGTCTGCCCTTTCCCCTGATACTGAGCCCTTCAGTGACAACCTGGGTATGCAAATAATGTGAACCTCCAAGCAAACTTAGTCTGGGCTTGGATATATGACAAAATATTACTGAAGACATATGGAACACCAGGCTTTCTGGGGCATGCTGGTGAAATAGCATTAAACCCAATACACAAAGGCTGTGGGCATGTTTTTTTCTTTCTCATATTTTTCCAACATGAAAATGATTTCACTGTTTATGATAACAAACAAAATACATATTATACAGAAAATTCAAATACTACAAAAAAAATAAAGAAGGAAAAAAGTGGTTACTTTTCTTTAGCATCCTGGACACCTGTGAGGTAAGAACACATACTTCACAAGACTGTTGGGAAGGGCCAATGAGAGAACACAGGGTAGGTCCTCAAAAGCAGGGGTGGATTCACTCGACAGCAAATAGAGCTTAAGCTTCAGGTTTCCTTATTAGCATGAGCTTCTTCCGAGGCCCGTAGTGGTGTGTTCCCTTGCTCATCAGTTTTTGTAAAATTTGCAAAAGCAATGTATTTTTTGTATTCTTTTTTTTAAAAAGCTCCCCCCGCCACCCCGCCGAACTGTATAACTTCTAAGTGCCACAAAAATCTGGAACTTCCCCCTGCTAAAAAACTGTAGTTACTTTCCTTCCTTTGGTAAATAGCAAAATCATATTTTCCATCCACTAGGAGAGGCCTGTGGAAACATCAGAGGCCACCGGGACTTTACAAGGCTCAGGCCGGGCACCAGCTCTCATTTTTATCTCGCGCTGGAGGATTCCAGACTTACCCAGGGCAGGGTCCGTCTTCATTAGGGAAGACCACTCAAGGAAGAGCATTCGTTCATTCGCAGAGCGGTCACAATGGCTGGCACCTTCCGGGACGAAGAACATTGTGTGAACATCCTTCTCTGGCGGATATGCTCCGTAAACCTAAGAGGAGTGTCCCTGCCCTCACCCTTGCCTGTAGACAACTGAAAATAGCTGCAGCTGTCGGCAAGCTGAATGAAGAAAATATGGGATGATTTCTTGCTTTTTACCACCGTGTAACGAACCTCTGAAACTAGCTCATTATTAAATCTTATATTGGAGGAAGCTGAGGAAAACGACTCCGTTTCAAGGAAGAAAACCAATGTGACCTTGTTTTATTTGCTTCAAAAGGTGGTTTTGGTCAGCAAGGACCCACTTGAAGAGAGAGACTTCCTGCAAAGCTAATTGTCTGGGTACCGGCTGTCTCCTCGGCTCAGGCACAGCTGGAATGAGGCCTTGGTTTTGGGTTCAGTCCCCATGTGGACCAGTTAACTTTGCTCCTAACACAGTTACAAACTGCACTTCGACTTCAGCCATCCTAAAAATGCACGTCACTGATTCCAAGTGGGTCTGCGAGAGGCGGTGTGGGTATGTCCATCAGCACGGCTGGAAAAACAATTTAAAAGCACATGATTCATTGATCTTGGGTTTTCAGTCCTTTCTTTGCAGACGGAGAACAGAATTAGAGGACTTTAGAGGAACCAAGACAGGAGAATTAAATAAGGAAGTATAGTACATGTTGTAGATTGAATGGGAGTCTTCTTTCAGTTTTTGTTAGGACAGTAAGTGGCCATTAAAAAAATGTTAGAGTTATACCAGTAGGAATATTTCAGTAGGAAATAAATCTATTTCAGTAGGAATTTCTGGTGAAAAAAAGCAAAATGTAAAGGCATGAAGAGTATGATCCCATTTTATAAAACAAATAAAACCCCTTGTATATGTCTATGTATACGAGTGTAAATGTCTTGTACGTTGTAGAGAAACACAGGGTTAACATGGGTTAACGGTGGGCGGGGAGGGACAACAGATATGAGGATACAGGGAGGAGGAGAAAGGAGAGAAGGCAAGGGGGAAAAGAAGAGAAAGTCTGCACCAAACAAAGCAAAACACAAAAGACAGGACCTGTATATGTGTTTGTCTGCGGTCTCTAGAGAAACAGAATCAATAGGATTAATTACCTTATTAATAGCAGGAATTGGCTCATGGCATTATGGAAGTTGGGGCCACGATCTGCTGTCTGCAACCTGTAGACCTAGGAAAGATGCTGGTGTAATTCAGTCCAAGTCTGAAGGCCTGAGAACCGGGAGCACCAATGTCCAAGGGTGGGAGAAGATGGGCATCCCAGCTCAAGCAGAGCAAAGTCTCACTTTTCCTGCCTTTTTGTTCTATTCAGGCCCTCAGTGGGCTGGATGATGCCACCTGCATTGGGGAGGGCCATCTTCTCTACTCAGTCCACCAATTCCAATGCTCGTCTCTTCCAGAGACACCCTCACAGACGCACCCAGAAATTGGTTTACCAGCTGTCTGAGCATTGCTTAGCCCAGTCAAGTTGACACGTAAAATTAACCATCACAGTATATAGTATGATGACATTTATGCATTTCAAGCTTTTTGGTGCAATGATATGCATGTGTGTATGAGAATTTTAAACATTTCATTCAGGTGATATTCACATAAGATTAAACATCTGAAAGTGAAAAATTCAGTGGCAGTTAGCACATTCACAATATCGTGCAACCACACTTCAATCTGGCTCCCAAACATGTCCATCACCAGAAAATAAAACTACATGCACTCAGCCGTTTCTATTCTTCCCCTCCTTCTCGCCCCTGGCAACCCCCAATCTGCATTCTGTTACTATGGATTTACCTATTTTAGATATTTCATATAAATGAAATTATATGTGGATTTTTGTGTCTGGCTTCTTTCACTTAGCTTCATGTTTCTGAGGTTCATCCATGTTGTAGCATGTATCAATACTCCATTCCTTTCCATGGCTGAATAATATTCCCTTGTATGGATATGGTTTATCCATTGGTCCATTGATGGACATTTGGGATGTTTCCAGCTTTTGGCTACTGTGAATAGCGTTGCTATGAACATGCGTGTACATGTATTTGTTTGAGTACCTGCATTCAACTCTTTTGGGTATATACCTAGGAGTGGAATTTCTGGGTCATATGGTTATTCTTTTTTTTTTTTTTAAATGAGCCCGCCCATCCATTCCTTGGTGAGCCTTTGTTTTTAAAATTTATTTATTTATTTATTTATTTTTGGCTGTGTTGGGTCTTCGTTGCTGTGCGCGGGCTTTCTCTAGTTGTGGTGAGTAGGGACTACTCTGTTGCAGTGTGTGGGCTTCTCATTGCAGTGGCTTCTCTTGTTGTGGAGCACAGGTTCTAGGTGCGCAGGTTTCAGTAGTTGTGGCATGTGGGCTCAGTAGTTGTGGCTTGCAGGCTTCGTTGCTCCGCGGCATGTGGGATCTTCCTGGACTGGGGATCGAACCCATGTCCCCTGCATTGGCAGGCAGATTCTTGACCACTGAGCCACCAGGGAAGTCCCCCATATGGTTAGTCTATGTTTGAATTTTTGAGAAATCATAAAATGATTTTCCTCAGTGGTTGAACTATTTTGCATTCCCATCAGCAATATATGAGGATTCCAATAGGATTTTTTAATTAAAAAAAAAATTAAAAGGCACTAGAGAGACCATAAATTCTTAGAGCTCATTAAGGGCAGTATTCACAGGGAACACAGGCATATCCGTGGGATGAAAATTACCCTGGGCCTTGGGCCAGTTCCTTACTTTCATGGAGCCTCAGTTTCCTCATTAGGAATAACTGATTACATGAAGAAACTCGAGAAAGCTTACTTGCTGGCACGCTATAGACAATCAACAATTATTAGTTGAATCTCAATACTCTTTACTGACAAGAGAGTTCACCGTAGTTGAAAAGACAGTGGAAACCATGATAGATGTATCGATGATGAAACTCTCAGAAACTGGAGAGTTTTGGAAACTCTCCCAAAAGGGAGAGCTTCCAAAACAAGGAAAAAGTATCTCTAAGAAGTGTAATTTCAAGAAGATTGGGGCACCCATGTTAGGGGCAGTATGTCACATGATGGTAAAAAGCACAGCCCTTGAAAACAGACAGTCCTAGGTCCACAAACTAGCTTGCCCCCAAAGAAGTCAGAATTTCTTCCATTTCAAGTGACAGGAACCCAACCCAAACAGCCTATGAAAGAAAGGGGGATTTACTGGCTAGGGCAGAGCTTCTCAAGCAGTGTACCGTGCATGTGTTAACAGGCATGCTGGGATATTCCTCCCCTCAGCCCTGGGGAGGAGGGGTGCGGACAGCCAGGGCTAGCACCTGGATGGAAGGACAGGCAAGGCCGATCACTGCTTTCCTTGGCAAGCTGATGTCCTTCTTTTCCATTGCACACCTGCTGTCTCTCGTGGCCACTGACCCCTCCTGGGTTCCTACCTTCACAGCCCATGGTTAGAGAAGGAGGCTCACTGCCCCAGGCCACAAAAAGAAAAACCTCAAGGGGATTCTGACTGACCTGGTTTACGTCATATTCATGCTTCCCACCAATTCCCATGACCAGGAGTATTTCAACTGGTCCAGCTTAGGGGGCCATAGTGGCGGGATCATTTAAGAAAACAGCAGCTCCCATATCTAGAGAGGGAGGAAGAATGGTTCCTCCAAGGAGATGGGCACACAGATTTTGACGAGATGCAATTTATTACATTTTTTGCCTACGGTTTGTGCTTTGGGTATCTTGTGTAAGAACTCTGCCTAGCGCTAGGTCCTAAAGACTTTTTCCTACGTTATCCTCTATAAGTGTGATAGTTTTACATTTAAATTCATGATCCATTTTTGAATTAATTTTTGTATCCAGCATGAAGTTTAGGTCAAACTTCATTTTTTGCCTATGGATGTCCAATTTTCCAGCATCATTTGTTGAAAATTATCCTTTCTCCATTAAATTGACTTGCACCTTTCCCCCAAATTAATTGGACATAGTGCATTGATCTATTTCTGGGTTCCCTTTCCTGCACCATTGATCTATGTGTCTACTCCTCTTCCAGGACCACGCTGTGTTGGCTACTATAGTTCTATAGTATGTCTTAACATCAGGTAGAGTATTTCCTCCCACTTAATTCTTCCTTTTAAAAATTGTTTTAGCCACTCTAGTTCCTTTGCCATTCCATATAAATTTTAGAATCAGATTGTCTACAGCTACAAAAAAATTTTTTTGGCTGAGATTTTGATAGGAACTGTGTTGAATCTATAGATCAATTTGGGGGAAAATGGACATCTTTATGATATTGAGTCTTCCAATCCAAGAGTACAATGTATCTCTCCATTTATCCAGATCTTCTTTGATTTATTTACTCAACATGTGATTTTCAGCATACAGATCCTATCCTGTTTTGTGCTACAAAAGACCCTGAAAAGATAAGCTACCAACTGGGAAAAAATATTAGCAAATCACATATCTGACAAAGACCTTATATCTGTAATGAACAGTGAATTCTCAGATCGTGACAGAAAAAAACAAAACAAAACCCAGACTAGCAATCTAATTGTGAAATGGGCAAAAGATATGAATAGATATTTCACCAAACAGGAATCATGGATGGTAACTAAGCCCATGAAAAGATGTTCACCATCATTAACCACATATTTTAATACACACAAGCTTTGATTATATACAAAAATTAATACATCGAATGTTCATATTGCCTGCTTAGTGTGGGAGAACTAAATGTATTCATATTGACCACTAATGACAAAAGACATAATTTAACAAATTCAGTAGTCAAAATTATGTGTTTTTATCATATACAAAGGCTACTGTTTTCTCCATAGGCATATGCCAAATTTATAACAATGTAAAAAGTATTCACCATATCGTATACATACTCCTTTTCAGAAATGTGTTAAGTACACAGAGCTAGCTTAACCTGTATTTTAGGGAAACAGATATTATTTTTCATATTTTCTAACATTTATCCTCAATGAATTGCTTAATTCTACTGTTATTCATTTGATCAGAAATTGCTCATGGTTTCTCCAAATTCTTCTAGCTCATTTGCTTAACCATATTGTACCAGGCTGTAATTCTGAAGGGAATGCATAGAACCTGGGTTCTAAATACTGCTGTAAAAAAATAATGCTAGATATCAAACAGCAATTAATTCTCCATCATATATTTATTGAAGGTCAAATAATTGGTTGGCATTTATCAGGCACTGAATGTATAGAAAGTTTTTTTTTTTTTTTTGAAGTCCTCCACTGTGGAAAATTTTCAAAATAATAGCTCAGGACTTAAGCCTTACCAAGTGTGTGTTATTAATTAGATTATTTGTCCCAGTAATGGAGGAGGATCAGAAAAGATAATAGAAACTCCCTAATAATTAGTCCAGGAGAGAATCATTCCACTTGAGAATCATTTGCTGTCTTTTCTGCCCCAAGGGCTCTAATTCATGATAACTTGCATTTCTTGCCTATTTATGCTCTGAAAGTTGATCACGCAAGGATGAAAGCGTAATCCTGACCAGAGAAGGAAATGGCAGCCATATTATCCACCTGACTGAAGAGAAGGCCTCAGTGCTGAAGTGTTCCTAATGTAATTGCTATATTCTTTAGAATCAGCTTCCATATAGGTTAGTATTTTTTCTCCAAAATGATGAAACTCAAAAAGTCATTGTTCTCTAAACTCTTTAAAGCAATGACGTTCCTCTGCTGCCCCCTCAAGGTTCTCACATTTTTTCTCCAGGGAGACAAAATTTTAAATAACCCCAAATGCCACCCAAAATAGAATATAAAAACCATACATAGGCTGCTCACAGGGCAAACTACTGATAGTATCGATTACTGAAAAACAGTAATCTTATCTTCCACACACTTATTTCATGGGGTGACTGTTTACTTCCCATTTAGCAAAATTCAGGGATGATGTATCTTTAAAATGTTAGAAAATATATTTTGTGCACATTTTAAGGTAAAAGAGCAAAACCTTTTTTTGTTTTTGGCTGCGCTGCACGGCTTGAGGGATCATAGCTCCCTGACCAGGGACTGAACCCACATGTTCAGCAGTGAAAGCGCAGAGTCCTAACCACTGGACCGCCAGGGAATTCCCAGCAAAACCTTTTTTTTTCAGATGTTTTTAGCTTTTAAGATACCTACAGTATAAATCTGTCACAATAAATTCCATTTTGATTATTATTTTACTGTGTCCACCATCAGCCTATCGACTCAATTTCTGTTCTGAGATATAAGAATTTACTGGACATTGTAAAAGGTCAACTTTCAGGTACTGTTATTTGTAAACAGTACTGTGAACAGGCCCCCCTCTGGTTCCATAACATGTCTGTGGGAGGGATGGGGAGAGAGCTGACCTGGCACCCATCCTTCGCCAGAGCTTCTGCATGCCTGACCTCACTGAATTCTCACAGAGATCCAGCAGAGCAGGTATTTCCCCATCTCCCAGTGAGCAAACTGAGGTAGAGAGGTTATGATGCCAAGTACATTTTCCAAATCCACACAATAAAGAGGATACGTGCAATTCAAATCCAGGCTGATCTGACTGCAAAGTCCCCGCTTTTTCCTCATCAAAAAGTCGACAAATAACAAAAGTTGGTGTGGATGTGGAGAAAAGGGAACCCTTGTACACTGTTGGTGGAGATGTACATCAGTGCAGCCGCTGTGGAAAATAGTACAGAGGGTCCTCGAAATACTAAAAATAGAACTACCATATAGCAATCCCATTCCTGGATTTACATCCAAAGAAAATGAAAACACTAATTTGAAAAGATAAGTACATCCAATGCTCATAGTAGCATTATTTACAATAGCCAAGATACAGAAGCAACCCATGCATTCATCAACAGACGAATGGATAAAGAAGACATAGTACACATATATATAAACTAGAATATTACGCAGCCATAAAAAAGAATGAAATTCTGCCATTTACAACAATGTGGATGGACCTAGAGAGTATTATGCTTGGTGAAATAAGTCAGAGAAAGACAAAAACTGTATGTGGCTGTTTACAGGGTGGCTAGACAGACTTAGCAGGATTCTTGCTAAAATTGGACAATGTAGAGACAAACATGGCAGTCTGAAAAGTCGAGGCCTAGGTGAAGGAAGAGAGCTCAGAGAGTCGCAAAGGATTGAGAGAGAAAATGTCACAATATTTTAAAATATAGACAAAAGATACATGGGAGTTTTTGGTCTTTTTTTTTTTTACACTCTCCTATAAATTGGAAATTATTTTAAAATAAAAAGTAACTCCCCACCCCCACTCCAAACCTGTCCAGTTCTGTTGTCTTAGTCTGGTTCATGCCTCCAAATGTCTCACTGGCTGAGCCACATTTTTCTTGCTGAGTTTTGTTCATCTGACCTGACAGGATAATTACTGCATTGTATTACTCCTAACCAAGTAGAACAAAACTTCTCGAACCTAATGTGACTGTGTTACAAACCTCAGCAGCCAAGGAAAAGTGTTTCCTGAACTTCACTCATGAATACCATCTGCATACTTGCCACAAAGCAACTGTGCCTCTGTTTACATTATAACTTAAAAAGTCAACTCTGACTTTTTTATAGAAAAATAGCAGGCAACCACAAAAATACATACATTAAAAAAGTTATTAAATTTAAAAAAATAAAATGACAGGATAATTAATTTATAAAAATGCATATTTGAAAATATGCTCCCTAAAGAGAGTGGAACTTTGTGTGCTGATTTAATAATAAAAGGATATTTAGCCTGATGTCACTTAGTTTAAGATGAAATGGGGTTCTAAATCAATATAATGATCTAGTTTTAACATTTTGATGGTACCAAGAACTGTGCATATCAACATATATCCTCATTTATTGGAAAGGGCAAGAGATATTTAACCTCCGTCTTTAATAGAGTTGGATATTCAGAATTAATTCCTAGCCAAAATGATGTTACTTTTATTCCAAAAAGGCATTTGAATATTTATAACCCTGGAAGCATACATAAAAACATAATTTTTCCTTCTGAGAATATTTTAAAAAATCATTTTTAGACAATGTAGTTATGTTGGAATTTTATTATAAACTGCAAGGGCATAGACCTCGAGCTGGCCAATTTCAAGGATTTCTTTCACAGCAGAGGTATTTAAAGGCTAAATAAATAAATAAATAAATAAATAAATAAAAATTAGGTTAATCACTATTGACTTATTGGGGAAAAAAGGGATAATCCAAATGTCCTGTTAAAGAATTCAGGTTGGGTTACCTAGGAAGGTGGGTAGTTTCTCAGAGTAGTTTTTAAAAAAATTTTTATAAATTTATTTATTTTTGACTGTGTTGGGTCTTCATTGCTGCCCCTGGGGTTTCTCTAGTTGTGGCGAGCGGGGTCTGCTTTTCATTATGGTGCGCAGGCTTCTCATTGTGGTGGCTTCTCTTGTTGTGGAGCACGGGCTCTAGGCGCGTGGGCTTCAGTAGTTGTGGCTCGCGGGCTCTAGAGCGCAGGCTCAGTAGTTGTGGTGCACAGGCTTAGTTGCTCCCCGGCATGTGGGATCTTCCCGGACCAGGGCTCAAACCCATGTCTCGTGCATTGGCAGGCAGATTCTTAACCACTGCACCACCAGGGAAGCCCCCAGAGTAGTTCTTAACCCGACTCATATCCATAGAAAAATACACCTGCATTTCATCAGGAATGCTAATTTCCTTCCAGAAGGTTATGAATTGCATTAAGCAAAAATGTTCTGGTGGGACCAACTCTGCAAAATTCTCCTTGTGAGGCGAGCTAGGCAGAGGTGGCTGAGGAGCAAGTATGGGAAGAGACTTTTCACTGAATGTTTTATAAACCTTGAATTTTGAACCAGGTACAGGTGGCCCTTTGTGTAAAGTTAAGTAATTAAAAAAAAAATTGAAGACTCTCCAGAATTTGGGCTTCTCCTCAAAATACCCATAAATTTTGTCACATGTGAGAACTAAAGGGAGAGAACATCCCTTACTTACCCATTTGCTCCTAACACCTGATCTGAGAAAATATGTCAAGGTTTTTTTTCATAAATAATTACAGTATTTCCAGCAAAGAGTTTAGAAGCAGGAAGCTCAGATTATTAGCAGGTTCTCAATTTTGGTTGGTTTCTGGAATGTCTGCATGATTGGGGGCTGGTCCCCAGGGCCTGGGTGTAGCTGTTACAATAGCCACTACCTGAGTCCCCTGAGCACGCTGCACTCTGGTTACGTCATTCCATCCAATACTCACCACCGCCCTCCACCACAGACAAACCAGAGGAAGCCTTTGGAGCATCCAAAAGAAACTATTTGGAAATAACGTAATCTATTCCAGATAGCTCAAAGGCCAAGATGGGACGTTTGCAATGAAACAGGTCCAGGTAAGAAGCGAATGCTCTCCTTATACTGTATAATAAAGCAGAAGCGGACATAAGGGGAAACAGGCCTTACCTGCAGGTGGAGGCTGCAGTTTTCAGGCAGGAAGCCTGTGGGTCCAGGGCTCCCTTATCAGGTGGGAAGGAAGTTGGGGCCGAAGGGAACGGTGGCCAGAGTCAGATGCTTGGGTAGAATCAGGCCTGTCTGGCCATCCCCCCAGCTTTGCAGGCCTTCGGGAATGACTTCTAGGAGGCGGCCGCTGCACTGCAGTTGGGCAGGCTGTGTGGGCAGAGGGAGTCGCTGCAGGGTGAGTGGCATCTCTGAAGGCCAGGGAGGGGCCTCTCACTCACTGCCTCTGCTGACAGAGACCCTGAGGTTTCTACTTTGGAGGGGAGCAAGGAGCAATCCCTTTTGGGACACAAAAAAGTGAGTTAGCATCCTCAAATGCAACCTTCGTTCTGCCTTATGATCCTTCGCTACTGCTCTTTTAAGAAACGTTTAGTTATTTCAATCCATTATGTCGTCTCCAAATTTGTGTTGCTATTTTATCTTTACTTCCTTCTTGAAACAGCAGTTTCAAGAAGAGCTTCCGTCTTATGGCTTATTGATCATTTATAGTAGTGGTAACCTTTCCCCATGAGACTCAATTCACAAACACTAAAAACATTGATGGGCTGTATTTTTCCTAAAAGAGAACCATCTTTTCTGGCCCTTTAATAATGAACTTTCAGTGTGTTTTTTAATAAGAAGATGCAATAGGGTCATAACCCTATAAATTCTGTCTCTAGCTCCTGGTCGTACGGGGGCTCCACTTCATTTCAATGGCGGTTTAAAACTACATAGTTTTCCCCCAAGGGGAGAGGGTTAGAGAAAATCTGGGAGTATATGAAATTGCGTGGAAAGCAGCAGCCACTAGCTGCCCTGCAAGGAGGTAAAAAAAAGTGGGTAACTGCATTCAGGGATTGGGGCCAAGTTAATGTAAATGGGCTACAATTTAGCACATTCTCTTCACTGTCAACCCAATAATGACTTAGCAGCAGTACCCTCCCTGGCAGGAACCAGAGGTGGGCGTGGGGAGGGAGAGGGCTTGGAGCCCAGCCTTCCCGACTTTCTGCTCCTCTGGCACCTTCGCCCACCAAGGCAGCAGACGCTACATGCTGGTCCCAAATGCTTGCCTCTGCGGCATCCCTGTGACATAGCCTGTCGTGGTGGCAAGTCTGCAGAGATGACCTCCACTCAGGGTGGGCTTTTCAGTGACCAGGAGAGGCCAGATTTTGAGTGTCTGGTGCAATTTGCTAGAATGCCTAGATTGAGGCCACTGGATACACAACCTATCTGCACTAATGAATGTTATTTCCCTGATTTCTTCTATTACACACTCCACACCCTCTACTTTCATTGCTCTGAAATTCTGATGTGTCCCTAGGTGAAGGCAGACCGCCCGTGCGTTTTGCTCAGCATCTGCCCTCAAGCCATCAGTTTTTGTTACACAGCTTAATTCAATAAAACTCTTGACCGGAGTATCTGTCTTGCTGGGTGTAAGTGCTGCACCCATTGTCCCTGGAGTATTTTATGACGTTGTTCATCAGTTGTAAACCAAACTTAATTCCATCTCTTCAAACGCGTGTACTCCTAATAGCAAACTGACACTGCCAGGCACTGATCTAGGGGCTTCACGGGTATCACCTCAAACCTCACAGCCACCCTGTGTGGGAGGTTACTGTTGACGGACTGCTTTACAAGTGAGAACAGAGGCACAGGGAGGCTGAGGGGGTTGCAAAGGGTCCGGACTGGTGAGCAGTGGGGCCGGGCTCCCCAGTGCTCCCCGCCCTGGATGGCCACCACGGGGCCCTCCCCTGCCAGTCACTGTGAGGACGGGTCCCTGGTGACCGAGTCTGGGGGACAGAGCCACCAGCGCTCACAGTGAGTCCGACGGAACTTCTTCCCCGGTCAGGGACAAACTGCTGCTTGTTTAGGTCGTGGTGCAGATGAGGTTATGGGTGCACTTAGGGGCCGGGCCATGTGCAGATGAGGATCTTCCACCACCAGTCCCTCGGTGCTGAGCAAGTAAAATTGCATTTCCATCAGCCAAATACACTCATGGTACAACTCCGCAGACTCGGCAAAGCTGCTGATACTTTTCACAACTTCCTAGGCTTCCTCTCAACACCGAGGCTCTTCAGAGAATTAGCAAAAAAAAAAAAAAAAAAAAAAAAAAATACTTGATTTTGAAAAATTAAGAGAACGTAAGTGATGATAGCTAACACCATGCCTGACTTCTAAATTCATTTAAATCCTCTATAATGTGGGTACTATTATTATTCCCATTTTAAAGAGAAGGCAACTGAGGTACAGAGGTTAACCTGTCCAAAGTCTCAGAACGTGTACAGTGAGATTTGGGAACCCGAGCAAAGGTTTTAATCAGGTGCCAGCCTGTCTCTGTAGTCTCCTGGGACAAAGCCACACCCGTTTGTTGAGTATTGTCTAAAAAAGCAGCTAAGTAGTTGTGATGAAGATCCTAGGGGCTGCAAAGCCTAAAATACTTACCATCCAGTCCTTTACAGAAGTTTGCTGACCCTGCTCTTAACCATTCAACATCACCTTCTTTCACGATGTACCTTAAGACCACAGGATTGCTGTCAGGTTGTAATTCAAAACTTACACTTTGTACCTATTTGTTACAAACCTCTAAGAGAAGCAGGGGAACTAATTTTTAATCTATAGCAAATGGCACCGGACTTGATTCCCATTACAATCTGAATGCTACTTAAGAGGGCAGACATGTATAAGAGATCAAGAACCATACAAGGAATCACTGACACACATTTCAGAATTATATTCTGCTACTCTAACTGGAATTAAAAAAAAAAACATTTTTTTGTGGAGTTTTACATAAGAACTTATCACACTGCTTTGGGGTTCATTTCTTAGAAATGAGTAACTGAGCTATAATTTATCTTCAAAGTGTTTGTGTTCATCCACTCAAATATACAACATACATAGAAAATATAATATGCCAAAGTATTGTCTAGCAAATGACGGTCAGGATTACAGATTGTGTGAGAAAAAAAAAAAGTGGGGGGAGTCAGTCCAGGATGGTTTTAGAGTTAACCGCCCACCTCCCCGTCACCTGGTCAGAAGTTCAAGTGTTGGAAGTAATAATCCAAGCCCACTCCTTGCAGGTAATTCACTTTCTTCTAAACCTTCATACTTCTGGGACTAAGAAAACGAAAGATGGTAGATTTTGGCTATCAATCCTTTGAGGCAGAGGGATAAGAGGTACAAAGTGATTTCCATGGAACAAGCTCAGAGCCAGACTGTTTGATGCAATACTCGTAGGCAGAATGCAGCAATACTAATTACTAAGTACATCATTTAGTTAGCTCTTTAGCTAGCTATTATGAGACCAGGTACATGGAGAATGTTTATCTGCTTATGCATTTACTCACGGTTTTGTTAGTCAAACTACAGCTACAGAGTTAAGATAAAGTTGCCTCTCATTACAGAAATGTCCAACTAGCTTTAAGACAATTTTGCTTTTCTTTAGATTTAGCATTAAAAAAATATTCTAAATGAGTTATGCTAAAAACTTCTGACACTTGTGCACATATCTTAACCCTCTATGTCACAAAATAACCAGAAAATTTAAGGGCCACCCAAGTTTTTTTCCTCCAGAAATAGCTCGGATTCATAAATATATAATTACTGGCTGACATGCAAGGCCACTAGGCCACTAAATTTGGTACAAAAGAAAAAAACATGAATTTTCATCCTGTATAGACAAAATGAGGTATTAAAAATGTCACCCCAGATAATTCCAAAGAATTGTTAGTTCGTGTTACAATCAGTTATGAGTTTCAGGATCATGTCACATCAAGTCTTTAAAACTGACCTTCCCTGATTAACTTGATTCAACTCCAATTACTTGTTTTCCTACTTCTATCCAGAAGGATGTAGTCAGTCTGCAATTGATTCTTTCAGGGACCTTAGACCCCTCTGATGGGTACATCTTCTGACTTTCCCCACTAATGTTTAAACTTGAAGCTGCGAGGTTCTTTGCCATATGCCTTAAGTGCTTAGGACAGTGTGCTCTGCAAACACGAGACTCTCCGAAAACCATGTACCCATCTTCTGACCATACTTCCATCTCAACTTAGGTGAGCACACCACATTTTTAACATTTTAAGTAGTGTAATAAATTTAAAAAAAAGCAAACCTGAGTTGCTCCAGTGGTTTGGCATCAGTACACGAATGGCATTTCCAAACAGCATTCTATCTCAGGAAGTACCCTCAGGAAGAGGGGTTGAACTACCACATTTTTACTCTGACAGGAAGACAGGATATAAAGTAGGTTCAAATTTCCCCACACATGTTGAGAGTCACACAGGTACCCACTGAAAGCAATGATCTTACTAGAGAAGTCACTCAACATGGTGTCTGTCCTGCGAGATACCAAAGCTTCTGGGCCGGAAACAAAATATATGTGAGGGGAATCTGCCCCCAACCAAACCACCTTAATACAATTTATTCTACTTTCCATTCCATTTCAGATTTAGTTTTAATAAAGTAATGCAAATCATTTAAAGAAAAAACCTTTAATTTTAAATTCTGATCTAGGCATAAAATTCATTTTTGTATCACGGTTAAATTCAGTACAAACTATAAAAATGTTAACACTGGAGTTTCAACAGAAATCTAATAAGACCTCTTAGAAAAATTATTTAAAGAAACAACAGCAAGTCATTTACTGCTATGAGGTTAATACATAAAGAAAAACACATTCACACATCTTACTGAATTTATCAGTAAATAATTTTAGCCATAATACTTATCATAAAATTAAAAGTTTAAAAGTTGCGTGTGGCTCCATAGCAATTACAATTTGCAATAAAAATACTAAGCCAAATCTTTTTTTTCTAACAGGAACAATGCTAGCTTTAAAACGACTGAAGTTTGCACACCAATTGTGAACAGAGTAGGTGTATCATAACTTAGCTTAAATTAAAGTGGAAGATGGTAAAAACTAGATGCTTTTAACTTTGAATTGCACGAGGAAAATATCAGGGGGAAACAAAATTCAGAGCCATCCTTATTACTTTAAAAAATACTAGATTATTCTTATATTAAAAACATTAAATGAATCAAAGCCAGACAGTACTAAATTTTTACACAAACTTCTTTCGTATTTCAACGTTGTTTATTGAGGAGTGAATGAGACTACTGCCAGACATGCCAACGACACTTCACATTCAAGGGCTGGAAGCTGAAAAGCTTTCCAAACTGAGTCACTGCATAAGCCTTTTGGGGAAAAGAATCGAAAGTGACATAAAATAACATCTTCATGCTTGTTGTTTTTGTCTTCAGCTTTTTTTCAATTTTTGGATCTACTAGTTTGCTGGGTAAAAGGCTTCTTTCTACCGTACAGAGACTCACACTCCAATGAATAGAATTAACACTAGGTGTACAGCAACTTGTTTTAACACACATCTAACGCTGAGGAACTGATCTTAAAGCTGTTTTGTCTTAAATCTCCTTATATCTAGTGAGAAAACTTAATTTCCCTTTCACCTTCACATGGGTGGGTTATACCAATAGAAAAATACTCTTCAGTGCTACTGCAGGGCTCATGGGACTTCCTCAGTGGTGTGGGAGAAATCCACTTAAACACCATCCCGAAACCCAGGGCTTCTCTTCCTGCTGTTGTGGCTTTGCAGAAGAATGGCCCACACACAACTCTACCGTTCTCTTTTGCTCAAAAACAAAACAAAGAAACCTAAACAAAAGGGTAAACGTTTATTTGGAGTTAGTTTTCTGGTGGTGATAATTAAGGCCCTTCAGGCAGAGTTCAGGAGCTCCTGTATGGCTGCCTGCTGCTCGGGACTGAGCTGCGCTATGCATTCAGTCCACAGTCCTCCAGAAGTCTAGGGAAAGAACATCGTCACACATTTAGATTCGGCGAAAATGGTCACTGGGAAGTATTTCAATCATCAGCATTAGGTAGACTGAAATAATGCCAAAATACCTGAACATCATTGTAAAAGCAAGAAATCTTTTCATTTCTACAAAGTTTATTTCATTTACAGTAAGTTTTCTCATTTTTGCATTGATAAAGCTACACTTTAGGTGACATGTTCAAGTAATCTATACACATGAATTTAGGTAGGAAAAGTCATTGGTAGCTGACAGTTTTATTACTATTAAAATCTCATCTTTTTTTCTTCACAGATATGCAGAAAAACTTCTACATAATGAGTATGTGCTAGTCTCAGACTTAAGATACAAGTTTTAGTTTAAATAAATAATGAGAATATATGGGTAGATTATAATAAGTATAATCCATTTGAGGCTTGATGACAAGAGAATATAAACATGAAATTTCCTTAGCTAGTTGGATTTCTATTTCCTTCCTCTAATAGAGAAGAATATGAAAAAAAAAGCCAAAACCAAGTAATTTTTTAGTTCTTCTTCCCCAGTTTAACCAAACCAGCTTACCTGTACTTGGCGAACTACATTAGCCAGACGTTTGGCACAGGGATCTTCATGTTTAATTGCCTCATGCATTTCTCCTTCTGCAATTATACTGAATATTTTGGGCAGATTGGTATTGTTAGGGCCAAGAACGATTGGGTGATTACTGAAAAAAGAAAGAGAAGGTCTTTATACAATGATTATGCACTCACTAAAATCAACTGCCTTTTAAATTCAGTAGGAGGAAAACCAGCTAATTTTACTTATTAGCTTTTCAGTTTCTTCCCATGTAAATTTTATACATATATACATATATACCTATATATATATATATGTTAAAAAAAACCCAAGATATTACTAAGAACAGTTCCTTAACACAAATTTTATTTAGACACTGCAAAATGGTTTCTAAAATAAATCTGAAGTTCAAAAAGATAATACAGGCATTCTAAATGTAAGCCGGGAAATAAGCTGCAGTCAAGTTTAATGGAAAGAAACCTAACAGTGAATCTAATTAGAATTCCAGTCTTTTTCATTAAGAAAATTCCAGAGTAGTCACGTCCAAGGGAGATGATTAAACAGCGTGATGGAGGACTGGTCACTGCAGAGGCAGGTGCAGATAAGGGGTCTCCAGGACGGCTGCTACGTTCCTTAGTGATACTGTCCTCCCTGTGAAGTCTCCCAGTATTTGTATGAACGAGAACTTAGACAGGCATGAAGGAATATAGCCATTGGCCTGTTTCTACAAACTCCAGGAGATGAGTGGTTGTAGCCCTTGGATTTATTTATGAACTAAAAGGAATAATTAATAGTGCCAGAGCCCAGATCCAGTACCTAGGGGAACCTGGACTTAGAAAAACAGACCACCAATGAACACGCCTTTGACTTGATAGCTTCTATAACCTCCAAGGTGGTTGCAATTCTTAGCTATACTCACAGGCACAAAATAACACTATGAATGACAGAGGCCTGGGGCCAGATCCTGACTGCCCGTCTGGTGTATTTCCCTTATACCACTGATTTTTTAATCCAAAGAAAAACACTAGTATTTCAGAGGGTCAAATAATAGTACTAACAATGTGCTTTGACCCCATTCTACTAATGAATGGTATGTCAATTATACCTCAGTAAAGCTAGTGAGTGAATGGCTGAATGAATGAGTGGGGCGGGAGACAGAACAGAACCTTCCTTGAACATCACATTCTATAATGATCTGTTGAACTGAGTTCCATAAAGAATAACTCAAAATTAGATGTGCTTATACGGCACTCTTAACTGTGACACGGCTTCTTAACCTGATTTATAAAGGCAGCACTATTATAACCTATACACCTGGAAGCTGTGCACAGGAAGCACTGTGTTACGTGAAGGGAAGGAAATAAGGCCTACCTGTCCCGTTCCTCACCTTTCAATCAGGTCGCAAAGATAACTGAAAGTCTGAACAGCTTCTTCTTTATCCTCATGTAATGGAAGCCAAGACAGCCAATGTGGGAGGACTTCTTCAACGTTCACACAATCAGGCTTGAACTTCATAATTTTCCCTACTGCCGAGATGCAGTTCTCTGTAGCATTGATATTTTCTTTGGTCTTAGAATCAGCAGACTGAATAACTCTTACCAGTAGTGGGAGTGCTTCTAAAATAAGCATTTGAAAAAAAATCATTTAAAGTCTCACATTTTCATGCAAATGCCCATAAATATTTCTTATCTCTGGTCCAGGTATGAATTATAGCGAGGCAATGTTCAAGTGCAAGAAATGTTTGTTTTTGTGACCACAGAACCAGGCACGGGGAAAGGGGGGTTGCCCTGGCGTGCTCAGGAGCACCTGCACTCCACTAATCTCTCGGCCCAGGACGTAGCAGCCTCCGGATTCACACCCCTGATCACCTCGGTGTACCGCAGCTTCTGAAAGCCGCCCAGCTATACTCCCGTGCTGAACATACAGGGATGCCAGCATGTTTTAAGAGTATGCCCTCCAAGCCCCAAGTGGACTGTACCCTGGGACTGAGGTGAGGAGGCTGTGGTCCCACTCAGATTTCACTTCCATTTCTACGAGCATGAGGGCGGTAAACTCCTAAGTGCTACAGTAAGGTGTTTGAAAAAGGAAAAGAGAATGAAGCAGTGTATGCTTGCCGGGGCGGGCGGTGTGCGGGGGGAAAGCAAGGCAGGAATAACAGGGATGCCTGGGATGAGACGCACATAACGTAACAAACAAAAGTACCTGTACAAAAAGGACGATAGTTGTCTCCGCCGTACTGTGCCATGACCCCCAGGCCATACGCAGCTGCTTGCCTGACTTCTGGGCTGCCGTCACAGGTGTACTGGAGCATTGGCCTTATGAAATATTCTGCATATTTAAATGAGGCTGGGCTACAGTGTTCTATGACATCATCAAAGATGCACAAGCCCCACTGTCTATCTGGCCACGGTCTATGCAGACACTACAAAAGAGATACTCTTTTAAGCTTTGACTATTCAGATGAATGTGGTGCTGGAGTTTTTACGGCCAGCCACTTTGACAGACATTACTGTGGCAAATGTTGTCTGACCTATTGTTTCAACAAACCAGAAGACAAGTCACTGTGTATTAGTTAATAAAAGACATGAACTAATGGAACAACAACAACAAAAGATTGTAAAGAAACACTTATTTACTATAGGCTGTCATCTTACATGCATATTCCTGATATAGGTAATGAAAAACAACATAGTAACAATCAGTTCTTGTGAATAACAGCCCTCAAAGTACTACACAGATTTAATAAGGTATAGGTTTAAAAGACTTGGGTGATTTGTTACAGAATTCCACAACCTGACATTACCCAGTATCAGGAATAACTGACAGCAGCAGCTATGTATATACATTTACTTTACAAAAAAGATAATGGCAATGCTATATTTAAAAAACACAGCAATAGTAAAAGCTGCAAAGATTTAACTTTATAGTACTGATTCAACAGGATGTCATATGTGCCTAAATCATTTAAAAGATACTGCAGTACTAAATATCATAAAACACAAAACTGAAAGCCAAAAAGAACCATAAATATCTGATGACTGCTTATAATTTATAATACATTTTAAAAATTGAATATATAAGGCTCTCATCCAGAATCTATGATTGCTGGTGGTACACAGTAAGGATGAAAACGGAATTTTCTAGTGTCTACTGAAAAACAAAAACAAAAACCTGCAACCATTTTGTTTCCATTTGTTAATTTAGCAGGGTATAGATAATCTGAAATTAAAAAAATCAGTTCTATGCCTTCAGACTGTATTATAAATTAGTTGAACTATGGAAAACCTAATTAGTAAACTTCGAGCATATACTGAAGGAGAAAATATCCAGGGCAATGCAATAAACTTGGTAAATTAAAAAGGTACAGTGGAAACCATGATTTCTACAATCCATTCTGACTTGAAAGTGTAAGTTTTCAAATGCGTAAGGAAAGATTTCCAGGTCAACTATCTAAAATAATTGTCAAAAAGAGGTAACACTTACAATTAGGTTGACAATTAACGGAAGCAGCTGTTCAAACCATGGTAACACTTTTTCCTTGTAGCTACTGAATATTGAGTGTAAAATGTCTGACACTTTGGTCAGAATATAAACATCATTATCATCCTAAAAAAAACAAACACATACAAACCCGTATGTATTTAAAAAGTATCCCTGCTATTATTAACAGTAACATTTATTATAACAAACATAAGAAAAGTACAAAATTAAATTTCTCTTCACTTTCTTAAGGGCATAGCAAGAGTCAAGAGACTGAGGTTACCCCAGTGATGTCTCTTGTCTGGCTATGGAAAGAAAGGAAGGAGTGTGGTAAGTATTGCACTTATTGCAAATACTTTTCTTGGAATATATTTAAAATATACAGTTGAAAAATTAACCCAAATCTCAAAGATCTGAAACAAAAGTGATTTTACTTTACTATTTTTTTGTTTTCTGCAAGAATGTTTCCGGTTTTGGAGCAGGATGGTGGGGAGATGCGGGGTCAGTTATTTACATCCCTGGGAACAACGTGTGTGTCGGCGTGTGAGCACCCTGCAGAGGACTGGGATGACTTGCACATGTCAGCACCAGTCCACCAGATGGCCCCATGACAGACCCTAAACACACAGCTGAAATATGTTTGATGGCATCAAGTGGTTTGATGGTGAGAGAACTGAGTAACAATGTGAAGAATTATGTCAACCACTGCATGCGTATTATTTATGGGGAAATTTGCACAATTCTGTGGTCCAGTGGAAAGACAGCTGGCGTTATAGAAAGATCTGGCCTTAAGCATGAGATTGTCAACAGTGTGGCTGTAGAAGTCATTCAACATCTGAGTTTGAGTTCACTCATCTTTAAAATGGTGAAAGCACCACCAAATATACAAGATTGTTGTGAGAGTGTAGAAGAAAACACGAGGTGAACTCCAAAGTGCTTTCATATGTGAGGTCATTGCAACAAAATGCACACAAAGCATCCAAAACACAAATCAGCTGATTTCAAATTACTTATTCTCTAGATTAATAAACGAAATACATGTCAGATTTTTCTACTAAAGATTAATAAGAAGTACATCTTATGAGAAGTCAGATGAATCAGAAACTTAAGCAGTATCTTCCAGATGCAAATGGTCGTGTAAATTAAGTTCTAAATGGAATAATTTACCTCATCTTGTAGTGATTCTTCCACCTGTTCATCATAGTCTTCATCTTGTCTTTTAACTAAAACACACCCAAATAAATGTCTTTAAATGGTCGCCAAAATGGTCAAGGATTACATTCAGAAATAAAAGCATGGAAAACTTACCTTGCCGCAATTCTTGATTTTTAAAATGTTCTTCAAGTTTAGCTTTCAATATACCTCCCAACTCTTCAAAGTGTTCATTATTAAGGCATCCATCTCCCATGACTTCAATGCACTAAAATGAGGTTGAGGAAAGCAAGCAACTCATAAGATTTAAGTGTTTTTGGAGTCAAAAGTTAAACTCCATTAAGAATCAGATGGAGGGACTTCCCTGGTGGCACAGTGGTTAAGAACCACCTGCCAATACAGGGGACCGGGTTCGAGCCCTGGTCCAGGAAGATCCCACATGCCGTGGAGTAACTAAGCCCGTGCACCACAACTACTGAGCCTGCGCTCTAGAGCCCACAAGCCACAGCTACTGAAGCCCGTGCGCCTAGAGCACGTGCTCCGCAACAAGAGAAGCCACCGCAATGAGAAGCCCGTGCACCGCAACGAAGAGTAGCCCCCACTTGCCGCAACTAGAGAAAGCCTGTGCGCAGCAACAATGACCCAAAGCAGCCAAAAAAAGAAAAAAAAAAAAAAAAAATCAGACGGAGGTGTGAGAAAAATTAACATAACTCAGTACCCTGGAAGATTAATGATTAAATGAGTAAATCCACTTGGTTTGTATTTGCTACAATGCCAGTATTTTAAAGAGAAAAAATTTTAAAATATTTTTCCTTTAAACATGTCCTGAGCATGTCTTAAGTGCCAGGAATTATGGTGGATGCTGCGGATTCAAAGATGGAAAAGACCAGCTTCTAAGGAGCTCAGTTACTACATGCATACTCTGTACAAAGATGGTGCTGGAGAAAGGCTATGCTTGCATTACAGGCGGAGGAAATGATACAGGCAAAGACATGGAAGCATGCGGTCTTTGGAAAAATAAAATTTGAACTTCAGGAGTGTAAATGGGGACAAATAAAGAATTTTTAAACCAAACTGTGGAGCAAGCTATGGAGCTGTGAGCAATGGAAATGACCAAGAATATGGGAAGGAGAGTGACTCAAAGAGCAAGTTAATGCTTGAGGAAAGGCAAATGAACTATGAGGAAAAGAAGGAATGGCTTCTGGAATAGACCAGGTGAGGCTATTTCAATAGCAAAAAGAAGAGATACGGCAAAAAACAGAAGGGAATTTAGGGGAGAGAGAACAGGACAAAAACTAGACATGGCTTGGATGATGACAGCCAAGTTTCTGTAGTTGGATTAACAGGTAATGATGATGGAAACTAATGAAGACCAGAATACAAGAGCTACTCTTGAAAGAAAAACAAAAAGAGTGAAAGCACCAAAATATTAAACATTTTTTTTTTTTTGGTGGTACGCGGGCCTCTCACTGTTGTGGCCTCTCCCGTTGCGGAGCACAGGCTCCGGACGCGCAGGCTCAGCGGCCATGGCTCACGGGCCCAGCCGCTCCGCGGCACGTGGGATCCTCCCGGACCAGGGCACGAACCCGCGTCCCCTGCATCGGCAGGCGGACTCTCAACCACTGCGCCACCAGGGAAGCCCCAATATTAAACATTTTTGATAGAAAAAGAAAATTTTCTGTTACAGCATAAAAAAAAATCCCATTTATTTAGCAAGACTAATAAATGAACACACAATCTTATACATATTTCTGAAGAGAAAAATACTTACCTTTGCAAAAGAGTGCATTATTTCTGAGAGGACATCTGAATCTGGTTCTGTGCCGATGGCCTTGATCAGAGCATCACACATAAAATGCCACATCTGTGTGAGGTACTCAGGACCACGGACTCTCGCACAGTCCAGGAGAAGAGGCATGGATTCTGCCGCTGCCACTCGGACACGTGTTATCGTTAAGGAAACGTACCCACTGCCCTTAGGTTACAGTTAGTGTAGTCACCACCCTGAAGATCATGGAGCGCTAGGCAACTTCTGTTTATCCAAGACCACTCTCCAAGAGCTTGTGTTAAATATAACCTGGGTATAAAAACAGAAGTCCCCCTGTCCCCAAGACACACCTCCTGTCTTTTCCGTCACCTACAACAGAACAGGAATGAAGGCTCAAATGTAACCCCTAAACGTAAAAATGACTGAGGGAGGACCTGGGACTCTCACAGTATGTCTCAGAATGTACCTATCCCCACATTTGAGGTAATGCATGTTTCTAACAAATGCAACTGAAGCAATGACTTTACTAAAGAAAACTACTGAGGATCTCTTCCTGAATCAGCCTCTTCAATTTTCGATAAAGATGAGGTACCTCTCCCTATCTAACACAATTTCTAAAATAAGGTCTTGGGACTTCCTCTTAAAAATACTTCTGTTCTGTCTTCAGGCATTATGGGAAGTCTGCTGGGCAAAAGCCACCTTCTGTAAAGGATGCCGCTGCAGGATACTGCATGAAGAACTACAACCAAGTGGCTCTGGAGCCAGACAGATCTGGGTTTGGGTCCAGGCTCTACCATTCCATTGGGCTGTCATTTTTTTTTAACCCATTTACGAAAGTGTGTGTGCGTGCACGAAATGGCATAAAAACCTACCTATATATGTTAATTACAACTACAATTACATTGAGGAGGAAAACTGTTTCACACAGATTTACTATGAGACATTTCTCTCCAGAGGTATTATCCACATTTGAAACGAGCTATATAGAAAGTTAAGTACTATAAGATGGTCTCTAACGTGTTAAAAGGTCTTGCTTAACATCACCAAAAGGTATTTGGGAAAAGCAGCAATTATACACAACCAAAAACATTTGCTAATAAAATAACAAACCTTAAAGCTCTTCAGTGCTCCACAGAGAACTGTCAACTAGAGGATAGCTGACATTTTCTTTTTCATGTTTTTGGCACAAGTGAAACAAAGGCACTTGCAAGGAACCAAGTTTATAACCTGAAACCACTGTCAGTGCAAACAGAATACTGGTGATGTATGCTTACTTCAGTTAGCACAAAGTCTAATACTTCAACAGCCTACAATTTAAGTCAGTCTAGAAATGCCTTCTGTTCAAGTTATAGGATATCATCATGGAAATAAAATTTCAGTAGAGGCACCATGAGTTTCACAACCTGTTCCGTGTACTCCACAAAGCCTTCTTTTAATTCCTTAGCATAGCAAACCTGAAACCAAAGTATTTGAAGAGAAAACAGGACCCATGTTAATTCTGATGTATTAATATTTATTAACAAACTGCAAAACCATGAGGACCACAGAATGTTATATCCTAACTAGAGCTAACTACATTCAGAGCTGTATGCAGGACTGTGAAATTAGTCTTTTAACTAAAGGGAATTGTAAGATGGGAAAGGACCATGAAGCGACTGAAGTATGTACTGTCATTCGAAGGGGGGAATACTTCATATCTTATCTTGTGGGGGGGAGAATTTAGCAAATGTTTCAGCACTCTGAAAATACTTCAAACAAAAGAGGCCACTTAATTAAGGCAACCTAAAATTAAAAAAAACTGAAAATGTAATCACAGCACATCACTTCTGTAAATCTGCAGCAAACAGGCCTATGCTATTCTGAATTTTAAAAGCATCATTTCAACAGTGAAACAGAAAAAATTGTTCTTAAAATAATTGTTTCTTTATTCTCTTTCACTACATGAAAAGAGCTGGTAATTTTGTAGAAGATGTTACATTTACATTTGTTCTCAAGTTGAGCGATACTACAGAAAATCCAAATTGTTTATAAATTATAGGTAATTAAGTACTGACAAGGATAAGTTCAAGAAATATGTTTAAATGAATTAGAAAACACAATACTTTACTAATACAAAATAAAATTTAAGCCATTAACTTTTATTTAGGCTTACTTAGCTGCTAGATTTGTAATACACCATAATCTCTTTTTAAAATACTTTTTTATTGAAGTTTAGTTGATTTACAATGTTACCAAAATCTCTTAACTCTATTTGTAAAAAAACAAAAACAAAAACTCTCGCTGTCTACAACACATGCTCGTGAAGGTTTAAAAAAGGAAACCCAAAGAGAACATACATAGACCCCATAATACCACAAGAAATAATCACCGTAAACATTTTGATTTTCCTACCATGTCTATTTTTTAAATACAATGAAATCATACCAACTTCATCTTTAATACTGTGAGCAGATTTCTGTTCATTCAAAAATATTCCTTAGCCACTTACTATACACTAAACACAAAACAGGCAAAAATCCTTCCCCCTCAGGTAGCTTTGTAATGGCTGTGTAATACTCCAAGGCACAGTAATTACTGGTCATCTTCCTAACAATAGTTATTTGGGCTATTCATTTTTGTTGTTGTTGTTGTTGTTAAAAACAGCACTGGTAATGAAAGGTTTTATCCACATTTCTTTAGGATGGAAATCCATAAGTGGAAATGTTGGGTCTAAAGGTTTCTATATTTTATTTATTAAAGAATACATTCCTGGCCCTTCAAAATAACTTCTTCAGCATCCGTGAAAAGCACTCCTATGAAATACATACATATAATATACCTAAGTATATATATAATGAAATATATACATATACATTATATGTATTCATTATGAGAAATTGTAAAACAAAGTTCAGTAAACATTATAATTACCAGCATCTGACAAGCAGTTGACTTTTCTTCCAGTCCTGCAGTTTTAATACCAAAACTTTGCTGATCTCCAAGGTTCACAAATTCCCAACCATCATCATCACTCATGTTCTCCATGTCTTGGGCTATTAACAAAGAAGCAAGCAAATTCATGTTAAAAAATGATAACAAAGAGAAATTCTACAACTGCCATGTCCTCATGAAAACACCTACTATCTAAAAGGGCTACTTCAGGCTTAATTGAAGCTGTCTTCATTAAAGGTCCCATAACCACTGGAAGGTACTGCTGAAATTCTTTTCCAAGGATTTTGCACATTCTGGCCCATGCTGAGATCATGTAAGAGATCTGGGGAGAAAAATTTAAAATTAAATTAAAACTGATTTTTAATAAAAAATGGATAAATAAGACATAAAGAAAGCCCCTTCCCCGTTTCATGGAAACGGTGTTTTTACATTCATGGCTCTTTAAGCAATAAGTGCATTTTCTAAGGTCACATACTTAAAATGTTCAGAAACCATGGAAAATCACTGTGAACTTCTACACTAGGATACAGACAACAGCTGAGGCAAAAGAGCCCAGGACCCTGTCTTATCTTTTCCTATTTTCAAGAAACTACATATTTCAAAATATATAGTTTCCTCTAACAGCGTCTGAATCATTTAACAAAGCCCACTTAAACATATCAACCCCTAAGCACTAATTTTCTTGAAGGCAGGAACTTACCTGACTTTGCCTACTGCCTAAAGTTCCATTCATTAAACACTAAATATCCCTTTCTCCTAGCTGTTTAAGTTTTCTGTGTAAGGGGTTGTCCACATTTAAGACACCTCTTCTACTACTACTGTGTTTACAAAGACTTAATCTACCTACAGAGAATCTGGTTCTAATTCATCCCCATGGACCCAAAAGTGATTTTTACCCTCCAGCATCCATCTATATATTTGTCTATTTCACATGCCTGCATGTGCAAACGCACTCCCCACTCCTAATTTAGAAAACAAAACAAAACAAATTTTTAAGTGTTTGGAAAAAGCATTTTTAAGTATGGAAAACTATTACAGAGTGGCTGTGTAAAGTTAAAGTTTAAGCCAACGATGACTGATTGAATGCTCATGGTACAGTAAGCACTGTGACTACCATTAAGATCGTGACAGACATTCACGACGTTCTTACTACAGGGTCCTCAGTACCCACCACTGAGACTGGTACCAGCCGTGAACTACACGCAGAAGTTAGCCAGGCTGAGTGGGGAGGGTTCTTTCTAAGCTCAACGAGGGCTTGTTCACAGGCAGAGAAAAGAGGATGACATGCTCTAAAACTGCTGGGTTTCTGTATTTCTTTTGCTTTTGACAGGGGAGGGAAGTCATCTGGCATGCAAAGGGCCAGGAGACATCCACATGGTGATGTCTACTAAGGGGCCGGACAAATGAACCCTGAATTGAGCGACAGACCTGAAGTCACAACCATATGAAGGAAAACGGAAGCCGTGCCTATGGATGACACTGCTCAAGGAGAGTGAAGAGATAAGAGAGCCTGGCACGACAGAACCCCAACGGAACCAAAAACTAGTCAGAAGAGGAGCAGCCTGGAATGGACCGAGGAAAAAATGGTGTGCCAAGTAGAAGGAAAACCAGTGAAGAATGTCTCTGAAACCACGGGTTGATATTATCGCAAAAAACCTATTACTCGATTTCTTTTTTTAATACATTTAACCCTGAGCTATCGACCAAAAGGATGCAAGCGCATGTGAGGGCTGCTTTACCTGAGGGTCATCATCTTCCATATCATTGAAGTCTGTCTGCGTCTTCAATAACAGCTGCATCACATCTGATGCATCTTGCATGAACTGGAAGGAAATATTTGGGGAAAAAAGACACTAATGTTACTCATGTATATCGCATCAGAGAGGCACTACTGCTACCCAATTTTTGTTTCTTGTGTAATAATAAAACTTCCCCCCCAAATCTATTACATTTCCCACATGGGTTATAACCCCTCAGATAAAAGTACTATATAGAAAAATGTTCATCTATATTGCAATGGACTTAGTGCTTTTTCTAGAAAAATACATTTTCCAGTGAAGGTCAAAATGAATTGCAGTATAAAGACAGTTCTAGTGGCATCAAGTTTTGGTCCATGGCTTATGTATTTCCAGCAATAAAAAGAGAATCCAAATCCAGAAAGACAATTTTGGGTTGCTCCATAGAACTATATGATTTTCATTTAACTCTCTGCGTAGTTCTGGCAATCTCCATTCTATAAACTGTTTCAAAAATAGTTTGAAAGCCAAAATGCAGAGAACAGAACATAAAAATGTTTTATTGGTTAGTTTCTCAGTGTCTCACAGAAAACAGTTTATAAGATAATAATGCTGGTTTTGGAGGAAATCAGACAGAAAGGTTCTATATTGAAAGCTCTGAGAATCAGAACCTGAGGGGCTGATGACAGAGGAGCTTGTTCTGAATCAGCTTTGACAGGTCTGAGACGTCAGCCAGGAAGAAAAACACACTGGCCCATCGTCCTTGTTAATTATTTTCTGAAGAATTATATGCATATAAATTTCTCTAGGGACACTCAATGCTTTTTGGATTAACAGAAAAGCAACTGGAATGTTCCCAAGCACATGTTCAAGTGGGTGAAACTAAACATATGGGTCTTGAATTCCACAGGCCTCCATGGAGACAGACTGTACCCATAAGAGAAGGTTTCATGAGCATAACTGAGTTAATAAGAAACCTTAATATTAGCGATGAAAAAATGGAGGCAACAATTTATTTATACATAAAATTAAAGGTAATATGAGAGTAAGATGATGGAAAAAAACAAGTATCCAGAAAACCATTTATCAGAAGGAAAAAACCCTCTGGTACCCTCAATGCCTCCGTAGCCAAATTCAAACAAAAAATTTGACGTACTACATTACAAATCACGTACTTTTTCCTTCCCAACAGCCAGACCAATGAGGCTGATGCATTCAATAGTTTTTCCTCTGAGAAGTCTGAGTTCCTTTTGAACTGCATTCTCAACGATGTGCTTCAGTGATGGCATAAATAAGTCATAGTAAGGGACAAATTTTTCTTCTGCAGTATCTGCAACTGATGCAATAGACGTCACAACTTGTTCCAAAACTAACTTGGTGCCTTTCTGAATCAACTAGAAGGAAGACACGCAACAAGCACACAAATGAGAACATGGAAGAAACACTCCCTGAAAGTTCCCGAGGGCTTTTCTGAAACCACACGCTGAGCCCACCCTCTGGCAGCCACACTGGAGGTTGTAGGTCTTACAGCAAATGTAAGAACGGCGCTGAACTCCTTATATTTATGTGTGATGTTCTCTCCTTAACACAGTGCTCCTGGACTGCTCCAGATGCTCCTCACGCCGCTTGTCAACCACAGCCGCTCTCGGCAGATCTCTTTCTCCTTGGACCACAAGCCCCAACACACCTTTTAAAGGTCAGCTTACTCCGTTCTTTTGTATCTCAGCATCTGCTCTGTGTGTAACGTCATGACTGGCCTCTGGTCTCACTGGAATGTCTTTCTTCCTTGGCTACTCCCTCTTTGCATTGCTCTTGCTCACATACTTTACCCTCCTCCCCAGCCCATCTTAGCAACTCCCTCCTTCAGTCTGTATCTCACATATTGGACCCATGAGGGGAGGGGGGATTATACAGAGGCACCCTTCGCACTTCGGCCCTTTACCCAAATCTACTAGTAATGTCACGTCTGATCCATCAATTCCTGATTTAACTAACCTCACCGATCTGCCTTCGACTTGTCTACCTCTGTCTGTTTTCAGATACACGCGTTCCTATATCATGTTCTTAGTTTGCCGTCACTGGACACTGAGCACCCATCCTTTGCTTTAAACTCCCTTCTTTGCCTTCTGAGACATTGTTTCCTCTCTTCCTCCCTGTTCTCCTTTAGACCAGTGCTAGGCACAGTGTGGTTTACCAACTGTTACCAGTTCATCATGAACTAAAGCATAGAAACTGAGTATTAATATAGCAATTTGACAGTAACTTTATGTCTGCTGAATACAATAGTTAAACGGCTTTTATTTTGCATGTCCTTTTCATTCATTTCACTTTAGAGTAGAAGTTTATTTTCATTATATTTGACAACAAACTGGGCTTCAATCTTTGCCTTTCTTACCTGAATCTTCTCTCTCTCATGATGCTACACTGACATCATTCACTTGTTTTTAGGTTGCCTCTTACTTAAGCTGAAACTATAAACTGTCTTCTATTTGGATGGCCAGGCCTTATTTTAAGAATTCAACATATTTAAAACAAAAAGGACATTCTTTTTTACATGTTCTCTATTTCTCTCACCCAGGTTAGGAGAGTGGTCAACACTTTTTGCTTCTTTCTCTTTCATCTTTTTAAATTCAAACTGGCAGAAACTGCTAATGCTTCTTGAGAAGCATCTTTCAGAATCACTCTTCCTTCCAATTTCCACTATTACCATCCAAACTCGCTGAACAATAATCGTATGATGGTCTTGCCTTAAATCTTCCCCATTTATGTTTATGCCTCATGTTGCTACTGTGCTAATTTCCTATAATCACGTTTTCATGGTTTCTTGCAGCAATTAATTTATGTAATTCCAAATTTACATAAATAATTTACAGAGTTCAAAGATAACTCTGGCTTGTTTTCCAGGCAATTCACATGCTGCTTTTACCTAACCTTTAGTCCATATCTTTCCCAAGTCTAATATTGAGCGGCCCATTCTCTGGTCAAGCCTGAATTATACTACCTAGAACAGCCTGGAATGTCTTCCTCCTAACTTTCTATTCTTTATGGCCATTCTGAAAAGTCCCTCTTTCTCCAGGTCTCACCTATCAAATTAAATTAATCTTTATAAATAGGGAGCTTAAAGATCTCGAAACTTACCTCTTGAAGTTTAAGGACCATGATGGAATGCAGATGTTTCACCAAATTATCTAAATATGGAATAAGTAGTGACTTGGGACAGTCTTCAGTGAAGTTAATGAGAGCGGCGGCGGCATGGGCCTGCACACGCTGATTGCCCTGGTCTTCCATGGTCTGCAGCAGAGCTGCAATCACCTGTGAAATGAAGTCACACACACAGACATTTTCAAACGCCATCCCTCTTCTTAGAGTTTGAGTGTCTGCAGACTCATTACTTACCTTCTCATGGAATTTCTTTTGGAAACCAGGTGCAAAATCTGTAGCCATCTGTCCCACGGCATTACAGGCTGCATACCTCACTCTGGGATGCTGGAATAGGTGCCTTTGTATTAGTAAAGGCAATAGGGTCCCATGTGAAACTAAGGCAATAATTATGAATCAAATATTTACTGGTACTTACAGGATCTTGAAGAAAAAGCAAAACAAAGTTTACTATCTCATTTAGAATTCCTTCCATTTGCTGGTGGCATCCTTCCCCAATGGCAGATAAGGCCATTAATCCTGCATGCCGATACTTCCAGTCAGCTACAGAACAGAATTACACAGGAAGGAACAGCAATTAGATACTACAAACGTGTCATTCTGGTAGTCAGAAGTATAAGGAAGTTCTCCTTATTTGGAAAAGAGTAACAAAATACTTTTATACATGTTTATTAACCAGAAAAATAGAAAAAGTGACTGACTGGATTACTTCATTGTCACAGTGGTTATGTCACACAAGCACTTCTACTCTGAAAGTTAAAAGGCAATATGGTGGTAGAGGGAGGAATAAATTGGGAGATTGGGATTGACACTACTATATATGAAATAGATAACCAATGAGAACTTACTGTATATGTATAGCACAGGGAACTCTGCTCAACACTCTGTAATGACCTATATGGCAAAAGAATCTAAAAAAAGGTAGATATATGTATATGTATAACTGATTCACTTTGCTGTACACCTGAAACTAACACAACATCGTAAATCAACTATACTCCAATAAAAAAAAATGCTCTCACCATATTATAAAGGGGAGCAAATGTTCAGATCAAAAGAACAAAAACAAAAAACCCAAAACAAAAGCACCCTGGGATCCTCAGTGTAAAAGGATCATGAGAATGAAAGTTTGAGAACTGCTGGTATAAGGGTTAACTAAGTTGTAGAAAAATCCTAAATTAGACATTAGACTTAAGTTTTCCCTTTCCTTTGGGGAGCCCAAAACCCATGTAAAGATGAAGTCTGTTGTAACTCATTCCTCTGAAAAATTGCTAATTTTTTCTGTTAAACATTAAAACTTTATTATTATTATTTATAACATTATTATATATATGCTTTAACTGTATTTCAATTACTCAATACACCATTAAGTCAAATTTCTCAACTGAGGAATAATAATCCTAAGAAACTAATATCTGATACTCATCTTTGCATACTGGACACATTATTTTATTTATTTATTTATTTATTTATTTTTTTGGCGGTACACGGGCCTCTCACTGCTGTGGCCTCTCCTGTTGTGGAGCACAGGCTCCGGACGCGCAGGCTCAGCGGCCATGGCCCACGGGCCCAGCGGCTCCGCGGCATGTGGGATCTTCCCGGACCGGGGCACGAACCTGTGTCCCCTGCATCGGCAGGCGGACTCTCAACCACTGTAGCCCTGGGCACATTATTTTAAAGAAGAGTAAATAGACTTATTGTCATGATCATTTTGCAGTGTATACAAATACTGAATCATTACGCTACACATCTGAAACCAATATAATGTTATGTCAGTTATAACTCAGTTAAAAAGCACACAAGGGACTTCCCTGGTCAGGGAACTAGATCTCACGTGCATGCCGCAACTAAGAGTTCGCATGCCGCAACTAAGAGTTCGCATGCCGCAACTAAGAGTTCGCATGCCACAACTAAGGTGTCTGCCGGCAGTGACTAAAGAGCCAGCAAGCCACAACTAAGACTCGGTGCAAGCAAACAAACAAACAAATTAAATTAAATTTAAAAAACACACAAAAATAAATAGTAAAGAAAAAGATTTTAATGCATAAATATTGAAATAGAAAGATGTCTATATTTAGTTCAGATATTTTAAAGTTATGTCTCATATATTCTCAATGTGCAGAGTTCCTAGAAGTATGTTCAGCAAATGTAATGGGATGGTACTGGGATTTGAAAATGGTTTTCCTCTGAATTTTAAGATTAAAAAAAAACCCGGGGGCTTCCCTGGTGGCGTAGTGGTTAAGAATCCCCCTGCCAAGACCTAAATGTAAGGCCAGACACCATCAAACTCTTAGAGAAAAACATAGGCAGAACACTCTATGACATAAATCACAGCAAGATCCTTTTTGACCCACCTCCTAGAGAAATGGAAATAAAGACAAAAATAAACACATGGGACCTAATGAAACTTAAAAGCTTTTGCACAGCAAAGGAAACCATAAACAAGACTAAAAGACAACTGTCAGAATGGGAGAAAATATTTGCAAATGAAGCAATGGACAAAGGATTAATCTCCAAAACATACAAGCAACTCATGCAGCTCAATATCAAAAAACCAAACAACCCAATCCAAAAATGGGCAGAAGACCTAAATAGACATTTCTCCAAAGAAGACATACAGATTGCCAACAAACACATGAAAGAATGCTCAACATCATTAATCATTAGAGTAATGCAAATCAAAACTACAATGAGATATCATCTTACACCAGTCAGAATGGCCATCATCAAAAAATCTACAAACAATAAATGCTGGAGAGGGTGTGGAGAAAAGGGAACCCTCTTGCACTGTTGGTGGGAACGTAAATTGATACAGCCACTATGGAGAACAGTATGGAGGTTCCTTAGAAAACTAAAAATAGAACTACCATACCACCCAGCAATCCCACTACTGGGCATATACCCTGAGAAAACCATAATTCAAAAGGAGTCATGTACCAAAATGTTCACTGCAGCTCTATTTACAATAGCCAGGACATGGAAGCAACCTAAGTGTCCATCAACAGATGAGTGGATAAAGAAGATGTGGCACATATATACAATGGAATATTACTCAGCCATAAAAAGGAATGAAATTGAGTTATTTGTAGTGAGGTGGATGGACCTAGAGCCTGTCATACAGAGTGAAGTAAGTCAGAAAGAGAAAAACAAATACCATATGCTAACATATATATATGGAATCTAAAAAACAAACAAAGAAATGGTCATGAAGAACCTAGGGGCAAGACAGAAATAAAGACGCAGACCTACTAGAGAATGGACTTGAGGATACGGGGAGGGGGAAGGGTAAGCTGGGACAAAGTGAGAGAGTGGCATGGACATATATACACTACCAAACGTAAAATAGATAGCTAGTGGGAAGCAGCCACATAACACAGGGAGATCAGCTCGGTGCTTTGTGACCACCAAGAGGGGTGGGATAGGGAGGGTGGGAGGGAGATGCAAGAGGGAAGAGATATGGGAACATATGTATATGTATAACTGATTCACTTCGTTATAAAGCAGAAACTGACACACCATTGTAAAGCAATTATACTCTAATAAAGATGCTGAAAAGAAAGAAAAAAAAAAGAATTTGCCTGCCAATGCAGAGGACCCAGGTTGAAGGCCTGGTCCGGGAAGATCCCACATGTCACGGAGCAACTAAGCCCGTGCACCACAACTACTGAGCCTGCGCTCTGGAGCCCGTGAGCCACAACTACTGAGCCCGCGCACCTAGAGCCCGTGCTCTGCAACAAGAGAAGCCACCGCGATAAGAAGCCCACATACCTCAACGACGAGTAGCCCCCACTCACCACAACTAGAGAAAGCCCGCGTGCAGCAACGAAGGCCCAATGCAGCCAAAAATAAATAAATAAAATAAATAAAAAAATTTTAAAAATTGGTGTTTACTATTTAAAGAAAAAACAATAAAACTATTTTTAAAATAAAGTGGGGTATACAGTAAGTTACTAGAAAATATGCATTGTTTTTAAAGCCCTTTTCACATGAAGTATTAAATACACCTTTGGATCCTAACTCCAAACCTGGGTATAGGGCAAGCATCACTTTCCTCTTTTTTTAAAATTTTTTAACAGACAAGGAAACAAAGGTCCAGACTTGCTCAAAGTAACAGTAACAAATCTTTATTAAGAGTTCATTGCCATACATGTGAAGGCTTCTGCAGCCAGCTAGTTATGGTGTAGCAGGAACTTAAATTCTTTAACTACAAATCACAAGCAGGTCCACAACATATTTGAAGAATGGCATTAAGCAGTGGTGAAACACTGATAGCTGGGTGACCTTGTGTAACCTTTCATGTCTCTGGGCTTTACTTTCTTCATCTTAAAAATGGAAAAGCTAGATTCTGTCTAGTAGCTTTTTTTTTTTTTTTTTTTTTTTTTTTTTTTGTCTAGTAGCTTTTATAGGTTGAGCAACCTGTGATGTTGACTGTCTCTATCCATTTGGGGAAAATCCCTCAAAATTTAGGGAGTAAAAAAAGGAAAAACTATTACTCAAGACCCAGATGTAAAATCACATCATTAAAAAGGGATAACGGCTTTGGACCACACCTTCTTAGGATAAATAAGAATCTTACAGGATAAGGAGGACCTAGGTAAATGCTAAGGGATGGAGTTCTCAAAAATTCACTTTCATGTGAAGCTGATATTCTGTGATTCCATTTCACTACTTTAAGATCCCAAATCAATGGTTGGACCCTCAAGTCTGTCTCTTCTAATACATGCTATAGATACACATGTCCATACATGTAAGCCAGGATTTCTGTAGAAGAGTGTATGCAGTAGCATTATTTGTTATCAACAGAACTATTATGGTTTAATGGGGAATTGTGGAATGCTATGTGGCTGTTAAACGAAAGGGAAGCCATCGTGTGGTGATATGATACACTGTGGAGCGGAAGCATGGGATCTGTAATGCTATATTCACATTAAACACAACTGTACATGTGCATAAATGAGGTCAGAGACTCAAGTCTCAGAGGACTGTTAACAGTGGCCACCCCTGAATCTAAGTTAAGGGACTTTCAGTTCATACATTTCTGTATCTGAATTTTTTAAAAAAGTCAAGCATATTAACTTTGTAATTAAAAGGACAAAAACAACAACTTTTGTTACTGATACAAATTACAGGTACAAGGCTAACAAATGACCAAATATTTGCTAAGAATATAAAAGGAGAAATATAGAAGTAGCTTCTCCTCTAGAAGTAGGTATTTAAAAAAAAAATAAAAGATATTAGATGAAGGAAGACTGTGAATCAAATACATGCATACTTCATAAACATTCAAATAATGGTGTTTTACTTAAATTCAAATTTAGATATTTCTGGCTAGGGAGTAAATCTGTCAATTTTCCTTAGAATTTTTAATTTTTTCCCATATACCGAAGCCCATTCTGGGGAAGGAGAATTGAATAATATTTGCAGTATTGAGGAAAAAATATTCTTTACTGTAAGACTGAGTGGTTCTAAAGATGACTGAATAGGATTTTATCAATATGAGAATTAGGTTAAACATAGAACATAAAAAGGCAAAGACTGCCTTTTAGACACAGTCTAAGCATTTGTTAGAGTTTAAGATTTGGAAAGCCACACTCCACTATTCTAGCATTTGAAAGAGATAACAGCTTACGATTCTGAAGCATCTGCATAATATGTTCCTTGATCATCGGTAGGACAAGCTTTCCACCAAGTCCACAAGCCATTCGGTCTAAAGCACTCTCACCAGCAACCGCATTGCTACACACAAACAAAATGATATAATCGTGACATAAGCAAAATACACAAGAATAGGACACTGCACGGACATATTTCTAAACATGTTATTAAACTGAGACTGAAGAAGAATTAATTCAAGTGGTCTTTCTAATATATGTAGTGAAGCTGTGGGTTAAAAACCCTAGAGTTTAAAAAAGACAGGGGATAAAATTTTTATCATGTCTCATTGAGGTTTAAAAGTCTTATGTCTGAATCTGATCTTTCAAGCCTTTTCCTACTCTCCCCCCACACACCACTCACTGGTTAAAACTTAGCTTCTGACACTTTCAAGACTCAGAGGGGTAAGCAGAGTGTTTAGGAGAGCCCTGTGTATCTCATTTCCTGGAAATATATTCTTCAAACTTATTAGTGGGGAGAACATAGAAAACTGAAAAAGGTACTGAGCCTGCATGTGATTTTTTCCTCACTGTGAGCTTATTCATCTTTAAGGGGTGCAATTTGCATTGCAAAAAACTATGCATTGGTGAAAGTCAATTCTAGTTTTTCCCCCTGAAAACTGAAGAAAAATTTGGGCATAAAAGCCTTTGCACATTTATTCTGTTTTAGAACTGCAAGATAAGCAGTGAGTTTGTCATGTGCATAATCTTTAACTGTTCTGTGTGAAGGCAAGACCAGAAAGATGAAACTATGACCTTCAGAACAGGTTCTTAGACTTAAACTGACCTTGAAAATATATTTACGCCCTATTTACTCACAGATAAAATCTTATTCACCCAGTCCAGAAAAAAAAAATAGCTTCATACACCATATAAATTTAAGTGCCTTTTACAGGGCAAATTAAGCCAGGTAGCAGCACATAACAGTAACTGAAACAGGGCAAGAAAACCTGATTGGAGCCCAGTCTTCTCTTCAGCTCTATTTGATCGTTTCCAGTCAAGGATTATTTTCATACTTCTAAAGAGTATTTAGGCCAAAAGTCAGTCATTTTTAATAACAGGATTAAGTTTCAAAAAGACACCATATATTCTGTAAATCGAATGTCTAATTCTATCTAATATCTGTTATAGTAGCTTACACCAACTACCAGTCTTCTGGGGAAATAATTTCAGTTCTTTTTAAGAAAAGGAGGTAAGGCAGTATGATTCACTGGGAAGACTGAGAGAAGTGGTATTAAGCCCAGTCTACTGACTGGCTAGACAACCCTGGACAAATCACTCAATCCTCCCTCTCCACTTCTGCATCTATAATATGATACTATACCCTTTAGGACCACTGAAAGAATCCAATTAAAATAGCTGCTATGAAGTGCTATGTGTCATATACGTAAGGAGCCATTATCACTACTTCACAGTGAATATAAATTCTGACTGACTTTTCCACAGGAACCTGTATTCATGGGTACCTACGAAGTTGAAACAAGTAACACAGTAAGTTCAGTGTTACTGTCGCCCAGTGTTGCATCTCACCATCACTGCCTCCTCTCTATGCTAAACATAAATTGCATTATTTGGGGAAAATACAGGGGATTTGCTGAAAACTATTCTAAGGTAAGGTCTATGCATATAAAGGCATTTATCACAATAAAGCTTCTTTATATATATTTTAGAAGATACTATTAAAAATTCTTGAAGAAAATTTAGAGTCAGGGTAATAAAGATAGCTACTTTATTAAAGATAAGTATTTACAAAATTTGGTACAGAAAAACACACAACAGAGAAAACCTAAATGTCCGATATTCCAAACTTAAAAGTTTAACTTCGGATTGATGGAATACAGTGTGGGGAAGAGACAGGCCTTGTAATCCTAAGCTCTCACTGTCACCTGAACTTGCTCTATCCTGTCAAGGAAGCTTCACGGTTTTTGGTCTGTGTGATTTACCTGTCAAAATCATCATCTTCTAGTTCATCCGCATTTGCCCAGTCCTCATCCTCTTCAAGGTCAACCATCATGGCTAACATCTGAGGAACTAAAGAAAATAATTATTTCATACTCGAAAACTGTCTCTTTATTTTGTCAATATCACCATGTACTAACAACTTTAAGAAGTAAAAATCAAAGGATTTGCTTTGCTTCTAAGAGTAAAACAAAAAAATTATTTGCCTGTTCTCCCCAAATCTGGTTTGTTACATTTTTACCTTTTTTACCACACTGGCTTTAGATCTTGTTCTTTTTAAGAAGTATCATTAAGGATAAAAGTCAAATATTCCAAATCCTGTTACATCCTCTTCCTCCCTCACCAGAAGCAAGCACCATAATAAAATCAACGTTTCTCATTACCAAACTGTTTTTACACTTGAACTATAGTTTTCTCTATGTATAACATATAGTACTACTCCAAGATTTTACTTTTATATAATAAATGGTATCACTATATATATCCTTTGGCAATTTGCTTTTTTCTCAACACACATGGATTCCATCTGCATTACTTCATAGCATTTTATTATAGAAACACACTATTCTGTTGGTGGACATTTTAGTTGTTCTTAATTTTTTTCCTATTACAAAATTTGCTTTGATGAGATTCTTATACATATCTCCTTGACAAGTGTGAGTTCAGGGCATGGAATTGTTACAAGTATCTTTAATATTACTAAAACCCACTGAACTGCTCTCCATAGCGGCGGCATAGACTTGATTCCTATGGGAAGGTCAAAGGAGGCCTGTCTGTATACTGCGCAAGGTGTGAAGCGCTCCTGTGAGTTCTCTCTGCTCCACACCCTTCATCGACACTTGATATTGTCAAACTTTCTGACAGTTAGTATTTGACAATTAATTACGTTTGTATTTATGGAGACTGAGCAGTGTTTAACAGCTATTTCAGATTCCTCTATTGCAAACTTCCTGTTCCCAGCTTCTGTTTTCTGGACACCAAAACTTTGTTGATTGTGTGCAATGAACTACTTTCTCTCAGTCTGTGGCTTATCTTTTAATTTCACTTATGATGTACCTGATGGTCAAAAAATTGTCTTAGTACAAATTTAGTAATGTTTGCATCTATGGTTTCTGACTCAAGTCTTAAAAAAAATCACTTTCTGCTATTAAAAGCTTTACTTATAAAATGTATCTATTATTTCACGTTTAATCAACCGAAAATTGGGTTTCATAGGATATTTCAAGTTGGGATATGTTTTTCCCATAGAAATAACCAGCTGTGCCAATGACCTTTGATTAATTATCTTTTTAAGTCCATTCTGTCTCCATGTGAGTGGATCTGCTCCTGGACCCTTTCGTTCTATCCAACTCATCTATTACCTGCACCATCAATAAACTCTAAATCGTCATAGCTGATAGGCAAGATCTGTACTTTATTCATCAAAATTGTCTTGGCTACTCCAGGCCCTATGTTCTTCCACACAAATTTTAGAATCAATCTTATCATGACCAACTCTATTGTGATTCTGGCTAAAATTATATTGAATTTTTAGGTTAATTTGAGGAGTACTAATATTTGCTTCTCCTATTAGTCTTTCAATGCGTCATCCAATTTTCCCCATAGAGGTCCTGTACATCTTTCAATTTACTTCCAGGTATTATAAGTCATGCCTGCTATTCTGAGGTTTCAGGGTGCTGTAGCATGGCCATGATGTTGGGCCCATGCAGTTAAGAATGTATAAGTGCATTTCCCCAGAGTCACCTGAGTTTGAAAGGACATTCCTTCTACCAATAAAATCTGTGGACTTGCACAACTCTCAGCAAACTTATCCAACAATTTTGCCACCGCAACACCAACTACTTAAACACTTGTGACTTACTAGTCTGTGCAACAATATTGGTATGTTTTCTTAACATAGCAGCTGCAGTCTCAGAGAGGGTCACAATTACTTCAAGGGCAAGCTGGCGTTGCATATTATTGAGGCTGGTGTCTCCACACAACTACAAAAAAAGACATATTTGTATACATTTAGTAGTTTATTCACGGAAAATAAGAAACAGAACATTTACCTAAGTATTTAATTTACCTTCAGACTTAGCTGTAAAGTTGCTTCCAAATGAGGACGTAAATACTTTGGAACAGTGTCCGCAATCTCAACAAGGGATTTTAGGACCGAATCATCATTCTGGTAGCATGAGTCATTTACAGCCTAGAAAAGGCGAAATAAATAAAAAAATAAAGTCTGTGTTCAAGAGTCACTTTATGATGCCTCACTGGCCAGAACATCAAGAGGCAGACAACAAAGAAATACTAGTATTATTTTTCACTGAGTAATAACTTAGCAATCAACATTATGCAGATATTCCACCTACAACCACATATATATTTTTCTTTTGCCTAATGTTAACTAGAAACACATAAAGATTTAAACCTAAGTAAAAATTAAAATCAGTGCAACTATAACCACAACAACACTTAAGACTGGCAAAGAATTTTTTCATAACCAGAAGGAATCCCTTTTTCTTTGTCTGTCCAATACCCACACATATAATACTAGATCCTATGATACATTTAAAGTGTCCAATATTACCCGATTTATTTCTCTTTGATGTCAAGTTTGGTCACTGTGGAATTTAAGTATGCATTTTGTATCTACCTTTGCCTATTTCAGAGTCACAACTCCGAAAAGTTCTGGCTAACATTTTATTTTATTCTAAATTCAGAGGAAGAAAAATCTGAAATTAGACTTAAATAGTGTGTAACTCAAAACTTGTAGATAAGGGACTTCCCTGGTGGTGCAGTGGTTAAGAATCCACCTGCCAATGCAGGGGAGGTGGGTTCGAGCCCTGGTCCGGGAAGATCCCACATGCCGTGAAGTAACTAAGCCCGTGAGCCACAACTACTGAGCCTGTGTGCCACAACTACTGAAGCCCACGTGCCTAGAGCCTGTGCTCTGCAACGAGAAGCCACCACAATGAGAAGCCTGCACACCACAATGAAGAGTAGCCGCCGCTCGCTGCAACTAGAGAAAGCCCGCACCCAGCAACGAAGACCCAACGCAGCCAAAAATAAATAAATAAAATTTAAAAAAAACCTTGTAGATAATAAACTACTGAAACAATAGAATGTTTCATCAGTTAATGTTTTGTCATTGACCTAAACTATCTTTTCAGCTTAATAGCACGGGGAAAAAAGTTTCTACTAAGTTCTGGTAATAACTCTATCACATATGAACCTTTAGCTTTAGCTCCCCTAATTCCTCGCTAACCTGGTCCTCAGCAGGGGCACTATTCCTCTCAGGAGATGCTTCTTGGTTGTCACAGATTGAGGAAATGCAAATGCCAGGGGTACTATATGTCCTACATCTGTGACACAAATGCTTATGAAGAACTCATCTGACTTTCTTATCATGCATCTTGCATGATTATGCCAGATACTTACATAAATGAAAAACTCATTTATAATGATCTGAACCTAGAACCTAACTCACAAATTATTTTTTGCCTGGTTTTAATGTACCATGATGTCTCCACCCCCCGCAAAATGTAAATACTGTATAAATTGAGAAGGAATACATATTTTGTTTTGTCCAGAACTTCACCATTTCTGGAAATCACCAGTTCAAATCACCAACAGCAACAGAAATCATGGTGTTTGAACCGCTGATGATACCTCTGTATCAGTCCACATTTTTAGCTACTGCATTTGTATAGATCACTTAGAAATCACCCAGTCTACTGTGTCTTTTTGTGGTCAGGCCCTAGCATTTATATGTGGAAAAGCATGCCATTTTATTAGACATTACTTTCTATTTCTTCTTTGTATCCACTTAAGGCCATACATTGATATTTTAAAAACTTGTATGTGTACATGAATTGTTACTATGCATTTCATTTTAAGAAAGACTATGGAAAGTTATAAATTACTTGTCATAAAAGGGGGTTTGAGGACTGACAAGGTTGAGCATAACTACTCTAACTCACCCAAGCTTACTTTACTTTCCAATTGAGGCAGATGTCCTTAAAATAATGGAATCCAATAATGTCAACTAACCATAAACTACTTACTTTATAAGACAAACTGTTACAAGCCCTGTATTTAACAGTAAGGACTGCAGTCAAATTTGGGTTTCAATTGTGCATGATTTCACCACTTAGCAACACTGTGACCTCGGGCAAGTTTCTTACCCTCTCCTCCTTAGTTTCTCCTTATGTAAAAATGGGCATTACATTTCATAGGTTATTTGGTTGTTCTAATGGAAATAACCTATGTGATTACATATTCAATAATAAGCATAAATTGCTCATATCATTTGCCTTATAGAAAAAATCTGAAACTAAGAGACCAAAGGTCTGTCAAAGACAAAAGACATTAACTCAATGGGGACAGAGATTTGTGTGTTTTGTTCACTGCTGTATCCCCAGCTGGCACATAGTAGGCAACAAATATTTATTGAATAAATGAATGCATTACAGAACTCTGATGAGAATGTAAGCAACAAAAAACCAGTAAGGATATAATTATCACCTATTCTAAACTGTTTTCTTACCTGTAAGAATCCAGGTAACAAGTCTGCAAAATGTTTGAAGAGGGCAACATTATGTTCGTTTGCAAGTATAAATGCAGCGGTAGCTCTAGCAGATAATGTCCTGATCTAAAATGAAGAGAGTAAAAATGTCAAACATGAGAAATTCTTAATAGATGCAAGTTCAAGTTTTCTTACTCAAGATAAAAATTTTCTTTATCAGTAAAACTAGTAGTTATATTTTAAAGTATAAAAGCAAAGACGATCTCCAAACACATAGATTTCTTTCACAAGTTAGGTGCTATATTAAATTAGGTGTTAATATTAATGGAATTGAAATTATTTACCGATGGATGTTCCTGATCTTGCATACACTGAACTAACATCCGTTTGATGACGTCTAAATAGTGCTGCTGTTGATTTCCAAAAATTCCAGGAAAGTTCCTGAAAAAATGATCCAAGGCATCCTTTAAAAACTACATTATAGGGGCTTCCCTGGTGGCGCAGTGGTTAAGAATCTGCCTGCCAGTGCAGGGGACATGGGTTTGAGCCCCGGTCCGGGAAGATCCCACATGCCGCGGAGCAACTAAGCCCATGTGCCACAACTACTGAGCCTGGGCTCTAGAGCCTGCGAGCCACAACTACTGAAGCCCGCTCGCCTAGAGCCTGTGCTCCACAACAAGAGAAGCCACTGCAATAAGAAGCCCGCGCACCGCAACAGAGAGTAGCCCCCACTCGCCACAACTAGAGAAAGTTCGTGCACAGTAATGAAGACCAAACGCAGCCAAAAATAAATAAAATAAATACATTTATTTAAAAAAAATCTACATTATATCTTAGTAAGGTGTCAGCTAGAACATCTAATTACGTGCCTAACTGACTTAAAAGTTTACATTAATCCTTAAGGCTGGACTTCATCTACCCATTTTCCAAGCAATCCTATCTTGGGGTCAGGTGCACAGAAAACAAACACAGTGGAATCAGACTGGCAGTAGAGGCGACCCAGGTGCACACCCATCCCAGCTCTCTGCTTTATCCTTATCACTCTGTCTCAGGGGTAAGCGGACCTAAGTGCAGGATGGGACAAGAGCAAGCACAGGGGTTCAGGCGGTAACTGCAATAGCCATGCTCACATCTGCTCCCAGCCTTGGTGATCCAGGCAGTCCAAGTTCTGCTCTACTTTAAATGTGGTAGATAATTAAACTGAATACTTTTACTTAATTCTCCAATTTGGACTACTGATATAAAGATACACTTGACAACTAAAATAGAAAATGGTGTAATATCTAGTCTTAAGGTAGATCTCAAAAAAAATGTATATGGGGCTTCCCTGGTGGCGCAGTGGTTGGGAGTCCGCCTGCCGATGCAGGGGACGCGGGTTCATGCCCGGGTCTGGGAGGATCCCACGTGCCGCGGAGCAGCTGGGCCCGTGAGCCATGGCCGCCAAGCCTGCGCGTCCGGAGCCTGTGCTCCGCAACGGGAGAGGCCACAACAGTGAGAGGCCCGCGTACCGCAAAAAAAAAAAAAAAAAAAAAATGTATATGATCTTGATAAGTTATAAATTCAACTGCGTATTATTTTAAATGCAGTAGAACTGTACAGTAGGCCAAACTTTTTTAAACGCAGTTAATCATTTAATTCTAAACTTAGATCATTTACTTATAAATGAGGTTATTAAAATATTATGTTTTGGGCTTCCCTGGTGGCCCAGTGGTTAAGAATCCACCTGCCAATGCAAGGGACACGGGTTCAAGCCCTGGTCTGGGAAGATCCCACATGCCATGGAGCAGCTAAGCCCATGCACCACAATTACTGAGCCTGTGCTCTAGAGCCTGCGAGCCACAACTACTGAGCCTGCATGCCACAACTACTGAAGCCCGCGCACCTAGAGCCTGTGCTTTGCAACAAGAGAAGCCACAGCAATGAGAAGTCCGTGCACTGCCACGGAAACCCAATGCAGCCAAAAAAAAAAAAAAAAAAAAAAAAATTATGTTTTCCTAAAGCTTGGTCGCAGAAGACCCAGAAGACAGTGGGGATTCAGCATTTTCTTTCTCTTCTTCCAGATGCCACTATTAAAGTGGCTTTCTAAAAGCTACAGCTGGTCCTGTGTCAATCTCCTAAGGAAGAAACTGTCCCAGAAATTTTTTCAGAATCATAAAAGATAAAGGCAAGAAACAAAATTGCAGAGAATCCCCATATACAAAAAAGGATCATAATGGAAAATGAAAAGCTTTGTTCTTTTCAGTTTTGCTTCCAACACAAATACAAAGCTTATCTAAAGGCATTATTTGAGCCTAAAAAGTTAAGCTAGACTAAAACAATCAATTAAACTGTGCTTTGGGCACTCGTAACATGAAATTTCCCCCCCAAAATTAGATCAATGTGTATACCAGAAAATATGGAGGGCGGCTTCCCGCAGTCCCACGTTTTGAGAGCTGACGGAATCAAAGAGGAACTTCAGACCTTCAGGCCACTGGTTGTTGCCATCCTCATCTAAAAGGAAAGAAATCCAGGCATAACCTGTGTAAATCAAAACTTCAAAATATCAAGAGTGAAGCTTTTCATTTCGTAAGCCTCATTCAAAATATGTGGCTGTAGAAAATGTCACCCGTTCTATGTTTTTACAAAAATTCCAATAAAATCAAGGCCTTCCACCATAAACTGGCATTATAATCTAGTAAAAGCAATTGTGTGCATCTGGGTTACATAAGCACAGACTACCAGCAGTGATTGTTTCTCAGCAGTGGGATCTGGAGAAAAGGAAGCACACTGACTACTGGACTGGTTGAATCTTTCATACGTACTATTTGTTATTAAAGAGTTTAAAAAGCAGGCGAAGCCAATATTTGGTAACAAGTCTTAAAACCAAAATATTTATTCGTTGCAAACTGGAGAATGGGAATCCCAGAGCTGTGCTCACACTGTACAGTTTTAAGTACTATAGGATGTTATCAATGTGTTTGTGTTGTAACAAGATTTTAAAATATAGATTTTTGTGATACTTTGTGATAAAAATGAACCACCACAAAAATCTACTGTACCAGTTAAGAGACTCACTGGTTTTATTGTCACAAAGAACTTAAGAGTTATAGAAAATACAGACGAGTTATGCATTAAAAAAAAAAAAACTCCCCCCTCCCCCATTTGCTGAACTTCTCTGAAGTGAGTAGTGTGCTGACAAAAAAATTTATGAAGAGAGCACTTTGAAACATTCTGGAAATGCTTCCACTATTAAGTGATTTTGAGTTAGAAATGATGTAATCTATAAAAATTCCTATCTGCACACTTAAAAAACTTGAAAATAGAACTTCCCAAGTTAGTTAAAAAAATTCAAGTTTGTGTGTGTTTAGAACTTACTTAAAATATAAAAATTTAACACGTTTCCTATTAGTTTTTAAGAATTCGTTGTATCAGTAAGTTGAATTGAATATCTGCATTACTAGTAGTGGAGATTAAAAAAGTTTACAATCACATGTAAGAATCTGTCAAAAAAATAACACAGCATATCCAATTATATCATTAATGTTTTTAGTGTGACCAAAAAGAGTTCTGGCTGCTGATAAAATGCATTTTTAGGTGTTTTTTTACCTTATCCTCTAAAAATATTTCTGGGTATTTAATAATGAACTATAGTAGTATAATAAGCATATGTGCTTAATTTATAAACACAACTTTAACAGCAAAAACCCACCTGGAGTCCACTGATTTCTATTTCTACTGGCAGGATTATAAGTTAAACTATGCTTTCAAAACTACAGATTAAGGGGAAAATAAAACTGACAATTCTCAAGTAAACTAGAAAATTATTTCTCCACACAGAGAAATAGTTTTGAAGATCAATAGGTAAGTATTAATTATACCTGCATTTCACAAACATCTGTAATTTTTGGCTTTAAATGCAGAATCCATAATCACTCTCATTTCGAACAGAATAAATGATACTCAAGTACTTGTGAGTCTTCCTCCAAGATTCCACTTAAAAGATATATGTACTCATTTTCTTCAATAACATAATGATAAACGTATTTGCACACATACCTATCAAATTCCTGGCCAGCTCTGCAGCAATATCACAAATTTTTTTCCTCATGCTAGACTGTGTTTCCATTTGAATAATCATTAGTAGCTCACTCTTGATGGCAGTCTGAACATCAGTGGGAAGAGTTGGATAGACTTCATCAAATGCAGAGGACAAAAGACGTCTTAGGAGAACGGCAGCCATTTGTCTAGCCTATAAATAGATAACATTGTTAATAACTTGGTGTCTTACTGGAGAAAAAATTTCCAACAAGCTACATTCACTCTGCCATTGATGTACTTTACTATTCTAGTTTTACAATTCATTTCAAAAGCATTTTGTTAGAGTTTAAAAAAAATAATAGGTAAAATACATAAAAATCTTTCTAATCACATTAGTCTATTATACAGAAAATGCCACACAAAAGCTACTTGTTTATAGCTGAGGAAAAGCCTTGAACATATTAGATCTTGAATAGGAACACATTATCTTAGCAATGATAAACTTGTCTTTAATTTCTATTTTAAATATATTCTTTGGAGAAAAACAAATCTTAATATAAATCGCAAACCCTATAAAATGCTCTTTTCTTACTTCCCTATCTGGCTCTCATTCTAGTGAATAAAGTACCTTTCCTACTTAATCTTATGCTCCCAGACTGGCCAATCTTACTGTATCATCGTCCTTTCATTAGCCTCTTAGATAAAGCGCTATCAAATCCATTTATCTGGGACTTCCCTGGTGGCGCAGTGGTTAAGAATCCTCCTGCCAATGCAGGGGACCCGCGTTCGAGCCCTGGTCCAGGAAGATCCCACATGCCGCGGAGCAACTAAGCCCATGCGCCACAACTACTGAGCCTGTGCTCTAGAGCCTGCAAGCCACAACTACTGAAGTCCGTATACCTAGAGCCTGTGCTCCACAACAAGAGAAGCCACTGCAATAAGCCCATGGACCACAACAAAGAGTCGCTCCTGCTTGCCACAACTAGAGAAAGCCCGTGCACAGCAACGAAGACCGAACGCAGCCAAAAATAAAAATTAATTAATGAATTTAAAAAATCCATTTATCTTTATACTTTATTCATGCAAACAAACATCACAAGTTCCCCATATCTAAAAGCCCTAATCTCAATGTGTATATTCTTATCCCATTGTCAAATTTGTAAAATGTATTTAAATTTGGCACTTTCTGTATAATATTCATTCAGAGTATCAAAAGAAAAGCTGAGACAAATGCCATTCTAAAATTTTATCGTAAGAAGACAATAAGCCATTGAAAATATTAAACCCGATTTTTCATGTTCTTTTTTTCTGGACTGCAGGTACTCATTATCACTATAATTACTTTGAGACTGTGACCAACAACAACAAAAAGAATTAAACCATACAAATAAAATTTGCCATTTTTTTCCTTCCATTTACTTCTCACTGAGAAATCTTATTTGAATCACTTCTGGCTGATAGCAAACTTTTTAAAAATTTTAATTTATGCTCTAGAAAGGATTCAGAGAGGTTAAACAGTGGTTAAAATTGGTGCAATTCTTCTCACACATACACTGAATCATGAAGATGCTGAGGCTAGTTCATCTAATTCCTAAGTCAAAGCAGGATCTACATAGTGTTCAAAATAGGCTTTTAAAAATAAAATTCAATAATTTTCACATTATTCTTGGCTTTAAAACTTGTTTTGCAGCTAACCTGCATCAACCTTCAAGAATTAAAATAGCGAACTATTTTAGAGATTTAAGTTACTTCTATGTTTGTCCTCATATTTGACATTTATTTTGAATTAAGGTGAAGAAGTGCCTTTTGTCACCTGTTTAAAAAAAAACTAGGGCACTTTAATACAGTGTTTTCTAAGTGTTATCAGAAAACACTAAATTGCCAGTTTAAACTGACTGACTAGAAGAAGGCAGGTGTAACATTATATAGAAGATTAGTGTGACTTCATTTCCATCACGTGTTAATATAAGCATTTTACATATAGCGTGACTGTTAGCAATGAAGTCTCACTTTACAAATTCTGATGCAATGTTTCATAGGTGGAGTAAGTTTTCTACACTTGGGTATTTTGATGCCTTTTCCATAAGAGAGGATATTCAATTAACATTAACTGTATACAAGGATATTACTTTTGAGAAAAAGTTAGCAGCTAAATGCAGAGAAGCAGTAACAAACTATAAATTTGAATTTAGTACAGTAATTTGCTGAAAACCATGATTTTTAAAGGATTCTAACAAAGTGTGTCTTTGTCCTTACACATCTGTAGCACGTATTCTTCACCACCCAGAAATAGCTATAAGCATAAAAGTTTTAAAGACAAAAAGTATTTTTTCATTTGGCAATACATTAAAACACTGAATTAATTCAATTTCCTCCTGTAGAATGAATTGTTCCAAGGAAGAAAAATTTTTATAGCTACCAAAAAAATAACTTACATTTAATAAGTTTTATGTAATCATCTTACATGGAAAAAAAGAAATTCTCATTTTTAATAGAGTATTTCAAAAAAACTGTAACTCCAGAGTAGCTTTTAGCAAAGAATTAAGTTCAGAGTTCTGGTAATGTCTATGCAGTAAACAACAGTTCTCATTATCCACTCTGACGACTACATAATACCCAACTGTTTGTAAGAAAGTCACATTCAAAGAATTAAAGTAGTACCTCCTCAGCAGCTGTTGTATTTCTGATGGCTTGTAAAAGGAATGTGATCTTCGACTGGCCTGGGATATTCTCATAGGTTTCCTACATGAAAAAGAAAAACAGTAAAGGTTAGAATATCATGTTAGAAAATGTCCTGAGTACACCATTAATAGAACTGAAAGGAAGAGCAGGAAAGATCCATGCATGAGGAGTCAAACAACCTAGGTATGGTGTGAAAGTTTTCTCCTGTGAAAGAGAACATACTTCAGACAAGACAGGAAAGAGGATGCTGAAGAAGTTACTTATCAAGTTCCTTTCCACCTTTGTCTCTTAACTAGACTTTTCTAATGTATGTGCACATTTTTTTTACCTTAGGCTCCTCTGTGATTAATAAAACTCAAGGCCTAAGAGAACCAAAAACTTGACCAGTGTTGAGCTACCATGCTGTGAAGTGCTCACTCAATATTCCCTTACATCACGGAAAACTGCTTATCTTGTCAACATTTTTTAGACCAAATGATGTAGAACTGGTTCAAGTTACTACTTAACAACCACCAGAGAAATACCCTCAGATGAAGCAAGTCAGAGAAAGGGCAAATATTCAACTTCTTTATGTTACATTTTCTTTCAAGCAAAGATTATACCGAAACCATATTATATACGTAAACAAATGAATATGGTCAGGAGAAAGTTGGCCAGGAAACTTAATATCATTTCAATAAATCTAGACATCTAGGTTTTGTGACTCAGGACACTTCTTTCCTTCTCCATTAATAACGTAAAATGAGAGCAAATTGTTTAACAGTAAAAAAAAAAAAAAATTGACGCCAATTAAAAGGTAGAGTGGATCAAAAAATAAGACCTAAGTATATGATGTCTACAAAAGTAAACTCAAGTGTAGATTCATGTGCATGCATACAATTTCTAATGTCAGCCTTTTAAGGTGGATTAAGTAATCATTATTTTAAGTACACTTGGAATTGTTTTCCAAGAAGCCTCTTAGTAAATATTCTATTCTCATCTATCCACTTGAAGGTTAATGATGTAGATAACATGTTAATTTCTCAGCGGGTCTAAATTTAAAGAGCTTGTCTGCTCTGCTACCATCCTCTATAATCTACCTAGTTTCTCTCTAGACAGAAGTGATGAGGACAAGGCAGGGAAAATTGTGCTTCTCTGAATCCATATCTCCCATTTATCTAGTGCTCTGTGGTATCCCCGGGATATTGACAGATAAGAAAATCAAGGCTCAGAAGTTAAATGACTTGCTCAAGGTCACAGACAATAAATAGTTGAAAGAATTCTGTTCTTCTGAGGCCAGCTGTACCCAAAATCTCCCTGACACTGAATGCTCTCTCTGGGTTTCACCTCTGGGGCCTGACTCCACTAAACAACCAGTTCTATCTAGGCAGTGCTGTACAGTTTTCAAACTTCTCAAACATATCTGAATCTGAGGAAGAACACATTTTGGGGAAAGGACAATTCAAAATCTTCTGATGACCTCAAGCTCCCCTCTAGTACATAAGCACACAGGAACATAATACTGCTGAAAACTGTGACAAAAAGTTTTCACAGCTGAGAAGATGGTCTGAATTTACTTATCCAGAAATGATAATTTATGTAAAGATACCTACAAGATGATTGCAAAAATGGATGTACCTTGAGATTTTTCACTTAATCTTTATCAAAGCAACTCAAAAACCAGCAGTTTTTTTCATTTAAACAAAGTCTCTTACAGTATAATAAAAATGTCTTTTTATTCCTTGTACTAGCTTAGCCCCTAATGCCCTTAGATGCTATATATGTTTAACACTTAAATTTCCAGTGGTCCAAATCAAGCTTTGGGGATAAAAAACTCATCACTAAGATACCAGTCTCAGAAAACTTGTTATAAACAGTAAGTCAAATAGTAAACTCTATTCCACAACAAATTAAAAGTCAATGGAAGGAGAGTTTAGTATGACATCTGACTCCTGAGAGAGGGTTCTCCCCATTTGATATGTTCCAGCATGGCAATCCAGATCTAGTATTACATTTACACCACAACACTAGTCAAGGATAAAGTCTGGCAAAAAGAACACAACCATTAAGTCAAAAGAACAACTTTCTCTTAGCCTAAATAGACTGAGTTCCACAAAGACAGAGATGGTATCTCTTCCTCATGGTATTCCCAGCACCTGGCACATTAGAGTACAGCAAATGCAATGAATTTTTCTAAGAATATTCCTAGCTCTAGCCCAGGCAGGTTCAATGAATGTTACCAGTGTTATTGCAAATAAAAGTTCATTCCGTTTGATACCACCATACACAGTCACACAATGGAGAGTTCACACCCCAGCCCCAGCAAGGAAAAATGTCAAAATGCACTCATCGCACTCATTCCATAAATATTTATGGCAAGCCTCCATGTATATGGAAATGTAAAGACGGGACAAACAACTTTTACCTAGGAAACACCCTGGTTCCTCAAAAATCAGGTAAAATTTTCAATACATTGACCTCTTTCAATTCAAATCTCATTAATGAAGTGCTGTACTACAATCAATGAGGAACAAGTCAATGGAAAAAACTGGGAATATAAAATCCATGCATATGATTAGTGATTACTCAAGCTTATGTCATATAAAAATGTCTAGTCATGAATGCCATGGACATTCAACTCTGGAATACCTGTCAACTGCGCCACCAGGGAAGCCCCATTTTTTTTTTTTTTTTTTGGTAAAGTTAAAGAGAAAAATCTTTTAAGATTTAATAGAAATAAAATATAAAGCTTACCAAATGGTTTATACAATGGAAAAAGGTTTATAACTTTTTAAAGTTCTGAAGCCATTCAATGATTTCAACAATATATAACAATAAATCTTTTATTGTACTTGACTTCATATTTGAATATAAAACAAGTCACCTTAGTCAACAGTTTGGTATTTATGTGTCAACTAAGTATTTTTATTTTGACTGAGTAAATTACAAAGATATTTACTGAGCCCTTGCCAATTCTTTACTTCAAAAAAATTTCTGTATTTGCTACATCAGACTGTAATACTCAATTTTATTTAGTTTGATCACTTAGAAAGGGCTCATTTCGTACGGCAAAAAAGGGAAAGATGTGGTATTAAGGTATTGTTATGTGCGGCCATTTTTTTCAAATATTTTGCTTTCCTAAAAAGCTCTATTTACAGACCAGATTATTACTACATTACATGGTGCTAGGGAGCTTCCCCTCAAACATTTACCTTTTTTTCTGTCAAATTAAGAAAATTCTATATTATAGTACTTAGTTTACATACTAATACAGTCCCAGGATATACAATGAAAGTAAAAATATAGTAACTGAATGTTTTCACTCAGAATAAAAAGACTGAGAGAATAACAGTACTTATTTTCAATTGTTCTTTATGAGAAAATGTGCTGAATGCTGCTAACCATCCCCAAATTGATGGGAGTGATAAAAGATTTACAACAGGCACCAACCGGAATTCAAGCTAAACCAGACGTTGGTATTTAGTTCAATAGAAGAGAGATTCCCCACTAGGCTTGACAATAGAGACTTAAGCAACTGGAGGGGAGAGGGGGAATTAAACTAGCTTACTAATTACAATGCTGTTCTGCTTTGTAACACATGGAAATTTCTATTATGGGTTGGGATTAAGAACTTATTTTGGTGAAAAATGACCTCGAGTTAGCAGAAAGCATTAAAATGTTTTTATAGGCTCATCACATCCCTCTGATAGCAGTGCAAACTGATGCAACTAAAAATGCACATCACTTCTAAGGACAAATACAACTTTTAAATATTCTACAAATAAACCTGTTCAAGTCTGAAAAGATAATATACATGTACTCCAGTGTACAGCATTATTTTTACGAGCAGGACAATGGAAACCTCATCATCCATTCATAGGTGGCTGGTTGAGCATCCACTGCTGCTTTAAAAAAAAAAGCCCTCTTATGCGGCAATGTGAAATATACTGAGTGAAAATTCCAAGTCTGCACAACAGGATGCGTACTATAAGCCCATTCATGGAAAAAAAAATCAACGTATACATATACGCCTATAAGGATATTTGCAAGGAAGATTCACAAGACACTTAAAAGTGGTTACCTTTGGGGAATGGCATAAAAAAACTATTTGCAGGGAACTCCCCGGCAGTCCAGTGGTTAGGATTCAGCACTTTCACTGCCATGGTCGGGGTTCAATCCCTGGCTGGGGAACTAAGATCCCACAAGCCGCGCTGCGCAGCCAAAAAAAAAAAAAAAACAAACTATTTGCAGTTTGAACTTTTACCCTGAATGTGTATAAGAAATGAATTCAAAGTCATTAGGATAAAGTTAATAGTTGTTTAAAGTGCTTTTCATTCAGAACTGAACTTCCAGTGTATCTACTTCACGGATCATAAAACCACTAAGCATAAGCAGCAGACCCTCCATCTATTTAAAGTAAGAATGATGTTGTGATTTTAAAAACAACTATAAAAACTCGTGAATCTAGAAGAGGATTTGTCCCCCAATTTCATTACCTATGTACCAAATAAATTTTTGCCCTGTAAGAATATCTGGCTGAACATCCTTCACTGACTCTCATAAAAAATCTTCAATCACGTGGTTGCAAAGAACTCCATATATAATCAACTTTGAGGATAGGGTCTGATAATGCACTTCACAAGAACTGGAAAATTTCTGCCCCTCCCTTTAAGTGTCTCAAATCGCATCTCAGGGCTTAGTATAACAACAGTCTTCTACAGAACCAAGTGTGCCTTACAGCTACCTGGTAAATGAACTTGCAGAGACATTTGAAATACTGTCTCTTGAAACTTTATCCACAGCTCCACATTTTGGAGGTCAGGAGCCAGAGGTTGTTAAAAAAAAAGAGAGATTCAGGCTAGATTTAGTGAAATGAAAGGCTTCAATATATGGCATTGGCCCAGTTAGACAACGGAAGTCCCAGAACATCCCATTTATGACACCACAAATCTCTAGAGATCAAAGAAAATGTATCCGAAGGATGGGCAAAGTAACGGTGCAAGCTGCTTAGAAAGAAATCCTAAAGGCAACTTCACAAAACTGGGGGCGGAGGGGGGCTTCTGACGTTAGGAACCAGAACGAGAAAGAGGACTAAATGTAAACAGGTGGATAGAAGGCGAGAAGGCAGGGCACATTTCAATGGGAAGGGATGGGGAAGCGAGGGGCAGACGGTGTGTGAAGAGTCAGGGGCAGGAGACAAGCAGGGGTGACGGGTCAGGGAGCAGCCAGGGTTTGGGGGATCACAGCGCTGGGCAGGGTGGGACCGCAGCTGGAAGGCCGGGGGAGGCGCCCAGAGGGAGAAAGCGGGAAAGGGGCGAGGGGAGCCCCGGGGCCCGCCCCACACCCCACCTCGCCGCCCGGCTTCCCCATCTGGGCGGGGGCAACGTGTCAGCAGCGGCCGCACGTGTGTGCGAGCGGCGACGGGGAGGTAACTGGCGCCGCGGCTGCAAGGGCCGGAAGGGCCCGGGGGGCACCGCCAGGAGCCGAGGGCCGACTCACACGTGGGCTGCGCGGCCGCCGCCCGCCCGGCCTGCGCCGCCGCGGCTGAACGGCCAAGGCCCAGCGGGCGGCGTCGCGGGAAAGGTCGGCGCGCCGGCCGGGGCGCGGAGTCGGGGGCCGGGGGGGCGAGCTCGGTTACCTCTGCCTGTTTCCGGACCACATTGTCGGGGCTGAGCAGGTTTCCCAGAAGCAGGTAGAACTGTTGCTGCTCCGCCGCGGCGGCCGCCATTGCGCTAGGCGTGAGAGAGAGAAGGAGGGAGGGGAGACAGGAGCCGTGAGGCGCGCTGGCGGGCCGGCGGGAGGGGCGGGGGCGGGCCCAGCGCGAGGACCGGCACCAGCAGCTACGCGGGGCTGGGGGGCCGGGCGGGAAAGGGCGGGGCAAAGGGGAAAGGGGAGGACGGGGCGGGGCCTCGCGACCCCTCACCCAGCCGGGGCCGCCAGCGCCGGCGCCCCATTGGCCCTGGGTGCGAGGGGCGGGGCCGAGACCGTCTGCTCGGGGGCCGAGCCGATTGGCCACGCACCCTGCAGTGCCGTCACTGGCGGGGCGCGGCGGACCGCCCGGCTTGGCGCGGGCGGTGGCGGGGCGGGGACGTGGTGGCTCCTGTGGCCGCGGCTTGCGTCGCGGGGAAAGCAGGAGGAGCCGGCTGGCGGGCCTGGCGGCGGTGAGGGGCGTGAGGCCCGGCTGGGGAGGAGGGGCCAGCTCCAGAGCGCGGGAGATTTCGGCGCCGCGGGCTGGCAGATCTTCTCCCCTGCTGCCCGGCAGCCCCTCCCTGCGACCCGAGGAGCGCCCCCAGCCCCAGTCCCCCGGCCCCTGGAGCCCTAGACCCCCCACCGCAGAGGGAGGAAGAGTGGATTTCAAAATCCACTTCCTACTTTAATTCCACCCCCAGCTCCAGAGATCCATCAGTCAGACCCTCCGACCTCCCCAAGGGCTATGCCTCAGTCCGCCCCTTCCTCCCACCAGGCTCACCAGTGACTCACGCCCTGGCCTTGCCCGGAAGAGGGGTTACTCAGGCCCAGCCCCCGCCGCCGGGCCTACCCACTCCCAGCCCGCTGTCGTCCTCAGTGGCCACGTAGCACACTTGCCTCCCCCTCTTCCCACCCCAGGATCCTAGACTATTCCTTTGAATTCCTTGTTTGGGGATCCCATTCTTTCAATGATTGAGGAAAGTTAAGACCCCCCCCTTCCCTAAAGAAACACAGGCTTGTAGGGTTGATTTCTCAATAAGTGTTTGATTCACACCCGTCCTTAGGGGCTCAGAGACCTCGTTTCAACTGAAGTAGACTAATGCATAGATAATACCCCAATCTGCCTTTTCTGGAGCTGCCAAAGGCTGAGAGAGCAAAAGTGTTCAAATCAAAGGGCACTTCTGTTGAGCCCCTACTATGTCCAATGCATTGGGTTAAGGTTGACGGTGGAGAAAATAACACAATTCATTTCTGCCTCAAAAAGACAGTTTCTAGTGAGAAGCTTCCGTACTGAGTGCGATAGAGACTACTACACTTCTGGCCACTCATAGTATTTAACTTAGGGAATTTAATTTCCTGTTGACTGTTCTGTTGAGGTTCTGGTCTTTGAAGGTCCACTTAAAACGTTTGCTTTTGAATGAATGAGAAACCTTGCCTGTACATTAGAATCCAGGCCACTGTGTCCAGAATCCCTGAGCTGAGGCTTGGGATCCACATGAAATTGTGATTGCCAGCCAAGATATTGTAAAGGATTCTAACTGATTCTTGGAGAAAACTCCCTTAGAAAGTTTTATCTGTGTCAGTGATAGGGTTCTCTATAAGAGGTCTGCCCACCTAGCTTTGTAGATTTGATGTTTCTTAGATGTGACAATTTGTCATATAATACATTTTTTCAAAAACAGACCATTATGTACATTAATTTGGGGTAGATTTTGGTTTTTTTGTTTGTTTTGTCTTTTTGCAGTGGGCATGTCTGGAGTTTGAGGAGGCTTTATTACCTCACCCAAGGTTATTAAGATTTGGGAGATTACATACTAAGACAACCATTTTTAGTGACTAGTTACCAGTGAAGTAAGATGAGTTGTCTACAGGCTTGCTCAGAGGATAGCCTGATCTAACACCTGTTGTAATATGTGTTTTTATAGGCAATGACTGTGTAGATTACATAATTTGTTAAATAATTCTTAAATAATAGAAATTCTGACATAATTCTACAGATTTGTCTAAATAGGAAGCTTGTTTTTTGATGAGGCAAAAAAGCATAAAATTATTTCAGGCTAGAGACAAAACAAGTTAGTATTAGTGGTGACATCAACGGCTAGAATACGCAGTGACAGCCCATCCTTATTTTAATATTGTAAGCATCTAATCAAAAGGGAAGGAGGAGGGCTTCCCTGGTGGCTCAGTGGTTGAGAGTCCGCCTGCCGATGCAGGGGACACCGGTTCATGCCCCGGTCCGGGAAGATCCCACATGCCGCGGAGCGGCTGGGCCCGTGAGCCATGGCCGCTGAGCTTGCGCGTCCGGAGCCTGTGCTCCACAACGGGAGAGGCCACAACAGTGAGAGGCCCGCGTACCGCAAAAAAAAAAAAAAAAGGGAAGGAGCAGATTTTTAAGGGTGATGAATAAAGAGATTCCCTAGTGGGAGAAATTCCTATAAACTTGGGGTGGATAACAGACATCCTGACAATTGAGACCAGTTTTGGTGTCCAGAAAACCTGTTAGGTGGGAACTGTCCTTTCAGCAGCAGGCCTGCCTGCCATTTTTGGAGAGTCTGTAAGACTCAGCCTTCTCGGAATTTATTGCACTTGAAACCGATTTCCCATGGAGAGAGTCTTGTTTTTTTATGAGTGTTCTCTTCCCAAAAGAAAATAGCTCAGATATTGTATAAAGGCAGCTCACAAGAATAGAAATTTATTTCCAAAGCAGATTAGATGGTATAAGGTAAAGAACCTTGAACTTGGGTTGAATGGATTTGGGTCTTTAGTCTCTTACTAGTTATGTGAACTTGAGTGGGCACTTAATGTCTTTAAAGCTCAATTTCTCATCTATAAGATGGAATAATAATGGTTGTTAAGGTATGATATTACTAATCACAAAAGTTCTAACATCAAATTATAATTGGAAATGAAATGGAGGGGCAGAAAACTTTTTAATCTTGCTCACTCCCGATTAGCTGCCTTTGCTTTGGGCTGATTCACTGGGAAAACAGCCAGCTCTTGATGCCTTTCTCTTTAGCTTATGAGACCTCTATTAAGTTCTGGAGGTATATTTGCTAGGTTACAACTCCCTGTAAAAAAGGGTGAGGTTGGAAAAATGGAAAACTGCACATTTCTCTCAACTGGGACCTGAAATCTAGGTAGTTTAGGATATTTGAAGTTTGTTACAAGGCACTGCACTGTCTGTCTGATCATGATATAATACTACAGGAGGCAAGACTCCTTAACGAGAGAGCATCAGAATCCTCTCTGGCTACTGCTCTTGGCTTTATGGGCTTCCATGTTGATGGGCATGTTCTAGAAATGGGAGGAGGCTGGAGAAATCAGGCCTATAAAACTTCTGTGAAAGCTTCTCTCAGCTGTGGTAGAATTTGGCCTTGCCTGTCATTTCTGGTTTATTGGGTGCTGAATGTAAATAAAGTAAGATTCTCCCAAATGAACAATCTGTAATTTTGTTTAAGTTGCCCCAGGACTCCAAAGAACTACAGTTACTTGTCCTGGTAGTTGTGAGCACATGTACTTTCTGTATCACTACTTATTATGAGGGTCAGTTTACATGGTATAAATGAAAGTAGAATAATCTGTAACTGTACACAGATTTAAGGTGATGGTGTTATTTACAGATGTTTGTATTAATAGTTAACATGGTACAAAGAAAAAAGGTTGGCTTTGTTTCCTCATCTGTAAAATGGGAATAATACTTCTTCATAGGAGTGCTGTAAAAGTTAGGATAGTATTTGTAAATGCACATAGCATGGTGTCTGCATAGTAGTTACTCAGTAATTGTCAGCTATTATTAGTTAGATGGATTTGGGTGTTAAATAACAAATAGACCTTAAGTAAGTAGTTACTCTTAAAGCTACATGTGATATAAATGTGTAATCACAGTTGTGTGTGTATAAAATATATATGTATATTTTCTATTAGTCTTTCAATTATGCAGAATAAAATAGTATGTGGATGGATTAAAGAATAGTTAATAGACACTGGGCTGATAAAGAAGATTTCTCTTTCCAGTACTGATGTTATCAGTTGCCTAGACAAGAGCCAGCAAAAAAGATGAGAACTGTTGAAAAGTTGTTTACTGAAAATAAAAAAGCTGAACAGTTCACATTTCTTCAGCTGCTTTTTATCAAAATGTTCAAGCCCCTCTCTGGACCAGTGAGTTTCAGTCAGAGCATGCCAGCCAGGGGCGAGTAAAACCTTATTCCCAAGGGCACTGCACACAATAGGCCCTCAGCAAATTGCTGAATGGAACACAGGCAGGGGAAATTTGGCTTCGGTTTCTTTTGCTCTCTCTCTCTCATAGCTTTACATATGAAATTCACCGCGTGTCTGCAGGTGGTTGGATTCATTTTAGGGAGGCAGTAGAATTTGGAGGCCAGGCACACAGGCTCCAGAGCCAGCCAGCATGAAAGTTCAAATAATGGCTTCCCAACTTACATGCTGCTTGATCTTGCCCAAGTTAATTAACTTTTCTTAGCCCCAGTTTCATCTTCTATGAAGTAGAGATAACAGGAGTACCTTTCACCATGTTTTAAAATACCTGGCATAGTGCCTGGCATAGAGCAAATGCTTAATAAATGTTAGCTGTCATTACTAATGCAGATTGGGACCTCCAAAATTTGTAAATTTAATGCTGATTGCACATCTACCTGTTTATTACATTTTTATACTCGTATTATATAAGCAATGCATAATAATTGCGGTTAAGAAAAAATTTTTAGGTTTGACTTGATCATCATAGAGGATTTCACGGCCATTTTCAGCTTTAAATACTACAGTTGCACTGTCCAATGTGGTAGCCACTAGCCATTATGGCTACTGATCATTTGAAATGTGGCTAGTTTGCATTAAGGTGTGCTTTAAGTGTAAATTTCAAAGACAGTAGGAAATTAAGAATAATAATTTTATATTGGTCACATGTAGAAATGATATTATATTAGGTTAAATAAAATATATTATTATATTTACTAATAAGCTCTAATTGTTAACTATATTAATAAATTTGGCTATTTTTTCTTTTTAATATATGGCTACTAGAAACTTTAAAATTTACATATGTGATTTGCATTTGTAGTTCACATTATATTTTTATTGGACTGTGCTTTCCTAGAGAATAAAATAACCAACTAGCTAAACATAGGTGTCCTGAATACCTTGTTCATTTAGATTTAGGAAGTGACTTGTCACCAAGTGAAAATCAGTTACCTTATAGGGCTTTCCATTGCTTCCAGTTTTCCGAGTTGAGTCTCAGGGATTTGAAGACATGGTACAGCACTTTCTGAGCAGTGTTCCTTGCTTAGGAATTTCCTTTCCCTGCTGGCTGGACATTAAATAGATTTGTGAACCTTTAGAAGGTAAGTAAGACTCCAAATTTGATCCTGTGGAATAAATCCTTATGGGTTAAATCAAGGACTGGTTAAGAGATGGGGGAAGGAAGAATATCTTTTATTATTTTGATGTTGATTATTTTCATTTAATGTGGTAAATGGATTTAAAAACCACAGTTTAGTTTTTAAGTTTAACGTTTTTCCTTAGAACACAAATAGGTTGAAAATAAGAGAATGGAAAAAGATATACACACAAACAGTATCGAAAAGAGAGCTGAAATGACTATATTAATGTCAGACAAAATAAATTTTAAGATAAAATTGTTGTCAGAGACAAAAGAGGACATTTTATTATGATAAAAGGGTCAATCAATCAGGAAGACTTAACAATTATAAACACATGTACCTATCAACAGAGCCCCAAAATACGTGAAATAAAACTTGACAGAACTGAAGGGAGAAATTCAACAAAATAGCTGAAGAATTCAATGTCCACTTTCAATAATGGATACGACCACTAAGCAGAAGATTGACAGGAAAGAGAAGACCTAACATATCTATCTGTAAGACACTCCATCCAATGACAGCAGATTACACATTCTTCTCAAGTGCACAGGGAACATTCTCCAGGATGGATCTTATGTTAGACCATAAAACAAGCCTTAGTATGTTTAAAAGGATTGGAATCATATGAAATATGTTCTCTGTCCACAGTAAAATGAAATTGGAATTCAAGAACAAAAGGAAATTCACAAATAAGTGGAAATTAATCATCACCCTCCTAAATAACAAATGGCTTGAAGAAGTCACAAGAGAAATTAGGAAATACTGAGATGAATGAAAATGAAAACATAAGATACCAAAACTTATGGGATGCAGTGAAAGCAGTTCCCATAGGGAAATTCAGAGTTGTAAGCATCTTCATTAAAAAGGACAGATCTCAAATCAATAATCTAATCTAGTTTCTTAGAAACTAGAAAAGGGGCAAACAAAACCTAAAGCAAGCAGAAGAAATAATAAACAAGAAAAGGAAATAAATGAAGTAGGAAATAGAAAAACAATACAGAAAAAAAAAGTCTTAACACATCAAAAAAAATTGACAAACTTTGGGCTAGAGTGACCAAGAAAAAAGAAGACTCAAATTACTAAAATCAGAAATAAAAGAGGACATCACTACCAAACTTTCAGAAATAAAAAGAATTATAAAGGAATGCTATGAACAACTGTATGCTAACAAATTAGATAACCTAGATGAAATGGGAAAATTCCTAGAAAATCACAATTTCCAAAGTGAATTTAAGAAGAAATAGAAATCTGAATAGACCTGTAACAAAGATCTGAATAGAATTAATAATTAAAAAGACTTTTCAGGACTAGATGTCCTCACTGTAAATGAATGTTCTACCAAACATTCAAAGAAGAGTTAGCATCAATCTTTCTTAAACTCTTCCAAAAATTAGGAGCAGAGTGAACACTTATTTTATGAGGCCAGTGTTAACCTGATACTAAAACCAAAGAAAAATAGCTCAGGAAAACTATGTACCAGGCTTCCCTGGTGGCACAGTGGTTAAGAATCCACCTGCCAATGCAGGGGGTGCAGGTTCGAGCCCTGGTTCAGGAAGATCCTACATGCCGTGGAGCAACTAAGCCCGTGCGCCACAACTACTGAGCCTGCACTCCAGAGCCTGCGAGCCACAACTACGGAAGCCCATGCACCTAGAGCACGTGCTCCGCAACAAGAGAAGCCACTGCGATGAGAAGCCCACACACCGCAACAAAGAGTAGCCCCCACTCGCTGCAACTAGAAAAAGCCCGCGTACAGCAATGAAAACCCAATGCAGCCAAAAACAAATAAAATTAAAAAAAAGAAAACTACATACCAGTATAAATATTGATGCAAAAATTCTCAACAAAATCATAGAAAATTGAATCCAGCAACATATAAAAAGTATAAAAAGGATTATACATCATGACCAACTGGAATTTATCCCAGGAATGCCAGGTTAGTATATAAGAAAATCAATCAATGTAATATACTAATAGAATAAAGTACAAAGATCACATGGTCATCTCAGTTGATGCAGAAAAAGCGTTTGACAGACTCTAACACCCTTTTGTGATTAAAAAAAAAACCCAACAAAACACTCAACAAAATAAGAATAGAAGAAAACTTCCTCAACCTGATAAAAGCCGTCTATGAAAAACCCACAGCTAATATCATACTTACTGGGAAAAAAATGAATGCTTTCTCCCTGAGATCAAGAATAAGACAAGAATGTCCATTCTCACAATTTCTTTTCAACATTGTACTGGAGATTCACAGATGACCTGATCTTGTGTAGGAAAAAATCCTGATGAACTCACAAAAATGCTATTAGAATAAATGAATTCAGCAAGGTTGCAGGACACAAGATCAATATACAAAAATCCATTCTATTTCTATATGCTAGCAATGACCAATCAAAAAAATGAAATTAAGGAAATCCCATTTATAAAGCATCAAAAAATAATATAATACTCATGAACAAATTTAACAAAAGAAGTATAACACTTTCATGAAAATCATAAAATATAGCTAAAAGAAATTTATGAAGACCTAGATAAATGGAAAGACATCCCATATGCATGGATTGGAAGACTTAATATTAAGATGGCAACACTCCCCAAATTCATCTATAGATTTAAGGCAACACCTATCAAAATTTCAACTTTTTTTTTTTCAGAAATGGACAAGCTGATCCTAAAATTCACATGAGTTGCAAGAGACTACAAAGAACCAAAACAATCTTGAACAAAACAAAAATTGGAGGACTCACACCTTGATTTTTAAGCTTACCACAAAGCTACAATATTCAAAACGCTGTGCTACTGGCATAAGGATAGACCCATAGATTAATGAGAATAAATAGAGAATCTAGAAATAAACCTTCTATTTGTGGTCAGTTGATTTTTGACAAGGGTGCTGTGATGGTTAATTTTGTTTTAACCTGACTAGGCTATGGTGCCCAGTTGTTTGGTCAAACACTAGTCTAGATGTTGCTGTGAAGGTATTGTGGATGTAAGTAACATTTACAATTAGTTGATCTAAGTAAAGCAGATTACCCTCCATAAGGTGAGTGAGTCTCATTCAACCAATGGAAGGCCTTGATAGCAAAGACTGAGGTTTACAGAGAAAGAAGCAATTCTGCTTCAAGACTGCAACATAGAAAAGCCTGCTGGCTTGCTTTACAAATTTCAGACTCCAGACTACAAAATCAACTTTTATCTGAATTTCCACTTGTTGGTCTGCCCGACGATTTCAGACATGCCAGGCCTAGCAATCATGGTAGCTAATTCTTTAAAATAAATCTCTCTATAATATATCCCAATGGTTCTTTGGAGAATGCTGATGTATACAGGTACCAAGACCATTCAGTGTGAAAGAACAGTCTTTTTAACAAAGGTTGCTGGTACAACTGGATATCCACATGCAAAAGAATGAAACTGTACTGCTACCTTGCACCGAATACAAATCTGAAAATGAAGCACAGACCTCAATGTGGGAGCTAAAACTATAACATTCTCAGAAAAAAACATAAGACCAAATCTTCATGGCCTTGGATTAAGCATTGGTTTCTTAGACATGACACTAAAATCACAAAAAGACAAAGGAAAAAAATAGATAAATAGGACTTTAACGTTTGTGCTTCCAAGGAAACCATCAGGAAAGTGAAAAGACAATCCATAGAATGGGAGAAATATTTGCAAATCAAATATCTGATAAGGGGCTTGTATCGGAATGTATAAAGAACTTCTACAACTCTATAGCAAAAAAAAACAATGCAATTAAAAAATGGGCAAAATATTGAATAGACACTTCCCCAAAGAAGATATATGAATGCAGATAGCTAATAAGTACATTAAAAGATGCTCAACATTATTAGTTATTAGGGAAATATAAATCAAAACCACAATGAGATACCACTTCATACCCACTCAGACGGCTGTAATAAAAAAGACAATAGCAAGTGTTGGTAGAGAGATTGGTGGAGAAATTGGAACCCTCATACACTGCTGATGGGAATATAAAATGGTGCAGTCAATTTGAAAAACAGTATAGCAGTTCTTTAAAAGTTAGACATAGAACTACCATATGACTCAGCAATTCTACTCAAGTGTATACTCAGGTGATATGGAAACATATGTCTACACAAAACTTGTATCAATACATGAATGGTCATAGCAACATTATTCATAATAGCCAAAAAGAATTAACAATCCAAATGTCCGCCAACTGATGAATAGATAAAATGTGGCTTATCTATACAATGGGATATTATTTGGCAATTAAAAGAAATGAAGTACTGACACATGGTACAACATGGATGAACCTTAAAAACATTATAAGTGAAAGAAACCTGACATAAGAAGTCAGGTTTTTTTGGTTACATTTATCTGAAATGTCCAGAATCAGCAAATTCAGAGAGACAGAATGTGGATTAGTTGTTGCCAGGAGCCTGGGGGAGGGGAGGGGGCAGGAGAGGAAGGGAGGGAATGTGGAGTGACTAGTAATGGGTATGGAGTTTCTTTGGGGGGATGAAATGTTCTGGAATGTGAGGGATGCACAACTCTTGTAAATATACTAAACAATTGGTACACTTTAAAAGAGTGAACTTTATGGTATGTGAATTATATCTCAATAAAGCTGATATTTTAAAAAGTACTTTTTCTTAGAGAGCTGAAGAAAATTGATGCAGATCTCAATTATTGATTTTTTTCCTATTTTTTCTATTTTTCCACAATATATTTAGCTCCGTTCAGAATACATGGATGATAACATTCATAACCCTCAAACCTTCTGAGCATTCCTAAGCCAATACCTGGGGGGAAGAGGAGATCCAGATGAGATTTAGTCTGTATATTTTCCTCTCCATTTACTTGCTATTTATGGCAAATACCTTACAGTTTGGACACAATGACATATACATGTTACCTCATGCATTATGACAACATACACAATGGAATATTAATTGTGACATCAATGCACATCTCAAATTTGCATCCACTGGCAGGATAGATTTTTGACAGTCTTCAGTTAATAAGGAAGAAACAAACAAAAAAACTTCATAATAGTTCATATTCCTCAACTCTACCCACTCTACATGTAGTACCTCTTCATACCATATTTTACTATATTAGTATTTATTTAACAAACATTTCCCTTATTCATTTATTTAGAAAATATTTAATGGCACCTTCTCTGAAGTGGGCGCTGCAGGGGTTCGTAGTGAGCAAGTGGACCTTCACGGAGTTTACAATCCTTTGAAAGAAGCCAGACAATCAAGTAAACTGAGTAGATCATTTCTTATTGTGACACACGACAAGAAGAGGATAATGGGATCATGAATGACCGGGGAGGAGTTGGGTCTCCACCCAGAGGACACAGTCTTTTGAGGGGAGGTGACGTTTGAGCCGAGACTTGAATGATGAGAAGACACATGAAGAAATGGGGGAAATCCCCCAAGCAGAGGAAACAGCGAGTACAAAAGCCCCGAGAAAAAAAACAGTCTGGTGTGTTCCAGCAAGAAAAGAAGGGTACAGCTAGAGGGGAGTCAGCTGTGAGGAAAGGGGCTCGGAGGTAAGCAGGGGCCAGATGACCCAGGGGCACTGTGATAGTTCAGTGGTGTGACTTATTCTAAGTGGAATGGGAAGCCAACGGGTTAAGTGAGGAATGTGACCTGAAAGACAGTTTCAGAAGATCATTCTGAAATAGACTGTAGGAAATAGACTGTAGGAGGGAAGTGAGGAAGCTGTGTGAGCATTAGGAGGTCACTGTAGTACTGGAGGTCAGAGAAGGTGGTGGCTTGGATCAACAGAGATGTCTGAAGTGGTCAGATTTAGATAGTTTTCTTTTGAAAATACATCAGGATGCAGGGTGCAGAGGTGGATCCAAGTTTTCTGGGACCTGAAACGTACACAATCTGAGGGCCTTCTGTAAGGAAAATCAAAATCTGAACAGAAAATGAGGCTCCTTGCAAGGCTTCTAGGCAAGTGAAGGGCCCGGCAGCTGCAACTTCACGAGCTTCATGGTAGGTCCTCCTCTGATGGGGGTGAGACAGAGGAATCAAGCATGCCTAGGTTTGGAGTCTGAGCACCGGTGAGCATCATTAAGATGATCTGTTTGGGGTAAGGTCTGGAGAGAAGAAAACAAGAGTTGGGTTTTGTTCATGGTGAATTTGAGAAGCCACTAGGCGTTCAAGTGATGATGTCCAGCCAGTAGTTGGACAGAGGGGCCAGGAGATGAGGAAGAGGGCAGGGCTGGAAATATCAACTTCAGTCATCACATTCATGACCTTTAAAGGTGTGGAAGTGGATGACATTGCCTGGGGAAGAGAGAAGGCGGCCAGGGACTCAGCCCTGAGACATCCCAACACTAGCGGTCAGGCAGAGGAGGTTTCTAGTTCATTAATAATACAAATGTAATCATAAGAGAGAACTGGCACATTGAACATGTCACCTTATATTCTAATTCCCTTTGATCTCTGGTTGCAAGGGCCTTTTAACACCTAGGAGTCCACTAATGAATGTAAAGATAGTTGGAAGAACAAGAGGCACAAATGTTAAAGAGAAGGTCAATTGCACAGCCTTTTATTTGAGGGAATTATTTTTATTTTTCCTATTTCAGGAAAAGTAGTAGTGGTGGTGCTGCTAAGGAAATACTATTTTCTCTAAACCTTCAACCGTTCAGCCCTCCTACAATCTCATCTACTTCTCCACCTCTCACTTAGAAATCATGCTTTAAACAATATGGAATTCAAATAATTCTTTAAAGAAATTAAATCAAATTGATATCTAAGATGTCAAATGCTGTCCTCTTCCCGTCTCAATCTAAGCTCTTATCTAATTTTTGTTTACACTTAAGTTTTTGCTCGGTCATCAGAGATAATAGCCCAGGCCGTTGTAAGGAACGTAGAAAGGAAGTGGGAAAAGCAGGAATGTGTTTTAATTTCTATCTGCCATGTACAGTAAGAATGATATTGGAAACATGTTAGAAAAGTGCTAGTGGTACATGGAACCAGCTCTACCACAGGCCAAATATTTCCTCTTAAACCTAACTACAGATAGCAAATCTTGATAGAACTTAGCTTAAGATGGGAATATTGGTACTTGTATCTAAACACCATCATTATAAAGGGATTCCATTATATGTTACTAATCGGGCTTGTTATAATCAGTCTTCTGTGTGTATATGTGTGTGTGTGTGTGTGTATAATTTCGTATGGTGATAGGTTATAAGACATATTAAACCAAGGTAAGGAGATAGAAAGTGAAAGAGGTACTATTTTTAATAGGGTAGTCAAGGAAGACCTTTCTGGAGAGGTGACATTTTAGCACCCAAGAATGGATTGCTTCATGGAAATTACTTTTCAGAAAGAGAAACGTTATTTAAAAGATTCATATTAAAAATGCTCAACCATTTTTTAGATCAGATTTAAAAATTCATAATAATAGCTAACGAGATTTTGATCTCTTTCTGTGTTTGTGCTAACCTTCTGTATTTTAATCTCATTTGATCCTCATCTTTTTTTTTTTTTTAATTTATTAATTTATTTTTTTAATTAGTTTCTGCTTTATAACAAAGTGAATCAGTCATACATATACATCTGTTCCCACATCCCTTCCCTCATGCATCTCCCTCCCTCCCACCCTCCCCATCCCACCCCTCCAGGCGGTCACAAAGCACCGAGCTGATCTCCCTGTGCTCTGCGGCTGCTTCCCACTATCTATCTACCTTACGTTTGGTACTGTATACACGTCCATGCCTCTCTTTCGCCTTGTCACAGCCCACCCTTCCCCCTCCCCATATCCTCAAGTCCATTCTCAAGTAGGTCTGCGTCTTCATTCCCGTTTTGCCCCTAGGTTCTTCATGACATTTTTTTTTTTTAAATTCCGTATATATGTGTTAGCATACGGTATTTGTCTTTCTCTTTCTGACTAACTTCACTCTGTATGACAGACTCTAGGTCTATCCACCTCATTACAAATAGCTCAGTTTCGTTTCTTTTTATGGCTGAGTAATATTCCATTGTATATATGTGCCACATCTTCTTTATCCATTCATCCGATGATGGACACTTAGGTTGTTTCCAGCTCCGGGCTATTGTGAATAGAGCTGCAATGAACATTTTGGTACAAGTCTCTTTTTGAATTATGGTTTTCTCAGGGTATATGCCCAGTAGTGGGATTGCTGGGTCATATGGTAGTTCTATTTGTAGTTTTTTAAGGAACCTCCATACCGTTCTCCATAGTGGCTGTACCAATTCACATTCCCACCAGCAGTGCAAGAGTGTTCCCTTTTCTCCACACCCTCTCCAGCATTTATTGTTTCTAGATTTCTTGATGATGGCCATTCTGACTGGTGTGAGATGATATCTCATTGTAGTTTTGATTTGCATTTCTCTAATGATTAATGATGTTGAGCATTCTTTCATGTGTTTGTTGGCAGTCTGTATATCTTCTTTGGAGAAATGCCTATTTAAGTCTTCTGCCCATTTTTGGATTGGGTTGTCTGTTTTTTTGCTATTGAGCTGCATGAGCTGTTTATAAATTTTGGAGATTAATCCTTTGTCAGTTGCTTCATTTGCAAATATTTTCTCCCATTCTGAGGGTTGTCTTTTGGTCTTCTTTATGGTTTCCTTTGCTGTGCAAAAGCTTTGAAGTTTCATTAGGTCCCATTTGTTTATCTTTGTTTTTATTTCCATTTCTCTAGGAGGTGGGTCCAAAAGGATCTTGCTGTGATTTATGTCATAGAGTGTTCTGCCTATGTTTGCCTCTAAGAGTTTGATAGTTTCTGGCCTTACATTTAAGTCTTTAATCCATTTTGAGCTTATTTTTGTGTATGGTGCTAGGGAATGATCTAATCTCAAACTTTTACATGTCCCTGTCCAGTTTTCCCAGCACCACTTATTGAAGAGGCTGTCCTTTCTCCACTGTACATTCCTGCCTCCTTTATCAAAGATAAGTTGGCCATATGTGCGTGGGTTTATCTCTGGGCTTTCTATCCTGATCCACTGATCTATCTTTCTGTTTTTATGCCAGTACCAGACTGTCTTAATTACTGTAGCTTTGTAGTATAGTCTGAAGTCAGGGAGCCTGATTCCTCCAGCTCCGTTTTTCGTTCTCAAGATTGCTTTAGCTATTCGGGGCCTTTTGTTTTTCCAAACAAATTTTGAAATTTTTTGTTCTAGTTCTGTGAAAAATGCCATTGGTAGTTTGATAGGGATTGCATTGAATCTGTAGATTGCTTTCGGTAGTAGAGTCATTTTCACAATATTGATTCTTCCAATCCAGGAGCATGGTATATCTCTCCATCTATTTGTATCATCTTTAATTTCTTTCATCAGTGTCTTATAGTTTTCTGCATACAGGTCTTTTGTCTCCTTAGGTAGGTTTATTCCTAGATATTTTATTCTTTTTGTTGCGATGGTAAATGGGAGTGTTTTCTTGATTTCATTTTCAGATTTTTCATCATTAGTGTACAGGAATGCCAGAGATTTCTGTACATTAATTTTATATCCTGCTACTTTACCAAATTCATTGATTAGCTCTAGTAGTTTTTCGGTAGCATCTTTAGGATTCTCTATGTATAGTATCATGTCATCTGCAAACAGTGACAGCTTTACTTCTTCTTTTCCAATTTGGATTCCTTTTATTTCCTTTTCTTCTCTGATTGCTGTGGCTAAAACTTCCAAAACTATGTTGAATGAGAGTGGTGAGAGTGGGCAGCCTTGTCTTGTTCCTGATCTTAGTGGAAATGGTTTCAGTTTTTCACCATTGAGGACAATGTTGGCTGTGGGTTTGTCATATATGGCCTTTATTATGTTGAGGAAAGATCCCTCTATACCTACTTTCTGCAGGGTTTTTATCATAAATGGGTGTTGAATTTTGTCGAAAGCTTTCTCTGCATCTATTGAGATGATCATATGGTTTTTCTCCTTCAACTTGTTAATATGGTGTATTACATTGATTGATTTGCGTATATTGAAGAATCCTTGCATTCCTGGGATAAACCCCACTTGATCATGGTGTATGATCCTTTTAATGTGCTCTTGGATTCTGTTTGCTAGTATTTTGTTGAGGATTTTTGCATCTATGTTCATCAGTGATATTGGCCTGTAGTTTTCTTTCTTTGTGACATCCTTGCCTGGTTTTGGTATCAAGGTGATGTCGGCCTCATAGAATGAGTTTGGGAGTGTTCCTCCCTCTGCTATATTTTGGAAGAGTTTGAGAAGGATAGGTGTTAGCTCTTCTCTAAATGTTTGATAGAATTCACCTGTGAAGCCATCTGGTCCTGGGCTTTTGTTTGATGGAAGATTTTTAATCACAGTTTCAATTTCAGTGCTTGTGATTGGTCTATTCATATTTTCTATTTCTTCGTGAGTCAGTCTTGGCAGGTTGTGCATTTCTAAGAATGTGTCCATTTCTTCCAGGTTGTCCATTTTATTGGAATAGAGTTGCTTATAGTAATCTCTCATAATCTTTTGTATTTCTGCAGTGTCAGTTGTTACTTCTCCTTTTTCATTTCTAATTCTATTGATTTGAGTCTTCTCCCTTTTTTTCTTGATGAGTCTGGCTAATGGTTTGTCAATTTTGTTTATCTTCTCAAAGAACCAGCTTTTAGTTTGGTTGATCTTTGCTATCGTTTCCTTCATTTCTTTTTCATTTATTTCTGATCTGATTTTTATGATTTCTTTCCTTCTGCTAGCTTTGGGGTATTTTTGTTCTTCTTTCTCTAATTGCTTTAGGTGCAGGGTCAGGTTGTTTACTCGAAATGCTTCCTGTTTCTTAAGGTGGGATTGTATTGCTATAAACTTCCCCCTTAGAACTGCTTTTGCTGCGTCCCATAGGTTTTGGGTCGTCGTGTCTCCATTGTCATTTGTTTCTAGGTATTTTTTAATTTCCTCTTTGATTTCTTCAGTGATCACTTCGTTATTGAGTAGTGTATTGTTTAGCCTCCATGTGTTTGTATTTTTTACACACCTTTTCCTGTAATTGATGTCTAGTCTCATAGCATTGTGGTCGGAGAAGATACTTGATACAATTTCAATTTTCTTAAAATTACCGAGGCTTGATTTGTGACCCAAGATATGATCTATCCTGGAGAATGTTCCATGAGCACTTGAGAAAAATGTGTATTCTGTTGTTTTTGGATGGAATGTCCTATAAATATCAACTAAGTCCATCTCGTTTAATGTATCATTTAAAGCTTGTGTTTCCTTATTTATTTTCATTTTGGATGATCTGTCCATTGGTGAAAGTGGGGTGTTAAAGTCCCCTACTATGATTGTGTTACTGTCGATTTCCCCTTTTATGGCTGTTAGTATTTGCCTTATGTATTGAGGTGCTCCTATGTTGGGTGCATAAATATTTACAATTGTTATATCTTCTTCTTGGATCGATCCCTTTATCGTTATGTAGTGTCCTTCCTTGTCTCTTCTAATAGTCTTTATTTTAAAGTCTATTTTGTCTGATATAAGAATTGCTACTCCAGCTTTCTTTTGATTTCCATTTGCATGGAATATCTTTTTCCATCCCTTTACTTTCAATCTGTATGTGTCTCTAGGTCTGAAGTGGGTCTCTTGTAGACAGCATATATATGGGTCTTGTTTTTGTATCCATTCAGCCACTCTGTGTCTTTTGGTGGGAGCATTTAGTCCATTTACATTTAAGGTAATTATTGATATGTATGTTCCTATTCCCATTTCCTTAATTGCTTTGCGTTCGTTATTGTAGGTATATTCCTTCTGTTGTGTTTCTTGCCTAGAGAAGTTCCTTTAGCATTTGTTGTAAAGCTGGTTTGGTGGTGCTGAACTCTCTCAGCTTTTGCTTGTCTGTAAAGGTTTTAATTTCTCCATCAAATCTGAATGAGATCCTTGCTGGGTAGAGTAATCTAGGTTGCAGGTTTCTCTCCTTCATCACTTTAATTATGTCCTGCCACTCCCTTCTGGCTTGTAGGGTTTCTGCTGAGAGATCAGCTGTTAACCTTATGGGGATTCCCTTGTGTGTTATTTGTTGTTTTTGCCTTGCTGCTTTTAATATGATTTCTTTGTGTTTAATTTTTGACAGTTTGATTAATATGTGTCTTGGTGTATTTCTCCTTGGATTTATTCTGTATGGGACTCTCTGTGCCTCCTGGACTTGATTAACTATTTCCTTTCCATATTGGGGAAGTTTTCAACTATAATCTCTTCAAATATTTTCTCAGTCCCTTTCTTTTTCTCTTCTTCTTCTGGAACCCCTATAATTCGAATGTTGGTGCGTTTAATGTTGTCCCAGAGATCTCTGAGACTCTCCTCTGTTCTTTTCATTCTTTTTTCTTTATTTTGCTCTGCATCAGTTATTTCCACTATTTTATCTTCCACCTCACTTATCCGTTCTTCTGCCTCAGTTATTCTGCTATTGATCCCATCTAGAGTATTTTTCATTTCATTTATTGTGTTTTTAATCGATGCTTGATTCATCTTTAGTTCTTCTAGGTCCTTGTTAACTGTTTCTTGCATGTTGTCTATTCTATTTCCAAGATTATGGATCATGGAAATAGAATCTTGGATCAGCTTTACTATCATTATTCTGAATTCTTTTTCAGGTAGACTGCCTATTACCTCTTCATTTGTTAGGTCTGGTTGGTGTTTATCTTGCTCCTTCACCTGCTGTGTGTTTTTCTGCCTTCTCATTTTGCTTATGTTACTGTGTTTGGGGTCTCCTTTTTGCCGGCTGCAGATTCGTAGTTCCCGTTGTTTTTGGTGTCTGACCCCAGTGGCTAAGGTTGTTTCAGTAGGTTGTGTAGGCTTCCTGGTGGGGGGGACTAATTCCTGTGCTCTGGTGGTTGAGGCTCGATCTTGTCTTTCTGGTGGACAGGTCCACGTCTGGTGGTGTGTTTTGGGGTGCCTATGGCCTTATTATGTTTTTAGGTAGCCTCTCTGCTAATGGGTGGGGTTGTGTTCCTGCCTTGCTAGTTGCTTGGCATAGGGTGACCCGCACTGTAGCTTGCTGGTCGTTGACTGAAGCTGGGTGCTGGTGTTGGGATGGAGATCTCTGGGAGATTTTCGCTGTTTGATATTATGTGGAGCTGGGAGGTCTCTTGTGGACCCGTGTCCTGAAGTTGGCTCTCCCACTTCAGAGGCACAGCACTGGCTCCTGGCTGCAGCACCAAGAGCCTTTCATCCACCCGGCTCAGAGTAACAGGGAGAAAAAGTAGAAAGAAAGAATTAGTAGAAGAAAGAAAGAGAGAGGGAAAGAAAGGAAGAAGGGAAGAAAGGAAGGAAGGAAGGAAGGAAGAAAGAAAGGAGGGAGGGAGGGAGGAAGGATGGAAAGAAAGAAGGAAAGAAAGGAGGGAGGGAGGGAGGAAGGAAAGGAAGAAAGACAGGAGGGAGGGAGGAAGGAAAGAAAAAGAAAGTGGAAAGAAGAAGGGTGGGAGGGAGGAAAGAAAAAGAAAGAAGGAAAGGAGGAGCGGAGGGAGGGAGGGAGGAAGGGAGAGTAGGAAAAAAAGAAAGAGCAGGTAAAGTAAAATAGAATAAAGTATGAAATATAGTAGCGTTATTAAAATTAGAAAGTAATTATTGAAAAAAAAAAAAAAAACCGGACCGATAGAACCCTGAGACATATGGTGGAAGCAAAGCTATACAGAGAGAATCTTACACAGAAGATTACACATACACATTCACAAAAAGAGAGCAGGGGGAAAAATCAAAAATCTTGCTCTCCAAGTCCACCTCCTTAATTTGGAATAATTCGTTGTAAAAAGAGGAAAAGGGGGGAAAGTCTTAAATCTTGTCCTCAAAGTCCACTTCCTCAATTTGGGATGATTCGCTGTCCATTCATGCACTCCACAGACGCAGGGCACATCAAATGGACCGTGGAGCTTTAATCCGCTGCCTCCGAGGCTGCACAGAGAGATTTCCCTGCCTCTGCTCTCACAGCTCCCGGGTCTCAGCCTTGGACCTGGCCCCGCCTCTGCGCGTAGGTCGCCGGAGGGCGTCCGTTCTTCGCTCAGACAGGACGGGTTTAAAGGAGCCGCTGATTCGGGGGCTCTGGCTCACTCAGGCAGAGGGGAGGGAGGGGCGCGCAGTGTGGGGCGGGCCTGCGGCGGCAGAGGCCAGCGTGACGTTGCAGCAGCCCGTGGCGCTCCGTGCGCTTTCCCGGGAAAGCCGTCCCCGGGTCTCGGGGACCCCGGCAGTGGCGGGGTGCACAGGCCCCCCGGAAGGCGGGGCGGACAGTGACCCGCGCTCGCACACAGGCCCCGCGGCGGCGGCAGCAGCGGCGGCGGCGGGCCGCGGCGGGCGGCGGCGGCCGCGGCGGCGGCGGGCCGCGGCGGCGGGCGGCGGCGGCCCACGCCCGTCTCCGAGGTCCGTGCCTTACCCGCGGCTCGTGCCTGTCTCCGGCGCTTCCCCAAGCAGCCCTCTTAATGCCCTCTCCTCGCGCACCAGGAAACAAAAGGGAAAAAAGTCTCTTGCCTCTTCAGCAGCTCCAGACCCTTTCCCCGGACTCCCTCCGGGCTAGCCGTGGTGCACTAACCCCTTCAGGCTCTCTTCCTGCCGCCAGCCCCAGTCCTCTCCCTGCGCTCCGACTGAAAGCCGATACCCGAGCCTCAGCTCCCAGCCCCGCCCGCCACGGCGGCCGAGCAGACAAGCCTCTCGGGCTGGTGTGTGCCTGAGGGCACCGGTCCTCTGTGCCAGAATCTCTCCGCTTTGCCCTCCGCACCCCTGTTGCTGTGCTCTCCTCCGCTACTCCGAAGCTTTCCCCCTCCGCCACCTACAGTCTCCGCCCGCGAAGGGGCTTGTAGTGTGTAGAAACCTTCCCCCCTTCACGGCTCCCTCCCACTGGTGCAGGTCCCGTCCCTATCCTATTGTCTCTGTTTATTCTTTTTTCTTTTGCCCTACCCAGGTATGTGGGGAGCTTCTTGCCTTTTGGGGGGTCTGAGGTCTTCTGTCAGCGTTCAGTAGGTGTTCTGTAGGAGTTGTTCCACGTGTAGATGAATTTCTGATGTATCTGTGGGGAGGAAGGTGATCTCCGCGTCTTACTCTTCCGCCATCTTCCTCCGGGGTCCTGAAGCATGTCCTTGCCTCCTATCACACTGGAATCCCATCAAGCCTTCAGGCTTCCTACCAGCTTACAGGATGGAATCTGCTGGCGTCTCCCCGCTTTTCCCCTCCATTAATGGCAGGGTCCCAATGTGTACTTGCGACCCATGCTTTTCTCAAACCAGTGCTTCTCCCGTTTAGCGCGCGCCAACCCCCCTCGCGGGCTCCTTGCAAAAGACTCTGATCCTCATCTTTAACCAATGAGGCTTCAACCATTTTGTCAAGAAAAAGTACATTGGGGTCAGGATCAAACTGGTTCCAGCTACAGCTCCACCACTAACCAGCTGTGATGCTGACCTGGGCCCTCAGTGCTTCCCTAGGTCTCCATTTCCTCACCCGTAAATTGGGATAGTTGGGCTAGATCCCAAGGGCATCTTTCCAGCTCCAACATTTGAGGGTAATTAAGTCAATTATCACACTGTGTTGAAACAGATGACTACAGAGTCCACTTAGAGTTGCTTGTCCTGAAACAAAACTGCTCTCTCTCTCTGGGATTTGAGGTCTTATATCTGCCTGCTTTTTAGAAGTTTTTTCTTTTCTTCTTCTTTTTTTTTCTTCTTCCATTTCTCCTGTCAGTCAGCTGCCACTTCTTGTAGGTGCCAACGTAAAATGACAGCTGTCTCTACTCGTCAGCTGCTCTGATCATCTGGTTTGCTATGTGCTTTGGAGACTAAATAACCAAGTACATTAAATGGTGTATGAAATAGGCAAAGCTGAGCATATTTTCAGTAGAGTCCCATGCATGAGCTTTACAATTGGCCACTTAGGTATTTTTCATTTAGAGGTTCTTTTTTTTTTTTTTTTTTCTTTTTGCGGTATGCGGGCCTCTCACTCTTGTGGCCTCTCCCGTTGCGGAGCACAGGCTCCGGATGCGCAGGCCCAGCGGCCATGGCTCACGGGCCCAGCCGCTCCGCGGCATATGGGATCCTCCCAGACCGGGGCACGAACCCGTATCCCCTGCATCGGCAGGCGGACTCTCAACAACTGCGCCACCAGGGAGGCCCTCATTTAGAGGTTCTTAACTGTGCTCCAGAAGCTTAACTCTGCTAAGATGCTGACACAATGCCCTGGCACAAAGCTGTCTCTTACTGCTAGTGTTATGAAGGTTCCAACATATATACATATAAACACAAGTGACAGAGAAATGGAGCAAAACTGTTTAGGAAGGTCTGAATTAGACTTTATCTAATAAAAGCATTGCCATTGACAAGTCCCCTGTATCTAATTCTTTTCTCTGTAGTTTTGGCTTTTTTATACCTAGTTAGGGGGCTAAGTTCTCAGAGAAGCATTTAAATAAGGTCGTCCATCAAGTGATTTGTGATTTAGTTTTCCCACAATAAAAATGAATTATGTTTTTCCTCCTTTACTTGCCTGTGGTCCTAGAAAATTAAGATAACTTGTCCTCAGCCTCTGAGAGGAAACAGCCAGACTGTATAGAGGCCTAAGATGGGAACTCTAAAGATTTTAAACAGAACTTATTTTGAGACGCTTGAGAAATTAAAGAATCAAACTGCTTTTAAGTACTTATTTTTCTGTAGGAAAGTGGGGTAGAAAATCCTGGTGGATTGGATTTTGATTCATGGGTGAATAGAAGGTGAAATGATCCAGAAATGAATATCAGAATTGTAGAAGAAAATAGTAAGAGCTTTTTGTTTTAAAGGAAATAAAGGATGCAACTAACAGTGGCCAGAGACAGAACCAAATATATCTGCTAGTTTTAGTCTTACTTGGGTGCTGCAAGGATCCTGATCAGGGAAAACAGCTGTGCCCATTCATGGGGCCTGGAAAGGTTTTTCTCCAGAACCACCTAAATGAAATAAAAACTCATTTCTGACTCTTTCAGGACGACTACCGAGATCATTAGGACAATAGCCTACATTTTTTGGAGCAACTCTAATCAAGTGATGTTTCCTTAAGTACACGGAGGCAGTCACCAGCTAATTTAAAACACAATATCAAGGAACAACTTGCAGTCATTGAATTTGCATTCTTTCATTCTTGGCTTCTGTCTAGTCCTGTTCTCAGAATCACTTTTTCTGGCCTTTCCTCTCTCGTCCGAACCACTATGGGGACTCCGGATGGTGAGAGAGGGAAAAGGCCCTCCAGGATCTCACACAGAAAGACTTGCCCTCCAGAATCACCCTAATTTGTCCCTCAGTGTGGATTGATAATTCTTACATTTTTTTCATCTAAATCTCAGGTCTGGGGATGACTTACCGTAGTCCAAGCTATTCTCAGCACTCTAGTTGCTCCAGTCGTGGGATGTCATTAATCCCACAGTTCCAACCTCATGGCTCAGAAACATCACCATGGAGACCTCTGACTACAATTCTGACCCGCTGCAGGTCAGCAGTGCCATGCTGCCGGCCCACTTCAACTTGCCTGACATACAAGCTTTCCAGGTGGTTCAGTCATTCAGATGTTATCGGCTGACCTAACTGTCCCCAAAGCCGCAGAAGGGACAGGAGCTCGGCCTTTGAGAACTCAAAACATGTGGTTGGGGGTTACTAGGACCCCAAGTATATCAGCAACTTCAGCTTTGAAACTACTCAGTTTCTTTACCTAGGATTTCAATTCTATTCCACTACTCAATACTAAAAACAGAAACTCATCTCTCAAACGGACAAAGATAAATTTATATAGAAGCAAAAGGAAATTCCCTGTTAAATAAGTTTATGGCATTTCGGTCTGTGTTTAAGTTCTTATAGGATATATTGATTTATCAGATTTGGCCTCCATTGTCTTGGCCCTTGGTGACCACTACATTTAATATTTCTTCATTCTGTTTCTTAATTGCCATCGAGAGTTAATGAAAATCAAACTTTTTGGTTTATGAAATTGTTTCATAAGACACAGGCAGATCCCTTTATAAAGGTTGGATTTTTTTCTTGGTAAAATATGAGGTCTAAGCACTTTCAAGGTGTCTCTGCAAATCCTGAAAGTTCTTTGGTGCAATTCCCTGTTTCTTTGACCTCACTTCCATCACGTGTTGTTTGTTCTGACGTTATGGCTGGTGGGCAGGGGTCATGGCAGTGAGGTACCCTCATGGCGTTTTGCTTAAGGATCCTACCAAGAGTCCAAAACCAGAAGTTTTGCAGGTTAAGAGGCAAGGACTGAATGGTTACAAACTGATTATAAGATATATGACGAACGTATTAAAAGAATGAATCCCAGCCATTCCTTCAGTCCCTGGGAAATTGACCAGTTGCTGGCTGACCTCGGCTGCCCTGGCTGACCTTTGGACATTTCAAACCTACACCAAAGACTGGAATATGGGGAATATCTATTGATTTCTTCATCAGCAGGTACAACAGGTGGAAAAATAGTTGAGTAAGGAGCATCATGGTGGATAAGGTAGGCTAGAAAATCAGGTATAGGAGAACTGGGGTGGATGTTTTGCCTTACGGCCTTATTTGCCTTATATCCCACGTTAGTCACAGATGAGCTGTGAGAATCTTGGATAATCAGAAAACTCCATGATCTCTTCTTTTTCTTTTTAAAATGTAAACCTTCTAATGATTACTTAGATATGGTGTCCTTCTTTAGTTAACAATAGGTTTGGATCCTTCAAGCTGTTCATGTAGCCTTCACCATTTTACTACTATTTGACATGGAGATGGGGAGGTTAGTGGTGGATAATGCCAATGTCTTCTGTTTTTGAAAAAAGAAAAACTCCTGTCATTATTTCTTAACTATTCAGTGAGCTCATACTGTGTTCAAGTGATCAACTGTGGTGCCTTCACCTGCCCCAGGTCATACCTTTTTACCCTAAAATCTCAAACCTCAAACCACTACATCAACCCACTCACAAACTGGTGCATACTTGTTTCCTTCCTACCATCGTTAGCCTTATTTTGGGGAATGTAGAGCCTGCAGACCTTAAAAAATAATTTAAAAAATTTTAAATGTTCATCTTTAAATTAAGCAACATAATAACTCAGAGGAAGGGAGTGGTCTGGAAGCAAAGTGCTGGCTTCCCCTCCCAAGGCTGCACCCTTCATGAACATGTCTATAGTGAGATGCTGCTGAATTGCTTTTCTTGGGATGTATATCTTCATGCTACATCATACATTTGGTGAAACAACTCAGCTATGCTCTTAGCTGGTTGAAGATGGATCACCCCATAATGTAATTCAGACAAAAGCTGGGCTTATGTTTACAAAGGCCATGGGAAATTAAGCACATTTGCCCACTGGCTCATTTCTGGGCCAGGTTTTGCACCAATATGGAAGCCTGTTTTGCAGGACTTACCACTCCAACAGAGGACTTTCCTGAAATGCATCTGGATAGCTCTTTTAACTCAAAAGTTCATCTCTGCAGGAAGTGGGGACCTTTTGCTACATTTTATCCTTTACCTTCCATTCTATAAAAGTCAAATTTAAGATAGGAAAATTCTTCCAAATTGTAGATTCATGGAACTAGAAAGAATTGGTACAATTCAAATTCATACAACTAGGACTCATATAATTCAGGTAATAGAGGACCAGATCTGAAGCAACCAAGAGATTAAGAATCTAATCTACACTTAACCTTTCAAAAAGAAATTTTTTCATGAGCAAAGGATCTGAATAGACCTTTCTCCAAAGATGACATACAAATCACCAATAAACACACAAAAAATGCTCCACATTGCTAATCATCAGGGAAGTGAGAATCAAAACCACAGTGAGGTACCACTTCACCCTCACTAAAATGGCTAGAATCAAGAAGTCATAATAACAATGTTGGTGAGAATGTGGAGAAATTGGGACCCTCTTACACAACTGGTGGGAATAAAAATGGTGCAGCTACTTTGGAAACTGTCTTGCAGTTCCTCAAAAAGTTAAACATAATTGTTATCATTTGACCTAGTCATTCCACATCTCGGTATATACCCAAGAGAAATAAAAACATATGTCTACACAAGAACTTGCATATGAATGTTCTTAGCAGCATTATTCACAAAAGTCAAAGGTGGAAACAATTCAAATACCTATCAACTGATGAACAGATAAACAAAATGTGGTATATCCATGCAATGGAGTATTATTTGGCAATCAAAAGGAATGAAGAAATGATACATGCTACGACGTGAATGAACTTTGAAAACATGATGCTAAGGAAAGAAGACAGTCACACAAGACCACATACTATATAATTCCACTTACATGAAATGTTCCGAATAGATCAATCTATAAAGAAAAAGTAGATTAGTGGCTGCCTATGGCTAGGAGAAAGGGGGAGACAGGGAGTGAAAACTAAAAAGTAGGGGGGTTTTTTGAGTTGATGACAATGTTCTAAAATGGATTATATTTATGGTTGCACAACTGTGAATATACTAAAAAACGTTGACTTTTACACCTTAAATAGGGGAATCGTGTGGTATGTGAACCATATCTCTAGGTTTCCTATCTCAGTTTTTTTTTTTTTTTTTCTGGTATGCGGGCCTCTCACTGTTGTGGCCTCTCCCACTGCGGAGAACAGGCTCCGGACGTGCAGGCTCAGCGGCCATGGCTCACGGGCCCAGCCGCTCCACGGCATGTGGGATCTTCCCAGACTGGGGCACGAACCCGTGTCCCCTGCATTGGCAGGCGGACTCTCAACCACTGCACCACCAGGGAAGCCCCCATCTCAGTTTTTAATCATCCTGGCTGCCAGAAAATTCTTTTTCATATTTATCCTCATTCTTTTTGCTCAGTCTAATCAAAACTCATTCCCTCTTGTTTTTTTTTGTTTTTGTTTTTGTGTTTTGTTTTGGTAGAGACAGAGAGAAGTAAAAAATGGCCTTATTAAACTTCCTGAATCATAATTCTTCTACTACTCAGAGGTTAGTATTAAATTAGCTGTTCTGAGGAAACTATGTCGGTGCCTTTCACCTTTTCTCATAAGATCCATTTTGACACCACTGTTTACCTTGGAGCTTCTCTTGGAGCTTCTTAACCACTCTGGGCCTCATATTACTAATCTATAAAATGAGAGTGTTGGACTAGATCTTAGAGACACCCTCCAGCTCTGAAGTTCTGTGAAAATGTCAATATCCTTTGAGAAAGCTGGACACATAAAAGACAGATATTTTCCTGAGCCACTGGAGGTATAACTATAATCAACTATGAAAAGAATATGGAAATGGATTGAAGTAGCCTTGCTTTAAAATAAGTGAACACAGCATGAAGTGGACACAGCCAAAGACTAAGTTAGGAAACTTGATTTCTGCTTTTATGACTCGTGGTGAGAATTTGGAGAAGTCATATGACCGCTTGTGTACATTTTCTTTTATGTAAAATGGGCTTCATGTAACCTGCATAGCTCCCTCTAAGATATGTTTCCGTATAATGAGTAAATGAGCAAATATTGTAATGCAAGGATTTTAACAATAGTTTATAGATGTATAATTCAAAACACAAATGCTGTCATTGAAAGACTTCTTTCCTTGGAGAAAATTTATGTCACCTAATTTTTGGGGGCCTCATTTTACTTTGGTCTCATCATCTCCTCTTGAATCATAATGAATATGGCATAGTAAAAAATAAAGCAAGGGACTTCCCTGGTGGCACAAGGGTTAGGAATCTGCCTGCTAATGCAGGAGACATGGGTTTGAGCCCTGGTCTGGGAAGATCCCACACGCCTCAGAGCAACTAAGACCGTGCACCACGGCTGCTGAGCCTGCGTTCTAGAGCCTGTGAGCCACAACTACTGAAGCCCACATGCATGAGCCCGTGCTCCGCAACAGGAGAAGCCACTGCAATGAGAAGCCCCTGTATCACAATGAAGAGTAGCCCCACTCGCTGCAACTAGAGAAAGCCCGCGCGCAGCAACAAAGACCCGATGTAAAAAACAAACAAACAAATAAAAGCAAGCATGAAAATAAAAGCATAATGAAATTATGATTAATGTGAACAAAGCTAAGAAGAATATAAAAAAATTTAAAAAATATTTTCCTTTCAAATTTGGCCTTGTAAAAAGTCTACGTTAATTATAAAAATTGTTAAGCATATTTCTAGTTGATCTTCCCCCCCCACCTCTCTATTGATTTCACCGTGAAGTTGTCTTATCTTTTTGGTCAGATCTCAGAAACCAAAATTCAAGGGACCACGTCTAATTTCTCCTTTGTAACATCTCAATGCCTAAAACAATGCAGATCCCTGGTATTTACTGAGGAAATACTGATGTTATTTGTTGCCTTGTAATGGAAGAGGTTTAACTGTTAAGTGAAAATTTGACAATAAAAATTTTGCAGTCCAGCACTACATAATGATCAAGGGATCAATCCAAGAAGAAGATATAACAATTATAAATATATATGCACCCAACACAGGAGCACCTCAATACATAAGGCAACTGCTAACAGCTAGAAAAGAGGAAATCGACAGTAACACAATAATACTGAGGTACTTTAACACATCACTTACACCAAAGGACAGATCATACAGAAAATTAATAAAGAAACACAAGCTTTAACTGATACAATAGACCAGATAGATTTAATTGATATTTATAGGACAGTCCATCCAAAACAGCAGATTACACTTTCTTCTCAAGTGCACATGGAACATTCTCCAGGATAGATCACATCTTGGGTCATAAATCAAGCCTTGGTAAATTTAAGAAAATTGAGATTCTGTAGCAACTCTTTTTCAGTTGCAAACTAACTGGAAATCCATTTCAATCTGACTTAAGCAAAACAAATTAATTTACTGACTCACCTAATTGAAAAGTCTAGGACTTCCGGGTAAGATGGCAGAAGAGTAAGACGCGGAGATCACCTTCCTCCCCACGGATACACCAGAAATACAGCTACACGTGGAACAACTCCTACTGAACGCTGGCAGAAGACCCCAGACCTCCCAAAAGGCAAGAAACTCCCCACATACCTGGGTAGGGCAAAGCGGAGAGATTCCCGCACAGAGGATCGGTGCCGAGCGGCACTCACCAGCCCGAGAGGCTTGTCTGCTCGCCCGCCAGGGCAGGCGGCGCTGGAAGCTGAGGCTCGGGCTTCGGTCAGAGCGCAGGGAGAGGACTGGGGCTGGCGGCGAGAACTCAGCCTGAAGGGGGCTAATGTGCCACAGCTAGCCGGGAGGGAGTCCGGGAAAACTCTGGAGCTGCCGAAGAGGCAAGAGACTTTTTCTTCCCTCTTGGTTCCCTGGTGCGCGAGGAGAGGGGATTAAGAGCGCTGCTTAAAGGGGCTCCACAGACGGGCGCGAGTCACGACTGGAAAGCGCGGAGCCCAGTGACGGGCGTGGGACGCTGGGGCTGCTGCTGCCGCCGCCAAGAGGCCTGTGTGCGAGCGCAGGTCACTGTCCACACCGCCCTTCCGGGAGCCTGTGCAGCCCGCCACTGCCGGGGTCCCGGGATCCAGGCGTGGCTTCCCTGGGAGAACGCACGGCACGCCTCGGGCTGGTGCAACGTCACGCCCGCCTCTGCCATTGAAGGCTCGCCCCGCACTCCGTGCCCCTCCCTCCCGCCTGGCCTGAGTGAGCCAGAGTCCCCGAAGAGGCTGCTCCTTTAACCCTGTCCTCTCTGAGCGAAGAACAGACACCCTCCAGCGACCTACACGCAGAGGCGGGGCCCAATCCAAAGCTGAGACCCAGGACCTGTGAGAACAAAGAAGAGAAAGGGAAACCTCTCCCAGCAGCCTCAGAAGCAGCAGATTAAAGCTCCACAATCAACTTGATGTACCTTGCATCTGTGGAATACATGAATAGACAACACATCATCCCAAATTGAGGAGCCAGGAGTCAGTGCTGTGCCTCTGAGGTGGGAGAGCCAACTTCAGGACACTGGTCCACAAGAGACCTCCCAGCTCCACATAATATCAAACAGCGAAAATCTTCCAGAGATCTCCATCTCAACACCAGCACCCAGCTTCACTCAACGACCAGCAAGCTACAGTGCTGGACACCCTATGCCAAACAACTAGCAAGACAGGAACACAACGCCACCCATTAGCAGAGAGGTGGCCTAAAATCATAAAAAGTCCGCAGACACCCCAAAACACACCACCAGACGTGGACCTGCCCACCAGAAAGACAAGATCCAGCCTCATCCACCAGACCACAGGCACTAGTCCCCTCCACCAGGAAGCCTACACAACCCACTAAACCAACCTTAGCCACTGGGGACAGACACCAAAAACAACGGGAACTACAAACCTGCAGCCTGCAAAAAGGAGACCCCAAACACAGTAACATAAGCAAAATGAGAAGACAGAAAAACACACAGCAGGAGAAGGGGCAAGATAAAAACCCACCAGACCTAACAAATGAAGAGGTAATAGGCAGTCTACCTGAAAAAGAATTCAGAATAATGATGGTAAAGATGATCCAAGATTCTATTTCCCAGATCCAAAATCTTGGAAATAGAATAGACAAAATGCAAGAAACAGTTAACAAGGACCTGGAAGAATTAAAGATGAATCAAGCATCAATTAAAAACACAATAAATGAAATAAAAAATACTCTAGATGGGATCAATAGCAGAATAACTGAGGCAGAAGAACGGATAAGTGAGGTGGAAGATAAAATAGTGGAAATAACTGCTGCAGAGCAAAATAAAGAAAAAAGAATGAAAAGAACAGAGGACAGTCTCAGAGACCTCTGGGACAACATTAAACGCACCAACATTCGAATTATAGGGGTTCCAGAAGAAGAAGAGAAAAAGAAAGGGACTGAGAAAATATTTGAAGAGATTATAGTTGAAAACTTCCCTGATATGGGAAAGGAAATAGTTAATCAAGTCCAGGAGGCACAGAGAGTCCCATACAGAATAAATCCAAAGAGAAATACGCCAAAACACATATTAATCAAACTGTCAAAAATTAAACACAAAGAAATCATATTAAAAGCAGCAAGGCAAAAACAACAAATAACACACAAGAGAATCCCCATCAGGATAACAGCTGATCTCTCAGCAGAAAGTCTACAAGCCAGAAGGGAGTGGCAAGACATAATTAAAGTGATGAAGGAGAAAAACCTGCAACCAAGATTACTCTACCCAGCAAGGATCTCATTCAGATTTGATGGAGAAATTAAAACGTTTACAGACAAGCAAAAGCTGAGAGAGTTCAGCACCACCAAACCAGCTTTACAACAAATGCTAAAGGAACTTCTCTAGGCAAGAAACACAACAGAAGGAAAAGACCTACAATAACGAACCCAAAACAATTAAGAAAATGGGAATAGGAACATACATATCGATAATTACCTTAAATGTAAATGGACTAAATGCTCCCACCAAAAGACACAGATTGGCTGAATGGATACAAAAACAAGACCCATATATATGCTGTCTACAAGAGACCCACTTCAGACCTAGAGACACACACAGACTGAAAGTAAGGGGATGGAAAAAGATATTCCATGCAAGTGGAAACCAAAAGAAAGCTGGAGTAGCAATTCTCATATCAGACAAAATAGACTTTAAAATAAAGACTACTAGAAGAGACAAAGAAGGACACTACATAATGATCAAGGGATCGATCCAAGAAGAAGATATAACAATTGTAAATATTTATGCACCCAACATAGGAGCACCTCAATACATAAGGCAAATACTAACAGCCATAAAAGGAGAAATCGACAGTAACACAATCATAGTAGGGGACTTTAACACCCCACTTTCACCAATGGACAGATCATCCAAAATGAAAATAAATAAGGAAACACAAGCTTTAAATGATACATTAAACAAGATGGACTTAATTGATATTTATAGGACATTCCATCCAAAAACAACAGAATACACATTTTTCTCAAGTGCTCATGGAACATTCTCCAGGATAGATCATATCTTGGGTCACAAATCAAGCCTTGGTAAATTTAAGAAAATTGAAATTGTATCAAGTATCTTTTCCGACCACAATGCTATGAGACTAGATATCAATTACAGGAAAAGAGCTGTAAAGAATACAAACACATGGAGGCTAAACAATACACTACTTAATAACGAAGTGATCACTGAAGAAATCAAAGGGGAAATTAAAAAATACCTAGAAACAAATGACAATGGAGACACGACGACCCAAAACCTATGGGATGCAGCAAAAGCAGTTCTGAGAGGGAAGTTTATAGCAATACAATCCCACCTTAAGAAACAGGAAACATCTCGAATAAACAACCTAACCTTGCACCTAAAGCAATTAGAGAAAGAAGAACAAAAACATCCCAAAGTTAGCAGAAGGAAAGAAATCATAAAAATCAGATCAGAAATAAATGAAAAAGAAATGAAGGGAATGATAGCAAAGATCAATAAAACTAAAAGCTGGTTCTTTGAGAAGATAAACAAAATTGATAAACCATTAGCTAGACTCATCAAGAAAAAAAGGGAGAAGACTCAAATCAATAGAATTAGAGGGCTTCCCTGATGGCGCAGTGGTTGAGAGTCCGCCTGCCGATGCAGGGGACATGGGTTCGTGCCCCGGTCCGGGAAGATCCCACATGCTGCGGAGCGCCTGGGCCCGTGAGCCATGGCCGCTAAGCCTGCGCGTCCGGAGCCTGTGCTCCGCAGAGGGAGAGGCCACAACAGTGAGAGGCCCACATATCGCAAAAACAAACAAACAAACAATAGAATTAGAAATGAAAAAGGAGAAGTAACAACTGACACTGCAGAAATACAAAAGATCATGAGAGATTACTACAAGCAACTCTATGCCAATAAAATGGACAACCTGGAAGAAATGGACAAATTCTTAGAAATGCACAACCTGCCAAGACTGAATCAGGAAGAAATAGAAAATATGAACAGACCAATCACAAGCACTGAAATTGAAACTGTGATACAAAATCTTCCAACAAACAAAAGCCCAGGACCAGATGGCTTCACAGGCGAATTCTATCAAGCATTTAGAGAAGAGCTAACACCTATCCTTCTCAAACTCTTCCAAAATATAGCAGAGGGAGGAACACTCCCAAACTCATTCTACGAGGCCACCATCACCTTGATACCAAAACCAGACAAGGATGCCACAAAGATAGAAAACTACAGGCCAATAGCACTGATGAACATAGATGCAAAAATCCTCAACAAAATACTAGCAAACAGAATCCAACAGCACATTAAAAGGATCATACACCATGATCAAGTGGGGTTTATTCCAGGAATGCAAGGATTCTTCAATATACACAAATCAATCAACGTGATACACCATATTAACAAATTGAAGGAGAAAAACCATATGATCATCTCAATAGATGCAGAGAAAGCTTTCGACAAAATTCAACACCCATTTATGATAAAAACCCTGCAGAAAGTAGGCATAGAGGGAACTTTCCTCAACATAATAAAGGCCATATATGACAAACCCACAGCCAGCGTCATCCTCAATGGTGAAAAACTGAAACCATTTCCACTAAGATCAGGAACAAGACAAGGCTGCCCACTCTCACCACTCTTATTCAACATAGTTTTGGAAGTTTTAGCCACAGCAATCAGAGAAGAAAAGGAAATAAAAGGAATCCAAATCGGAAAAGAAGAAGTAAAGCTGTCACTGTTTGCAGATGACATGATACTATACATAGAGAATCCTAAAGATGCTACCAGAAAACTACTAGAGCTAATCAATGAATTTGGTAAAGTTGCAGGATACAAAATTAATGCACAGAAATCTCTGGCATTCCTATATACTAATGATGAAAAATCTGAAAGTGAAATCAAGGAAACACTCCCATTTACCACTGCAACAAAAAGAATAAAATATCTAGGAATAAACCTACCTAAGGAGACAAAAGACCTGTATGCAGAAAATTATAAGACACTGATGAAAGAAATTAAAGATGATACAAATAGATGGAGAGATGTACCATGTTCTTGGATTGGAAGAATCAACATTGTGAAAAGGACTCTACTACCCAAAGCAATCTACAGATTCAATGCAATCCCTATCAAACTACCACTGGCATTTTTCACAGAACTAGAACAAAAAATTTCACAATTTGTATGGAAACACAAAAGACCCCGAATAGCCAAAGCAATCTTGAGAACGAAAAATGGAGCTGGAGGAATCAGGCTCCCTGACTTCAGACTATACTACAAAGCTACAGTAATCAAGACAGTATGGTACTGGCACAAAAACAGAAAGATAGGTCAATGCAACAGGATAGAAAGCCCAGAGATAAACCCACGGACATATGGTCACCTTATCTTTGATAAAGCAGGCAGGAATGTACAGTGGAGAAAGGACAGTCTCTTCAATAAGTGGTGCTGGGAAAACTGGATAGGGACATGTAAAAGTATGAGATTAGATCACTCCCTAACACCATACACAAAAATAAGCTCAAAATGGATTAAAGACCTAAATGTAAGGCCAGACACTATCAAACTCTTAGAGGAAAACATAGGCAGAACACTCTATGACATAAATCACAGCAAGATCCTTTTTGACCCACCTCCTAGAGAAATGGAAATAAAGACAAAAATAAACACATGGGACCTAATGAAACTTCAAAGCTTTTGCACAGCAAAGGAAACCATAAAGAAGACCAAAAGACAACCCTCAGAATGGGAGAAAATATTTGCAAATGAAGCAACTGACAAAGGATTAATCTCCAAAATTTATAAGCAGCTCATGCAGCTCAATAGCAAAAAAACAAACAACCCAATCCAAAAATGGGCAGAAGACCTAAATAGACATTTCTCCACAGAAGATATACAGACTGCCAACAAACACATGAAAGGATGCTCAACATCTTTACTTATTAGAGAAATGCAAATCAAAACTACAATGAGATATCATCTCACACCAGTCAGAATGGCCATCATCAAAAAATCTAGAAACAATAAATGCTGGAGAGGGTGTGGAAAAAAGGGAACCCTCTTGCACTGTTGGTGGGAATGTGAATTGGTACAGCCACTATGGAGAACGGTATGGAGGTTGCTTAAAAAACTACAAATAGAACTACCATACCACCCAGCAATCCCACTACTGGGCATATACTCTTAGGAAACCATAATTCAAAAAGAGACATGTACCAAAATGTTCATAGCAGCCCTATTTACAATAGCCCGGAGATGGAAACAACCTAAGTGTCCATCATCGGATGAATGGGTAAAGAAGATGTGGCACATATATACAATGGAATATTACTCAGCCATAAAAAAGAAACGAAATTGAGCTATTTGTAATGAGGTGGATGGACCTAGAGCCTGTCATACAGAGTGAAGTAAGTCAGAAAGAGAAAGACAAATACTGTATGCTGACACATATATATGGAATTTAAGAAAAAAAATGTCATGAAGAACATAGGGGTAAGACAGGAATAAAGACACAGACCTACTAGAGAATGGACTTGAGGATATGGGGAGGGGGAAGGGTAAGCTGTGACAAAGTGAAAGAGCGGCATGGACATATATACACTACCAAACGTAAGGTAGATAGCTAGTGGGAAGCAGCCGCATAGCACAGGGAGATCAGCTCGGTGCTTTGTGACTGCCTGGAGGGGTGGGATAGGGAGGGTGGGAGGGAGACGCAAAAGGGAGGGGATATGGGAACATATGTATATGTATAACTGATTAAATTTGTTATAAAGCAAAAAAAAAAAAAAAGAAAATTGAAATCACATCAAGCATCTTTTCTGACCACAACGCTATGAGATTAGAAATCAATTACAGGGAAAAAAAGATAAACAACACAAACACATGGTGACTAAACAATATGTTACTAAATAACCAAGAGACCACTGAAGAAATCCAAGAGGAAATCAGAAAATACCTAGAGACAAATGACAATGAAAACACAACGATCCAAAACCTATGGGATGCAGCAAAAGCAGTTCTAAGAAGTTGATAGCAATACAAGCCTACCTCAAGAAAAATCTCAAACAATCTAACCTTACACCTAAAGGAACTAGAGAAAGAAGAACAAACACAACCCAAAGTTAGTAGAAGGAAAGAAATCATAAAGATCAGAGCATAAATAAATGAAATAGAAACAGAAAAAATAGCAAAGATCAATAAAACTAAAAGCTGGTTCTTTGAGAATATAAACAAAATTGATAAACCTTTAGCCAGACTCATCAAGAAAAAGAAGGCGAGGACTCAAATCAATAAAATTAGACACGAAAAAGGAGAAGTTACAACGGACACCACCGAAATACAGAGAATCCTAAAAGACTACTACAAGCAACTCTATGCCAATAAAATGGACAACCTTGAAGAAATGGACAAATTCTTAGAAAGGTATAAACTTCCAAGACTGAACCAGGAAGAAATAGAAAATATGAACAGACCAATCACAAATAATACAACTGAAACTGTGATTAAAAATCTTCCAATAAACAAAAGTCCAGGACCAGATGGCTTCACAGGTGAATTCTATCAAACATTTAGAGAAGAACTAACACCCATCCTATTCAAACTCTTCCAAGAAATTGCAGAGGAAGGAACACTCCCAAACTCATTCTATGAGGCCACCATCATCCAGATACCAAAACCAGACAAAGATACTACAAAAAAAGAGAATTACAGACCAATATCACTGATGAATATAGATGCAAAAATCCTCAACAAAATACTAGCAAACAGACTCCAACAACATATTAAAAGGATCATACACCATGATCAAGTGGGATTTATCCCAGGATGCAAGGATTCTTCAATATACACCAATCAATCAATGTGATACTCCATATTAACAAATTGAAGAATAAAAACCATATGATCATCTCAATAGATGAAGAAAAAGCTTTTGACAAAATTCACCACGCATTTATGATAAAAACTCTCCAGAAGGGGGCTTCCCTGGTGGCACAGTGGTTGAGAGTCTGCCTGCCGATGCAGGAGACATGGGTTCGTGCCTTGGTCCAGGAGGATCCCACATGCCACGGAGCGGCTGGGCCTGTGGGCCATGGCCACTGAGCCTGCACGTCTGGAGCCTGTGCTCTGCAACGGGAGAGGCCACAACAGTGAGAGGCCTGTGTACCGCAAAAACAAACAAACAAACAAACAAAAACTCTCCAGAAAGTGGGCACAGAGGGATCCTACCTCAACATTATAAAGGCCATACACAACAAATCCACAGCAAACATCATTCTCAATGGCGAAAAACAGAGAGCATTTCCTCTAAGATCAGGAACAAGACAAGGATGTCCACTCCACCACTATTATTCAACATAGTTTTGGAAGTCCTAGCCTCGGCAATCAGAGAAGAAAAAGAAATAAAAGGAATACAAATTGGAAAAGAAGAAGTAAAACTGTCACTGTTTGCAGATGACATGATTCTATGCATAAAGAATCCAAAAGATGCCACCAGAAAACTATTAGAGCTAATCAATGAATTTGGTAAAGTTGCAGGATACAAAAGTAATGCACAGAAATCTCTTGCATTCCTATATACTAACCATGAAAAATCAGAAAGAGAAATTAAGGAAACAATCCCATTCACCATTGCAACAAAAAGAATAAAATACCGAGGAATAAACCTACCTAAGGAGGTAAAAGACCTGTACTCAGAAAACTACAGCACTGATGAAAGAAATCAAAGATGACACAAACAGATGGAGAGATATACCATGTTCTTGGACTGGAAGAATCAATATTGTGAAGATGACTATACTACCCAAAGCAATCTACAGATTCAATCCAATCCCGGTCAAATTACCAGTGGCATTTTTTACAGAACTAGAACAAAAAAATCTTAAAATTTGTATGGAGACACAAAAGACCCTGAGTAGCCAAAGTAGTCGTGAGGGGAAAAAAACGGAGCTGGAGGAATGAGACTCCCTGACTTCAGACTATAATACAAAGCTACAGTAATCAGGACAATATGGTACTGGCACAAAAACAGAAATATAGATCAATGGAACAGGATAGAAAGCCCAGAGATAAACCCACACACCTATGGTCAACTGATCTATGACAAAGGAGGCAAGGATATACAATGGAGAAAAGACAGCCTCTTCAATAAGTGGTGCTGGGAAAACTGGACAGCTACATTGAAAAGAATGAAATTAGAACACTCCCTAACACCATACACAAAAATAAACTCAAAGTGGATTAGAGACCTAAATGTAAGACTGGACACTATAAAACTCTTAGAGGAAAACATAGGAGGAACAGTCTTTGACATAAATCACAGCAAGATCTTTTTTGATCCACCTCTTAGAGTAATGGAAATAAAACCAAAAATAAACAAATGGTACCTAATGAAACTTAAAGGTTTTTGCAAAGCAAAGGAAACTACAAACAAGACGAAAAGACAACCCCCAGAATGAGACAAAATATTTGCAAACGAATCAACAGACAAAGGATTAATCTCCAATATACGAAAACAGCTCATGCAGCTCAATATTAAAAAAACAAACAACCTGGGGCTTCCCTGGTGGCGCAGTGCTTGAGAGTCCGCCTGCCGATGCAGGGGACATGGGTTCGTGCCCCGGTCCGGGAAGATCCCACGTGCCGCGGAGCCGCTGGGCCCGTGAGCCATGGCCGCTGAGCCTGTGTGTCCGGAGCCTGTGCTCCGCAACAAGAGAGGCCACAACAGTGAGAGGCCCGCATACCACAAAAACAAAAACAAAAACAAAAACAACCTAATGAAAAAATGGGCAGAAGACCTAAATAGATATCTCTCCAAAGAAGAGATACAGATGGTCAAGAGGCACACGAAAAGCTGCTCAACATCACTAATTATTAGAGAAATGCAAATCAAAACTACAATGAGGTATCACCTTGCACCAGGTAGAATAGGCATCATCAGATAACCTACCAACAACAAATGCTGGAGAGGGTGTGGAGAAAAGGGAACCTTCTTGTGCTGTTGGTGGGAATGTCAATTGATACAGCCACTGTGGAGAACAGTATGGAGGTTCCTTAAAAAACTAAAAATAGAATTACCATATGACCCAGCAATCCCACTACTGGGCATATACCCAGAGAAAACCATAATTCAAAAAGACACATGCACCCCAATGTTCATTGCAGTACTCTTTACAATAGCCAGGTCATGGAAGCAACCTAAATGCCCATCGACAGAAGAATGGATAAAGAAGATGTGGTACATATATACAATGGAAGATTACTCAGCCATGTAAAGGAATGAAATTAGGTCATTTGTAGAGATATGGATGGATCTGTAGACTGTCATACAGAGTGAAGTAAGTCAGAAAGAGAAAAACAAATATCGTATATTAACGCATATATGTGGAACCTAGAAAAATGGTACAGATGAACCGGTTTGCAGGGCAGAAATAGAGACACAGATGTAGAGAACAAACGTATGGACAGCAAGGGGGAAAGTGGTGTGGGGGTGGTGGTGGTGGGATGAATTGGGCGATTGGGATTGACATGTATACACTGATGTGTATAAAATTGATGACTAATAAGAACCTGCTGTATAAAAAATAAATAAAATTAAAAAAATAGTTTGCAGTCCAGGTAGAATTTTTTGTGGGTCTCATGATTTCTGAGAAGGATAAAGCTCATTTAAATCATCTTAGGCAATGACAAATATCTCATAATATTCATGAGGTCAGTTACATCAAAACGAGACTTAGAAAACTGAACAGGTCACTAGAGTTTGCCCACCTAAATAAGTGCTGATCTTCAAAGTAGGGAGACTGTATGCTTTTTCCAGTGATGGCACCATTACTCAAAATGGCATGGATCTTCCTCTGTGGGGAATTTTGTTCAATGTCAGATTGCCATCTTTCAGGACTTCATTACTTACAGTCACACAATGAGGTGAATATTGTTTCTTTTCCCTCTTTTTCAAGCTACTTGAGTTATCGGCAAATAGGATGCTTTGTATAGGTGGCAATGGCACTCTACCAATTCCCATATAATTGGAGTTAGAGATGGGCCTGCCTAAGAAAACAAACCTCCATAGAGCTGAGATTGACATCGTTCTGGATGCTTTCCTGTGGGTTATTGTATCCTTAAAGCAACCCTTGGAGATAGGTGGTACTTTGCTCAAGAATGGGGGTGCATTTAGGGACATACACATGTATCCTGGGACACAGACATGTATCCTGGGACATAGACAAGTATCCTGGGCCCTGAGTGATTACAGGTGGGCTGTGCAAAGTCTGAAGCTGCTGACAGGTGTCCCTCCTGCTGAGGGTCACCTGGCACATTGCTGGCTGTTGCTGGGAGGCCCTCCAGGGACACAGCAAAACCACTACAGCTTCTTAGCACAGCAACAGGAAGCGGTCCCGAATGGCAGCGGTGGTTTGCTAGCTTTGGCCAAGGTCCCAGCCCACCTTGCAGGAGCTGGGACTAAAGGTGCTCACCTGGACGTGGGCCAGGCCATCCTGAGGAGTCTCTGCTTCTTGAAGAGAGGAACCTCCAGGAGTGGGGGACACACTCTTTTCACTTTTCAACCTTCCCCAGATTTCTCACCCTCACCCCATGGTCTAACTTCCTCCCAGCTCTTGTTTAAGGATAAACTTTATGGGTGGCCTCTTCAGAGCTTTGCTTTTTGACTCTTTCAAAGGAAAGAAGGAAAGAAAAGAAAGAAAGAAAAAGAAAGAAAGGAAGGAGGGAGGGAGGGAGGAAGGGAGGGGGAAAAGAAAAAGAAAACAAGTTTTGGCTTTTAAAACAATTGGTACATGTTTAGGTCAGTTGGAAAAAATGTGATAGGAGAAAGGTAGGATCATGTACTCATGAAAACAGATTACAAAACAACTGTACAGTCAGTGTAAGGTCATTTTCAGATCTAGAAGACTCTATATTAAATGTAACACTGAGGGTCTCTGGATGGTGGAAATGCAAACATTTTAGTTATTTATATTTGGATGTCTATTTTTTTCTAAAGTTTTCAATGCACAGATCTTGCTTCTTTCTATATTAAAAAAAGATTACAGTTGACCTTTGAACAACAGGGGTTTGAACTGCATGGGTCCACTTACACACAGATTGTTTTCAATAAATATAGTACCTGTATTTTCCACTTTACAGATCTTTAACTAAGGGTGTGGGGAAAAGTGTGTTCAATTATGGATGACAATATGTGGAATCAAAAGAACTAGGGTTAGAGTCCTGATTCTACCCAAACTGTTTTAGCTTCCTGCCCTTGGTTGAGTCATTTATCAATTCCTTTGTTATTCGTGAGGCAGAGATTACAGTATGCAGATTTTTTGTTTTGTTTTGTTTTTTTGCCACCAGGGAAGCCCAGTATGCAGATTTTTGACTGCTAGGAAAGGGGTGGAGGGTCAACAACCCTTACCCCACATTGTTCAAGGATCAACTGTATTTTAAAAATGATTGCACTGGGCTTCCTTGGTGGTGCAGTGGTTGAGAGTCCACCTGCCGATGCAGGGGACACGGGTTCGTGCCCCGGTCCGGGAAGATCCCACATGCCGCGGAGCAACTGGGCCTGTGAGCCGCAGCTACTGAGCCTGCGCGTCTGGAGCCTGTGCTCCGCAACGAGAGAGGCCGCGATAGTGAGAGGCCCGCGTACCGCGATGCCCGGCTTGCCACAGCTAGAGAAAGCCCTCGCACAGAAATGAAGACCCAACACAGCCAAACATAAAATAAATTTAAAAAAAAATGATTGCACTGATACGTTTTTTCAAATGTGATAAAATATACATAACATAAAATTTACTATTTTCACCATTTTATGTGTACAGTTCTGTGGTATTAAGTAGGTTCACACTGTTGTGTAACCATCACCACTATGCATCTGTAGAACTGCTTTCATCTTCCCACACTGAAACTCTGTATCCAATAAGCAATAATTCACCATTTTCCCCCTCTCCCCAGCTTCTGGAAACCCCCATTCTACTTTCTGTCTCTCTGATTTTGACTATTCTAGGTACATCATCTAAATGGAATCAAAGGGTATTTGTCATTTTTGTGACTGGCTTATTTCACTTATTTCACTTTGCACTAAAAAGGAGCAACAAGAACTCACCCACACAGCCGTTGGAGGTGAAAAGTGGTACAACCCTTTGGAAAATAGTTTGCCATTCTCTTATAAAGTTGAAAATAAACATACCCCATGGCCCAGTAGTTTCTTTGTTGGATATATTTTATAGAAAGATGCATGCATTTGTGCACCAGGGGACAGTAATGTTCATGACAGCATTGCTCATAATAGCCCTGAACTAGAAACAACCCAAAAAGTCAACTGCAATAGGCCTTCCCTGGTGGTGCAGTGGTTAAGAATCAGCCTGCCAATGCAGGGGACACAGGTTCGAGCCCTGGTACGGGAAGATCCTACATGCTGCAGAGCAACTAAGCCCGTGTGCCACAACTACTGAGCCTGCCCTCTAGACCCCGCGAGCCACAGCTACTGAACCCACATGCCACAACTACTGAAGTCCACGCACCTACAGCCCGTGCTCCACAACAACAGAAGCCACCGCAATGAGAAGCCCACGCACCGCAACAAAGAGTAGCCCCCCTCTCCCCAACTAGAGAAAAGCCTGTGTGCAGCAATAAAGACCCAATGCAGCCAAAATAAAATAAATAATAAAATAAAGAAATTTAAAAAAATCTATGTATTAAAAAAAAGTCAACTGGACAAATAAATTGTGACGCATTCATTTGATGCAATACAGGGCTACAGCCATACACATCATGGATGAAACTCACGAGCATGATGTTTAGTGAAAAAAGCCAGATTCAAAAGATTCCATAAGATTGCTTCCATTTGTATTTGTTAGGCAAAAAACAGAGTGTATCTTTAGGGAAGCATGTGTAGGTGGCAAATATATAACAAAAAGCAAGGAGTGACTATCACAGGGTCAATACAAAGGGGTTATGAGTGGAAAGGAGCTTATGGGGGAGGGGAATTCTGCAGGGGGCATTGTCCTCTTTTCTGACTTAGGTGGCGGCTACTTTAGAATTTTTAAAAAGTATTATAGATTCGCAGGAAGATGCAAAGATACAAAGATAGTACAGAAGGTCCTGAATATGCTTCACCAAGTTTCACCTAATAGTTATATCTTAAATGATTATAGTACAAATTGGCATTGGTACAATGTACATATATAGTTCTATGTCATTTTATCATATGTATAGTTTCAATAATCCACCACCAATACCACCATATAGAACTAATCATCACTACAAAGATCTCCCTGTGCATTTGCTTTATAGTCACCATCCACATCCTCTCCCCTCTATCCATGGCCCCTGGTAACCAAAAATCTATTTTCCATCCCTATAATTTCATCATTTTGAGAACGTTTTATCAATGGAATTGAACATGTGACTTTTTGAGATTGACTTTTCCCAGTCAGCATAGTGCCTTTGAGATCTACCCACACTGCTGAACGTGTCAATAGTTTGTTCCTTTTTATTGCTTAGTAGTTTTTTACCTTATGCACGTACCACAGTTTGGTCAATTCACCTGTTGAAGGATATTTTGTTTTCAATGTTTTGCTATTACAGAGAAAGTTGTTGTGAAACCCGGTGTATAGGTTTTTATGTGGACATAAGTTTTCACTTCTCTGGGATAAAGCCCAGGAGTGCAATTGCTGGCTTGTATGGGAATTGTATATTTTATTTTACAAGAAGCTACCAAAGTGTTTTCCAGAGTGGCTTTTCCATTTTCCATTTCCACTAGGAATGTGTGAGAATCCAGTTTCTCTGCATCCTTGCCAGCATTTGATATTGCCGTTATTTTTAACTGGAGCTATTTTGACAGGTGTGTAGTGATAGATCATCATGGTCCTAGTTTGCATTTCATTAGTGGCTAGTGTGATGTTGAACATCTCCAGAGCAGGGTGATGTTTTTTCTTCCAACTTAGGTAGTAGTTACTTTAGAATTGCTTGTAGCTTCCATGCACAGCTCTGTGGTTGTTTCATATTTCACAATACAATAATTAAGAAAAAAAGAAGGAAGGAAGAGCACTGAGGTTAATATTTTGAGTTATTATTCCCCTATATCCATTTTTTAAAATATGGCAAGCACGAGTAAGGCAGTGGAGTCACCTGGCTAGTGGCAGGTAGCAGAGGGAATCAGGTGTGGCTGGAGTGAAGACTGCTATTTTCACCTGAGCACAGCACCTCCATGTAAAACAGGCTTCTGAAAACCAAACCTCCTTCCAAAGCAGACTGACATGGAGTAGTTCAAACACGAAGATCAAACACAGCTAAAAATCAATCAATAAATCATTATTTTAAAAAAAAGAAAAGAAAACGTGCAGGGAACTATACTCAGTATCTTGTAATAACCTATAATGGAAAAGAATCTGAAAGAGAATATATATATGTATATATATATGATTGAATTACTTTGCTGTACACTCGAAACTAACACAACGCTGTAAATTAACTATACCTCAATAAAAAAAAGAGAAAACAACAGATTTGGCTTAGTATCTTATATTCGTTTTCTAGAGCTGCCATAACAAAGTACCAAAAACTGAGGGGCTTAAACAACAGAAATGTAAATGTCCCACAGTTCTGGAGCCTAGAAGTTCAAGATCAAAGAAATTAGATTCTTAGATTTTAGAAAGATGCTGAAGCAAAAAAAAAAAAAAAAGTTTCTGGAGTCAATTTAACGTTATCCAGAAATTTAGGCATTCAAGGCACAATTTATTTTATTTTTTTACAATATAAATTTATTTATTTATTTTTGGCTGCGTTGGGTCTTTTTGCTGCCTGTGGGCTTTCTCTAGTTGCAGCGAGCGGGGGCTGCTCTTTGTTGCGGTGCACGGGTTTCTCATTGCGGTGTTTTCTCTTGTTGCGGAGCACGGGCTCTAGGTACGCAGGCTTCAGTAGTTGTGGCTCGCAGGCTCTAGAGCGTAGGCTCCGTAGTTGCGGCGCGCGGGCTTAGTTGCTCTGTGGCATGCAGGATCTTCCCGGACCAGGGCTTGAACCTGTGTCCCCTGCGTTGGCAGGTGGATTCTTAACCACTGAGCCACCAGGGAAGTTCCTCAAGGCACAATTTAAAATTCCAGTCTCCTGGAATTTTAAAGGTGTCCTGCAAATGGTCATTCTTGCTCCTGCACGTTGGAAGAATTTTCTCTCTCATCATCTTCACTCACCTGCTGTCTTTGACTCACTGAAATTAAACAGCACTGAGAAAAGCACTTTACATGTGTAACTTTTAACTCAACACAACAACCCAATGGATTCAGAGCCAATATTATTCTCATTTGACAGATGAGGCAACAAAGGCATAGAGAAGCTAAGTAACTTACCCCTCGTTTCAAAGCGAATTACCAGCAAAGTAAGCTGTGAACACGGGTGGTCTGGTTCCAGAGTCTGTTGTCTTAGGCACTAAGCTGCACTACAGTATTTCTTAGAAATTAAAACAACAACAACAGGTATAATAAAGTTTCACATCAATGTCAGCAAAATAACTTTTTACAGTACCTTGGCATATGGTAGGTGCTGAATTTTCCCTCCAGCTTTATTGAGATATAATTGACATATAACATTGTGTAAGTTTTAAGATGTGCAATGTGATGACTTGATACACGTGTACATAGTGAAATGATTCCCACAATAATGTTAGTTACGTCCATCACCTCACGTAGTTATTTTTTTCCTTGTGGTGAGAACACTTAAAATCTGCTCTCTTAGCAACTTTCAAGTATACAATACAATTTTGTTAACTACAGTCACCAAGTTGCACATTAGATCCTCAGATCTAATTCTTAAGATCTGTTCATCTTACAACGGGAAGTTTGTACCCTTTGACCAACACCTCCCCATTTCTCCCAGCCCCCCAACCCCTGGCACTACCAATCTACTCTGTTTCTATGCATTTGACTTTTTTAGATTCCACATCTAAGTGATCCCATATAGTATTTGTCTTTCTTGTATGAATGTTATTCATCCTTTTTTCCCTTCTAATATCCCTGATCTTCCTTTGACTTATTATTTTACAAGGCAGACATATTTGGGAATCACAGAGTTAAAGATGACTATGTTTGTTTAGAAATTACGGAAACCATTGATGTTGGCCAGTTGTTGGAATTTTTCTGTTGCTGGATTGATAAATGGCCTAAAAGATAAAAATTCTCTTGAAGAGAGTACACATTTTTCAATAATACTGCAACATCTCGTTTGATCTGAGGCTAAGACAGTGCTGGAGACATGAAATAACATGGGCACAGACATGTCAATAGGATTTGCTTCAAGTTCTGAGTTCTGATATAATTCTGAACTTTGAAAAAAATATTTTTTTTGGCCTCCAATTTTATCTTTGGAAAATGAGACTTTTCCCAGGTCATGGCCAGATTTTGGTAATGTTAACTCAAGTTTTACTAAAAATTAAACTGAGAATGCCTCCTGGTGATGGAGACTGTTAGATCTGGGATTTGATTTTTCCTATTTACAAGCTAGTAAGTGAGCCCATTACTGTTTCATGAGTGCTGGCAATAGACAAAGATTCCTGGGGCTGAGATATGGGACTTATTATTCATGGCAGAGCAAGCAGCATGCACATCAGCATATCTGCTTCAATTCTCTTTGCCCTTAGGTCCTATGGGGGTGATGTGATACAGCCCAGATGAATGCTCTCTCCGCAGTGGGGTTGAGATGCAGCTGAGAAACTCTGAGTTTGGGGAATCCACCGCTTTTAGAGCAAGCAGTAAGCAAGACTGCTCCTTGTCCCTGGGGAGATATTACCCCATCATTCAAGATTACCAGCTGAATAAAAAACCCTGCCATGGACAAAGAGCAGACAGTGATGAGAAAACTTTTAGTAGAGGCTGGATTAGTGGCAAACTAGCTGTTAGTGGGGATTAGGAAAAGCAGTGAGGAAATTTCACCAGCCATGTGGGTAAATGGCATGTAGCCTGATGTAGTGCCATAACAACTTGCAAAATTGTTCTGTAATAACTTAGGAAAGATAGGAAATGCTACTAATAAACTTTTGGATTTGGCTAAAGAAATCCCCAGGCAGAATATTATGTCAGTTTGTTGGTCCCAAATGCATATGATAAGACATAGGAAGGGACAGATGAGGTCAAAATGCAACTGTTTAATTTGCATGCAGAATTGAGAGAAGATATAATATATCCAAGATGTGCTGGGATGGAAAATAAAATTGTTTATTATGCCCAGTGTCCACAGCAATTAAGATTCTCAAAATAAAATGAGGCCAGGGGCCAATGTCCAAATTAAGTGTACAGCTATAATGTCACACTTAAGATTGTTGAATGATTTGAGGCTGTACCAACTAGACTCTATCAGTAGACAAAAGAGCATTGTTCTACTGTTGCCTGACTTATGACCCAAAATAGAAAGAGACCTGTCTCAAAACTAATGGTAAATGTGACTTTTGCCCCATTGAGTAGACCAGAGTCAGAGTCATAGGAAATCCAAATTTTAAAGAGAGTGTTGCTGGCAAAAGCATTGTCAGCTGAGACTAAAAGGAACAAAGACAGTTCAAAATGAATCAACAACCTCTGGGCTCCCATCTCTCTATAGGTAGGAGGCAGACTGAGAAAGCTATTTGGCTGCAAAATGGGCCATTTCTGATGGAAAAGGGCTGAGCCAAGAGTCTTCCAGAAAAATGGATTGGCTAGTTTGATACCCAGGGAGCAGAGATGGACCAACCTTCCCTAGTTCTGCTTTAGGGGGACCTGGTAACGTGTGCCCAGCTGTATTCCAGAATTTCCACGGAATAGTGACTACTACGTACCTCCCAACCTTCCCTCTTGAATGGGAGTATCTACTGTGGTTATCCTGCCTTATTAATATATTTTGGGTGTGTGGGGGTGGAAAACTTGCTTTTTTGCTGTGCAGGTGTCCATATTGACAGGAGCTGCCCCTGAGGATACATACCCAGGGAGCCTCATTTGGACCTGACCCAGGTGATTAGATCTTAGACTTTGAGCGTGACACCATTCTTGAATGAGACATGTGGAATTCCTGGGCTGGGGGTGAGCGTATTTTGCATGTGAGAGGAAAATAAATAATTGTGGTCAGATGGAAGATGATGGTAGCTTGAAAAAAAAAGTGGGCATAATATTTTACTGGCTTTCTCATCAAAAAGTGGAGTTTATTGTTCTTCTCTTGAATGTGGACTGGCCTTGTGACTTGCTTTGACCCATGGAATGCAGCAGAAGTGATGTCGTATGGCTTCCTAGCCCAGGACTCGGGAAGTTTACAGCTTTAGCTCTCGTCCTTGGGAATGCTGCCTTATGTGAAAAGCACAAGTTGACCTGCTGAAGACGTGTAGCTCAGCCAAGACATAAATACGGATGTTTTATCCCATTGACCCTAGCTGAGCTACCAGATAACTGCAGCCACAGTAGTGACCCAAGCAGAAAAGGTGATTGGTTTAGCCAACCAAATTGCTGATCTACACAATCATGAATTAGAACAGCAAAATAGCTGTTTTAAAGCCTCTACATTGGGACTTCGCTGGTGGCACAGTGGTTAAGAATCCACCTCCAATGCAGGGAACACAGGTTCAAGCCCTGGTCTGGGAAGATCCCACATGCTACAGAGCAATTAAGTCCATGTGCCACAACTACTGAAGCCCGCATGCCTACAGCCTGTGCTCCACAACAAGAGAAGCCACCGCAATGAGAAACCCACGCACCGCAACAAAGAGTAGCCCCCGCTCGCCGCAACTAGAGAAAACCTGTACGCAGCAACGAAGACCCAGTGTAGCCAAAAAAAAAAAAAGAAAAAAGATAAAATAGAGGATCTCAGATTAAAATAGGAATTTTTGAGAGGGAGAAATTAGTATTTTTCTGCAAAACTTTCCAGTTTATACATCCCAGTGTCTTCAGGGGAGAACTTGGTTTTACCTTGTCAAATATTCTCTCTGTGACAGCTCCGATCATGTTTCAATAACCTTGTTTCTCTGTCATATATAAATCCTGTTTTTAATCTTGATTATATGATTAGCAGCCTTTGTGCGTGTTGATGTTACAGCACAGGGAAATGTCACGTTCTAGGACTGGCAGGCCGTCCTT